>NC_047087.1:318780988-319443657 GCF_902459505.1 Geotrypetes seraphini
GATTTCCAAAAAGCCAAAATAAATGAACAATAGAATAATAAATGATCTAAAGTCCCTGCTTCGAGATGACAATGCCAACATCTGTTTTGGATTAGGAATTATTGGACAGAAAACAGAAGGTAGGGGTTTTTTTTTTGTTTTTTTTTTAAATTTTATTTATTGAATTTTTCAATTTTTACAATGTTTGAAATTCAAGTGATATAATTAATTACTATATATCATTGTATCTATCATTAATACAACTTAATTTATAAATAGTATATATTATATATAATCAAAAGTTATACATCCCTCCCCTTTTTCCAATTAATGATTCTAAAAATTATACATGTCCCTCCCCTTTTCTATATAAGTATTATAATTGTGCTAAGAAATCTAATCATTAGAATAATTAGTCAATGGTTGCCAAATTTTATTGAAATTATGAATGTTCCCGTGTTGTAATGCTATTACTTTTTCCATTTTGTATATATGACAGACAGAGTTCCACCAGAACGTATAATTTAATTTGGTATAGTCTTTCCAATTCTGAGTTATTTGTTGCATGGCGACTCCTGTCAATATTAATAGTAGTTTATTATTGTTTACTGAGATCGGACTCTGAGTTCTCATTGCAGTTCCAAATAATACAGTGTCATATGAGAGTCCTACATGATTTTCTAGTAATTTGTTAATTTGGGGCCAAATCATATTCCAAAAGGCATTTACACAGGGACAAAAAAAAATTAGATGATCTAACGTCCCTATTTCTATTTTACAATGCCAGCATCTATTGGATCTAGTATTATCTATCTTTTGCAAGCGCGTAGGGGTCCATAACACTCTATGTAATAAAAACATCCATGTTTGACTCATAGATGCTGACTTTGTAGATCTTAATCTCCAGGACCAAAATCGTGGCCATTGAGACGCAGAAATTGTCTGTCCAATCTCAATACTCCAAATATCCCTAAGACCAGTTTTCTTTTTTTTATTTAAAAATCCATATATCAATTTGTACCATTTTGCGGCTTGGTGACCCAAGAAATCCGCCTGGAAACATAAAACCTGCAGACTATATTGAGTATTAAGATTTTTCCATTCAGGGAACCCTACCTGAATGGCCTGCTTCAATTGCATCCATTTAAAATATTGTGATTTATTTAAGCCAAATTTATTTTGCAATTGTGAAAAACTAAGCAGTGAACCTTCTGAAATTACATCATTTAATGTTCGTATACCTGCACTTATCCATTGTTTCCAGACGATCTTAAATCCGCCAATTTTGATCCTGGAGTTTACCCAAATAGATTGATTTAGTGATTTACAAATTGGATCTGGTGATAGGTTATTTATATATCTTAATGTTTTCCAAGTGTCTAATAATATTCTGTTTTCTTTGTATCTTCTGGGCATTGTTATACTAATTAAATGATCTAAATGTAATGGGAACAGGAGCCGCCATTCTAAATATAGCCAATCTGGTACATTCTCCATGAGATCTGGGAGGATCCAATACATACCCTGTCTTAGAATATAGGCTTGATGGTACCTATAAAAATTTGGAAAATTTACCCCTCCCTCCATAATTGGTCTTTGTAAAGATACTAAAGCAATTCTGGGTCTTTTCCCAAACCAAACAAATTTTGTAATAATATTGTTTAATTTTTTATAAAAGGACCCCTGAAAAAATATTGGTATCATACTCATTTGATAACAAACTACAGGCAATATCATCATTTTAATTGTTTGAATTCTTCCCCACCATGAAAGATGTAAAGGATTCCATTGTTCACACATTTCTGTAATTTTTTTCAATAAAAGTTTTTCATTTTCTTTGACTGTATCATCAATTGTATTTTTGATCATAATTCCTAAATATTTTAATCCTTCCTCTTTCCAAATAAATGAATATGAATCAAATAATCCTTTGGTGCAGTGAACATTAATTGGAAGAATTTCTGATTTACTCCAATTAATTTTATATCCAGAGAATTTTCCAAATTCCTCTAGAAGATTAAGTAAATTTGGAATAGTAATCCCCGGTTCTCTCAAATATAATAAGATATCATCTGCATATGCAGAAAGTTTATATTCCCAGTAAGAAAATGGGATTCCCCTTATCTCCTTAGTTTGATTAATTGCAATTAACAAGGGTTCTAGAACAATATCAAAAAGTAAGGGAGACAAAGGACATCCTTGTCTAACTCCCCTTTGCAAATTAAATTTATCTGATAAATTGTTATTTATATATAATCTTGCACCAGGAGAGCTATACAATGTCTGAATCATTTTAATAAAACCGGGTCCTATTCCAAACCATTCTAGAGATTGATACATAAATTTCCATTCTACTCTATCAAATGCTTTTTCTGCATCCAAAGATAGCATAAAAGTTGGATCATTCATATTTTTTGCTAAATTTAAAGAGTGAAATGCTAATCTGGTGTTATGTGATGAGTGTCTTTTAGCAATAAATCCTGTTTGATGTACATCAATAATGAAAGGAAGAGCTTTTGCCAATCTTATTGCTAGTACTTTAGAAATTAATTTACCATCTACATTTAATAAGGAAATAGGCCTGTAATTTGAAACCAAGGTAGGATCTTTGTTTGGTTTTGGTAAGACAATAATTAATGAATCAGCCATAGTACCTGATATATTTCCATTATTCATTTGATATTGATACAATTTTAATAGATATGGTAAAATAATGTTTTGAAATGATTTATAAAATTCAACCGTATAACCATCACCACCCGGAGCGGATCCAACTCTAAGAGATTTCAATGCTGATTCTATTTCTTTTAAAGATATAGGTTCTTCTAAACTTCTTTTTATATGATCTGGAACATTTGGTCCAATAAATGAATTTAAAAATTTTTGTCCATCTTGTTCTTTATTTTCATAAGATTCAGAAGAATATAAATCTTTATAAAAATCAAGAAATTGTCTTAAAATGTCTTTATTGTTAGTGTGTGTATTACCTTGTATATCTTTTATTGCAATAATCTTGGATTTTCTTTTTTTTGCTTTAAGGAAATTTGCCAATAATTTTCCAGCTTTATTTGAATTTCCGTAAAATTGAACTTGTCTATTAAATAAATCTTTTCTCACAAATTGAGAAGAAATCTCATTATATTTAACTTTTAATTTTAATAAATCTTGTAATGTTTTATTTTCCCATTTTTCAATTAATTTATTTTCTAATAATTTAATTTGTTTTCCTAATTCAAGAAATTGTTTTTTATGTTGTTTATTAATATATGCTGAGTATGAAATAATATTCCCTCTCATTGTTGCTTTAAAAGCGTCCCATAAAATCTCAGCATTAATATTATCTGAATCATTAATTTGAAAAAATTCTTGTATTTTTAATTTAAATTCTTCGAGAAAATTTGAATCCGCTAAAAAAGTATTATTAAATCTCCAAATTGAATTTAAATGTTCAATATCATAATTTTGAAGATTAATCCACACACCAGCATGATCCGAAATTATAATAGGATCTATAACTGCTTTTATCACACGCTGCGCTAGGTTATTAGAAACAAATATATAATCAATTCGTGAAAAGGATTTGTGGACCTGAGAACAAAAAGAAAATTCCTGATCATTAAAATGAAGAATACGCCATATATCTACTAAATCACAAGATTGAATCAAATTATCTAAGCCTAATGATTTCATAATTCTACTTGGTTTTTTATCCAAAATTGGATCCATTACAGCATTGAAATCTCCTGCTACTATTAAATTAGATGTAGCCAGTGGTAAAAGTAATTGTTGAATTTGTTTGAAAAACTCCATTTGATTCGTATTAGGAGCATATAAATTGAATAAATTCATGGTTGTATTTCCCAGATCCATTTCGACATGCACCCATCTACCTAAGGGGTCATAATTTATTAATTTGAAATTCGCATTGCATTTTTTGTTTATCAGAATAGCCACTCCAGCTTTTTTCTTTAAAGCCGGTGCAAATAAACATTTAGAAATCCAACCCCCAGATAATTTTTTAGATTCAGTTTCAGAAAGATGGGTCTCTTGTATGAAGTAGATATCCGCATTTTGATTTTTAAGGAACGATAATATTTTCTTTTTCTTAATAGGATGATTTAAACCATTGACATTCATAGAATAAATTTTTATATCCATCTTATTTATCATTAAATTTTAACCAATATTCTATGATAATATACATGATTAGATCTCAGCACAATTAATATATATTGATTCCCATTCCCACCCTCTATTTTCCCTCCCGACCCTCCCACTATCAATGTTTGTCCTGGAACACACATTGGTCATGCAAAACCTAAATCCCCTCCCCCAGGCAACTAATCATTCATAAAAATATTCTCTAATTCAATACATTTCATATTTCTTTATCCACCTTATTATTCATTTAAACCTTCATTAAATCCCCTTGTATATTATAGTTCATATCAAATTTAATTTGATAAATCATATTAATCTTTTCAAGTCTTAGATATAAATAATATATTACCCCTTCAATAAATTAAATATATTTCATATATAGTTCTAATTTCATATATTCAAATTAGATATATCTATTCCTATATATATAATATATATAATAATAAATATTTTAGTAAATCATTTTATATATTTGAAAATCATCATTTATAGTATCGTAATATGTATAGATAAATATTTATATCAAAAAGATTTTATAATTAATACCTATGTTATAATAATTTCCCATTCATTTAACCGAATCCAAAAAATTTTTTCCATTAATATTAGCAGAATTAAATATAGATGTAGTAATTCATATAAATTATAATTGGATAAATCATCTTAATATTTTCAATTCTTAGATAAAAATAATATATTCTCCCTACAATAAATTTAATATATGTAAAATATAATTCTAATTCCATATATCATATTGTAATAATAACATTTTTAAACATCATCATTTATAATAACCTAATATGTATAGGAATTAAATATCTATGTTATAATAATTTCCACACTCATTTAATCAAATCTAAAATAATTTTTTTTTTTCCAATTAATAATAGCAGTATTAAATATATATGCAATAATTCTATAATAGTATTCAATTCAATTATAATGTAAATTTATCATAACATCCAATATATTAATAATAATTGAATCAAAAATTATAAAATATATATTTTTTTTAAATGGATGGAATAAAATCAAAAATTAATTTAAGTCATAAAATTCAATATATTGTAATAAAATTTGAATCAAAAATTGTCATTCTTATTTTATCTTGCATTTTCTATATCCTTTCTTCAGATGAAACTTCCATTTTATTCTGATTATATGTAGACATTAGTTCCTCTTCTTTTTTCTTTCTTTATTTCCATCTATTTTCATTAGATAAATTTGCTTTATTCTGCTTTATTATGTAGACATTGGTTCTTCTTGTGTCAAAAATTCTTTCAGTTTAGCAGGATCTTGAAAATACATAGATTTATTTCCTGTAGAAATTCTCATTGTAGACGGATAGTAAAGACCATACATGTAGCCCTTTTCTTTTAATTGTTGTCTGAATGTAAGGAATTGTTTCCTTATATTTGCAGTATCTTTAGCAAAGTCAGGAACAAAAATCAGTTTAGATCCTTTATAGTTTAGATTTTTATTTGCTTTTGCCACTTTTAAGATCTCAAATGCTTGTTGGTATCTTAATACTTTGAAGATCAGAGGTCTAGGAGCTGTCTGGTTTGTTTGTTTTCTTGTGGGGATTCTGTGGGCACGTTCTATCTCCAACGGCCATTTAGAATTCAGCTGCAGCAGTTTAGGCAAAAGATTTTCCAAGAACTGTATAGGGTTTTCTCCTTCAATATTTTCAGCTAAGCCAAGGATTCTAATATTCTTTCTTTTTCCTCGATTCTCCATATCAATTAGTTGATTTTTTAAGGCTGTTACATTTTTCTTTTCCTCTTCACACTTTTGTGTGAAAGTTTCCAACTGACAGATTCTTTCCTCCATCACAGACATTCTTTGTCTGTCAGTTTGGATTTCTTGTTTCAGGTTAATCAACTCTTCCTTCACTTCTGATAATTTGTTGGCATTATCAGTCAGCATTATTTTGATTTTAAATAATTCTGCCATGATGTCAGCTTTTTCATTAATTTCATCTGCTTCCAGCGGGATTGGTACGCTGGACGGCGATACAGGGGTTACCTTTGACCTTTTTGCCGACACTCCCGAAGTACAAGGTTTTTCATTTTTTCCTTGCCTTATCGCTGCCATTTCCGCCGTTGATTTTTATTATTTTTAAGTCGGACAAGTAAATAAATAGTTTTATTTTATTCAGTTGTTGCCTGGGACTCAGGAGCTCTGCGGTTAAGCTGCCATATCGTGCGTGCTCCAAGCCACGCCCCCCAGAAGGTAGGGTTAAATAGCCAAAGTACTGCAGGGATCTGTACTGGGACCTGTGTTATTTAACATATTTATAAATGATCTGGAAATTGAACGACAAGTGAGGTGATTGAATAGTTTAGTGTTATCTGCAAATTTAAAGTTTTTAGGACTGTAGGAAGATTAAACATTTTTAATCGTGATTAATCGCGATTAATCATATTGTGTGATTAATCATATTGTATAGCGATTAATCATGATTAATATGTAAGATTTTAAAAGAAAATATGAAACAAAAAATCCTGAAATCAAAGTATAAACCAGCACTAACTTCCAAAACAAGGATGTTACTTATGAAAATACTATGCCCTAAATATTCCAGTGGGACCCTAAAATATCAATACATCTACAGCATTTGACCTCATGGTCTGGCACCTCTCTTTCTTCTCTCCACCCCTGCTCCTCACTGCAGATCCTGTACTTCTCTTCCTTCCCTCCAGCCCCTTTCAATACAGGTCCAACTCCTCTTTCCTCTCTCTCCAACACCTTCCAAAGGTCCAGCACCTCCAGCTCCCCTTCACTCCAACCTCCAGCACCTGCCCTGCATATCAGCACCTCTCTCTCTCTCTCTCCACATCTTTTTCCTCCTCTGCAGGTCCAGCACCTTTCTCTCTCCCTTCCCTCCAGCCCCTTCCTCCTCTGCAGGTCCAGCACCTCTCTCTTCTTCCAGTGCCCCCTCACAGGTCCTAAACCAACCAAAATCTCCAAAAAATATAACAGCTATAGGTGCTATAAAGATATAAAAAACCAGCAATAGTCAATAGGTTCTTACAGGGAGCTTGCCTGCGTATATAAGCATATAATACCAAATGATTATTTAAATAATTAATTAATTTGTGAAGTGGGGTGTCCTCAGTGTAAAGGGTCAGCAAAGGGAGAAAATTCTCCAGCGCTTGACACAACTGGGGAGTGAGTAGAAAACTCAGGTAAAATGCTTGAGAACAGTATAGAAAATTGTATAAATAAATAAACTCACCTGCACACTATCACTGGACACCTCACATAAGCTCAAAACAATTAATAAGTGTTCAAAATAAACTGTGATATTTAAAATTTATAAATCACACAATGTGCATCTGTAAAACAGGGAGTCCCGCTGAAAGAACCCCCCAGCCGACCCCTAACAAAAACTCAGCACTTAGCTTGAAAGTTCATCCGATGGCTTAATAATCAGACAAGGAGAACAGTATTCCCACATTGTCTCATAACCAGGTCCAACCAATCCCGGTTTCTGGGACACGAGGTGTCTCTTCCTCAGGGACCCGTTACCAATCAGAGAAATGAAGAAATCAAGAACGCCACAAAAAACGACAGGCAGTTGGTTTCACGGAGAAAGCTGAGGGTAGGGCGGACCCTCACAGGTCCAGCACTTCTCTTCCCCCTGCCTGCGTCACTGCAGGTCTGGCATCGGTGCTCTCCCTTTCTTTCCCTCAACCCCTGCCACAGCACTTTTAATCTTACCTTGCCAGTGCTATCCGGCAGCAATTCAAGGATGCCTGCTCAAAGGCCTTCAACTAGCCACTTCTGCCTTGAGTAAACAGGAAGTTGCATCACCAAGGTGAAACGTAACTGATGAAAGGCCCAAGAGCAGGCCTTTTTGAATCGCTGTCAGGCAGCACCAGCAAGGTAGGAGGAAATTATTTCACTCAGAGAATCATTAAGCTCTGGAATGCATTGCCAGAGGATGTGGTAAGTGTGGTTAACATAGCTGGTTTTAAAAAAGGTTTGGACAAGTCCCTGGAAGAAAAGTCTATACTATTGAAACAGACATAGGGGCAGCCGCTGCTTACCCTGGATTGATAGCATGGAATGTTGCTACTATTTGGGTTTTTTGCCAGGTACTAGTAACTGGATTTGGCACTGTGGAAACCGGATATTAGGCTAGATCAGGGGTAGGCAATTCCGGTCCTCAAGAGCCTCAGGCAGGTGAGGTTTTCAGGATATCCACCATAAATATGGATGAGATAGATTTGCATCTCAAGGAGGCAGTGCATGCAAATCCATCTCATATATATTCATTGTGGATATCCTGAAAACCTGACCTGCCTGTGGCTCTCGAGGACCGGAACTGTCTACCCCTGAACTAGATAGACCATTGGTCTGATCCAGTATAGCTAATCTTATGTATTGGTTTTAATGGAGTTTTTACTGTATTACGAGTTGAAAGTGGCGATGAGCAGCTTTTTAAAATGCTACATTAAACCTCTTAGACCCCAGTTCGCTGTACATAATGATGTATAGAAGCGATCAATTTCCAGGGTTCCATGAGATAACCTAATAATTTCACACTAAATAATGCCATTACCAAGACGGAAATTTAAGGAAACAGGTGGTAAAACAAGTATCATATACTAACTACTAAAATCCCACGTGTGTTTTGCAAACCAGAAAGTGAAAATTTCTTTAATTTTTAGTCTATATATTTATTTTTATTGGAGAAGAGCCTCAGGTTGTGGGGCAGATTTTACCCACAATGGGTTTTCCTTTTTGTGAACACTCTACTACCAACCTACCACCTAATGTAACTACACTAAAAGTTCATGACTTTCTCTATTTATTCAATTGATTTAATTTATTTTCTTCCATTTGTTATATTTTTTATTTTTTTTTTAAACTGAAGACTGAAAAATAGAAACAGTAAAAAACTGCTTTGCACAAAAACGGCAGCTTATACTTATGCTTCAAGTTCTAACCAATTTCATTTATCAGGCAAAGGATGTAGAACTAGAAGCTTTACTTATCTTATATCCTTCAAAATTCAACAGCACTTCTGAACACCGTTGCTTGCTACATCTCAGTTATCCAACGCAGCCTGCGTTTCACGGGATTGCAATCACTCCTACTGCATCAGGGATTCATAGGCAACTGAAATATTTAGGGCATGGTATTTTCATAAGTAACATCCTTGTTTTGGAAGTTAGTGCTGGTTTATACTTGATTTCAGGATTTTTTGTTTCATATTTTCTTTTAAAATCTTACATATTATTCCGTGATTAATCGCTATACAATATGATTAATCATACAATACGATTTTTTTTACTTTTTACTAGCGATACTCAATAGGTGTACGTTTGCATAGTAGACACCTATTTGCAAAGATGAACTATATTGTCTTTGAGGAGGAAGACAAGCTCTTAGTTGATTTGTGTCTAAAATTGCTCCTATGAATTGGAGATGTTGAGAAGGATTTAACTGAGATTTTGGAAAACTGACCTTGAATCCCAGTTGTTGAAGAAATTCTATGGTCTTTTTTGTTGCCACACAAACTGCTTGAGGAGACGTGGCTTTGATTAGCCAATCTTCCAGATATGAAAATATTTGAAGACCGTAGGAACGAAGTGCCGCAGCAACTACAACCAGGCATTTTGTGAAAACTCTTGAAGATGACATCAGGCCAAAAGGAAGAACTTTGTATTGGTAATGTTGCAAGTATAGCTGTTCATTTTGATCTAGAAGGGGATATAATGTTGCTAGAGACAACATGCAAAACTTTTCTTTCACAAGATATTTGTTGAGATTTTGGAGGTTGAGAATCGGACAGTCTTCTTTGGAATTAGAAAATATCTTGAGTAAAATCCCTGATTTTTATTGGGTAGGAGGAACTTCCTCTAGAGCATTTAGCTAAAGTAAAGCTTCTATTTCCTGAAGAAGGGACATCTGTTGAGATGCAAGGGGACTTTCTTAGAGGGAAATTTGGTGGAATAGAAACAAAGTGGAGAGAGTAACCTTTGTTTATGACTTTCAAAATCCATCTGGGATAATGAGAGTACAATATGGATAAAATGCTTGTAGACAACCTCCAATGGGAAGAAGAGGCTTTAAGGTTGCTAATTTGACTATGCTCTCTAGAAGCAAGTCAGAAAGACTGTGCTGATTTTTGAAATGCTGTTGGTTGAAGTTTCTGTGTTTTTTGTTGTCTCTGCCTCTTTTGAGATGGTGGTCTTGCTGATGTCGAGTAGTAGATGATGATTTCTGAGATGGTTTTTTATAGTGAGGTCTTTTGGTGTTACATTACATTACATTAGGGACTTCTATTCCGCCTATACCTGGTGTTATTGAGTGTGTTCCAGCTCTGCTCATGGAAAGTTAAATTTTATGTAGCCGACTCTACTTTTTCACCAAACAGCTCTTCCCCCAACACATGGAATGTTTGCTAGGTGATCCTGCAGGTTAAGATCCATCTCAGAGACTCATAACCAAGCCAAGCATCTCATAGCTATAACCATTGATGAAGCCCTAGATGTTTAGCTCAAAGGCATCAAATGTGGTGAGAGCCAAATATTTTCTTGTTTGGGTTAGAGCATGAGTTACATGTTTAAAATCTGACAATTGAGCTGGTGGAATATATTATTCAAACTCAAAAACCTTGCTTGCCAATTGTTTCAAATAAAAAGACATGAAAACATTTTAATTTAAATCTCTGTTGGCTAACAGAGTTCTGATATAAACATCGTCCAAATTATCCATGGTTCTGCCTTCATGACCTGGTGGAGCTGAAGCATAGATCCTAGTACTAGATGTTTTCCTCAGGTTAGATTCTACCAACAGTGATTGATGTTGAAGCCTGGACAAGAAATAATTCTATACTACGAATCCAACTTTCTAAGAGTGATGATTACTGTCATTGGAGTCTGCCAATTTTTTAACAGGGATTATTTTAATAATAGATGGAGACAATTTCAAAAGTTCTTGAGGTGGCTCAATAAAATCTAAAGCTTCTAAAAGCTCAGCTCTTGGTTCCAAGTCCGCTTCTAATTTTACAGGAAATTCTTTCCCCAACTCTTATGTAAGACAGACTTTCTGGAGGAGATCTTCTCCTAAATGGTGGTGGTTAGAGAATGACACGGGGAAAAAATTTGTTCCAGTCTCCACAAGCTCGGTCCCCATCCCCGCAAACCATCTGTTCCCATCCGCAAAAGACTCTTAATAGTTTTATAATGAACTTATTTTATTAAAATATAAAAAGAAACAATGTTCTGTACAATTGTCATTTTATAAATCAGAGTTCTGGCTACCAAATTAGAAGAAGAGATCTTCAAGCCGGCAGGGCTTTGTTTATAAACATTTATCAACACAGCTACAAAACTACATTTATCCCCCCCCCCCCCCCAAAAAAAAAAAAAAAAAAAAAATTTCCTACCTTTGTTGCCTGGTTTCTGATTTCCTTAGCTTCTCATCATCCTCTTCTTTCTATCCACTGTCTGCATTATCTCTGCCTCTTCCATATGGCATCTGCTCTATTTCTATGCCTCTACCAGAAACTATGCTTCTCCATTCCATCTCTCTCCCCCTCCCTCCCCATTGGTCTGGAACCCATCTTCTTCCCTCCAGAACCTGGCATCTTTTGTCTTCTTCCTTTCCATCTCTCACTCCCTCCCCCAGGTGCTTTTTAGCATCTCTCTCCTCTTTTCCTCCCTTCAGATCTGGTATCTGTCTCCTCCCCCTCCCCCAATGGCTCTGGTATCTCTCTCCTCTCCACTTCCCTTCCTTTTTTTCCTTCTCAATTTATTTTCTACCTCTTGTCTACTTTCTTACTTTCCAGTCCTCAATTTCCCTTTTGTTGTATCTACCTACAGCTTGCCACCTCTTTCCCTCCCCCTATCTAGTATCTCACTAACTCCATCCTCTTCCCCCAATCCAGCATGTGCCCTTTTTTATTTATCCCCTCCTTCCATCCAGTATGTGTTCCCCCTATGCTCCCTAACTTCCATGCATCTGCTCCCCTCTCCCTCCCCACTTCCATGCATCTGCTCCCCCTCACTCCTTCCCATTTCCCTTTGGTGTCTGCTCCTCTCACCTCCCCCCTCCACTTTTCTTCAGTGTCTGTTCCCTTCTCTCCCCTCCTCGCTTAAATTGTCTGCTCCTCCCTTTTGCTCCACTTCCCTTCAGTATCTGCACCCCTCTCTCCTCCCCACTTCCTTCCAGTGAATGCTCTTCTCGACCCACTTCCATGCAGCATCTGCTCCCCTCTCCCTCCTTACTTCCAGGCAATATCTGCTCCCCCTCTTCTCCCCATTTCCCTTCTGCATCTGTTCCTCTCCCCCTCCTCTTCAGCATCTTCTCCCCTCCCCACTTCCATAAGGCGTCTGCTCCCTCCTCTCCCCCCTCCGGTACCATTCGACCTCTTCCCCTCGTTGGGCCTTCTCAAAGGTCACATGCAACTGCCCCGAAACCTCTCCCCCGACGCAACCTCCTGTTTCCGCCTGGGCAGCTCATGTCAAAGAAGTTTCAGGGCAGTTGCACATGACCTGTGAGAAGGCTATATCATCCAGGCCACTAAGAGAGAGAACATTCTGAAAAGCGAAGGTGAGGGGAAGGGAGGGAGCTGGCCTGACGAAGGGAAGATACCTGGACCGTGGCGATCAAAAGGGAGAGGGCTGCTGGACCGCGCAATCGTGACGAACGCCGTTGACTGGAAGGGGTAGGAAGAGAGGCAACGTATGGCAAATACTTAACTGCAGAGACAAGGCCATTCGCCACTCCACGGGGCAGTAAATGGCCTTGTCCCTTACCTGCAGATACCAATCTTTTTTTGCTCCGTTCCTGCGGGTTACCCACAGCTAGCCACAGGTAACAGTCACCGTGTCATTCTCTAGTGGTGGTGAGGGTTCAGAAGGTATACCATATGATTCAGGAGCTGATAACTCTCCCCCACTCTGATCCAGATTGGTCTGACATTAAATCTGAGTCTTGATCCAGATCCATGATATCTTTATGACGACAGTGTTGGTCTGAAGATATTGAGGAGCCAGAGCGTCGACATTTATATGAGGGAACCTCGATGCATCGATATAGAACCTCTGTCTCGATCGACGATGCATCGATGTAAAACCTCTGTGTCTCGATCGTCGATGCATCAATGTAGAACCTCTGTGTCTCTAAACTAAACTAAACTAAACCTTAGGTTTATATAATGTAATGTAATTTGTAATGTAATGTAATTTATTTCTTATATACCGCTACATCCGTTAGGTTCTAAGCGGTTTACAGAAAATATACATTAAGATTAGAAATAAGAAAGGTACTTGAAAAATTCCCTTACTGTCCCGAAGGCTCACAATCTAACTAAAGTACCTGGAGGGTAATAGAGAAGTGAAAAGTAGAGTTAGAAGAAAAATAAAAATAAAATAAACATTTTAACAAGACAGCATTGATCTAAATACTTTGGAAGGTAGAAGAGAGGAGAGAAAGGAATAGAAGCAGAAGGGGGAGTCGTTGAACAGTAGAATTCTGGAGAAATATAAATGATAGAAATAGAACAAAACAAAGACAAAAGGCAAAACAATAGATAAGATTAAAGATAAATCATAAGCTGGAAAGAAAAATAAAATAAAACTTTGTCTTCAATCCACGGTTTCAGCGTCAGTGATGAAGTGGAGCAAGTAAGTTTAGGAGGAGCGATTGGCGTTTCAGAAAGGACTTCTTCAGGGAAGAGACTTGGCAGACAGTCCCAGGATGCCTATGTCTCCTCCCCTGCGATGTTCTCCCATCCATGCATTCCCTCCCAGACACACTGCCCGTGCCCCAGCCGCTCCAAGGAGGCTGCCCCAGATGAGGCCCACGGTGAATGCAGGATTCTCTCCTCTGCGGGAAAGCCGCCCGGAGCCGACAGTCGATCTTCTTAGCGGATTGCATGGGGGAAAGTTCACACTCTTGGTAGGATCGGGTCTGTAGGGTCACAATCGTAGAGCTCGGCATCGATGACTCTATGCATGTTGATGTTTCGATATAGAATCTAGACAATTTGATGATGCTCAATGCTCTGAAGAACTTGAAGATAGTCGATGTTTTGAACAAGAATGCTGAAAGTTGATCTACGTTTTGAAGACAAACAGACGGTGGCTTAAAGGAGAAACAGAGCGACATTTGGAAGCTGGCTCTGAAATAGTACCTTGTGCCGTATAGAAACATAGAAGATGACGGCAGATAAGGGCCATAGCCCATCAGGTCTGCCCACTCTACTGACCCACCCCCAAGTCTACTATCCTAGGGATCCCACTCCTGGTGACAGGTTCCCTTGGCTTAACCCTCTAAGGGATCCCACATGGTCATCCCATTTGCTCTTAAATTCTTGCACGCTGTTTGCCTCGATCACCTGCACCGGGAGCTCGTTCCAAGGATTAACCACTCTCTCGGTGAAGAAATATTTCCTGGTATCGCCATGAAATTTCCCGCCCCTGAGTTTGAGCGGATGCCCTCTTGTGGCTGAGGGTCCTTTGAGAAAGAGAATCTCTTCTTCCATCTCAATACGGCCGGTAATATACTTAAACATCTCAATCATGTCTCCTCTCTCCCTACGTTCCTCGAGTGAGTACAGCCGCAAATTTTTCAGCCTTTCCTCTTACGATAGATCCTTGATCCCCGAGACCATCCTGGTGGCCATCCGTTGCACCGACTCTACTCTCAGCATATCTTTTCGGTAGTGTGGCCTCCAGAATTGCACACAGTATTTCAAATGAGGCCTCACCATAGTTCTGTATAATGGCATTATGACTTCAGGCTTCCGGCTGACGAAACTCCTGCAGATGCAACCTAACAACTGTCTTGCCTTAGATCAGGGGTGTCCAATGTCGGTCCTCGAGGGCCGCAATCCAGTCGGGTTTTCAGGATTTCCCCAATGAATATGCATTGAAAGCAGTGCATGCAAATAGATCTCATGCATATTCATTGGGGAAATCCTGAAAACCCGACTGGATTGCGGCCCTCGAGGACCGACATTGGACACCCCTGCCTTAGATGAAGCCTTCTCCACATGATCAGCAGTTTTCACGTCTGCGCTGATGATCACTCCCAAGTCTCGTTCTGTTGAAGTTCTAGCTAAGGTCTCACCATTCAAAGTGTAAGTTCTGCACGGATTTCTGCTGCTGAGGTGCCTTGATCTTGCATTTCTTAGCGTTGAAGCTCAGCTGCCAGGTCGAGGACCAAAGCTCCAACAAATGTAGGTCCTGTGTCATACTATCGGGTGAATTGCCATCTCTCACTATATTGCATAGTTTGGCGTCGTCAGCAAATAACGTTACCTTACCTTGAAGCCCCTGAGTTAGGTCACCTATGAATATGTTGAAAAGGAGCGGGCCCAAGACTGAGCCCTGCGGTACCTCCGATGTTTTAGAGAGGGTACCGTTAACTACCACCCTCTGAAGTCTGTCACTCAGCCAGTCATTGACCCATGTAGTTAGTGTTTCTCCCAGCCCCATTGATTTCATCTTGCTCAACAGCCTGCGATGCGGGACACTATCGAAAGCTTTGCTGAAGTCTAGGTATACGACGTGCACGGATTCTCCCAAGTCTAACTGTTTTGTTACCCAGTCAAAGAAGCTGATGAGATTGGATTGGCAGGACCTACCCTTGGTGAATCCGTGTTGACTGGGATCTCGTAGATTCTCCTCATCCAAGATTGCGTCTAATTTATGTTTGATTAGTGTTTCCATGAGTTTGCATACTATTGATGTGAGACTCACCGGTCTGTAGTTTGCAGACTCTGCCCTGCAACCCTTTTTGTGCAGTGGAACGACGTTAGCTGTTTTCCAGTCTATGGGGACTCTCCCCGAACTTAGGGAGAGATTGAAGAGTCCTGATAGCGGTTCTGCCAGGACATCACGCAGCTCACTGAGCACCCTGGGGTGTAGATTGTCCGGTCCCATGACTTTGTTCACCTTGAGTCTTGCCAGTTCGTAGTAGACGTCGCCAGGTGTGAACTCGAAATTCTGAAACGGGTCTTCCACACTGGGCCTTGCCTGCAACTGCGGACCGTGCCCCGGTGCCTCGCAGGTGAAGACCGAGCAGAAGTATTCATTCAGCAGTTCTGCTTTATCGGAATCTGATTCTGCGCAGTTCCCATCTGGTTTTCTAAGGCGTACTATCCCGTCTGTGTTCTTTTTCCTATCACTAATATACCTGAAGAAGGATTTGTCCCCTTTCTTCATGTTCTTTGCCAGAGTCTCTTCCACTCGAAGTTTGGCCGCCCTGACTGCCGTTTTGACCGCTGCAGACCTTGACCTATGTTCTAGTTTAGCTTCCCTAGTCTCCGTTCGTTTGTAGGAAATAAATGCTTTTTTCTTCTCCTTGACGAGGTGCGAGATTTCTGCGGAGTACCATTGGGGTTTGTTGACAACTACACTTAGGCTGAGCTGGTACCAATGAGGTCTGTGCTGAAACTGGCACAGAGAATAGCTTGAACATAATGCTAAACTCTTTTTGCAAAAAAATCATCGACCTGGGATTTCAAATCTTGTAACGATACCTAAGGCTGAGCGGGTATCAATGATACTGCTGGTCGTTTGGGAGTGGGAGACCTCGAAGAGGATGCACGCCCCATAGGAGGCAATTCCAGCATCGATGTTGGAGTTTGGCCTGCATTGAGAGACTCGATGCTGAAGAGGCCTACGACTCTGGTTTGGAGATAGAGGGCTTCTTAGTAGGTTTTGTGGATGCAAGGTCCGAAGTTGATGCTGATGTCAAAGATTTATCCAGCATAGCTGAACATAAGAACATAAGAAACGCCTTCACCGGATCAGACCGAGGTCCATCTAGTCCGGCGATCCGCACACGCGGCGGCCCAATTTAGTACTCCTTTTTGGAGTCCCGGATTTACCGTATCCCTCAATATGATATGCTAGAAGGTGTGCATCCAACTTGCGCTTGAATCCCAGCATAGTAGTCTCCTCCACAACCTCCTCCGGGAGCGCATTCCAAGCACCCACCACGCGCTGTGCGAAACAGAACTTCCCGACATTTGTCCTGAACCTGCTGCCACTCAGTTTCAGTCTATGACCTCTAGTCCGTGTCACATTCGAGAATGTTAGTAATGTTGCTTCTTGGTCTATTTTATCAAATCCTTTTATTATTTTAAAAGTCTCTATCAAATCCCCTCTCAGTCTTCTCTTCTCGAGGGAAAACAGTCCTAGTTTCTTGAGTCGATCTTTGTAGCTCAAATGTTCCGTCCCTTTGACAAGTTTCGTGGCTCGCCTCTGAACTCTCTCCAGCAGAGTTATATCCTTCTTAAGGTATGGAGACGAGTGTTGGACACAGTATTCTAAGTGCGGTCTGACCATTGTTTTGTATAGTGGCATTATGACCTCCCGCGATCTACTCATAATCCCCTTCTTAATTATGCCCAACAACCTGTTTGCTTTCTTCGCCGCCGCTGCACATTGTACCGAAGGCTTTAAGGTACTGTCAATCAGTACCCCCAAATCCCTTTCTTGTTGGCATTTTGTTAGCTTCACCCCCCAACATCTTATACTCATATTCTTTGTTTTTCTTCCCAAGATGCATCACCTTGCATTTGTTTATGTTAAAGTTCATCTGCCACTTTGTTGCCCACTTTGCCAGCTGGTTCAGATCTTTCTGGAGGCCCTCGCAGTCCCGTTGAGTGCCAACCGCCCAACATAGTTTTGTATCATCAGCAAACTTTATTATATTGCATGTTGTTTCCTCCTCCAGGTCGTTTATAAAAATATTGAACAAGATAGGTCCAAGAACCGAACCCTGGGGCACTCCGCTGGTCACTTTCTCCCAGTCCGAGAGTTTCCCATTTATGCTAACTCTCTGCCTTCTGTTTTCTAGCCATTTGCCGATCCATCTGTGCACTTCTCCTCCTATTCCATGGCTTAGTAGTTTATTCATAAGCCTCGCATGTGGGACCTTGTCAAACGCTTTCTGAAAGTCCAAGTAAATTATATCCACTGGGTTTCCACTATCCATTTGTTTGTTCACTTTGTCAAAGAATTGCAGTAAATTTGTCAAACACGACTTCCCTTTTCTGAAGCCATGCTGATTTGCCCTTAATAGATTGTGATCCTCCAAGTGTTGTACAATGTTTTCTTTAATTAGTGTTTCAATTATCTTCCCTGGAACCGATGTGAGGCTCACTGGTTGGTAGTTTCCTGGATCCCCTCTTGATCCTTTTTTGAAAATTGGGATGACATTTGCTATCCTCCAGTCATCTGGTATTTGCCCACTTCTAATCGACATATTAGCTACGTATTGCAATAGTTCACTAATTTCCTCCTTAAGTTCTTTTAATACTCTCGGGTGAATTCCATCCGGTCTAGGGGATTTGTCACTTTCTAGTTTGTCAATCTGCACGTATATCATGTCCAAAGTCACATTTACTGTTGTGAGTCTTTCCTCTATGCCCCCGGTGAATATCCTCCCTGTGGCTGGCATTGTTGAAATGTCCTCCTTTGTGAAGACTGAGGCAAAGAAAGAATTTAACCTAGCGGCAACCTGTTTGTCCTCTTTAATTGACCCTTTCCTTCCTAGATCGTCGAGAGGTCCCACTGCCTCTCTTGCTGGTTCCTTTCCTTTTATATATCTGAAAAAGGGCTTGAAGTTTCTGGCTTCCTGCACTATCTTCTCCTTGTAGGCTTTTTTGGCGGCTCTTACCACTTTATGGCACCTTTTTTGGTAGATTTTGTGACAATTCCAGGCTTCCGTCGTTTTTTCTCGTTTCCATTTTTTGAACGAGTTCCTCTTCTCCTTCACTGCATCTTTTACCTCTTTGGATAACCAAGCTGGTTCTCTTTTGTTCTTTTTTCTCCTTCCTTTGCATATCTTCGGAATGTGAAGATTCTGTGCTTCTGTGATGGTGTTTTTCAGTAGAGACCATGCTTGTTCAACTGTTTGGGGGTCTGCTCTGCCCTTCCTGAGCCGTCTTCTTACCATAGTTCTCATGCTCTCGTAATTTCCCTTTTTGAAGTTAAAGGTCGTGGTTTCAGTCTTGATTGGTTTCCGCTTTCCGATGCCAATGGTAAAATTGATCATATTGTGATCACTTGTCCCTAGCGGGGCCGTAACTTTTACGTCTGCTGCCCTTCCAGCAATGCCATTTATGACCAAATCTAGAATTGCCTTTCCTCTTGTCGGTTCTCCTACCATTTGTTCAAGGAAGCAATCACCTAACCTTTCAAGGAATTTTAACTCTTTACTGCAGTTTGACGTTTCCAGTCGATCCCTGGAAAGTTGAAGTCCCCCATGATCGTTGCATTACCCGATTTACTTCTACGAACAATTTTTCCTGTTGGATCTTCTGCGCTTTCAGGGAGTGCTTCTGGAGAGTAGAACAACGAATGCAGGAATCCACTTGGCGCTTAGGTCCCAAACACTGGATGCACAAGCTATGAGGGTCAGTGATGGAAATATCTCTCTGACGCAGACAGCACTTTTTAAAACACGTTGACAGTTTCGACATAGATAGGAACACTTATTGTGCTAGAACAAACTCAATTTTTAAAGAAAAACGTTAACTGTCCAAGCAACGGTTGATGTACGTCCTCAAAAAGGAAAGGGAAAAAAAAGCAGTAAAATCTTCTTTCCTTCCTCTTTGTTTTCTTTTAAACTTAAAGAAAAAATATAGACTAACGGTAAAACTAAATGAAATAAAAATAAAGTAAAAACTGATTCAAACAAAGGGAAGGCAACATAGCGCCAAAAAATAACCTTCGCTTTGGCGAAAACGAAGAACTGAGATACCGCAAGCTCTCACATTGGAAGGGAAGGCACTTGCACATGCGCGGTAGCGAGCAGTTTGAAAGCTTTGGATTTATGCTTTGTACATCGCTTAGAAATTGGATAGGTGATTTATCAAATTTTAATAAAAACTTGAAACTTAAAGTGCTGGTGCACTATTTACTGTCCATACTGCGGGTTCCGTGGATGACATCACCCACATGTGAGACTATGCTGCCTGCTTGTCTGAGGATAAGATAAACTACAAAATACTTTGGATCTACAACGTGGCTATTACAAACAACTAAGAACCAAGTTAAAGAGATTCAAGTCACTAAGCCAGAACAGTGAGCCAATCACAAGCAGAAACTGGCTTAATTATAGTCAGCTTGAAGGCAACACTTCACAACAAATATCAAATTCAAGCTTAAATTCAAACCAAAAATACTATTAAATATTTTAGGCATGGAGACCCTGTCGTATTCAGATTAAACAAGAAATGAGATATTTCTCAGTACAGACCCCCCCCCCCTTCCTCGCAGAGCTCATTACCTGCAGGTCACAGTGCCGGGCAGCATCCACAATGGAACGCTCCAGTTGGAAAGCATCCACAAATGGAATCAGTGAAGTCAAGCGGGAGAACTCAATGCTCTGATAGATCTGGGCTACCTTCAAAAAGACAAATTTATTACAACTGTGCAACTTCCTGGAAAGGCCAGAAGACTTGGTAGAAGCAGATCTGCCCATGGCAACGCAAATGCTTCCAAGTGCTCAATGATGTATAAAAGGTGCATTTACAACATTACATTCTTTAAAAGCTATGCTTTCCTCCACCAATGCAGCCAAGCCACATCTTTTCCATGTTCCGCTCTTCAAATACTGCAGAGCCATGTTTTCCCTCAAAAATCAGATTGGCAGTCCTTTTCTCTATGTTGCATCTCAGCTGCAGGTCCTAATCTACTTGCTTCTTGTATGAGCATACCTGCTGCAGAAGCCGAAGGATGGTATTGTTTTGTAGCTGTAAAACATACTGCTGAAGCTCAGATTCTTTCTCTGCTTGCTCTTTCACCCAGTCCAAAACCTTCAAAAAGAACAAGACGATGAATCAGTTTTAGGGGGTATGCTTGCTTCATACTAAGAACTATTCATGACAAATGTAGTGCTCTCGGGAAATGCTAGACTGTAGTGGCACCCTTGAATCTGGTTATGTTTGAACAATTTTGTTGAACATATTAAAGATATTTAAACTTTCACATATACTAGTTGTTCAATTTTTACAATATCTTTTCTATCTTCCCATCCCCCCATCATAAACTATATATATATTGAACAAGTCAAGAAACAGACAACTAGAATGTACAGGTTTAAAACAGATTGTCATACAATGACCTTTCCTTATCCCTGCCTCCCCAAATAGAAATAAAGATATAATCCAATACCCTACTTGTAACCCAAGACCTACCCCTACCCCCACACCAAGCTGTATCTTCCCTCCCACAGAACTGGCTTAAGAAGAGATCCAGGTTGGACTTCACTAAGGAAGGTCTAGATCAGAGGTGCCCAAAAGGTCAGAATTGATGTCGGTGGAAAGCTGGTGGGCCCGGTGCTTCTGCAGTTGCTGCGGCATAAGGGAACAGGGAGAACTGGGCAGCGACGGTGGTGGCTTGGGGGTGCAGGGAGAAAGAAAGGACAGACAGAATGAAGAGGGAGCAGGAAGAGAGACACAGACAGACAGAAAGAAGGGGGGATCAGGGAGAGAGACAGACAGACAAAGAAAGAAGGGGGGCAGGAAGACAGACAGAAAGAAGGGGAGCAGGGAGAGAAACAGAAAGAAAGAAGGGGGGCAGGGAGAGAAAGAGAAAGAAGGGGAAGGGAAAAAGACAGAAAGGAAGAAGGGGCAGGGAGAGAGAAAGACAGAAAGAAAGAAGGGGCAGGGAGAGAGAAAGAAAGACAAAGAAAGGGGCAGGGAAAGAGAAAGAAAGACAAAGAAAGAAAGAAGGGGAGAGAAAGTCAGAAAGAAAGAAAGGGGAGGGGGCAGGGAGAAAGGAAGAAAAAGTTGGATTCATGGAGTGACAGAGAGAGAGATGTTGGTTGGGGAATGGAATGAGGTCTGGAAGAGAGGAAGCATGCAGGAGGCAGAAAAAAAGGGAAGAAATATTGGATGCACAGTCAGAAGAAGAAATCACCAGACAACAAAGGTAGGAAAAATGATTTTATTTTCAATTTAGTGATCAAAATGTGTTCATTTTGAGAATTTATATCTGCTGTCTATATTTTGCACTATGGTCCCCTTTTACTAAACTGCAATAGCGTTTTTTAGTGCAGGGGAGCCTATGAACGCCGAGAGCAGCGCGGGGCATTCAGCACAGCTCTCTGAGCTAAAAAAACGCAATCGCAGTTTAATAAAAAGAGAGGGGGTATATTTGTCTATTTTATAGTTGTTACTGAGGTGATATTGCATATTTTAAAGTCAACTGCCTTAACCTCTTGGACCCCCCCCCCAACGAATATAAATGATAGTTAAGATTTTCTCTGCGTACCATGTGCTTTGTGTTTTTTTTAATTTTATTGACTTGGTCATTTTAAAAGTAGCTCACAAGCCAAAAAAGTGTGGACACCCCTGGTCTAGATTGTTAAGAACCATACATCGTGCCCTAGAAGATAAACTCTAAATTAACCAAAAGTACTTTTTTTCTACAAGGACTCAATCGTGCATCCCTGGCTTCCAATATCATCAGTGTATGTAGTGCATTCCTCCAATGTCAAATAAAGGGGTTCACAT
Source organism: Geotrypetes seraphini (assembly GCF_902459505.1). NCBI lineage: Eukaryota > Metazoa > Chordata > Amphibia > Gymnophiona > Dermophiidae > Geotrypetes > Geotrypetes seraphini. The sequence goes on from NC_047087.1 coordinate 318,803,625, forward strand.
TTTGTGTCCAAATGTTGTAGGAGACATTTTAATCCCGACTTTCTTTAGCAATAAGAACTCCCCTTTGCCCAATGGCTCAGAAGCTTTCCCTTCCCAAACAAGTAAAATAGGAGACTGGTCTCTACAAAATATCTTCAAAATACTTGCGTATGCCTCTTCAAAGATTTTGCACCCTTTGACATGTCTATAAAGCATGAGAGAGAACTCTCCAAAATGCCATATTTAAGACAAAGTAGTGAGGGAAAATAAGCCCTCTGAACTGTTCTATAATGGCATTCTATAACTGCTTGTTAATGTGATAAGGAAATTTTGACCTTTATGCCAAGCTCTTCTGACCACAACACAGCCAAGGTCTCAAAATTTTGATGCTGAGTTTATTCGAAGCCCTGTGTATATATGTCACTGATATAGTATCCAATGATTCTATAGGAAAACATTCATAAATCTTGTTCCCCCCCCAAAATAAATAAAGAAGCTTGTGCATTTTAATGTCTGCGTATAATGATGGAGCTGATAGATTTGGATAGAAAAGTCCATAGTCTGCTATTGAGACAGACATGGGGGAAGGCGCTGCTTGCTCTGGATTGGTAGCATGGAATATTGTTTATTTAAGATGTTTATTTAAGATTTGATATACTGCTCCTGCATTTTACTGGCCTAAGCGGTTTACAATGTATCAAACTAAAATGAGACCTCATCTGGAATACTGTGTACAATTCTGGAGACTACATTACCGTAAAGATGTGCTTAGAATCGAATCGGTTCAACGGATGGCCACCAGGAGGATCTCGGGGCTAAAGGGTCTCTCGTACGAGGAGAGACTAAACAAACTACAGCTCTACACTCTAGAAGAACGTAGGGAGAGGGGAGACATGATTGAGACATTTAAATACATCACGGGACGTATCGAGGTGGAAGATGATATCTTCTTTCTCAGGGGACCCTCTGCCACTAGAGGGCATCCGCTCAAACTCAGAGGTGGGAAATTTCATAGCGACATCAGGAAGTATTTCTTCACAGAAAGAGTGGTTGACCGTTGGAATGAGCTTCCAGCGCAGGTGATCGAGGCCAGCAGCGTGCTGGACTTTAAGAATAAATGGGATACCTATGTGGGATCCCTACGAGGGTCGAACTGGAATATCGGTCGCTAGGTATAGACTTAAGAGGATGGGTCAGTAGGGTGGGCAGACTTGATGGGCTATAGCCCTTTTCTGCCGTCATCTTCTATGTTTCTATATACTTGAGAAAAACCACCCTATTGCTATTTGGGTTTTTGCCAGGTATTTGTGACCTGGATTGGCCACCGTGAATAAAGGATACTGGGCTAGAAGGACCATTGTTCTGACCCAGTATGAACATAAGAATTGCCGCTGCTGGGTCAGATCAATGTTCCATCGTGCTCAGCAGTCCGTACCCGTGGTGGCCCCTAGGTCAAAGACCAGTGCCCTGAGACCAGCCATACCTGCAAATGTTCCAGTTCAGCAGGAACTTGTCTAACTTGGTCTTGAATCCCTGGAGGGTGTTTTCCCCCTATAACAGCCTCCGGAAAAGCGTTCCAATTTTCCACCACTCTCTGGGTGAAGAAGAACTTCCTTACGTTTGTTCGGAATCTATCCCCTTTTAACTTTAGAGAGTGCCCTCTCGTTCTCTCTACCTTGGAGAGGGTGACCAACCTGTCTTTATCTACTAAGTCTATTCCCTTCAGTATCCTGAATGTTTCGATCATGTCCCCTCTTTTCAAGGAAGAAGAGGCCCAGTTTCTCTAATCTCTCGCTGTAACGCAACTCTTCCAGCCCCTTAACCATTTTAATCGCTCTTCTCTGGACCCAATGTTTAAAAGCTAGAGCCTTAAAAGATAGTGTATTTCCAATATCATCAATCATCTGATTAAGATGTTAAAACAGGAAAACTCTCTCTGCTCATCTACGAAAGATCACACTCTCCAAACAGGGGGCCATTTAGTAGTGTGTTGCAGTAGTCCATGCAAGAGAGGATAAAGGCATAGAGCAGCTGCTAAAAATCTGGCTCAGGAAAATATCTTCTGATTTTTCAGAGTTGCCGGAAGTAGCAGAATGAGGTGGATACCACTTGAGAGATATGGTCAGAGTGACAGATTTCAGTTGAGGACCACTCCTAGGCTGCATACCTGGTCTTTGGCAGTTAGGGTGGTGGAATCCCATATAAATAATATGTATTCACAAAAAATATCTTAAATCTCCAAATCAGCAGATATTGATCCTCTTAGGGCTGTATCTCATCCTGGATATGGAACTTGCACAGACCACCAGTATGTTAATCAGAAATTTTGTATTCCGATCAGTGGTAAGGTGATACAATCTGCTTCTGGAGGCTGTTTCAGACCTAAGCAACCTATAAGTTTTATCTTTTTTTTTCTCCCTTTTCTCTAATCCTCTACCATTAATGGAGAAATTAGGTTCTTACCTGCTAATTTCCTTTCTTTTAGACTCTCCAGACCAATACAGTTCACTGATAGCTAATAGCTCACCATGAGACAAAACCTTTTGGCTGTAATACAAGTAGCTGCGCTTCCCTCTAATCTAACCAGTCTGCCGAATAGCCAAGCTTAATTAAGAAGTGCTAAGTAGAACAGTAAAAGCACTCCAAACAGGAGTAACAATTAGCATAGAGTAACACTGTTGAAAATTGTATATAAAAAACCCCTTCATCAAATGTCCCCACAGCTCGCCAGCTGAGCCATAGCCGCTGTTCTTTAAACTCCCTGACTCTACTTAGTAACATAGTAGATGACGGCAGATAAAGACCCGAATGGTCCATCCAGTCTGCCCAACCTGATTCAATTTAAAATTTTTTTTTTTTTCTTCTTAGCTATTTCTGGGCGAGAATCCAAAGCTTTACCCGGTACTGTGCTTGGGTTCCAACTGCCGAATTCTCTGTTAAGACTTACTCCAGCCCCTCTACACCCTCCCAGCCATTGAAGCCCTCCCCTGCCCATCCTCCTCCAAACGGCCATACATAGACTCTACAAAAATACTAGAACCTGCTGAAAAATTCACACTCTTCCCACAAGAACAACAGACAGGGTGGGGACTGTACTGTTCTGGAAAGTCTAAAAGAAAGAAAATTAGCAGGTAAGAACCTAATTTCTCCTACTTTAGTGCCTCTCCAGAGCGGTACAGTTCACTGGGACGTACCAAGCAGTACTCATCATGGGGTAGGGACACTACCAGAACATGCTCACTGAACACCACATCCCGACACGCCTAGACATCCACATGGTAATGCTGCACAAAGGAATGCAGAGAAGACCAAACCGCGGCCTTACAGATATCCAATGGAGGCACCAGAGAAGACTCAGCCTGACCCCGAGTGGAATAAGCCTTGAGAAAATCCACTTCTTCCGAAGAAGGTATGTGGAAGCTATAATTTCCTTGATCCAGTGTGCAATGGTAGCCTTGGAAGCGCCATCCCCCTTAAGAGGACCCGCCCAGCGAAGATGCAGGGCCTGACAGAGAAGAACGAGGCTGGTCGCTGTAGGAAGGCGGCAGCCAGCGTTCTCAGGCCACAACAGGACCCAGGCTCATAGCGCACTGACATCACTCCCCAGTCGTGTGCTTCTCCCATCTGTATTCGCGTGCTCTTTAATACCACAACGGCCACGAGGGAGGCCAGCATGCTGCTACTGTGCACACGCCCCTCCAAAAACATCAGTGTTCTCTCCACATAGTTTGGAAAGTACAGAGGGGGGGTGCTTACATTCGCTCCATAAGACACACAGAGATTTTCACCCACCTTTTTTTATATAAAGGTATAAAGTGCATCTTATGGAACAAAAAATACAGTAGTTAAATGTAGCACTGTAAAACATGTGTACTTAAGAAATTTGAACCCTCAGTAAAGCCTGACTGAATTCATATGGTTTCTGCTGAAACCAAGACTTGTGACCAAAATCGACCAGTTTCCAAAGAAAATAAAACTATAAACAAAAGTGACCTGCCTCTCCCAGTGGGTCCTACTCGGACCCATCTTAGGAAGTCCTGGTGGTCTAGTGGTCTTTTCAAGGGTGGAACGCTTCAATGGAAATGGTTGCTGAGACTGCCACAGGTAGTTTCAGCAGCCATTTTGCGATTGGAACCATATGCTAAGGATGGACAATAATTAACTGACAAAAGTGATCAATGGAAATGGTTGCAGAGTTTTCCTTGGTCTGGAAAAGTTGTCCCAAGTTAGGCAAGTGTTCCGGTAGGCATTTGAGAAAGTACCTCATGAAAGACTTCTGAGGAAATTGGAAAGTCATGGGATAGGAGGCAACGTCCTTTTATGGATTAAGAACCAGTTGAAAGACAGAAAACAGGGAGTGAGTTTAAATGGTAAATAGTGGAGTTCAAGCTCACAATACAAGCAGATAGAGAGGTACTTCTTATTTCTCCATCCAATACACCCCTCAATAATATTCAAACCTTTTTTGTTTTTATCTCCTTCGTGCTTCAGGAGTATGATGTGTAAGGAGTACAATCTGAAAAGAGTTTTCACAATGAGAGGTGTGAGTGGAGTGGATGTGTTGCAGCATGTAACTTATGTATAACAAGAACAATTCAGTAATGCAGAGTGCAGTCATTCATACTGACATTTGGTTAAAGCTTATTTACAGATGAAGTTAGAGATTTAAACCAGATGACATCACTTTTTTATGTCACCCGTAGGTTCAAAGTGAGGTTGCTGAGCAGCACGGCCATATTTGCCGCATCATTGAGCATGAGTATGAGCATACCACGGAGATGAAGATTATGAGTAAAGTTTTGCCTGTACCAGTAAAACTATGTCTTGATACAGATAACCGGGTCCATTTCCCTGATGCAGCTATCCACAAAACGCTTGCAGGCCATCGTCGGAGGATACAGGAAAACGCAGTAGAATACACAGTTCTAAGAGAACACATCGCAATGATCGATATCAAGCAGAATGACACCAGCAAGATAAGTTTTGAATGCATTTGCAAGTGTGTCTACACAAACTTGAACTGTTTTAAATTTGAATTTATAACTGTTATTATAAGTTTTCTGGTCAACTTTATTACAACAGAGACTTGAATGTGACTTAAAATTGCTAAGGTGGGGGTACAAGGTGGTTTTTTTGAAGCAAATGAGGTTAATATCCTTTCCAGTCGGCATGCAAGACTAGTTCTGGCTAAGGCTTTTTTCCTCCTTTGGTGACTGACATGAGCACCATATTGAAATACTGTTGAGTGTTTGTTCATGGTAAACTGAAGATAAAAGCAAAAAAAGAAGTTTGAATGTTTCTGAGGGGTGTATTGGATGGACAAATAGTACAGTTCCCCAGGGGTCTGTGCTGGGACCACTACTTAACATATTTATCAATGATCTAGAGATGGGAATAACTACTGAGATCATTAAATTTGCTGATGACACAAAGTTGTTAAATCGCAAAAGGATTGTGAAAAATTGCAAGAGGACCTTGTGAGATTGGAAGACTGGGTGTCAAAATGGCAGATAAAGTATAATGTGAGCAAGTGCAAAGTAATGCATGTGGAAAAGAGGAACCTGAACAATAGCTATGTGATGCTGGGTTCTGAGTTAGGAGTCACTGCCCAGGAAAAATGCACATCAGCTGAGAGGAGACAGTGGAGATGAGTTTAATTCTTGATTTGTAGATGTGACAGCCATTTTTTTTATTTTATAGAGCAGTTTTAAAGAGGTTGTTTTTGTTGTTATTGTTTTGTGTATCTTTAATTGTAGAAAGGTATGTGGGTATAGTATCAGTAATTCTTTTATATATTGTTGATATAGCAAGTAATTTGCTTTTTGATATTTTATATATTATTTCTTTTTATTTTATTATGTATGTTATATTGTTACCCGCATAGAATCAGTGGATATGTGGGTTATTTAAATTTTTTAATAAATAAATGTAGGTGTCATTATTGAGGATATACCGAAACCCTCAACTCAATGTGCGGCGGTGACTAAGAAAGCAAATAGAATGTTAGGAATTACCAGGAAAGGAATGGAAAAAAAAATGTAAATGTTATAATGCCCTTGTATCGTTCTATGGTATAGTCACACCTCGAACACTGTGTGCAGTTTTGGTCACATCTCATAAAAAGATATAGCAGAATTAGAAAAAGTACAAAGAAGGGTGACAAAACAGATGAGTCGACTTCCCTATGAAGAGAGGCTAAAGCAGCAAGAGACGGCTCAGGAGTGATATGATATAGGTCTATAAAATAATGAGTGGAGTGGAAAGGGTAGATGTGAAAGGCTTGTTCGCTCTTTCCAAAAATACTAGGACTAGGGGTAATGCGATGAAGCTACTAAGTAGATTTAAAGCAAACCAGAGAAAATATTTCTTCACACAATGTGTAATTAAACTCTGGAATTCGATGTCGGAGAATATGGCAAAATAAGTTAGCTTAGCGGGGTTTTTAAAGGTTTGGATAATTTCCTAAAAGAAAAGTCCATAGGTCATTATTGACATGGCTTGGAGAAATCCACCACTTATTCCTAGGATAAGCAGTAGAGAATGACACAGGGAAGAAATCTGTTCCCGTCACTGGAACACCGTCCCTGTTGCATCCACTCTTCCCTCTTGCCACCTCACCGCCCTTCAGAGGCCCAAGAATCTCCCTCCCTCCCCCTTACCTTCGCGGCGCTTTAGAAAAGAAACGGATGCCGGCAAAGCCTGCCTGTGGCGCCCTGCAGTCGCGTGTGTGTGGGCAGAAGCTTCTCCTCTGATGCAACCGGAAGTTGCGTCAGAGGAGAAGCTTCCGCCCACACACACGTGACTGCAGGGCAGCACAGGCAGGCTTCACCGGCGTCAGTTTATTTTCTAAAGTGCCGCGAAGGTAAGGGGGAGGGAGATAGATTTGGCCGGAGGTAGGGAGGAGGCCACGCGCGATCAGTGACCGCGCGCCTTCCCTCCCTTAACTGGGGGGCAAGGCCATTCACTGCTCCACGGGGCGGTGGATGGCCTTGTCCCCGTGTCCGCAGTGAACACTTCTCCCCCTACCGCAGCTACACGTGGGTAACTACCACAGTGTCATTCTCTAATAAGCAGGATAGAATCTGTTTTGCTATTTGGGATCTTGCTAGGTACTTGGGGCCTGGGTTGGCCAGTGTTGGAAACAAGATACTGGGCTTGATGGACCTTCGGTCTGTCCCAGTATGGCAATTCTTATCTTAACAATGAGGAACGGGATAAAATGGGAAAGTATCTAATAAGCTATTCCTTTAACTGTTTTGAGAGTTCTACAAAAAAAAAAGGCCACGGAACAAAATAATGATACCCCTCTCTGAATCTAATCACTATGCAATAAAATTTTTTGTTTCTGGGCAGTATGTGTAATTTCCTAAAAAGTATAGAAAATGTCCGATTTCCATAAAATTTTTCTTTTGTGACCAGGATAGTCAAATTTTGCAATTTTCCTATTTAAAAAAATAAAAACCTGAATTTTTATCTTTTCATTCTTATAAAGTCACAAAAAACAAAATATGAATCACAATTAATATGTATTTATATTAAAGTTATACAAAGATGAGCACAGAAGATTTAGAAGTATTTTTCAAGATCTGCGATTGCCACTTTCACATATCAGCCCAGATGTTGTCTCCCATCATGTTCTCATTATACTGTCCTTGGTAGTGGCGTTAAATTAAAAGTCCAGTGTATCTTGGTAGAAGCGCTCACCTTGCTCCTCTGAGTATGCTTCCACGTTCTCCTTGAATGTCTCAAGATGAGCATCAAGGAAATGGACTTTGAGAGACATCCTACAGCCCCATTTTACTGTAATTCTTCACCAGATTCTCAACCAACTCCACATAGTTTTCGGCCTGGTGATTGCCCAGATGTCCCAAACCACTGTGACAAAGCCACTTTCTCCTTCCTTGTTAGCTTCTTGGGAAATTCCTTGCACTCCAGGATTATCTGTGGTCTGACGAAGATACCAGCTTTGACCTTTGCCTCAGATTAGGAAAGATGTCTTGAAGGTACTTGAAGACTACTGACTCCTTATCTAGAGCTCTGACAAATTGTTTCATTGGCGGTCACTGCACTGATGTGCAGTGGTGGCATCAGCACCTTCCAGGGGTCCACCAGTGGTTCCCATATGATGTTCCTTCTCCCCACAGAGAACTTGGTTCGCTTTGGCCAGTCCCGCCTTTGGTAATACGCCTTTGTGTCCCTGCTGTCTCAAAGGCAGATAACAGGGACACTTGGTAAAACCATCTTAGAGACCCATTAGGAATGCCACCATTTTGAAGTCTCCAATGACCTCCCAGTCATACTCATCATACTTTAAGGCACCTAGTAAGGTCCTGATGCTGTTAGAATCCTTTTCCAGGTGTACTGAGTGAGTCAGCACAGCTTTGATGCTCCTGGATGAGCTGTCCATGAAGAGATGCCACTCTCTCAGGTTACTAGCGATTCCAATTGCCTCAGACTGGTCACATTGTGGCAGAAGTAGAGCCCATCTTGATAGGTGAAGGTAGAAAAAGCTTGGTGATGCTTCCTCTGATCTGTGACTTGCACACTTTCATCCAACAAGTTCCACTGCTTCAGCCTAGACATCAAAAGCTTGGCAATGGACTTGGTGAGACCAAGATCTCTGATCAATTAGAGGTCCTTTTGTACCACTGATCTTGCAAACTGGATCTACAATGTCTCCCTCATTCTCTGACTTGCTGCTCTCTTCTGAAGACATCTGTTCTTTCTCTGGTGGAGTGGAGAGGAGTGGGTGCTCAGGGCAAGGTGGTACCGGGAGCGATGGATGAAGGAATGTCCGAATATGTGACTGCAGATATATGCTTGCCAGTTCAACATTTGGAATGGTCCACTGTGAAGAAGTAGCAGTTGCTTGAGTGGTCATGGGTTCCCGCCAAATTCTTGGGATAGCAAACTTCATGGCTCTTTTTCCCTCTGCACCATCCTGTAGAATAAAATAAAATCATGGTAATGAAAACAAATTTATTTCACCTATGACTAATGTGTGTGAGATTCTCGCAACATATTTCATATATATGATATATTTTCAAATAACATTGAAAATTTTAGCATTTAAATATTTTTAAAAATTAAACATTCTAAGAAATTTTATAGCAGAATATTCCACCATCCAAGTGAGAAATAACATTGTCTTACCTTCCCAAGTTTTTTCGCAGTGCTTGCATGTAGAGTGAGGTGCCCAAGGTTGGTCTTGATCCCCATCAGGCATGCCGAAATATGCCTTATATGTATTGCACATCTTAGCAGAGGCTTCTATGGAGTACTTTTTCCCCACTTGTCTTAATAAATTGGCCGCATACATAGCAGAAGCCTCTGGATACCATCTAAAACAATGCAAATACGTTACCATTTAAACAGTGGGAACTGAACTGAGCTGGAAGACTTAAGATCTCTACAGTTATGCCATACTATTTATATTGATGGAAAGTTCTAGAAAGTTCTTGAAAATCTAAGGGACTCTTTTTCTAAGGACAATGGACAAATTAGGGTGGCAGGCACCTACCGTTGATTTTAGCCTGTGGTAATTCAGAAATTACCATGGGTCAAAAAAGTGTGGCTCATAGGCATGTCTGTCAAGATACGGGTTTCTGCCCATAAGTGCTGTGGTAGCAGCACGTCTGAAAAGCCCTTACCACCTTCCTTCTAGATGGACATGTATCATAAAACTCACAAGCCGTTCAAAAGGAATCCATTAGTTTCCAAATCCCTCCTCCTTCACTAGAGGGCTCTGCTGCCCCCTTCAGTTTGAAAGCAGACATGAACCATGAGGTACTTCCAAGATTTGCAATACGAGCCTTTACAGTCAAGTGAAGCTGAAGATATGACCATCCAAAAAATATGGCTTTATGCATTTATGCAAATTTTCAGTTTTTCAGATTCAAATATCTCTAATGTGTAGGGTTTTTTTTAATATCATTTGAAAGAGCATGTTTTTTGCTACAGAAGCTATCCTGTTTCATCTTGGACCCGACCTTTCTTTGGTGAGAATTGATGGTTTAAAGATAAGCATTACTTGCTTGCGTAAACATGTTATGTTGAAGGGTCATTGGCACTTCATTGTGAATGAACTATATTGATCTGAAAACTCATAACCAAGCTTTGCCAGCCACAAGTACTAGTCTTGTACTATGCTCAGCGTTTGACAAACTTACTGTGCACTTTTGCAAGATGACAGTCAAAACATGCATTGGCTTGCACAAACTACTTACTCGTGCAACCCCAAATGCATAATCACGTGATTCACAAGAATGTACACATAGCTGTAGTAGTATGTCTGATACATGCAGCTTTTCTGAACATGTTCTGACTTGCAGCTATCACAGTGGCTTTAAGGTTCATCATGACCTTATAACACCATATGAATCTGAAAAACAGTGAAAATTTGCATAAATGCATAAAGCCATATTTTTTGGACGGTCATATCTTCAGCTTCACTTGACTGTAAAAGCTCATATTGCAAATCTTGGAAGTACCTCATGGTACATGTCTGATGGCAAAGTTGTACCCTCAGCTGACTTATCTACCAGCAGCAGTATGGAGCCAAAAATTTTCATTCGTGAATTTTTTTTTTACTACTTTGCTGACCTGTAGAAATGGAAGCACATTCGCAAAAGATTTCAAATTTGGCACAGGAACTTGCCCCAAGGTGTTGTACCAAACTGCAAAATTTCAGACTCCTAGGTAGTTTCCTTTTGCCGCAGTGCTTAAGCAAAGTTGGCATTTTAGGTCACAGGAGGCATGGGAGTGGATTGATGACTTTTGTTCAACCACCCATAGCTTCTGGCCAAATTGAGATAGAAAATTTTGCAGTTTCATTTAAGACCCTAGACAACACCCCTGTAAAATTTGATTGGATTTCAAGGGGGTCGGGTGTGGGCGGTTTACAGTATTGGTCCACTTGACATGGAATGACCCTTTTGTATTTCAGGGCACTGTTCATTGTACTATTCTGGGTGGGGGAGGGATCATCTAAGGGGTGGGTTGAAAGTTTTGATTGTGTTCTGTATTTTATTGTAGGATGTGTTTTTGAATATTTGTTGCATTTCCTCTCTGTATTCTGCAATTATCTAATAATGTTTAAAAAACAAAATACAGAGTGATTGGGCTCCAGGTCTAAGCCACGTCCTGTGTTTCCCCAACTCTTTACACTGTACCTTTTAAGAACCAGTAAATTTACTGTGGGGGTTTTTGTACTGTAAAAAAAAAAATTACCATTGAACAATAAAAACAGCGAAAAATATGCCAAACAGAAACCTTTATAGAGCTCAAATATTACCACTAAGGTCTGACTGACATCCAAAATTTCAGTTTTTTATTTGAACTTTCTTTTTTTTTTTTCATATTCTTTATTCATTTTTTCACCTTACAAGTACACAATATTACATCATTTAAAACTTTTACACATCACTTGAATTTCTTTCTATTGTCATCGTAAATACATAAATTTATTCCCTCCCTACCCATCTTTCCCTCAAATATTTCAATCAAAAATATCATATAAATATTGTATTCTTATCTATTGATTAACCCTTAAATAGAACTTTATACCCTCCCCCTATGTATAAATATACTGTCAGTGGAAAATGAACTTTCTGATCGAGACATAGGCAAGCACAGGAGATAACTGACAGGGCAGGGTTCCAGAGTGACACACCTATCTACTAGAAAAGATATTAGCAAGGTAACAACATAATCTCTTTTTCTAGACCATCATTCCAGACAGATGGGACGTATAAAAGCAGTCCCAGAAATCTAGGATGGGACCTCTGTCACAATCTCCACTTTCACCTCGTCAAGCCAGCCCCTCCTATTTGCTTTGATAAAGGTGGCCTAAGCACCCAGCATTGCTAGGGCCTGCTCGCTGTTCGAGCTCTGCTATGCCTAGAAGTTGTCATCCAATATTTTCAGCTCCCAGACCCACAGCACACAGCACTCGACTCAAGCCTTTATAGACGGTGCGCTGATCTCTCCACTCACCATCTGCACAATTCTTTGTAGCCATCGGTAGATCCCACTATAAGATAGGAAATTCTAACGTTGCAGCCTCCTGAACCAGCTAGGGACGGAGCTCCTGGCTCAAGCTGCCATTTGCTCCAATGACGGCACTTCCCTTTCTGAAGCCAGAGAAAGTTTTTGAATGGATATACTGAATTTTTATTTAGGAGGTGTAGGACTGATTTTAAGAGACCATTCAAACCAAAACACTATTTTCTTTCCTCAACTCCTAAGGCATGGGGCAATCAAGGGGTGAAAACAGGAGGCCTATGAGTTTAAAGTAGCCACTTCTTATTTTAAATTTATTTAAAATTTGAGATACCGCACATCCCATTCATAGTTAGACCTCAGGTTCTTTTCCTTTTCTTTTTTTAATTTATAAAAACTTTATTGAACCATATTACATTACATTAGTGATTTCTATTCCGCCTTTACCTTGCGGTTCAAGGCAGATTATATAAGAATTGTTAAGATATTAAGAAGTACATATTGTTAAGATATTAAGAAGTACTTAGGGAATAGTTTGAACATTTTCTGGTTTGCTAAGGAGTAGTTGGTATTGCAGGAGGAGTTCAGAGTATGTTTGGTTGTGTTATATTGGTTTTATGTATTTTTTGAAGAGTAGGGTTTTTGTTTCTTTTTTGAAGGTTTTATAGTCTGTGGTCGAAATCAGCAAATTGGTGAGTTGTCAGTCTAGGTTCATTGCTCTGGTGGCCAGTAGGTTGTCATACATTTTTCTTCATTTGACATTTTTAGTTGGTGAGTGTGTGAATATTGCGTGGGATTTCCTGTGTCTGGTTGAGGTGGATTGAGTTAGTCTATTGTTCCAGTAGGTAGGGCTATCTCAGTTTATAGCTTTGAATAGTAGGCAGAGGAATTTGAAGTGCACTCTGGCTTGTATTGGGAGCCAATGTGAGTCGTGGTATGCCTCTGTGATGTGGTCGTATTTTTTCAGTGAATAGATAAGTCGTAGGGCTGTGTTTTGTATTGTTTGAAGTTGTTTTATTGCGGTTGCTGTTGCAGGGGAGATATACTATGTTGCAGTAGTCTATTAGGCCAAGGATCAGTGATTGAACCACGAGTTGGAATTGTTTTCTGTCTAAGAATTTTTGGACTTGTCTTAGGTTTCTCATAGTTGCGGATGATGTTTTTATTATGTTGTTGATTTGTGGTTGCATGGTACAGCCTCTGTCTATCAGCACTCCGAGGAGTTTTAGTGTGGGTTGAATGGGGTATGAGATAGAGTTTATTACTAGGTTAGTCAAGTTGTGGCTTTACTGTTTTCTAGGAGGATAAAAAACAGGCTTATTGCACCAGACAATAGCAAAAGAACATAAAAGTTACCATCAATACAACACCATAGGTTCCACTTACGATTACTGTAGCTCTTCAGTACATGGCTAGACAATGTCTCCTAAAGAGAGTCTATGAACCTAACAAATCAGTACTGAATATATCCCTCTTCCACTACCCAGATCCCCCCTCCCCCAATATGATAGAACAAGCTCTAAATAGTGAGGGTGTGTAGTGTGAGTGCCAGCAACAGATGAAAATCTCTAAGCAGTACAAGTTGAAATTTCTCACTCCGTGCAAGAAAGGGAGCCCAAACTTTCTGGAAATAAGAGAGCCTATTTCTACAAAGAGCTGTTAATTTTGACATCAAAGATATATGGTTTACTTTCTCAAGGACACCATCCAAAAGGGGGGGGGGGGGGGAGTTCCTGCTGTTCCAGACTATTGCTACTAAAAGGCAACCAGCTGTTACTACTTGTGTGACCCATTTGCGCTGGCAGGGCAGTAATGCCAGAGGTGCGACATTCAGCAGACAGTATTCAATCGATTTGTCCACCTCAGCTTCTTTCTTCGAAGGAATTAACAAACGGATGGACAAAGGGGACCCCATTGACATCGTATACTAAGACTTCCAAAAAGTCTTTGACAAGGCACCTCATGAAGGCCTACTTCAGAATCTGAAGAACCATGGGGTGGAAGGAGATGTACACAGATGGATCAGGAATTGGTTGGCAGGTAGGAAACAGAGGGTAGGAGTAAAGGGCCACTACTCGGACTGGAGGAGGTTCACGAGTGGTGTTCCGCAGGGATCGGTGCTCGGACCGCTGCTATTCAATGTATTCATAAATGATCTAGAAACAAGGACGATGTGCGAAGTAATAAAATTTGCAGAAAACACCAAACTATTTAGTGGGGCTAGGACTATAGAGGACTGCGAAGGTTTACAAAGGGACCTGAACAAACTAGGGGAGTGGGCGATGAGATGGCAGATGAAGTTCTATGTAGAGAAATGTAAAGTCTTGCACGTAGGAAACAGAAACCCGAGATACAGCTACACGATGCAAGGGCTGTTACTGAGTGAGAGTACCCAAGAAAGGGACTTGGGGGTAATAGTCGACAAGACAATGAAGCCGTTGGCGCAGTGCCACTAAGAAAGCAAATAGAATGCTAGGTATAATCAAGAAAGGTATTACAACCAGAACGAAAGAAGTTATCCTGCCGTTGTATCGGGCAATGGTGCACCCACATCTGGAGTACTGCGTCCAATATTGGTTGCCGTACCTAAAGAAGGATATGGCGATCTCGAGAGGGTTCAGAAGAGAGCGACACTTTTGATAAAAGGGATGGAAAACCTTTCATACGCTGAAAGATTGGAGAAACTGGGGCTCTTTTCCCTGGAGAAGTGGAGACTTAGAGGGGACATGATAGAGACTTACAAGATCTTGAAGGGCATGGAGAAAGTGGAGAGAGACAGATTCTTCAAACGTTCGAAAACTACAAGAACGCGAGGCCATTCGGAAAAATTAAGAGGGGACAGATTCAGAACAAATGCTAGGAAGTTCTTCTTCACCCAACGGGTGGTGGACACCTGGAATGCGTTTCCAGAAGGAATGATAGGACATGGTACGGTATTGGGAGTTCAAGAAAGGTTTGGACAATTTTCTGAAGGAAAGGGGATAGAAAGGTATAGATAGAGGGTTACTATACAGGTCCTGGACCTGGTGGGCCCCCGTGTGAGCGAACTGCTGGGCATGATGGACCTCTGGTCTGACCCAGCAAAGGCACTTCTTATGTTCTAATGTTCTTAAGCAGGTGCAGTGCCACGGACCTCATGGCATTACACACCCGTAACACAGGCAGAGTCCTCTTCATTTGGGCTTACAGTTCCAAATCTACAACTGTACACACCACTACTTCTTTCAGACTTGTTTCTTCCTCATTTCGTCCTTTTCTTGCCGTGATCATTATAGGGAGTTCCATACCTTTTTAAGTAGGTAGTATAAAAACTCAAGATCTATCCACAACATATCTATAGCCTGGTCTTTGCAAATGATGGCCTTGGGCCAGGCACTAGGCATCAATCGAGTCACCAGTCGCCACCTTTCTGAAATGCCTATGAATCCCTTCCCCTGTCGACTGCTTCCATAACATCTTCAGCCACGATCCAATTTAGGGATTAAACTGGGAATCTTCCACATTTAAACAGTAAAACAGTATTTAGCACCTGAACCACCAAGCTGGTAAACAAAATAAGAAAGAAATGTCTGGGAACGTATGTACCTTTGTGACTCGGCCACACAGCTTCAGTGGATGAAAATCTACCTCCAACCAGTTGTAAACTTCTTTTACCTCTGGTACAACATACTGCAGCACGTTGAACCTCACCTAGAAGAGAGTTACTCAATAAGTCAGATTAAAAGTCCATGTGCAGTAACACAAGCAGCATACAGTGGAATACATTCGCTATAGGTTACCCTGCACATGGGTAACATCCCTCTTCTATATGGCATGTTTTACTGAATCAAAAATCAACAAAACCAGACATTTTAGTCAGATAAAAGTTTTAATCCCAACTCCTTTTAACAACCCAATAACCTAAGCTATTGGTGGAATAAGGAAACAGATTATATCTCTGAAAAAGGTGAAATCTGAAGGAGAGTTGTGGGCATTCTCCTAGCACCAGCCAACAGAAGTCCTCTGTTCCACAGCTCTGAAATCTGTAATCATTAATAAAGCTTTGCATCCCTAGGGCTATTACAAGGAGTAGTCTAATGGTTAGTGCAGTGGGCTAAGACCCTGTGGAATTGAGCACTGTTCCCACTGCATCTCCTTGTGACAACCCAACTACAAAAAGCTTACATTGTAAGTCCACTAGGGACAGTGAACGTATCAATAATAATAAAAGGCTAAGCATGCATGCGCTTTTCAAAAATCGTGATTCCTGGTGGCATGAGGTATGCTTCTGTGGCCAGTCCTCACAGCGCCTGCGCGTGACTGTGCAGAAGACACCAGCGACTCCTCCCTCCCACTGCCGCTCCTCTTCAAAGCGGCCTGCTGAAGTTCGCCAGCCGCTGTAGCGAACCTCGCAGGCCGCTCTTCACTTTCCCGACATAGTGCAGAAAGAGTCGGGGTTACCGCTGCCGCCACACTCACACCTCTTCCTGCAGCCCCGCCCACCGCCATGAAGCAGGAGAACCTGCTCGACGATCTGGGCTGAGAGGTGAACGATGCAGCTCCAGCTCCAGCTCGAGGAATGGAGGGAGGGTAAGAATGGGAGGAGGGGTGTGGAAACAGAAGGGGGCCATGGGGCAGGCAGGCATTGCACAACAGGGGACCAGGGGGAGACTGAAAGGGGGCTGCTTTGGGGGGAGGGGCAGACAGCAATCATCAGGGGGAAACAGAGGAGGGCTATGAAGCATGCAGGAATGGCACAGGTAGGCATTGCACAACATGGGACCAGGGGGAGAGGGAAAGGGGGAGGGGGGCAGACAGCAATCATCAGGGGGGAACAGAAGGGGGCCACGGACATAGTGCATTGTGCGTGGAGCAAGGCCGGCACGATTTCGGAAGGTGTTGAGGCCCAAGACACTGAAGACAGCGTCGATGCGGGTCCGTCAACGAAATCGCGCGCTGGCACTTGACACACTTTTTAAAACCAGTAACAGGCCGGGACATAGGCCGAAAAAGCTCCGCCGCAAGGTCGAAGCCGCGGGGCCGCTGCCACGCGACCTGCCCGGTCGAACGATCGAACAAAATTTTTTTTTATTATTTTTTTTTTTAAAAACAACAAAACGTAACGTGAGCCAACAGGAATGAGCACAAAAAACCCAAACCCGTGGGCACAGAAGGCACAAAAAGGAACTTCGTGCAGAGAGTTTCAAAGGCAAACTTCTCAGCTCCGCGGAAGAGAAAGAACTGAGGAGACACGCCCGGTGCATCGGGCGATAAGGCACTCGCGCATGCGCGGTGTGGGCAACTCGAAACTTCTAAAAGTTTCTACAAGCAAGTGTGCTTGTGAGATGTCCGCATCGGGGCTCCGTTGGATGACGTCACCCACTAGTGAGAATACCTGCCTGCTTGTCCTGGGATAATAGATGTTAAATCACTTTGGTTTTACCACAGAAAGGAGGTATACTGAATCCCATTCCCCCTTTCCCCCCAAAGTTCTTGATATTTTAAGTAACCCTTGAGCTTGCCAGAACTGATCAAATTCGTTATTATTCCACCACTGTCTGCAAAGTTACTGCTGAGCTTCGAATATATATTTACCTTTGATGTGCTACAATAAAATAGGAGAAATATTAGACCGGAACAATTGGAGATCCAACATAAAGGACTACAAACAACTGATAAAAGAAAAACGAAAAACATTCTACTCATCCAAAATTCATACATCCAATATGAGTTCAAAAGGATTCAACACTAAAGAACTGTTCAACCTGGTTACAAATTTATTCGACACCACACGCCACAATCAATCCATGCACGACATAAAACTTCCATCAGCAGACGATCTAGCTCAACACTTTGACTCAAAAATTAAGAACCTAAGGAACAATTGCCCAACAAACAGCATACCTGCACATCAAATAGCCAACATATATGAAAACGAAATACCTGTGGATATGTTTTGGACCTCCTTTCAGGATCTAGAATGGAATAACTTCATAAAACTCTATAACAAGTACACTAAATCACACTGCATTCTAGATCCCTGTCCCCCCAACATTATGAAAACAGCCCCATTAGACTTTAAACTAACACTGTGGAGTTATCTGACCAATAAGTTCAAAAACGGAAAATTCCTAACGAATAACGGTCACATTATAATCACCCCAATTCCAAAAAATCGTAAACAATCCCTAACATCTGTAACCAACTATAGACCGGTAGCATCCATTCCATTCTTCATAAAAATAATGGAAGGTTTAGTACATACCCAATTGATGAACTACCTTGATCAGTTCTCACTACTACATGAAACCCAGTCTGGCTTCAGACCTCTGTTTAGCACCAAGACGGTGATTGCAGCGACCCTAGAATACTTACGCAACTTATTCAGCAAGGGCCACAATGCCTTAATCATGCAATTTGACATGAGCTCGGCCTTCGACCTGGTGGATCACAAAAAATTGCTACAATGTTTAGACGCAATCGGCATCGGAGGTGAGGTATTCGACTGGTTCCGAGGATTCCTTACGACCCGCACCTATCAAGTACACTTCAACTGCAACCTCTCTAAAACATGGAGAAACCCATCAGGCGTTCCACAGGGGTCTCCATTATCCCCACTACTCTTTAACGTCTATATATCATCACTAGGCATGCAGCTGGCCCAACGGGGTATAAAAGTATTCAGTTATGCGGATGACTTCACAATCATTATCCCGTTTAATACGTCACCCTCCGAAATCATCCCCATGGCAACAGAAGCGCTAAACCTGATGGAACAATGGACCACAGAATTCAAACTGAAGCTTAATTCAGATAAAACTAAATTCTTCATAGCCTCGCCACACCCACCTATCACCACAACACCACTATGCATTAACAATCTTAACTACCCTATTCAACCTACAATGAAGGTTCTGGGGGTAATACTGGATCAAGGTCTAACTATGAAAGACCATGTGGACTCCCTAGTCAGAAAGGGGTTTTTTACTCTCTGGAAACTTAGGTCCATTAGAGCATACTTCGACGCTTCAGCATTCAGAATTCTGGTACAATCCCTAATACTAAGCCACCTTGATTATTGCAACATTACCCATCTGGCAATCACCCGGAAGCAAATGCAGAGACTTCAACTGATCCAAAATGCAGCAGTCAGGTTGATCTTCAGACTGAAGAAGTCCGATCATATAACCCCTTCCTACCGACTCCTGCACTGGCTGCCAATGGAGGCACGTACGAAGTTCAAACTGGGATGTCTCTGCTTCAAGGTATTATCCGGTCTAGCCCCTAAATATATAACAGACCTCTTCTCATTCCCAACCAACAGACATGAGAGAAGAGCACACCAGAAATTCGTTTCCCCACCAGCCAGAGGATGCAAATATAAGAGACACCATCAACAACTTCTATCATACCAAGCAGCCTTATGGGGCAAAGACTTGGAAAAACTAATTACATACACAAACAATTATGGTGAATTTAGGAAACACCTAAAAACATACCTGTTCTCGAAATACCTAGGTAACGAATCAGAACAATAGCCCCCATCGCAATCCCTCCCCAAATTAGATCTTGTAAACTGTTAACCTCTAATCTCTAACTATGAATGTTCCTTTCAATTTATGGAATTTTTCTAATTCATTGTAAACCGCATGGAACTTCACGGTCCTGCAATATATAAACTGTTATTATTTTTGTTGCTACTATCAGATATTCACTGCTACACTCTGTAATTCGATGTCTGTGCAATTTATCTTCATTGTAAACCGCCTAGAAGTCACAAGATTGTTGGCGGTATATAAGAATAAAGTTGTTATTATTATTATTACAATGCAGAAGCACACTTATTGACTTTGCATTATGTCAGATCAGTATCCCAGAACCCCGTTACTCACCATATCGTTTATCAGCCCACTGCGGGTGGGTGGGGACTGCAATCCCAACAGCGTGGCCAGACGGCGCTGCTTCTCTGTGATGATACCATCCATGTCCAAAAGGCGAGCAATGTCTGTGCGCTCAGGTGTGATGGGGACGGAAAGAGTTGCCAGAAGCACCCTGGTGGACATCCTAAAAATACATCCAAAACCAGTAATATTTTTTTTATTATTATTCACTTTTAAGACATACCATAAAAAATGTAAAGGTGGTCAGGTAACTAGATGTGTGCCATAAAAAGTATGGAAGTAAAATGTAATGAAGAGCAACAAAAATATGGGAGACAGCCCTTCTTCCTTCCATCCCTATCTGCTGAATGAAGTTTCTAGACCAAATGTGCTCATTCACTGCTTGGAATCTATTACAGGGCACCCACAGAAACCAGAGTTCAAAGATCAGAAAGAAATCATCATTTGATGGAAGTCAGGAAACAGCAAAAGAAATATCTTAAACAGCAGCATATTCTATGTTTGATAGGCAACAAGAAAATCTTTCAAAAAGACTTCACCAAAAAGATACATTAACTTAATAGGGTAACCTCTGCCAGAAGCCATGAAGAATGAACTGATCTTTATGCGGAGTCAGATTATTGTAACTCGGTTTATCTGGGCATTAAGCAGAGCAGTCTAAAACGACTTCAGTTAATACAGAATATTGCAGCTAAGCTCATTTTTGGGAAACGAAAGTATGATCATGTTTCCCCTTTGTTGATAAAGCTTCACTGGCTCCCAGTTCGCATTAGGATCCAGTTTAAATGCGCATGCATAATCTTCAAGCTCCTCTATGGAATATTTGATCCTTTTGTCCCCTTATGTTGGAACTAGATGGCACCGAGGAAGGACGCCTGAACAAGCCGCGCTACTCGTTTTGTTATTTTTTAGTTTTCACTAAACCGACTCCACCTTTTCGTTTACACTTCTCAGCGAAGCCCTCTTTGGCGCCTAGCCGACTGTTTGCCCACCTGGGCTGATCGGCAACCTCTCTTTCTTCTTTCACACGCCGCGGCAGAGAGCCAGTCAAAGCACCACGGAGGCCGCCGCCACCTACAGCGGCGTCACTCTTCACCACCACCCACGGCAGCGTCATTCCCCGCCCGAACACTGCCGCCGCCTGCAGGCATCGATCCCCACCCGAACGCAGCAGAGAAACAGAGGGACCAAGGCCAAGGCTGGAGAAGCGACTGTGCACCCGGGAGCCACAGCAGAAAGTCCAACCTGGAGAGCCTCTGCGGCACCGATCTCCACTAAAAAAAAAAATTATTTGCAGAGAAGAAAAGGAGGACTGAGGCAACAGCCCCTGCCCATCACCTCGGGGACGAAACTCGCAGGAGGCCCAATCGATGTTGCAGAAGTAGCATCGGAACATCTCCACAGTCCAGGACTCATTTACTTGACCTATCCACCTCGAACTTATACATTATTTAACTTTATTTTATTTACCAATTTACTTATTTTTCTATCACCTGCATCTCGATTTTATCCATCTCCTGCATCTAGAATCTTTTTTCTACCATCTCCTTCTAATATTTTCACTTTAACTCAATTTATTTTGTTTATCTATTTTATTATTTCTCTACCTCCTCTATCACGGGATTCAGGCGTGGGAGAGCATGCCGCCCCTCCCCACCACTACTCGTTGCTGAGCCAGTTGGAAGGCCCAGCGACTCAAATTTGAACCTTCCTACCTCTCCTGACCCTGCCACCTTCTAGGCGTGGGAGAGCACTCCGCCCCCCCCCCAACCCCAACAACTCAAATTTGATCACCTCCTACCTTCTTCTGACTCTGCAACCCTCTACCATCAAAGGACCAAGACGGGACTCAGGCATGAGAGAGCACTCTGCCCCCCTCCAATAACTCAAGTCTGAACACTTCCTGGCTCCTCCTAACACGCAACCCTCTTCCATCGACGGACCAAGACGGAACTCAGGCACGGAAGAACACTCTGCCCCTCCCCTCCACCACTAGTTGCGGAGCCAGTTTGAAGGCTCAGCGACTCAATTTTGAACCATCCTGCCTCCCCCGACCTTGCCACCTTCTCCCATTGACTGACCGAGACGGGACCCGGGCGTGGGAGAGTACTCTGCCCCTACCCAGCAGCTCAAATTTGAACACTTCCTGCCTTCTCCTAACTCTACAACCCTCCTCCATCGACGGACCAAAACGGGACTAGGGCGTGGGAGAGCACTCCACCCCTCCCCATCACCACTAGCTGCCAAGCCAATTGGAAGGATCAGTGACTCAAATTCAAACCTTCCCTCCCCACCGCTGCTAGTCACTAAGCCTTCTCCGAACCCTCAACCCACCACCATTGACGGACTGAGACGGGTCTCGGGCGCGGAAGAGCACTCTGTCTCTATGTACAACTACAATAGTCATCACACTTAGCACCAACATGAGAATCACACCACCAAAATACCCACAAGCAATCCTACTAATAACCCTGCTCCTAACCAACTGGAAAGCAACTGCAAACTACGTCTCTCCAATACCAACTATAGTAAATTCCAAGGGAATCACCCAACCAACCTGGCATCCCACAACAGACAGAAACTCAATCTATCAGACTTACACTTACCAACCCACCCCACAATCAACAAGAAAACCGACAAACCCACATAAGACCAAAAAACAATCCCACCAAAGATCACTCATATACCCAAAAACAACTCCCAACACACCAACAGACTACACCACCCTCAAATGTGCATATGTGAACATCAGAGCCATAGGCCCCAAAACAGAATGCATAAAAAACTGGATAGAAGAAGATAACCTAGACTGCCTTTTCCTCACAGAGACCTGGCTTACCTCGGACTCGGACCCCAGAATAACTGAAATTTGCCCAAAGAGCCACAAGTTAACAATGGTCTAAAGAGAAAATAAAAGAGGAGGAGAAATTGCCATCATAGCCAGAAGCACAATAAACCTAAAAATACAAGACAAAACAACCAATCCATACATGGATTTACTAACCTGTCAACTTTCAAGCACATCACTCAAAGGAACACTAACATGCATACTCTGCTACATAACCCCAAGTAATTGGATCACAGCAAAACCAATATTTGAAGAATTTATATATCGAAACTAATTAACGACAACCTAAAACCTAATCCTAGGAGACCTCAACCTCCACCTCGAAAACCAATCCTACAATCATGTAGGAACCTTACTATCATACCTCAAGGCCTTAACATATAAAATACTAGACCCTCAAACCCTCAAAGGACACCAACTCGACATCGCAGCCTACATGTCCCAACAACCCACACAACCAGAGAGCCAAACGTCAAACGGAAAACCATTCCCTTTGGTCTGATCGCTACACATACACGTTCCGGTTCAGCAGGAACTTGTCTAACTTTGTCCTGAATCCTTGAGTAAGGAACTCAAGATAAATTTGGACTCTGATTCCAAATATACTACTGAGTTTTTAGAAGAGATGGGCATGTTTCGACCTCCTGCGGAGTCTCTTAAAATACCCATTAATATAGACTGCTTTCTTAAACTTTCAAGAGGAACCTTGAAACATTTTATTTCATTCCTGCTGTTCCAAGCAAGCTGGAATCCCGTTACAGAATGGTCCACTGCAAGGGCTTCGAGAAGTCTCAATTATCGCATCAATCCCTTCTCATGGAGTCCTCTTTGAAAAGGAACAACCCTTCCAAGGTCTATGCTACTGTCTCTCCTGGAAGAGAGGGCAAGACCATGGACAAGTTTGGACGCCGTTTGTACCAGAATTCTCTGATGGCAAACAGGGTTTTGAATTATAATTTTAACTTCATTTTTTATTTCAAGCATTTGGTTGACACACTGCCTGCTTATTTCAAGTATGTTCCTCAACATGTCTTACAGATTTTCAGAATACCATTACTACTCTGAATCAACTCCGCATGCATCTCCTTCAATCTTCCTATGATGCATTTGAGCTTTCCTCGAGGGTCACCGCCTTCTCAGTTTGCCATGCTTGCCTGGCTTCACACTGTAGACGTGGACCCTAATCTACAGGATCGCCTCACCAACATCCTTTGTCAGGGCAATGACTTGTTTGATGACTCCATCGAGGAAGCCACTAAGAAGTTGTCTGAACATGAGAAGTCATTTGCTTCCATCATTCGTCCTAAGCCTAAGCCTTCCACCTCTAAGGGTTTCCGGCCTTTACCATCTTACCAGCGGCGTTCCCACAGAGGGCAACTCCTTATACCAGGGTGCCTCCTAAGAAACCACCACAGCAACAGAGGCAATAGAAACCTCAGACTTCTGCTGCGCCTAAGGCCTCTCAGCCTTTTTGACCAGCTACTACAGAGCATAACTTCCATCGTTCTGCCTCTGTCCTCTCCCCTTCCCATTGAAGGTCGTCGCCATCTTTTTTTACCAATGATGGAAGATCATTACATCAGACCATCATAGGGAAGGATACTCTCTTCATTTCATCCAGGTTCCACCAGATCTACTTCCAAGAGAGTATCCTTCTAATCCATCCCAGACTGCCCTTCTTCAGGAAGCTCAAGCTCTGCTTCATCTCTTTGCCACCAATGAGTTCCGCTGGAACAACAGTGCAAGGGTTTTTACTCCTGTTGCTTTCTCATTCCGAAGAACATAGAAACATAGAAGTAGACGGCAGATAAGGGCCACGGCCCATCAAGTCTGCCCACTCTAATGACCCTCCCTATCTATCTTTGATAGAAACATAGAAGTAGACGGTAGATAAGGGCCACGGCCCATCAAGATCTACAACCCATTTTGGATCTCAAAGCCCTCAACAAATTTCTTGTCAGGGAGAAATTTGGAATGTTGTCTCTAGCATCATTGTACCCCCTTCTGGATCAGAACGATTGGCTATGTTCTCTAGATCTCAAAGAGGCTTACACTCGCATTCCCATTCATCCAGCCTCTCGACAGTTCCTCAGACTTCGGGTGGGAAATCTGCATTTTCAGTGCAGTGTGCTACCTTTTGGCCTGTCTTCATCTCCAGGAGTGTTCACCAGGTGCCTGGTCGTAGTAGTAGCAGCTCTGCGGAACCATGGGCTCCAGGTGTTCCCGTACCTGGACGACTGGCTCATCAAGGATTCAGCATCTCAGGGGGTTATTGTGGCGACCCTATGAACTACATGGTTCCTACAGAGTTTGGGGTTCGAGATCAACTTTCTCAGGTCCCGGCTGCAACCCTCTCTGAATTTGCAGTTCATTGGAGCAGTCCTGGACAATGTCTGACTCAGAGCATTCCTTCCTCGGCAGCGTCAGGATGCTCTCATTCGTTTCTGCCACAAGGTGTCTTCCTTGACTACAATTTCCGCAAGATGCGTGATGGTTCTCCTGGGTCACATGGCCTTGACAGTTCATGTGACTTCTTTTGCCAGACTTCGCCTCGGAATTCCTCGGTGGACCCTGGCATCTCAGTGGGCGCAGGCTTGCAACCCTCTCTCTCAGCACTTTACAGTCACTCCTTCAGTGAGACAGTCTCTACACTGGTGGATGCTCTCTTCCAGTCTCTCCAGAGATTTACTGTTTCAAACACCTCATCAGAAGGTCCTCACGACAGATTCCTCGACCTACGCTTGGGAGGGCTCATCTGGACGGTCTCCATACTGAAGGCCATTGGTCCAGCATGGATCGTCAGTGCCATATCAATATGTTGGAACTCAGAGTGATTTTCGGTGCTCTCAGGGCTTTTCAGCATCTACTCCACGACCGGGTGGTCCTCATTTGGACAGACAACCGGGTAGCCATGTACTACATAAACAGGCAGGAAGGCACAGGATCTCTCCCTCTTTGCCAGAAAGCTCAACAGGTGTGGCACTGGGAATCCATCACAGCACCTTCCTGAAAGCGGTTTATGTTCAAGGAGAAAAAGGCTGTCTGGCAGACGGATTGAGTCGTCTTCTGCAGCCTCATGAGTAAACACTCAATTCGTTGCCTTTCCATCTAATTTTTTCTTGGTGGGGGTCTCCTCAGGTGATCTCTTTGCGTCTCCCCACATCAACAAACAGCCTCAGTTCTGCTCCAGGATATAATCTCCTCATCGCCTTGAGGCAGATACTTTCCTTCTGGAATGGACAAATCAGTTCCTCTATGCATTCCCTTCATTTCTTCTGATTCTCAAGACTCTTGTCAAACTCAAACAGGAGCATGCCACCGTGATTCTGATAGCTCCTTGGTGGCCCAGGCAACCTTGGTTCTCACTTCTACTTCAACTCAGCAGCAGGGAGCCAATGCGTCTACCATTTTTTCTCTCTCTGCTTTACACAGAGTCAGGGGTCTCTACTTCATTCCAACCTGCAGTCTCTACACCTGACAGCTTGATACCTCTCAACCTAACTGCCACTCTACAGTTTTCTCAATCTGTACAGGACATTTTAGAGGCTTCTAGAAAGCCTACCACTAGGCAATGCTACAATCAGAAATGGACTAGATTTTCTGCTTGGTGCTCCATTCATCACAAGGAGCCTCAATCTACCCCCTTGTCTTCAGTGTTGGATTACCTGTTCCATTTGTCTCAATCAGGCCTCAAATACACATCAATTCGAGTCCATCTCAGTGCAATTGCTGCTTTTCATCAGCCTATTGAAGAGAAACCCCTTTTGGCTCATCCTGTGGTTTCCAGATTTATGAAAGGACTTTTCAATGTCAAAACACCTCTCAAACCTCCTCTACTGGTTTGGGATCTCAATGTTATTCTTGCTTAATTGATGAAGCCTCCTTTTAAACCAATGGAGTCAGCTCATCTTAAATATCTCACTTAGAAAGTGGTTTTTTTCATTGCTCTTTCGTCTGCTCACAGAGTCAGCGAGCTCCAAGCTTTAGTAGTGGACTCACCTTTCATAGTATTCCATCATGACAAGGTGGTCCTTCGTACTCATCCTAAAATTCTTACCTAAAGTGGTTTTAGAATTTCATCTCAAACCATCGATTATACTTTCAGTATTTTTTCCAAAGCTGGGTGTACTGATAGATAGGACCCTGGAATCGTCAGCACAATGCGTGGCAGCGGCAAAGAAAGCAAATAGAATGTTAGGCATGATAAAGAAAGGAATCACGAGTAGATCGGAGAAAGTTATAATGCCACTTTATAGAGCAATGGTCAGACCACACTTGGAATACTGGTGTCCAACTTTGGTCTCCCAACCTAAAGGAGGATATAAAACTGCTGCAGAGGGTGCAGAGACGAGCAACAAAACTAATAAAAGGTATGGAGAACTTGGAATAATAGGAACGACTTAAGAGACTGAGACTGGGATTGTTCTCCCTTGAGAAAAGGAGACTGCGAGGGGATATGATCGAGACTTTCAAAATACTGAATGGAATCGACAAAATAGAGCAGGAAAAAAAAATTATTTACAATGTCCAATGTGACACGGACAAGAGGACATGGACTGAAGCTGAGGAGGCCAAGTCCAGGACAAATATCAGGAAGTTCTGCTTCACGCAACGAGTGGTGGACACCTGGAATGCTCTCCCAGAGGAGGTTATTGCGGAATCCACCGTTCTAAGATTTAAAAGCAAACTAGATGCACATCCCCTTACGAGAGGCATAGAGGGATATGGGTGACTAAAATTATGCCAGGTGTACACCTGGCTGGGCCTCCACGTGTGTGGATCGCCGGACTTGATGTATCAAAGGTCTGATCCGGAGATGGCAGTTCTTATGTTCCTTCGAAATCAATTGGATCAATAACAAAAGCACTCCAATTATTCAAAAAACAACGTACAACTCACGCAAACACATTGATCCCACCATATTCTGGACAAAAGCAGACAACATAATCCAATACTACACACCCAAAGACTTCATCTCACAATAGAACCACCCAAGTACAACTCTGGACGAACTAGCCCCAGAAAAACCCAATACCAAAATCCATAGAAAATCAGACAAGTGGTTCGACAACGAACTACTCCAACTCAAAAAGCAATGCAGACAACTAGAAAGAAAATGGAGAAAAAGCAGCCATGAATTCACAAAAACAGCATGGAGAATAATGAACCAAAAATACAAACAAAAACTGAAAGAAAAAAGAAAGACCTACTACTCAAAGCAAATAGGAGAAGGACCCCAAGATACAAAAAAAAGCTATTCCAGCTACTAAAAGTTCTCATAGACACCACACCCTACCTATCCAACAGCAACTCCGCCTCCCCCTCCCTCAGCCACTCTCTTAGCTACATACTTCAAAAACAAGATCGCAAACATCAGAACCACGTTCAATGGAATTCCCACTCACGTAGAAGAGACTTCACTTTCCCCCACAGAAAAAGAATCAGTTGCAGCAGACAGAACCTAGTCTCACTTCTCACACATACAATGGTCAGACTTCAACAAACTATATAATAAATACAGCCACGCAGTCTGCGACCTCAACCACTTGCCCCCCATACTTATTGAAAACCTCGAGCACACTATTCCACTCCCTGCTCCTACAATGGATATAATCTCTACTCATAGATGGACAGTTCCCAAAAGACCTCAGCGAAATCATCATAACTCTGATACTAAAAGACCCCAAAGGAACAACGGACCAACCATCCAACTACAGATCCATAGCCTCAATCCCATTGTACATCAAGCTGATGGAATATCTAGTAGCCAAAACCTTAACCTCATACCTAGAAAACCACAACTTACTCCACCCCACACTGTCTGGCTTCAGAACCAACTACAGCACAGAGACCCTATTAGGAACACTAATGGACACAGCTAGACAATCTCTCTGTACAGGCAAGAAAATCATGCTCATACAACTAGACCTCTCTGCAGCCTTCGATCTGGTAGACCATAACATCCTCCTACAAACGCTAGACTCCATAACCTACAGGGTTAAAACAATTAAAGAAAAATCAGAACCATGGTCCAACCCGTGCGGAGTTCCCCAGGGATCACCTCTATCTCCCACACTATTCAAACTATACATAGCCTCCCTCAGCTCCTGCCTAGACAAACATGGCATAACCTCATACAGCTACGCAGATGACATCACCATTCTCCTCCCCTTCGACCACCCAGAATCCACCATGACAGGCACAATACACAAAACACTCGAAACAGTAACATGGATGACTGAACACAAACTAAAACTCAACCCTGACAAAATAAATTTCATCCTCCTAGAAAACAGCAAAACTCCAACCTTAACAAACATAGCAATAAACTCGAACTCATACCCCATTCAACCCACACTAAAACTTTTTGAAGTACTGATTGACAGAGACTGTACCATGCAACCTCAAAATCAACAAAGTAATAAAAGCATCATTCATGACTATGAGAAACTTAAGACAAATCCGAAAATTCTTCGGCAAGAAACAATTCCAACTTTTGGTTCAATCTCTTATCCTTGGACTAATTGACTACTGCAACATACTATATCTTCCTTGCCCAGTGACCATGATGAAGCAATTACAAACAATACAAAATATAGCCTCACATCCATAGTGAGTAAACTCATGGAAACACTAATTAAGCATAAATTAGATACGATCCTGGACGAGAAGAATCTACGGGATCCCCGCCAACATGGATTTACCAAGGGCAAGTCCTGCCAATCCAATCTAATTAATTTCTTTGACTGGATAACAAGGAAACTGGATGTGGGCGAGTCCCTAGGCGTCGTGTACTTGTACTTTAGTAAAGCTTTTGATAGCGTCCCACACCGCAGACTATTGAGCAAGATGAAATCAATGGGACTGGGAGAAACATTAACTGCATGGATCAGTGATTGGCTAAACGGTAGACTTCAGAGAGTGGTGGTGATCGGTGCCCCTTCAAAAACGTCAGAGGTGATCAGTGGAGTGCCGCAGGGCTCGGTCTTGGGCCCGATCCTCTTCAACATATTTGTGGGAGATCTGACTCGGGGGCTTCAGGGTAAAATCACATTATTCGCCGTTGACGCCAAACTATGCAACATAGTAAGTGAGAACACTTTGCCAGACAGTATGACGCAGGACCTACTTCTAGTGGAACACTGGTCCTCGATTTGGCAGCTAAACTTCAATGCTAGAAAATGTAAGGTCATGCACCTTGGCAGCAGGAATCCGTGCAAAACTTACACACTTAATGGTGAGACCTTAGTTAGGACCAAGGCGGAACGTGATTTGGGGGTGATCATTAGCGAAGACATGAAGACTGCCAATTAAGTGGAGAAGGCTTCATCAAAGGCAAGACAAATGATGGGTTGTATCCCTAGAAGTTTTATCAGCCGGAAGCCCGAAGTTATAATGCCGTTGTACAGATCCATGGTGAGGCCTCATCTGGAGTATTGTGTACAATTCTGGAGGCCACATTACCAAAAAGATGTGCTGAGAGTTGAGTCGGTTCAGCAAATGGCCACCAGGATGGTCTCGGGACTCAAAAACCTCCCGTATGAAGAAAGGCTGAATAAATTGCAGCTATACTCACTCGAGGAACGTAGAAAGAGAGGAGACATGATAGAGACGTTTAAATATATCACGGGCCGTACTGAGGTGGAGGATGATATCTTCTTTCTTAGAGGTCCCTCAGCCACAAGAGGGCATCCGCTGAAAATCAGGGGTGGGAAATTTCATGGCGACACCAGGAAGTTCTTCTTCACCGAAAGGGTGGTCGATCGTTGGAATGAACTTCCACTTCAGGTGATTGAGGCCAGCAGCATGCCAGATTTTAAAAGGAAATGGGATACACATGTGGGATCTCTAGGGGGGTAAAATCAAGGGGGTGGGGTCGTTAGAGTGGGCAGACTTGATGGGCTATGGCCCTTTTCTGCCGTCATCTTCTATGTTTCTATGTTAAGACTCATCTACTCATTGAAAAAAATATGACATCACAGAAGCATACCACGACTCACACTGGCTCCCAACACAAGCAAGAATACACTTCAAATTCTACTGCCTACTTTTCAAACCTATTAATGGAGAACGCCCATCCTACTGGAACAACCGACTAACTCAATCCACCTCAACCAGACACAGGAGAACCCACTCATTATTCACACACCCACCAACCAAAAATGTCAAACGAAGAAAACTATATGACAATCTAATGGCCTCCAAAGCAGCAAAACTAGACAAACAAATCACCAATCCGCTGTCCTCGACCAGATTACAAAACCTTCAAAAAAGAAACTAAAACCCTACTCTTCAAAAAATACATAAAACCTATTTAACACAACCATTTCCTGCCCAATCTCCACCCACCATACCCAGTATCCCTTTCAAATCTAAAATGTTTCTAATTACCCAAAATGTATCGCCTCAAGTTCCCGACAATTCTTATATAACTCTTACATAATTCATATGACAATTCTTATGTAAAGTTACAATTCTTGTAACTCCTGATAAATCTTATGTAATCCGCTTTGAACCTCAAGGAATAGAAATCACTAATGTAATGTAACTAGTCTTTAAGCCCGTTACATTAACGGGTGCTAGAATATATGTCTGTCTGTCTTTCTTTCTGTCTCTCTCCCTGCCCCCTATGCAGCAGCAGCATTCCCTCCCCCTCCATTTCCCTGTGCAGTAGCATTTCCCTCCCCCATCCCAGATCCCTGTGCAGCAGCAGCAGTATTTTTCTCCCTCTCCACGTCCCTGTGCAGCAGCAGCAATCCCCCTCCCGTCGCTTCCTTTCCCTTCCCAGCAGCACGCAGCTAAAACGGCTCCCTTAGTTCCTTGCTGGAGTTATTTTTAAGTTTAAAGCTGCCGTGGGGGCTCCTCTCACAATCCCCGCCTGCATTGAAAGCATTCTCTGACACAGGTGCAGCTTGTGAGAGGGGCCGCCACGGCGGCTTTAAACTTAAAAATAACTCCGGCTCAGGGAGTGTAAGGGAACCAGCCAGACTGCAGAACATTACCTTGTGACCCGCGAGTGTGGGGCCGTTATATTTCCTCCCAACCTAATAGAACCCTAAGAGCGCATGCGCACTCCTACCTGCCACAGACTTATGGATCACGGAGGTAGGAGTGCGCATGTGCACTTAGGGTTTTATTATATAAGATACCCTTATACTTTGCCATTTGAGAAACACACCAAGATATAAGTTAGCCTTCCCTTACTTTAAGGGAATTAAATCTGCTGGGAAGCTCAATCGATCTTTTATTTTCAAGTTTGTAGAGATCTGGAATGAACTTCCTGACTCCATTAGGCTTTTAGGCCAGCTGCAATTATTTCGTAAATTCCTGAAAATTTTGTTGTTCTCACAATTTTTAAATGGTTTAACTACAGCCTCAACAAAATGATAATAGTATAGTTATTTTTCTTATGCTTTTCTTATGTACTTTAGTTTTTAATTTGTTCTTCCTTCTCCTATGTTTTCTGCTATGTTTTTTCTAGTCTTAATTATATGTGAACCGAGTCGAGCTCCACTGGGAGATGACCCGGTATATAAACCAAAGATTAGATTAGATTAGATAAGATATACAAAAAGCATAAAGGTGTGTGGTACATAATCACAACAAACTGTAGAGAATTCCCTATCAAATAAAGGTAAAATTGTGTCTTGCCTGATAATTTTCTTTCCTTTAGTCACAGCAGATGAATCCAGAAATTGTGGGTTGTGACCATCTACCAGCAAGTGGAGATAGCTCAGTTTGGTTCTCTCTGTCTTATAAGATGATAAACTCACTGGTTAGACAGTATTTTGCATATAAAAGGTTAAATAGAATTCTTACAAAAATTTGTTTGGCTTGGTAAAATTCCTAGAATTGCTTTAGTGTCTTTGCAAAAGTCAATTTTTCCAAATTTTATAGGTATCATCAAGCCTATATTTTGCGCCAAGGTATGTATTGGGTCCTCCCAGAGCCCATTGAAAATATTCCAGACTGGTTGTGGTTGGAATGGCGACTCATTTTTCCTGTGCGATTAAACCATGTTCTTAGTATCAAAATGCCTAGGATATATAAAGAAAACAAAGTGTTAGTTGATACATGGAAAAATTTGAGGTTTGTGAATAATTTAACTCCTATTCCTATACATAAACCAACAAATCAAATTATATGGCTTAACTCCAAGATTCAAATAGGCAGATTCAAGGTCATCTGGAAGTATTGGGTAATGGCAGGTATTAGAACTTTGGACGGTGTTATATCTAATGGTAAACTGCTTGACTTTTCACAGCTGTAACACAAATTTGGTCTTAATAAATCACAAAGTTTTAGATGGCTGCAGCTGAAGCAGGCCATTCAGGCAGGGTTCCCTGAATGGAAAAATCTTAATAACCAATATAGTTTAGAGTTCTTGTGCTTTCAGGTGGACTTCCTGGGACACCAGGCCGCACAGTGGTATAAATTGATATCTGGATTTATGAATTTATGAATTTAAAAAAAAACAAAACTGGTCTGAGGGACATTTGGAGCATTGAGATTACCGGTAAGCATCAAATTACTGCATCTCAATGGCCACGAATTTGGTCTTGGAGGATGAGTTGTACAATGTCAGCATCTAGAAGACAAACTTGGTTTTTTCTGTTACACAGAGCTTTCTGGACCCCTGTTCGTTTACAAAAGTTAGATAGCTCTAAGTCAAATAAATGTTGGCATTGTCATCTCGAAGCAGGGACTTTAGATCATTTATTATTCTACTGTCCATTCATTTTGGCTTTTTGGAGATCGATTTGGGGCCAAATAAATTGTTTGTTAGAAAATCCTGTGGCTCTATCCTATGATACTATTTTATTTGGAATGTCAATGAGGAAGAAAAGTCTAATTTCTGCAATTAATAATAAATTATTATTTATTATGACAGGAGTTGCCATTCAGCAGATTACATTTAATTGGAAAAATCGGAATAGATTAAATTACAGTTTTTGGTGGAATTCACTGTGTCATATGTATAAGATGGAAAGAACGTTAGCTATGCAGAAAGGAAATTTTAATAAATTTCAGAAGGTTTGGAGACCATTAATAGAGTATTGTAATGAATGAATAATCATTTTTCCCCAGCTGATATAATTGTACAGGGGTAGTGGGGGAGGAAGTTTAATTATAGATTGATGGTTTGGATTAATAAAGAACAATATATATATATGTAATCACATATGTAAGAATAGGGTTGAGAAAGAGGGATTTATTTTTATTTTTAATTGTGAAATTACTAAGAATAGATACTCAAGTGATATTATAAAAGTTTAACTGTTAATTTCTGTTGCAATTGTTGTTAGATGAAAAAATGAATAAAGAATATTAAAAAAAAAAATAAAGCAAAAGGACCATCACTGAGTCTAAAGAGGCATAAAACTCCCATCTGATAGAACCTCCTCAGAAAAGGTGAGACACTGGATTCATCTGCTATGACAAAAGGAAAGAAAATCATCAAGTAAGACATAATTTTACATTCCTTGTCATCAACAGCAGATGTATCCAGAGACGTGTGGGATGTAGCAAAGCAGTCAGTAGTTCATTGTTCCAGGAAAACAAGCAAGAGATTGACCCTTAATCTCACAGAAAATGCAAATCCAGTGAAACGAAAACTCTGTGGAGATGATGATGTTCAAGATGCGGGCTTTATTTAAAAATACACAAATCCATAATCCAAAGAAAATATATCTAGGACCCAAACAAGGGAACCCCCGAGGTCAGCCTACGAGCTGCTCCTGCTGCAGCAGCAGCAGTAGTGAAGGATGGGGAAATCCCTCTCCAATAGTCCAAGAATCCCCCCCCCCCCCCGACCACCAACAAGGATATACCCCAATGTCAGCCTGCTGGTGGCAGCGATGAATGGAGGAATCCCAAGTGTTGGGGGGTGGGCAGAGCAGAAGAACCTATCACTTGGGAAAGAAGTTATCCAACACTACTCCTGGAGACTCGAAGATCCCCTAGGCCAGGCATGTCCAACAGGTAGATCGCGAAGGGGGTCAGAGATAGAGCACCAGCCTCACTTGGCTCAATCTCTAAAGCAACTCGCCCCATCGCTAGAAGAGAGTTTGTGATGGCAGGTCGCCTTCCAAGGGCTTGCCCCCACCTCTGATCCTTTGCCTATCTTTTTTCCCTGCCTACGGGAATCTTGCCTGTGGGTGTATTGGGGCGCTTGTTGTTTTCATGCCAATAGCTTGTGGGCACTCTGGGGGATCGACGATATGCCACAGGCCCGGCGTCATACCTGGTCTCCTGCCTCTCAGAATCACCCATTCCTGCCCCTGCCCCAACATCCCTTAGAAGTGTGTTATATACCATTCGCCTGAGCTTTACCGGAATACACTTACTGTATCAGTTGTGTCGTGTGCTGGTCGTTGGTCACTTTATAGTTCGCTTTCATTAAACATTTTTGGGCAGACACAACAAAGTGTCAAGAATTTGGTGATTTTGCAGGCTTTTCCAATTTTATTCTAACTTGCCTATGCCTTGCCTTCGAATTGGTTCAAACCACTGTGACATTTGCTTGCATCTGCAATTTTATTTTGCCTTGCTTTTGCATTAATTCTACACTGCAATTTTATTTTGCCTTGCCTTTGCATTGATTCTACACTGTGTACAGAATTTATTAAATCGGGTGTGGTGGTATTTTAACTTGTTTGGCGGTTATTTGATTTTATCTGGTTTGCTGGACAGGTGTTTGAGGTTGTTTGGTGGCGTTTGATTATTGGTGCCAATATGATGAATTCTTATTTTTACTTTTAGAACTGCATATGTGGTTTTGGCATTTCCAGTCCTTGTATTGCACATTATCCAGAGGTCTTCAGTTCCTGTTGACCTTTAATACTTTGGGACAGTGACAGTTTTGGACCAGATTCAGCCAGTGTTTATACTAACTTAGCAGATTTGGCTTTCTTACATGTCCCACCACAGAGGGTCCGGTGTACTGCAAGGTATTTCTAAAATGACGAAAATTCAGCCGTACCGGCCCCCTGGGCGGACGAGAACCAGGGCCAGGAAGCACCTGAGGCTAATGGTCCTGCACACTTGCCATAAGGTCATCCAAACCCTGGCTAAATAAGAGCGAACCCTTGAATGGCTTGCTCAGAGCAGCCTTGAATGAAGAATCCCCCGACCACTGATGAAGTCATAACAATCTCCTAGTAGAAACTGAATAAGCTCCCAGCGTAGCTAAAACCATCAAAATGATAGAGATTTAGTATGACATGCCCGGGCCACAAAAGAAGCAGCCGCTGCAGCTAGCACCCCTGTCGCAGCAGAATTAAAAAGGCACTTCAAGACAAAAGCCAGCTTATGGTCCTAGACATCCGGCAGGACCATCCCTCCATCCAAGGGCAAGGAGGTACGTTTGGGGACCTGAGCCACCGCCAAATCCACCCACAGCGGGACTAAGCACATGGAAAATCCCTAAAGCCATGGGATACAATTTAGCCATAGCCTTAGCATACTTCAGGAGACTCTCAAGGACCCCACAACCTCCAAGAGCATTTCTGCCGAGTCCTCTTGATCCAGAAAAGCAGCTGAAAACAGGCACATGGAACACATGATCGAACACTCTGCCTGAACTGCAATCGGAATCAAGTCCCAATGTCTGCAGGAATTCAGAGATAAAAATCAGGAAGGCAACTGGACTTAGCCTGCGCACCATCTGATACTCTCCCACATCGTGAGAATCAGCGATCTGGGAATCCCCGAAATCCGCTAGGCTAGTCACGCAGCGGGACCGCCAAATCGCTGTGCGACAGCAACGGCTTAGAAAGTGATGCAATAGCGAAAAGTTGTTGCTGACGTTCAGGCATATCAGCAAAGATCAGATTGACATGCTGGCATCCAAAGGCTTTACAGACTGCCGCACCACAGTCTGAAAGGGAGACACAGGCATAGCCTGCTTTCTCATGAAGGCCTGAGACAACATATCCACAATTTCCGGCGGAAAATAGTCCTCGGCGGCCTGAGCCAATCAGCAGTACTCAGACCTAAAATTGTCTGACGATCGAAGAGACTTTCCCTGGAACTGCACCTGCGTTTAAGTGAAAACACCCTCCTCGCGCAATTGCGGTGTCCCGGACGCTGGAATTGCAACTCTGGTGGCAACGGAGAAAAGCAGGTCCTCTCCAGAGGAGGAAAGTGCGGAAGCCACACACCAGATACGTGCCCGATGGGCTGCAGCACACAGAATACGTGGCTGTGCAACCGCAAGCCATCTGCCAGATTTACAGCATGAATCCATGCTATCCTGTTCTGAGGTGGCTATCTGTGAAGTTTGGAGCAAAAACGAAGCTTCTAAGTCCCAAAAATATAGTTTTAAAAACGTTAAAGAAAATCCAAGATGGCCGCCACAGGTGCCGATTTTGACATAAAAACGGCCGTTAAAAACACAGGAAAATGCTAAAAATGGCAATTTTAGGATTTTACAGTTTGGGGGGACCAAGGCATGCAGGGAAACCCCCCAAAACTCCGATTTGAGGAACCCCCAAAATCGGCAAACTCTGACTTACAGACCCCACATATATGTGCTGCAATGCATTTCAATGGCAGCCAGCATTACACAGTGCAAGTATAGGGAGATCATACCTCAGGAGCTGATTATCTTCTGGCCTCCTCAACTTCCCTGCCACATCAGATCACAACCACTAGAACCCCTCAGGGAAATCAGCAAAGACATGCGGCGCGGTTCCAATCCCGGCGCACCTCCTCGGAGCCGCAGCAGCCTGCGCTCTACCCCTTTGCGGACGAACCAGGGGAGAGATGACTCCCAAACCTGGAGACCCGATTCAATCTGCAGGCTGTCCAGAATGCTTACTGCAATTTCAGGCTTACAGAGCACCCTCCAGAAGCAAACGTTAACATGTATGCGATCTCCCGCTGAAAGATCACTCGCACGGAGTTGATCCGCAGCACGTGGGCAAACCCATGAAAAAAATCAAAATAAGACTAGAAAGTGAAAGAATTAACTAGAAAGCAGAATTAACTTGTGAAACCAAGCAGTGAAGCTGCAGGAACAAACTGAAGCAAGACAGGAAGCTCCCGGGCAGGTAGCCCAAAGGGGAGGGATCTTTTAGTTGCCCTGCAGCTGAAGCTAATAGAGATACAAGATCCCATCCGTTCAGCATCCCGAGAGCTTGTACAAGAACGAAGATGAATGTTTCAAAGAAGAGCAAAACCTACCACTTTCATGATGAATGGGAAATGGACTACTGCTTCATCATGGTGAAAGACAAGTGTTGTTGTCTAATTTGTAACGCCCCAGTATCCTTGCCCAAAAAGGGTAATCTGGAACATCATTCTAAGGCTCTGTATAGCAATAAGTTTGATGCTGATTTTCCACCCAAAAGTGAAATTCGTAAACTGGAGCTCAAAGAACTTAAATCGA
The DNA here is from genome assembly GCF_902459505.1 of Geotrypetes seraphini. Lineage (NCBI taxonomy): Eukaryota > Metazoa > Chordata > Amphibia > Gymnophiona > Dermophiidae > Geotrypetes > Geotrypetes seraphini. The sequence goes on from NC_047087.1 coordinate 318,841,723, forward strand.
AATTGGCTACTCAGCAACAGTTGATGGCGAAGACAAGATCACATTCGGTCATTGCAACCATAGCATCCTTGAAGGTCAGCAATCTGATCTCAAAGAAACGCAAACCTTTCACTGAAGGGGAATTTGTAAAAGATTGTTTTCTTAAAGCAGCTGACGGGGGGGGGGGGCGCTGCTGAGCCCGCAGGGAATGGCAGCGTGAGAGAAGAGCTCCTGCACCAACTTTCAAGAATCTTTATTCCACCCGCATCGAAAATCGATCCTGCACGCCAAAACATCAGCACTGTGATTCTGCACCCTTCCTGCTTCGTTTCAGCACAGCGTTTTCATCTCAGCGTCCGATCCGGCAATGTCGGACAAGAAGATCAACAAGAGGCACAAGCCGGAGCCGTCTTCTCCCTCGAAGACGCCGCTCCCGGAAACGCCGACGGTCAGCAACAGGGAGTTGCTCGACGAAATTAAAGATTTTAAAAGCCTGGTTTCAGACACAAAATCGGACACGGAAGAGATTAATGAAAAACTCAGCTCTCTCACATCTGAATTCCTGGCTATACAAACACGTGTCACCTCTCTGGAAAACAAGATGGAGGTGAACACTAATAATATAACTGATCTCAGGAAACAGGCTCAGCGTATCACAGCACTGGAAAGGGAGCTGGAAGACAGCAATAATCGCTCTCGTAGGAGCAACTTTAGAATTCTGGGGCTATCTGAGGAAATACCTGACCGCGACCTAATCAAGCATCTGACCACATGGATCCCGAAGTTTCTTGACCTCACCTTCACGCAAGACTTTGAAATAGAAAGAGCGCACCGCGTTCCTTCGCATCGCTCCTCCTCGGATCGCTTCCCTCGCCCAGTAGTGGTGAAACTGCTCCGTTACCAGCAAGTAGTTGACATCATGCAACGTGCCAAGATACGTGCTCCTCTGAAACACGAGGGAGCCGCCATACTTTTCGTCCCTGACCTCAGTAAGACGACTGCCTACAAGCGAAAACAACTTCTCTCATATCGCCCTTAGCTGAAGCAGCTCGCTGCTAGATATGGGCTCCTCTACCCCGCTAGAATGAGGGTGACTCTCAACAACACTACAAAAGATTTTCTCAACCCTGAGGATCTGGCTGCTTTTATTGAGCAACACTCTCCAACTCCCATTCATCAGGTTTGATGTGTGCTGTGAATCACTATGCATGTTTTGCCACCACTGACTTTATGGCACCATTACAGTTAAAATGACACTTCTCACAGCATGCTAGTTCACTGGTTAATGCATGTTGTGTGTGTTGCAATTCTTGATTTTCATGCACTGACTCTTTGCCTGCCAGGTTTCTGCTAATTGGGTTCACTTTTTTTAGCATGTTTTAACACTCTGCATGGCTATATTATATATGGGTGTTTACTGGCATGGTTTTTTCTCTCCCTTGTTTATGGTGCACATATCACTTTTCCTTTTCTGTGGCATGCTTTATGATCGTATATATTCATGTGGTATCAACTTCATTACTGGATGCCTTACTGTTTTATTCCTCTCAGAGTGGAATATTTCATACATAAAATTCCATTACTCTAGGTGCTTTCTCCCCCTGCTGTTCCTTGGTGTCTTTAAGCTGTTTTTCCCCACAGGTATTTTTAGTTTTGTGATGTCTTCATCACAGTGTCACTGTGTATTATACTACAAGATGTTTTCCCCCTTCAAACACACGGTTTACATACTGAGTTGGTATAATGTTTCAGCATATGTACATGGTCGTTCTGCACATGAGACAGTATATGTATGTGTATCTAGGATTGCATTCCTTCAATTCATGACAGCTCATGGCACTTAAAATTCTATCCTTGAATGCTAAAGGATTAAACAATCAAGTCAAAGCAAAGAAGGTAAAATTATGGTCTTACCTGTTAATTTTCTTTCCTTTAGAAGCAGCAGATGAATCCAGACTAGTGGGTATAGCTCACATCGACCAGCAGGTGGAGATAGAGAACTGATTAACAGTTGGCCTTAAAGCCTGGTGTTCCTCCTGTTGATTCAGTTATGCATTTTGCCCAAGCAGCCCGAAAGGAGCATGAGCATCCACAAAACTTCATTCCAGTAGAAAAATGTGCCACTCAGAAACTAAATAATACAATTACCACCCATATCCCAACTGATCCAATAAACAAACACCCTACACACATACAGTGCACCTGGGGAGGGGCTCTGGATTCATCTGCTGCTTCTAAAGGAAAGAAAATTAACAGGTAAGACCATAATTTTACCTTCCATAGCAAAGCAGCAGATGAATCCAGACTAGTGGGATGTAGCAAAGCAAACTCAAACCGGGTGGGACGCCAATGCCGCTTCCGCCAGCACTGCAGCGCCAAAACTTGCCTCCTCACGGGCCGCTACGTCTAAACGGTAATGCTTCGAAAAGGTATTACCCGATGACCAAGTGGCCGCCCGGCAAATTTCCTCCAAAGACATCCCCCCGGACTCCGCCCAAGACGTAGCCAATGCCCGAGTGGAATGAGCATGAAGGTGCTCCGGTACTTTCTTCCCTGTCAACACATAAGCCGAAGCAATCGTCTCCTTGACCCAACGCGCAATGGACGCTTTAGACGCCGCCATCCCCTTGTGGTTACCCGCGAACGACACAAAGAGATGGTCCGACCGACGAAAATCATTCGTCACCCCCAAATAATGGAGAAGCATACGCCGTACATCCAGTAGACGCAAAGACAAAAATCGTTTACCCCAATCCTCCTTCCGGAAGGAATACACTCTGGTTCACATGAAATGAAGAAATAACCTTAGGCAGGAAGGACGGCACCGGCCGCACCGACACCCCCGTCTCAGAAAAACGTAAAAAGGGTTCTCTGCAAGAAAGCGCCTGAAGTTACGATACTCGCCTCGCCGAAGCCATCGCCACCAAGAACACTGTTTTCAGCGTGACATCCTTCAAAGTGGCCGCTGACAGGGGCTCAAAAGGTGCCCCCTGCAACCTCCCAAGGACGAGTTTAAGATTCCAGGATGGACAAATTCGCCTCACCGGCGGGCGGATATGGTGAACCCCTTTGAGGAAACGGACCACGTCCGGCTGCAAAGCTAGCGACGCGCCAGCCACCCGGCCCCTGTAACAGGCAATGGCCGCCACCTGAACCTTTAAAGAGTTATAGGCTAATCCTTTCTCTACGCCTTCCTGCAGAAAAGCAAGAATAGCCGGCAGAGATGCATGGAAGGGCACGATTCCCTGTCGTCCGCACCATGCCTCAAAAATCTTCCAGACTCTCGCATAGGAGGCCGAAGTCGAAATCTTCTTAGCTTTAAGAAGCGTGGCAATCACCTGTTCTGAATAGCCCTTCTTCTTTAGCCTTGACCGCTCAAGAGCCAGGCCGTAAGACCAAAGCGGGCCGGATCTTCCATCCAGATTGGGCCCTGAGTTAGTAAGTCCGGTGTTACCTGGAACGTCACCCGATCGCCTACTGAGAGCTGAATGAGATCTGCGTACCACGGCCGACGCGGCCAATCCGGAGCCACCAGGATCACCCTGCCGTGAAAGAGAGAGATGCGTTGTAACACCCGACCTATCATGGGCCAAGGCGGGAACACATACAGAAGGGAATTTGGAGGCCATGGGAGAGCCAACGCGTCCACCCCCTCCAAGCCCTTCTCCTTGCGTCTGCTGAAGAAGCGAGGCAACTTCGCATTGCGGGACGAAGCCATGAGATCCAACTCTGGCAACCCCCAACGACGGACTAGCAGGCCGAACGCTCGAGCAGACAATTCCCACTCGCCCGGATCTAGAAGATTTCTGCTGAGGAAGTCCGCTTGCACGTTTTCGTGACCTGCAATGTATGCCGCCGACAGAAGCGGAACATGCCCTTCTGCCCACCGAAACAATCTCCTTGCCTCTTCGGCCAACTGCGGACTCCGGGTGCCCCCCTGATGATTGACATATGCGACCGCCGTGACACTGTCCGAAAAGATCCGGGTCGGCCTGTCCTGAATCAGGGACTGAAAAGCCCTCAGCGCCAGCCTGATCGCTTTTAATTCCAGCAAATTGATGGGCCACTGGGCTTCCTCTAAGGACCACACCCCCTGCACCGAAGCTTGCAGGCACTAGGCCCCCCAGCCCCGCAGACTGGCATCCTTTGTCACCACCACCCAATCCGGCGTGGCCAACGGCATGCCCTGCCACAGATGCAACTCGTGTAGCCACCACTGCATGCTGCGAGCCGCCCGAGGACTCCATTGGAGACGCACATTGTAGTCCAGAGAAGCTGGGGACCAGCGAGAGAGAAGAGACTGTTGTAAGGGCCTCATGTGGCACCGAGCCCAGGGGACCACCTCCAGGGTTGCTACCATGGAGCCCAGCACCTGTACATAATCCCAAACCCGAGGTCTGGGTGACCCGAGAAGTAGGCGAATCTGAGCCTGCAATTTCTCCCCCCGGTCTCGGGGTAGAAATACTTTCCCCAGAGCAGTGTCGAACCTGACCCCCAGATGCACCAAAGACTGCGACGGGGACAGAAAACTCTTGGGAAAGTTGACGATCCACCCCAACGACTGAAGGAGAGAGATCACTCTCTGAGTCACCGCCAAACTCTCCTGTCTGGACGAGGCGCGGATCAACCAGTCGTCTAAGTAAGGGTGTACCCGAATCCCTTCCTTGCGTAGAAAGGCTGCTACCACCACCATGACTTTGGAAAATGTGCGGGGAGCCGTTGCCAGGCCAAAGGGCATTGCCCGAAACTGATAATGCTGGCCAAGAATCGCAAACCGCAGATATCGCTGATGCGGAGGCCAGATCGGGATATGGAGGTACGCCTCCTTGAGATCTAGGGACGTGAGGAACTCTCCCGGTCGTACAGCCGCAATAACCGAGCGTACCGTCTCCATCCGGAAATGGCGAACACTGAGAAATCTGTTGACCACTTTGAGATCCAGCACCGGTCTGAATGACCCCCCCTTCTTTGGTACAATGAAGTAAAGAGAATATATCCCGCGGCCTACCTCTTCCGGGGGCACCGGTATCACCGCCCCCAGATCGAGCAGCACCTGAAGAGTCATGCGGACCGCGTTTCCCTTGGCCGCCCCATTGCACGGGGACACCAAGAAAGAATCTACGACGGGAGAGGCGAACTCCAACTTGTACCCTTCTTGAACAATGTCCAACACCCACTGATCTGACGTGATAGTGGCCCACTCCGCCCGGAACGCCGAAAGCCGGCCCCCTAAGGGAAGGGCGGAGGGAGCCAAGCCCCCGTCATTGTGGAGTGCGATTTGCTGGGGTATGCGTTGGCTGACCTGAAGAGGGTTTCGTCGTACGAAAGGAACTCCTCTGCTGAAACCTAGGTCTCGAAGTAGAGAAAGAACCAGATGCAGATCTGAAGAATGGTTTACCAGACCTGGATCGCCTAACATCTCTGAAGCGCGGTCTAGACGATGAGGACCTCCCCGGGGGCCTAGCCCTATCCTCCGGTAAACGCTGTGTTTTGGTATCCCCAAAATCCTTCACCAATTTATCTAAGTCCTCTCCAAACAATAAACCCCCTTTAAAAGGGAGTCTCACCAGCCGAAGCTTGGATGCTGCATCTGCCGCCCAATGTCGGAGCCATAAGGATCTGCGCGATACCACTGAAAGAGACATCTGTTTCGCAGACGCCCAAATAATGTCATATAAGGAGTCTGCCAAATAAGCCAAGCCCGACTCCAAATCAGCCAGTTCCGAAGGGACAGAACCTCCAGACTCCATTAAATTATCGGTCATCCCTTGCGACCACTGCAAACATGCTCGCGCCGCATACGAGCTGCAAATTGCGGCCTGCAAGGTAACCGCAGCTACTTCAAAGGACATCTTTAGTGAAGATTCAATCTTCCTATCCTGCGCATCCTTTAGTGTAACCCCCCCTTCCACCGGCAAGGTAGTCTTTTTAGTTACCGCTGCCACCAAAGCGTCCACCCTAGGTAACCTAAACTTGTCAAGTTCGGTCGGGTCAACCGGATACAGGAGCCGCATGGCCTTCGCCACTCTTAAACTGGCCTCCGGCGTATCCCATTGCGCCGCGATCAGCTCCTGCATGGCTTCATGCACCGGAAAGGACTTAGGTGGCTTACGTGTACCTGCCATCAGGGGGTTACCCGACACCTTCGCATCTTCCTGAGAGATATGCAAACCCTGCAAAGCCTTAGAAATCAAGGACGCCAGTTCCTCTCTATGAAACAGCCGGAGAGCGGAAGGATCATCAACTTCCCTACCCGGGGGATCCTCTGCTTCCCAATCTAAGACCTCCCCATCCTCCAAAGATTCAGGAAGAGAGAAAGGGGATAAGGGAAGATTACCTTCTGCGTCCACGGTCGCGAGTCTGCGTTTCTTCGCCACCTGCGACCGCCCAGGCGACAAAATAGGACCCGTAGTCGGCCCGGCATTAGCACAGTTCAAACCCGTAGCGGTAGAAGGCCCAGGGAGGGACGGACAGGTCACCGGCACCGACTGGGCCGGCTGCGAGCCCTGTAGCAGAAATGCTCGGTGCAACAACAAAATAAATTCAGGTGAGAAGGAGCTCACCCCCAGTAACGCTGAACCGCCCTGATCCATGCTTGGGCGCGCAGCCGCGCCGTCCCCGAGCGATCCCGGCTCCCCGACCGCCGCTGACCTCCCCTCAGCCGCGGAAGAGCCTTGCAGCCCCCCCGAGTCGACCTCGAGAACCGGGGACTTAGACCGTGCCTCGCTGACACGGGAGATGGCTATCTCACAAGCCTGCAGGAAAGCGTCTTCTGCCGGTGTATCCGAACACCCGGCAGAACAGAAGCCCGACAGTGCTCTGCGCTTCCCACAGCGTGAGCACCGCTGAGTAGCCTCCGCTGCCATCTCTTCAATCGGCGAACACTAAAACTTTTTTTTTTTTTTTTTTTTTTTTGCACACACGCGGCGACACGCCGCCGACCGCCGACTCCGCCCCCCAGCTACCGCAGTCTACGAAAACGAACAACCGACTACTGAACCATGAAGCAGAAAGCAACAAAACTTACTCACCAACCGGTCCCCCGCCCAAACTGAAGCTAGGTTACAGCTGGTAATTGCACTGAAAGCCACTCGAGAACAGCACGGCTCAGCACAAGCAGGAAGTCGTTTTGGTTTTTTTTTGGTTTTTTTTTTTTTTACTGGAATGAAGAAACCAAGAAACAAAACTCCTGCAGTGGCCAAATAACCCGCTCAAACAAACGGAGGGGAGGGTGGAGAAGGGACCTGGGAGGGCCCAGGTGTAACTCCCAAAGCCGGCACCGCTCAGCCAGGCACCCCTGTCCTGCTGAAGAGAACGAGTCTCAACAAAGGAAGCCACAGGAACACCACCTAAACCGGCCCCAGCTAGAATCCAGGAGCTAGAGAGTAAACTCCATCCCTGCTGGGAGATAGAGCAAAACTGAATCAACAGGAGGAACACCAGGCTTTAAGGCCAACTGTTAATCAGTTCTCTATCTCCACCTGCTGGTCGATGTGAGCTATACCCACTAGTCTGGATTCATCTGCTGCTTTGCTATGGAAACTATTTTCATATATAGAAAGATTCAACCCGGATATAGTCCTGCTTCAAGAAACCCATCTAGATGAAAATGCCTCTAAGAAATTATATTTATCCTGGGCTTTTCCCCCTTATTTTTCCCCTGCGTTTGATAAGAAAGGAGGTGTTTTAATTTTTATAAAGAAGCGTCAGGGGTTAATCGTGCATTCCTCGTCCTCAGACTTACATGGCAGATGGGTTAGGGTTACTATTACCTGTGGTACAAACACCTATGCCATATACAATATCTATGCCCCCAACACAGATAACCCTGAATTTTTTCACGATATCACAGCCTCTGCCCTTTCACACCCCAATGCACAAACCATCCTCGGTGGTGACTTTAACTTAGTTCCTGATCCCGGAAAAGACCGCAAATCTCAGGTGAGATATAAAAAATCAAGAGCTTGGCTTGCCTTACAACAACTTTATACTGCATTGAACGTGTCTGATGTCTGGCGACTTCAGCACCCTAATCACTCTGCTTACACCTTTTTCTCCCACCCCCACCTCTCCTACTCACGAATAGACTACTTCTTGATTAGTAATTCTTTAATAACTGATGTGACGGAATCCACCATACACCCTATTACTATCTCAGATCACGCTGCAATCACTATGACTTTTAACATTTTGTTACCTGCACCAACACAAAAGCAATGGAGGTTTAACTCGACCCTCTTACAAGATCCTGGATTTACTGAACACGTCAGAACAGCCATTAATGACTACTTTCTCCTCAATCTACCGGAGCACACTTCGTGGAATACCTGGTGGGATGCCTTTAAGGCATGTATCAGAGGCCATATCGTATCATATGTTGCCCACAAACACAAAAAACAGAGATCTGAAATGAATCAAATGGAATTGGAAATCAAACGTCTGGAAACTCTACATCTGCAAACCCCCTCTGACTTGTCTCTTCTGCAACAACTTGGCAAACTGAAATATCAGTATAACACTACACTGAGCAAATCCGCAGCACATACTATTTTCCAGAAATCGACATCATACTTTGCTGAAAGTAATAAATGTGGCCATCTTCTAGCTGCTTCTCTGAAAAACAAACAAGGAAAATCGGATATATCTAGTATTACTCTGGATGACTCGACTATTCTCACCGACTCAATGGATATATCTCAGGCCTTTATGAATTACTATCACACTCTATATACCTCAGAACTGGGAAAAAATTGCTCTGCTTTCTCTTTTTTAGATGACCTGCCCAGGCCCAGGCTAGAATCAGGGGAGGATGATGCACTGGATTCACCCATCACCCTTGATGAACTTTCCAAAACACTTCATACGATGGCCCTCGGTAAAACTCCTGGTCCAGATGGGCTAACGGTCGAATTCTACAAGGAGTTCCAGGATATAATATTACCCCAATACCTCAGATATCTTGAACATCTACTCGAATCAGGCAACCCATATGGCTCGTTCACTGAAGCTACCATAATTGTTTTACCAAAGTCTGGCAAAGACGCACAAAAGATCACCAATTATCGACCACTCTCCTTAATAAATGTCGACGCCAAGATCTACGCCAAACTTTTGGCTTCCAGAATTCAACAGATTAGTACCAAACTTATTGACCCTGATCAATGTGGGTTTATCACTGGACGCCGATCCTCAGACAATACTCATACCTTCTCAACCATCATTTCTTTACTACATGATACAACTTCTCTTTCCGACCATCCATTATTAGCTATAGGTCTAGACGCTGAAAAAGCATTTGACAGGGTTGAGTGGCCCTTCCTCTTTAAAGTATTGCAATGGTTCGGATTCCCACCCACCTTCATTCAAAGAGTTAAATTGTTGTATACGTCTCCCTCGACCAAGACATACATAAATGGTAAATTATCCTCCTCATTTAATCCTAGCAGAGGAACTAGACAGGGCTGCCCTTTGTCCCCACTCTTGTTTGATCTGGCTCTTGAACCTCTCCTTATTGCCATACGAAACAACCCAGATATACAAGGTTTCCGCCATCTAAATCAAGAAATAAAGATCTCGGCATATGCTGATGACATTTTGTTATATACAGCCACATAGCAGGAGGGAGAGAGGATCGACTGGTGACCTGCCTTCCAGGAGCAAGAACCAAGGACATCGTGGACAAAATTGGAAGGATCCTGGAAGGAGCGGAGACGGAGGAGACCACAGTAATGATCCACATCGGGACGAACGATGTCAGCAGGAAAGACTACAGGAGAAGCACGCTGATAGAACAGTTCAAGACTCTGGGAATGAAGCTGAAGATGAGGACTCAGAAGATAGCGTTCTCAGAGATCCTACCGGTACCGAGGGCAGATGTGAAAAGACAGGAGGAACTACAATCAATCAATGCGTGGATGAGGAAATGGTGTGAAGAAGAAGGATTCCACTTCGTGAGGAACTGGACAACGTTCTGGGGCAAGAGCAAGCTCTACAGGAGAGATGGACTACATCTGAGCGCGGCGGGATCAAGACTTCTAGCGAACAACGTCAAGAGAGGAATAGAACAGGCTTTAAACTAAGAAGAAGGGGAAAGCCGACAGTTGACCAAGCGTCGATGATTCGGAAGACGGTATCCCGTGAAGATACCGAGGGGAAAAAAGGCTGGGAAGAAACAATGGACAAATCACAGGAGTTGACAAACCCAGAAGAGGAGGTTATAAGGATTGTAACAACAGGGAAGAAACTAAAAAACGAAACACAGGGAAAGGAAATAAAGACAAGGATATACAAGGATCTAAAGTGCATATATACAAATGCAAGGAGCCTAAGAAACAAAATGGGGGAATTAGAAGCCATGACCAATGCAGAGGACATAGATATCATTGGAGTCTCTGAAACATGGTGGAAGGAAGAAAACAAATGGGATACAGCACTGCCGGGGTACAAGCTCTATCGCCAGGACAGGTCAGGACAAAAAGGAGGTGGAATAGCCCTTTACATAAAAGAAAGCATACAATCGACAAAAATGGACACAGCAGAAACGACCAACAAGCTAGAATCGCTATGGGTTAAAATACCTGGAAGGAAAGGGCTTGAAATAAAGATGGGCTTATACTATCGTCCGCCCGGGCAATCAGGAGATATTGATGAAGAATTGGAAGCCGAGATGAAGCGAGAATCCAAAAGCGGTAACGCGGTTATTATGGGAGACTTCAACTACCCCGGAATAGACTGGAGTCTTGGAAGCTCAAATTGCACTAGGGAGACAAAATTCTTAGAGGTTATACAAGATTGTTTCATGGAGCAGCTTGTCAGAGAACCGACGAGAGGAAATGCCACTCTGGATCTAATCCTAAATGGGCTAAGGGGACCTGCTAAAGAAGTAGAGGTAGTGGGACCGTTGGGAAACAGCGATCATAATGTGATCAAGTTCAAGGTTGAGGTAGGAATACCGAAAGGAAAGAGAACCATAGCGACAACTTTAAACTTCAGGAAAGGAAACTACGAAGCAATGAGGGAAATGGTAAGGAAGAAACTTAGGAACACTTCAAAAAAATGGCAAAAGGTAGAACTTGCCTGGTCTTTTCTCAAGAACACAGTGAGCGAGGCGCAAAATCTATATATCCCCAGATTCAGAAAGGGGTGCAAAAAGAGTCGAATAAAGGACGCGGCGTGGATAACCAAAACAGTGAAGGAAGCGATAGGCAATAAGAAAAATTCATTCAGGAAATGGAAAAAGGACAAAACTGAGGGGAACTGGAATGAGAACAGGAAGTATCAAAAAGAATGTCACCGAGTGGTTCGAAAAGCCAAAAGAGAGTATGAAAAGAGGCTAGCCAGGGAAGCAAAAAATTTCAAACCGTTCTTTAGATATGTTAAAGGGAAGCAACCGGCTAGGGAGGATGTGGGACCGCTGGACGATGGTGACAAGAAGGGAGTGGTGAAGGAGGAGAAAGAAGTGGCAGAAAGACTTAACGCGTTCTTTTCATCTGTATTTACAAACGAAGACACATCCAACATTCCGGAACCTGAACAATTCTTCAATGGAAATCAGGCAGAAAAATTAACAACCATGGAAGTGAGCCTTGAAGATGTACACAGGCAGATAGATAAATTAAAAACAGACAAATCCCCGGGTCCGGACGGAATCCATCCAAGGGTTCTGAAGGAATTAAAAGAGGAGATAGCAGAACTACTGCAGCAAATTTGCAATCTATCCCTGAAAACAGGCGTGATCCCGGAGGACTGGAAGATAGCCAATGTTACGCCCATCTTTAAAAAGGGATCAAAAGGTGACCCAGGAAATTACAGACCGGTGAGTCTGACCTCGGTACCGGGGAAAATGGCAGAAACACTGATAAAAGAAAAAATTGATGAACATTTTGAAAAAAAACGAATTGCTGATGACCAGCCAACACGGGTTCTGCAAGGGAAGATCATGCCTAACTAACTTATTGCACTTCTTCGAAGGAATTAACAAACGGATGGACAACGGAGACCCCATAGACATCATATATCTTGATTTCCAAAAAGCCTTTGACAAGGTGCCCCATGAACGCCTACTCCGGAAACTGAAGAACCATGGGGTGGAAGGAGATGTACATAAATGGATCAGAAGCTGGTTGGCGGGTAGGAGACAGAGGGTGGGAGTGAAGGGCCACTACTCGGACTGGAAAAAGGTCACGAGTGGGGTCCCACAGGGCTCAGTACTAGGGCCGCTGCTATTTAATGTATTCATAAATGATCTAGAAACAGGGACGAAGTGTGAGATAATAAAATTTGCAGATGACACTAAACTATTTAGTAGAGCTCGGACTAAAGAAGACTGTGAAAAACTGCAAAGGGACTTGAACAAACTAGAGGAATGGGCAACGAGATGGCAGATGAAGTTCAATGTTGAGAAATGTAAAGTATTACATGTGGGAAACAGAAACCCGAGGTACAACTATACGATGGGAGGGATGTTTTTAAATGAGAGTACTCAAGAAAGGGACCTGGGGGTGATAGTGGACTTGACAATGAAGCCGTCGGCACAGTGCGCAGCGGCTGCTAAGAAGGCAAATAGAATGCTAGGCATCATCAAAAAGGGTATTACAACCAGAACGAAAGAAGTTATCTTGCCATTGTATCGAGCGATGGTGCGTCCGCATCTGGAGTACTGCGTCCAATATTGGTCGCCGTACCTTAGGAAGGATATGGCGATACTCGAAAGGGTTCAGAGGAGAGCGACACGTCTGATAAAAGGGATGGAAAACCTTTCATACGCTGAGAGATTGGAAAAACTGGGACTTTTTACCCTGGAGAAGAGAAGACTTAGAGGGGATATGATAGAGACTTACAAGATCATGAAGGGCATAGAGAGAGTAGAGAGGGACAGATTCTTCACACTTTCAAAAAATAAAAGAACAAGAGGGCATTCAGAAAAGTTGAAAGGGGACAGATTCAGAATGAATGCTAGGAAGTTCTTCTTTACCCAGCGTGTGGTGGACACCTGGAATGCGCTTCCAGAGGGCGTGATAGGGCAGAGTACGGTACTGGGGTTCAAGAGGGAATTGGACAACTTTCTCCTGGAAAAGGGAATAGAGGGGTATAGATAGAGGATTACTGCACAGGTCCTATACATGTTGGGCCACCGCGTGAGCGGACTGCTGGGCACGATGGACCTCAGGTCTGACCCAGTAGAGGCATTTCTTATGTTCTTATGTTATCTCACCTTCATCTCTTCCCTCTTTACTGAATACGATTGGGAAATATTCCATAGAGTCTGGGTATAAACTTAATAAAAATAAATCCATAATCATGCCCCTCAACTGCCCAGACGTTAAATATGACGCGAGTCAACTCGGTTTCGAATGGTCAGACTCTCAAATGAAATATTTGGGGATCCTTTTTGGACCAACTCTAGAGGAAACTAGAGAGCTGCACGGGAACGGGGACGACGGGAATTCCACGGGACCCGCGGGCATCCCGCAGATTCCCCCTTTGGGTCACGGGGATCCCGTGGGGACGCCCCTAGGGTCGCGGGGATCCCGTGGGGACGCCCCCTAGGGTCGCGGGGATCCCGTGGGGACGCCTCCGAGGGTCGCGGGGTTCCTGCGGGGCTGGATGTACTCAGTCGCGCGGCTCTTCTCCCTACCTTCTCTGCTTGCAGCACAGAGCCGAACGGAAGTCTTCCCGACGTCAGTGCTGACGTCGGGAAGACTTCCGCTTGGCTCTGTGCTGCAGGCAGTGCAGGTAAGGAGGAGAGTAGCCTCGCGGTTCGAGTGGCTACCAAGGGAGGGGGTGGTCCGCCCCGCCACACCCCACCCCGGTTGCAGCACAGCCGGCCAGGTCCCCTTACTTTTGTGGCACTTCCCCGACCGACAACAGCTCCGGTCCGACAATCCTCCCTGCCCTGTAGCCGCGAATCTAAATTATCTTCTTACAGCAGCTGTAATAAGGTAATTTAGATTCGCAGTTAAGGGCAGGGAGGTTTGTCGGACCGGGGCTGTTGTCAGTCGGTCGGGGAAGTGCCACAAAAGTAAGGGGACCTGGCCGGCTGTGCTGCACCCGGGGCGGTAGAGAAGGAGTGGGGAGAAGGACGCTGAAAGGTCATGGGGAAGACGGGAGGAGGGGGGGAAGGACTCTGAAAGCACTTGAAGACAGAGGAGGGAGAAGGACGCTGAAAGCACATGGGGAATACAAAGGGGTGGAGAAGGACGCTGAAAGGCCATGGGAAGGGCGGGGGGGGGGGAAGGACTCTGAAAGCACTTGTGGAAGACAGAGGGGGGAGAAGGATGCTGAAAGCACATGGGGAAGACAAAGGGGTGGAGAAGGACGCTGAAAGGCCATGGGAAGGGCGGGGGAGAAGGACTCTGAAAGCACTTGTGGAAGACAGAGGGGGGAGAAGGATGCTGAAAGCACATGGGGAAGACAAAGGGGTGGAGAAGGACGCTGAAAGGACATGGGGAAGACGGGGGGGGGGGTGGAGAAGGACGCTAAAAGGCCATGGGGAAGACAGAGAGGGAGAAGGACACTGAAAGCACATGTGGAAGACAGAGGGGGGAGAAGGACGCTGACAGGACATGGGGAAGATGGAGGGAGAAGACCGCTGAAAGGAAATGGGGAAGAGAGAGTAGGGAGAAGACGCTGGCAGGGAAGAAGACAGATGCCAGACTATGGGGGGAGCGGAGAGAAGAAGATGGGTGCCAGACCAATTTGGAAGGGGGAAGAAAGGGAGAGGCACAGTAACAGAGCAAATGGAAGATGCAGAAGGAAGAGAGACAGTGGATGGAAGGAATTGAATGAGAACATGAGGAAAGCAGAAACCAGGCAACAAAGGTAGGAAAAGAATTATATTTATTTTTTTTTATTTTGCTTCAGGATAAAGTAGTATATTAGTTGTGTTGATAAAAATTTATAAACATTAGAGGCTCTGGTAGAAACCCATTTGCAAAGTATGTATTCTTCCCAATTAATATTTTCAAATTAATAAAGTCTTTTTGCTTATTTGTAAATGGGTTTCTACCAGAGCCTTTAATTCAGTAGCATAATTAAATGAAATAACTATTTCTGAAGTTTATATGGACGGGCGGGGACGGAGGGGATTCCTCGTGGGGACGGGTGGGGACGGAGGGGATTCCTCACGGGGACGGGTGGGGACGGAGGGGATTCCTCGCGGGGACGGGTGGGATTCCTCACGGGGACGGGTGGGACTTTGGCGGGGACGGGTGGGATTTCTGTCCCCGCGCAACTCTCTAGAGGAAACCAGTCAACTCAATGCTAATTTCCTGATATCCACTGTTAAACATCTGACTCAAAAATGGTCTCCTCTTTCCCTCTCCTGGTGGGGCAGACTTGAAGCAATACGTATGGTTGTAGCACCTAAAATAATCTACATCCTAAGTATGCTACCTTTCCTTCTCTCCAAACAAATATATAAACAAGTGGATTCCTTACTCTCCCAATACTTATGGAACAAGAAACATCCCCGGATTGCCTTATCCAAGTTGAAGACAGTAAGGGCTAGAGGTGGCGTAAACTTTCCCCACTTTCTACAATATCACCAGGCTTTCCTAATCCAACAATGGTCTTGTTCCTCTTCTGCCCCTCCTCAAGCCATCATACCCGCCTGGATCAAATTGGAGGAAGCCATTTATGGTAGAATCAAAATTCAATGTATCGCATGCCTCTCTTTATCCAAAGCCGAACGGAGGAGCCCGATTCTGACTTCATTGAAAGAGGTTATATCTTCAATTGACAAATCCCTTCCCATTCCATGGTCTGCCACCAGTTTGATACCTCTATGGAATAACTCACAGCTAAGAATCCAAGACAAACCTATTTCCTGGCCTTTATGGAAAAAATGTGGAATACAGTACATACAAGACATCCTGTACCAAGACAACTGGATATCGTTCTCGGATTTGTCTGACAAATTCCAATTGCCCTCTAGCCAATACTTTTCCTGGCTACAACTTCGACACTGTATTTTGAGCTCCTTTCCTTCCATCCTTTCTGTACAGATGGTTCCTAGCCTCATCTCACACAACATCTCCATATCTGCGATGGGTGGCACAGCTTCTTTATGGTATAAACTGCTTCAAACCTTGTCTTCAACTGACACCCCTAGCCCCACTGAGATCAAGTGGACCCATGACCTAAATCTTCCTTCAGATGCAATTGATTGGTACAATGTATGCCTCCAATTTTTCAAATCGATTAGATCTGCATCCTTACTTCAATCGATATTTTTCTTACTCCACAGAGCTACATGGACTCCTCTTTTATCACACAAAATTGACTCCTCTACATCACCTAACTGCTGGTCGTGTCAAACACAAACTGGTACTTTGTCACACCTTATCTTCTTCTGTACACTACTTACAGACTACTGGTCCAAAGTTTGGTCCACGGTATCAGAAATACTGGATATAGATGAACCACTTTCTCTTTCCATAATAATATGTATGGCCCAGGGTCTTCATAATCCATTGGATTCGCATTCTGCTAAATTGTTCACAATACTCATGGCATTAGCCATTCAAAATGTTCTTTACAATTGGAAAGATTTGTCGAAATCTAATTACCATACCTGGTGGAATTCCATCTGCTTGACAGGAAAATATGAAAGGGTACTAGCTGAAAAGAACAACAGCTTGCAGGTATACGAACGTGTCTGGTCACCTCTTACCCGTTATTGTGAAACCTCCATGTAACCCAATCCTTTAGCTTTCATATCTCAATGCCATTGCTTTTACTATTCTAAGATATTATTGTATACTAAACTGATAATCCTTTATACCCATGTACTTGTGTCATTTTACATCTGCTTGTATTTGTGTACACAGTGAGTTCTTCTTTGTTAACATTGTTCCATATATTGGTATGCTTTTCTTAAAACCAATAAAACTTTTTTGAACAAAAAAAAAAAAAAAGCAGCTGACAATCTTTCTGAAGAATTTTAAAAATAAAAAAGAGATCATAGCTGCTATTCAAGATGTACAATTGTCAAGAAATACAGTTGTGCGGCAAATAGAAAGGATGTGTGGAGACACAACTGAACAATTGTTGGAGGATGTTTCAAATTGTGTTGCTTTCTCACTCCAACTGGATGACAGGTGAGGTTAAGGGTTTCATAGCCCTCTGTAGACAGCATGACGACTTCCCAGATTTCCTTTCTTACCACTGCATCATTCACCAGCACATTTTGGCAAGTAAGAGACTCAATACAAAGACTGTCATGGACATCACTTTCAAAACTGTAAATTCAGTTCGTGGAAGATCACTTCAAAGAAGGCATTTCAACCTTATTCTTGAAGGGGCAGCAGAAATAATTTTGCACACAGATGTAAGGTGGCTAAGTAGGCACAAATTTCTGCAAAGATTTTGTGATTTGCTGAATGAAATAAGGAGAAGGGAGATAACCAAGCAGAGTTGGAAGATGAGAAGTGATTATGTGATCTGGCATTTCTCGCTGACTTTGCAGGCGAACTAAGTGATATGAACCTTGAACTACAAGGTAAAAACAAATGCATTGGCGAGATGATGAGTACAGTTTCATCCTACAAGAGCAAATTTGAGCTAATAATAATAATAATAACTTTATTCTTATATACCGCCAACAATCTTGCGACTTCTAATGATGACTGGCCTTGCAAACAACACTTTTGATCATTTTCCTAATTCGCAGGGCCATCAGGGATAATATCCAAATTTTGTTTTTCAGAATGAGAAGTATGTGACAGAAATCTGTTCTGTTATCCAGGAATTTGAAAATAGATTGTGACTTCCAAAAAATTGGAACAGTTGTAGAGTACTTGCCATATCCATTTAAAGTAGATGTGGACATTAAAGAAACTGCAGCTGCTATCAGTAAAAATGACTCATTGAACAAGCCATCTCTTGAAAACGAAATATTAGCCCTTAAACATGACATTTTTCTCAAGAACCTTGCTGAGCAAGAATCATTTTGGAAGCTAGTGCCTAGAGACAAATTTCCCAACTTGAGAAGATACAGTTAAGCTGTAGACTCCTGTTTCGGTTAAACTTATTTGTGTGAAGCTGCGTTTTCCCATCTGAAAATGACAGAGTACACGACGTACCAACATGACAGATGAACATCCCCGAGACTGGCCCTCACACAATATTCAGCCAACTTCAAAAAGCTGGTGGATGAAATGCAGGCTCAGACGTCTCATTAATGAGCATGAGCGAAATATTAAAGATTGTGCAAGAACAGCCTGGATCAATACTCGACCTAAATTTAACACAAATTACTCAATAAAAGTTAAAGAAAATTATTAAGACAGTTAAAGTTATTACTCAATAAAACTAAGAAAAAAATGTACTATCCATTTCCCCTCGCAGTTCAAACTGGATGTTTGTCTGTTTTGTTTTTGCTTAACAGCTGATCACATCCAAGTAAATGACAGGTTCATTAAAAATGGGGGGAGGGGGAATCCCCCAACTTTTTTTTTTTTTTTGGGGGGGGGTTTATGGAGAATCACTAAATCCCACGCAGGAGTTGATGCCAAGGGATAGGGTCACTAGGGTATAGACTTGAAAGAGCGGGTCAGTAGAGTGGAAGTATAATTACAATCATACTTAAGGGGGTCATTAGACTTAATAGGGAGGGTCAATAGGGTGGGCAGACTTGATGGGCTGTAGCCCTTATCTGCCGTCATCTTTCTATGTTTCTACGTTTCTAGCACGGCCATCAGTAGCCCCTGGATGCTAAAGACGAAAGTTGGAAAAGCCATCTGAACGTGTTTTGAAATGGAGCACACTGAGAAAGACCCCTGCTCGGGGCTTCATGGCCAAGTGTGCGCAGGGCACAGGGAGTGAGGGACCCAAGAGGGCACCACAATAAGAATGCCGGAGTTTTCACTAAACAAATGCTAAGGAGGCAGCTGGCACACTGAAAATAAGGATAGCCGCCACCACCGACTAAGAAAAAAGGGCTACACCCAGAAACCAGGCCCCAAATGAAGAGTGCATGGCAGGCCCAAGCAGGAGAAGGTAGTAGATCTCACAGAGGAAGGGGAGAGAAGAATGACCACAACATCACCAGAGTGATATGGATCTCTAGGACGCTGATAAAGAGCTGACAATCAAATCTTTCCCTGCAGGAAAGGCATGAACGCCTGACCTCGCACCAATGAGGGAGTCCATGGGCACGGGAGCTGCAAAGTGAAAGCAACCAAATGAAGGCCAGAGGAAGAAGGGATCCACAGCTACCTTTAATCCTCCATTGAACAGATAGTGGAGAGGAAAAGGGCACTCACTGATGGTTCAGTAACAATGTGCTTCCAATACTCTGCACTCCAGCGCTAAAGTTGTTCCTTTTTTTTGTAATGTGAGGAGGGAGCAAGGAGTGCGGGATCCAGTGAAATGAATGAACCGGGAATGGACAGGGAACTGGCACCGCCAGTTATACCCATAACAGGCACCCAGGAAGCCTGATATACCCACAGCTAAAACAGGAGTTAGCTGCACCTGAAGCTGGGCCAAGCCACCACATACAGGCCAAGTTCAGCAGAAGACACCAGGAGTAAGATAAGGACCATCCATCCGCTTGTGAAGATACAGAATACCGAGTCACCAGTGAGCATACCATGTGCTCTCTATCTCCGCCTGCTGATAGGTGGACTTAACCCACTCGTCTGGATTCATCTGCTGATGATGACAAAGAAGTTATATTCACTACAGAGAGGGTGGTGGATGCCTGGAATGGGCTCCCTAGAGAGTTGGTGGAAAGGAAAATGGTGAGTGTTAAAAAAAAGTGTGGTATGAACATAGAGGACCTAAAATCAGAAAATAATAGTAAATATTGAAGAACTAAGGCCAGTACTGGGCAGACTTGCACAGTCTGTGTCTGTATATGGCCGTTTGGGAGAGAATGGGCTGGAGAGGGCTTCAAAGGCTGGGAAGGTGTAGATGGAATTGAGTGAGCCTTGAGAGAGACTTCAGTAGTTGGAACCTAAGAACAGTCCAGGGCAGAGCTTTGGATTCTTGCCCAGAAATAGCTAAAGAGAAGAGAAAAAAAAAATCCCCAACAAACTTTTAGATTGAATCAGGTTGGGCAGACTAGATGGCCCATTCAAGTCTTTATCTGCCGTCATCTACTATGTTACTATTCCTAACCTGCATTAAGTGTAACAAATACGAAATCTGCAGTAAATTTCAAAACATCTTGTGCTCTGCAGTGTTCACTCTAAAAGCACCTCTGTCTACATCAGGGGTGTCCAACCCGCAGCCCCATGAAGTATTTAGTGCGACCCCGGTCGAGGGCGATACAGTGTTTTCCTCTGCTTCCCCCGGGTGTTTACTATCTTGCCGGCTCCCTTCTTTGTCTTGCTGCAGCGTTTGTGCAGCCCCAGAAACATTTTTTTTGACCCATGCGGCCCAGGGAAGCCAAAAGGTTGGACACCCCTGGTCTACATCATTCTGTACAACTCCAAGGGAATAATGGTTCTGCACTGTGTGCCTGTAATGTGAAGAACTATATCTACCCTAGGAGTGAAAGCCATCTATCAGTACTCACCTCTGCATCTCTTCCTGGGTCAGATTCTTCCGCATTTCCCGAGAGAGATGGTATAGACGGTGGAGCGTAGTTGCATGAAAGAGTGCATTCCCCGACTTCCAGAACACTGTTGATACTTTGTTATAATAATTTGCCATCAGCTGGGGTTTGGGTGGCTTCTTGGATAATGAGAACAACCCATGAATATCCTCCACGGCTTTAAATGCTTCCTGAAACAAGAGGCCAACCATTGCTCTTAATTATCCCCATTCTGCCATAAAACTTTTTAACTTTTCATTGGTGGTCCGGAGAGGAAGCAATGACTGAAGTGATCAAATCTGCAGTTAACAGTTATACAAAGTAAGTTAAACAAAAGCCTTGTGTGAGAGTGAGGAACTGGGCAACTAAGTGGGAGATGAAATTTAATATGAACAAGTGCAACGTAATGAAGACAATAAAGTAATAACCCTAGTACAATGCTGGGTTTACTGCTAGGAAGTACCACTCTGGAATCACCATGGACAATGCTCTGAATGTTCAACTCAGTGTAAAAAGGAATTACTTGGGAAAACCCAGTAAACAAAACAGATCATAATGGCTCTGTCGTGAAACAGGGGTTTCCTACACTCCAAAATCTTTCCTTCCCTAGTAATATATCATTTCTCTTTTAACCACTAAACTGATAGGCAAATGTCGGCCTTCTTTCTCTTAGTCAAGGTTGCGGGCACTGCTCTAATTCTTGCAAAACTAGACTAAGGTTTAAACAGCCTGTAGCATCACTGGTCAGAAAGAGACTACTTTGGTCCCTTACTGGTCCTTCAGACAAAGTTCACAGAGGACTAGCCTCAAATTCACTATAATTCTCCAGTCTTGGCCTGGGAGTTTAGAGGAAGCACACATCCTACTGAAGAATGACATTAATGATATGTACATAAATTCTTATTTTGTCTGTTGCCTGTTTGAAGAATTAAATCAAATTCTTCCTTCCAGTTTCCAACTATTTGCTAATAGAAGCATATTAGCTCACTTTCTCATTAATCATTGATTCAAGCATTATCCCAGGACAAGCAGGCAGCATATTCTCAACAGTGGGTGACATCACCGACAAAGCCCCGCAGTGGACAGCCTCGAAAGCAGACTTGATTGAAGATCTTTGTAAGAGCTTCCGAGTGCTGCACTGCACATGCGCGAGTGCCTTCCCGCCTGAGTTAGGGCACGCGTCTCTTGTGAAGAACCTCAGTTCAACGTTTTCTGCGGAGCCGAGAAGTTCTCTTCTTTAGCTCTGCAGCCTTCGTTGCCTTCTCTCACCGCGGCTTTCGTTATTTTATTAGTCGCTGTGCTCGCGTTTCGTTATTTTTTTCTTCTCTTTCTCATACCGTATTAAAAAAAAAAAAAAAAAAAAACTTTTATTTTTTCTTTTCTCTTCCGGCAGCGGCCTTATTGCCTAGGCCTGGCCGCTTACCTCGTTCAGTACATCAGGCTTCATTTTTTCTATGTCCCAGCCTCTAACCGGGTTCAAAAATTGTAGCCAGTGCAACAAGACCCTTTCAATCACCGATCCCCATAGGTCAGTGTATTGTTTGTCTGGGTCCTGAACATTGTCCCGACGCTTGTTCACGCTGTGTTACCCTCCAACCTCGGGCCCTTCGTCGGCGCTGTGCCAAGCTTCTTCAACTTTTTGGCATGATGGACCAGCCGGCTGACAAGGTCTCGACCTTGGCTTCGGGGACGGCCTCGACCTCAACTCCAGCTTCTGCCTCCACCAAGGCCTCGACCTCGACTCCTTCGGCCTCGGCGGCATCTCCTCTGAAGACCTCGACGGGTAAGTCTCCTGTCTCTCCTTCAGGTACTACTTCTAAGAAGCCTCCAGAGTCACAGGCATCCCAGGCCATATCTACCGGCCTACCTGCCTTGACTAGACCTCCAGCTAAGCGTGCCTCCAAGCATCGGGAATACTCAACCTTGAGGTCATCCTCCTTGGAGCACACTGCTGCACCTTTGAGACCTGATCCTTTTGTCTCAGTGCCCATGTTCGAGGGCATGTTAAAAGCCATTCTGACCACGCAAATTTCCTCGGTCATGGCTCAACTCCTCCCGTCCTCGACCCAGCTTCCTGTGAGCCAGCCTGAGCAGCAGTCTGAGACCCTGGTGGAAGCACCTAAAGGCAAGCCTCGGAAGTCTCACCGGTTCTCATCCAGTGACTCTTCACCTACTCCTCCACCTCGACCGAAGCATCGCTCGAGGTATTCGAGGCATCTCGCTTCCAAACTTCCTCAGGAGCCATCTCTTCAACAGAAATCTTCGCCTTCTTTGGATACTGAGACTTCTATGCCTCATCTATCCAAGGCTACTGAGACTTCTTCCAAATCTAAACATAAGTCTCGCAAAGCTATTACACCGGCTGCTTCTCCTCGAAGTCCGAGGTTGAGGACTCCTCCATCGAGACCGCCTCCGAGGGAGCCTTCTCCTCCTGCCTCGACCCACTCTGTTCCTCGAACCCCGGGAACTTCACCATCGAGGGTTTTGAAGCGCAAACATTCACTCACTCCTCCTCACGCAGGCAGCGCAGCTTCCTCAATCACTGTGCGCCTCGACTCTGAGCCTCTGTCTCACTCAGTATTCCAGAGAGGCTTCTCCCTCCTACTCAGTAGTTCCTCGGTCTCGCACTCCTTCTCCAGAAAATGCCTCGACCTCGAAGTCTGCCTCTTTTACCAGGTTCGTCTTCGACATGGGAAAAGTTCTTCAACTGTATCTCCACTCTGTATACACCTGAATACTTGGCCGACATGGAGTTGCCTCATCCACCCAAGGAGACCTTGAAGCTTCCTATGACTCCAGTATTGAAGCAAACTTTCTTAAGGAATATGGAAACTCATTCCATCACAGCCATTCCATCCAAGCTGGAATCCAGGTATCGCACAGTACCCTGCAAAGGCTTTGAGAAATCTCAATTATCCCATCAGTCTTTGGTGGTGGAATCTTCTTTAAAGAAAGCTGGCAGGGCGGGTCGTACCATGGACAAGTTCGGCCGTAGATTATACTAGAATTCTATGATGGCTAATAGAATTCTCAATTATAACTACATTTTCACGGCTTATTTCAACCATTTCCTCAAATTACTGCCTAAATTCTACCCGGCTCTTGAGGAACAAAGTCTTCCAGAATTCAAACAGATCATCAAAACTCTGTCTCAACTTCGCCTCTTCATGTTGCAAGCACTGTTCCCTCTAAGCTGAGCAGCAGTCCTCCACCTATTGTCTTGCCAGTGGTGGGTACTGTTTCACTATCACATTTTCAATAGTGAGAGATAGGCATGCTGTGCAGAATGCCAGGCAAACTTCCTGTACCTAGTGATGAAGACACAATATTGAAGCACTGCCCCCTAATGGTAGCAATGCAATTGGAGGACTCTCACCCAGCTTAGAGAGAACAGTGGTTGCAAGCCACATACGATGCTTTTGAGCTCTTTTCTAGAGTTTCAGCCTTTGCAGTAGCCATGCGCCGTCTTGCCTGGCTCCGCATTGTTGATATGGATCCCAATCTGCAGGACCGTCTAGCCAACTTGCCTTGCCAGGGGAATGAACTCTTTGATGATTCTATTGAAGCTGCTACAAAGCACCTCTCTAAACATGAGTGCTCTTTTGCTTCCTTGATTCGGCCAAAGCTTAAGACCCCTCCTGCTTGGCCATACAAGCAACCACCACGTCGTTATAAAAAAAAAAAAAAAAAAACACCACCAGCTTTCTCCAGGCCTCCCGCCTAAAAGGCCTCCACAACAACAACGACAACAGAAGGCTCAGACACCTGCTGCGACTAAACCTGCTCAGTCTTTTTGACATTCCCATTCAGAGCATACCAACCTCCCTGCATCACAATTCTCTTCTGCCCATAGGAGGTCGTCTTCACCATTTTTATCACCAGTGGGAGATGATCACCTCAGATCTCTGGGTTCTCACCATCCTTCGGGAGGGATACTCACTTCACTTTCTTCAGGTGCCTCCAGATCGCCCTCCAAGAGAGTGTCCTTCCAATTCGTCGCAACTTCCCCTTCTTCTTCAGGAAGCTCAAGTTCTTCGCCTTTGAGCTGTCGAGGAGTTTCCTCCAAACCAACGGGACATGGGCTTTTATTCCCGTTATTTTCTAGTCCCAAAGAAGACGGGGGATTTGCGACCCATTCTGGACCTCAGAGCACTCAACAAATTCCTAGATAAAGAGAAGTTTCGGATGCTATCTTTACCAACCTTATATTCACTGATGGATCAGGGAGATTGGTTATGCTCTCTGGATCTCAAAGAGGCTTACACTCATATCCCGATTCATCCAGCCTCTCGCAAATATCTTCGATTCAGGGTGGAGAATCTTCATCTACAATACAGAGTTCTTCCTTTCAAACTCACTTCATCCCCCAGAGTCTTCACGAAATGTCTGGTGGTGGTGGCTGCAGCCCTCCGTGCCCAGGGTCTTCAAGTTTTTCCATACCTGGATGACTGGCTTATCAAAGCCCCCTCTCAACAAGGGGTTATAATAATAATAATAATAACAGCTTATATACCGCAATACCGTGAAGTTCTATGCGGTTTACAAAGATTAAGCAAAGGTACAAATTGATTGACTTTAAGAGGGGAGGAAGAAAGAGGGTTAATAGGACAGGAAATCCATTTTTGAGGAGAGTGTGATAAAACAAGTTAATCGCTATAGAGGGGAGAGAGAAGAGAGGATCAGTTGTCTAGATACTTTAGGAACAGGTGCAGCGACCCAACAGACTATTATGTTCCTCCAAAGTCTGGAGTTCGAAGTTAACTTTCCAAAACCCCAGCTGACCCCCATCTCAGACTCCCCAATTCATTGGGGCCACTCTAGATACTGTCCAGCTCAGAGCGTTTCTACCTCCACCACGTCGGGATGCCCTCATTCGCCTTTGCCATCAAGTGTCTCATCTCACATCAATTTCAGCAAGACAAATGATGGTTCTGCTCGGTCACATGGCTTCTACAGTTCACGTGACTCCTTTTGCCAGACTTCACCTTCGCATACCTCAGTGGACCCTGGCATCTGTGGCAACAAGCTACCGACCCGCTTTCTCAACAAATTACAGTAACTCCGTTGAAGCAGTCTCTCCACTGGTGGATGCTCTCTTCCAATCTTTCCAGAGGTTTGCTGTTCCAAATCTCCCTCATTAGAAGGTTCTCACAACAGATTCGTCAACCTACGCATGGGGAACCCATCTTGATGGACTCCGTACCCAAGGTCATTGGACTCCTGCGGACCGTCTTTGTCACATCAATCTGTAGGAACTCAGAGTGATTTTCAATGCTCTCAAAAATTTTCAACACCTTCTTCACGACAACGTAGTCCTTGTCCGGATGGACGACCAAGTTGCCATATATTATGTCAACCAACAGGGAGGTACAGGATCTCACTCCCTTTGTCAAGAAGCTCTGAAGCTTTGGGATTGGGCAATCCATCAGAACATCTTTCTCAGAGCTGCATATATTCAAGGTCAGCACAACTGTCTGGTAGACAAATTGAGTCGCCTTCTGCAACCTCACGAATGGACACTCAATTCCTCGCCTCTACGTCAGGTGTATGCTCAATGGGAGACCCCTCAGATAGACCTATTTGCGTCTCCCCTCAACAAGCTGCCTCAGTTCTGCTCTCGAATATACTCTTCCCAGCGTCTCAAGGCAGATGCTTTTCTCCTGGATTGGCGGGTCATTTTCTCTATGCCTTCCCTCCATTCCCTCCGATTCTCAAGATTCTTGTCAAATTCAAGACAGAACATGCCACCATGATTCTGATAGCTCCTCAGTGGCCCAGACAACCATGGTACTCCCTTCTACTTCAACTCAGCACCAGGGAGCCTCTGCTTCTACCAGTTTCTCCCTCTCTGCTTACTCAGAGTCAAGGATCCTTACTACATCCCAACTTGCAGTCTCTACACTTAAAGCAATGTTACTTACCGTAACAGTTGTTATCCAGGGACAGCAGGCAGCTATTCTCACTAGTGGGTGATGTCATCAGACAGAGCCCCGGTACGGACGTCTCACAAGCACGTGTTGCTTGTAGAAACTTAAAGTTTCTAGATGCCCGCACCGCGCATGCGCCGGTGCCTTCCTACCCGGAGATCCGGGCGTGTCTCCTCAGTTCAGGTAGCTAGCCTGAGAAGCCAACCCAGGGGAGGTGGGTGGGACGTGAGAATAGCTGCCTGCTGTCCCTGGATAACAACTGTTACGGTAAGTAACATTGCTTTATCCCAGGACAAGCAGGCAGGTATTCTCACTAGTGGGTGACCTCCAAGCTAACCTCAGTGGGATGGAGGGGGAGTTGGCGACTTAAGAGAATAAATTTTTCAATACTGTTTGGCCAAACTGTCCATCCCGTCTGGAGAGGGTATCCAGACAATAATGTGAGGTGAATGTGTGAACCGAGGACCAGGTGGCAGCCTTGCAAATTTCCTCGATTGGTGTTGATCTGAGGAATGCTACTGAGGCTGCCATTGCTCTGACCTTATGGGCTGTGACCTTACAAGGAAGTGATAATCCAGCCTGGGCATAGCAGAAAGAGATACAAGCCGCCATCCAATTAGAGATGGTGCGCTTTGATACGGGTCTTCCCAACTTGTTAGGATCGAAGGAGACAAAAAGTTGAGGAGTGGTTCTGTGTGGCTTGGTGCGATCCAGGTAGAAAGCCAAGGCACGTTTGCAGTCTAGAGTGTGAAGGGCCGATTCTCCGTGGTGAGAATGAGGCTTAGGGAAGAATACTGGAAGTACAATGGATTGGTTGAGATGAAATTCGGAGACCACCTTAGGCAGGAATTTCGGGTGAGTGCGGAGGACCACCTTGTCATGGTGGAATACTGTGAATGGTGGGTCCGCCATCAATGCCTGGAGTTCGCTGACTCTGCGAGCGGACGTAAGGGCTACAAGGAAAAGCACTTTCCAGGTGAGATACTTCAGAGGGGCCCTGTTGAGTGGTTCAAACGGGGGCTTCATGAGGTGGGAAAGGACTACATTGAGGTCCCAAACTACTGGGGGTGGTTTGAGAGGAGGGTTAACATGGAAGAGTCCTTTCATAAATCTGGCGACCACCGGATGGGCCGAGAGGGGTTTCCCTTGTAGAGGCTGGTGGAACGCCGCAATAGCGCTCAGGTGGACTCGTATGGATGTGGACTTGAGCCCAGATTGAGATAGGTGTAGGAGATAGTCCAGCACGGAGGATAAGGAAGCTCGCTGAGGTTCCTTTGACTTAGAAACGCACCATGATGAGAATCTGGTCCATTTCTGGGAGTAGCATTGTCGAGTGGCGGGCTTCCTGGAAGCTTCCAAGACCTCCCTCACTTCTTGTGAGAATTGGTGAGGGGTTACGTTGAGAGGAACCAAGCTGTCAGGTGGAGAGACTGCAGGTTGGGATGAAGTAGTGATCCTTGATGTTGAGTAAGTAGTGAAGGAAACACTGGAAGTGGTACTGGTTCCCTGCTGCTGAGTTGAAGTAGGAGGGAGAACCAAGGTTGTCTGGGCCACCGAGGAGCTATTAGAATCATGGTGGCCCGTTCGAGTTTCAGCTTGACCAGAGTCTTCTGGATCAGCGGGAATGGTGGGAACGCATATAGAAATCGTTTCCCCCAGTTCAGTAGAAAAGCATCTGCCTCGAGGCGATGAGGAGTGTAGATCCTGGAGCAAAACTGAGGCAGTTTGGCGTTGTGGGGAGCCGCAAAGAGGTCTATCTGAGGCGTCCCCCATTGCGTGAAGATTTGGTGAAGGGGGTTGGAATGGAGAGTCCATTCGTGCGGTTGTAGCAGACGGCTTAGTTTGTCTGCTAAGACGTTGTTCTCCCCCTGGATGTATACTGCTCTGAGTAGGGCGTTGT
The DNA here is from genome assembly GCF_902459505.1 of Geotrypetes seraphini. Classification (NCBI taxonomy): domain Eukaryota; kingdom Metazoa; phylum Chordata; class Amphibia; order Gymnophiona; family Dermophiidae; genus Geotrypetes; species Geotrypetes seraphini. The sequence goes on from NC_047087.1 coordinate 318,870,071, forward strand.
GGCGCACCGCCCAGTCCCAGACTCGTAGAGCTTCCTGGCAAAGGAGGGCCGAGCCCGTGCCTCCTTGCTTGTTGATATAATACATGGCGGCCTGAATGTCTGTGCGAATGAGGATTACCATGTCGTGGAGTCGGTGTTGGAAAGCTTGGAGCGCATTGAAGATGGCTCTGAGTTCCAATAGATTGATTTGGTGTAGTCTTTCCGCACTGGTCCAGAATCCTTGGGTGCGGAGACCCTCCAGGTGGGCCCCCCATGCGTAATTCGACGAATCGGTTGTGAGAACTTTCTGATGGGGGGGAGAATGCATCAGCAAACCTCTGGATAGATTCGAAGAGGTCATCCACCAAAGTAGAGACTGCCGAAGGGCAGGTGTGACTACGATGCGTTTGGACAGTGGATCGGATGTCTGATTCCACTGTGATGCCAGGGTCCACTGGGGGATCCTGAGGTGGAGTCTGGCAAAGGGTGTCACGTGTACTGTGGAGGCCATATGGCCCAGGAGCACCCTCAGTTGTCTCGCCGGTAGGGTTTGGCGAGTAGCCACCGACTGGCAGAGATGAAGAAGAGACTCCATGCGTTGCCGGGGCAGGAATGCTCGGAGTCGGGTGGTGTCCAGGACCGCTCCGATGAAGGGGAGGGACTGGGTGGGTTGTAGATGAGACTTGGAGAAGTTGATCTCGAAGCCCAAATTCTGGAGGAAGTAGGTTGTAGCCAAGGCCGCCGAAGTGACCTCTGGGGCTGACGGGGCCTTGATGAGCCAGTCGTCGAGGTATGGAAACACCTGTAGACCCCTGTCCCGGAGTGCCGCGGCCACTACCACCAGGCACTTTGTGAAGACTCTGGGGGACGAAGATAGGCCGAATGGTAGCACTCGATACTGTAGGTGCAGATTTCCCACCCGAAATCTGAGGAACTTTCGGGAGGCCGGGTGAATGGGGATGTGAGTGTAGGCCTCCTTGAGATCCAGGGAGCATAACCAGTCGTTCTGCTCGAGGAGGGGGTATAGAGAAGCCAAAGTCAACATGCGGAACTTCTCTTTGACCAGGAACTTGTTGAGGGCCCGAAGGTCTAAAATGGGTCGCAGGTCGCCCGTTTTCTTCGGGACGAGGAAGTACCGGGAGTAAAACCCTCGGTTCAATTGGTCTGACGGGACCGGCTCGACAGCCCGAAGCTGAAGTAAGGTTTGGACTTCCTGAAGAAGAAGGGCGGTCTGCGTCGAGCTTGAAGGATACTCTCTTGGAGGATGGTCCGGGGGGACCCGGTGGAATTGAAGAGAGTATCCTTCTCTTATGATGGAGAGGGCCCATAGGTCCGCGGTTATGGCCTCCCATCGGTGGTAAAAAAGATGGAGGCGGCCCCCTATGGGAGAGGCCGAGGTTATGCTCCCGGGAGGGGCGTCAAAAGGGCTGGGGAGCCTTAGGTACAGCCGGTGGCTGGAGTTTTTGCTGAGACTTCTGGGGAGGTTGTCTCTTCGCAGGCTGTCTCGCAGCAGGCGTTTGTCTGGGCATGTAACGCCGCTGGTAAATCAGGGGTGGCCTGGAAGGTCGAGACTGTTGAGGTTTGGGTTTGGGCCGTAGGATGGATTGAAAGGATTTTTCATGATCCGACAGCTTCTTGGTAACAGTTTCGATAGACTCATCGAACAGGTCAGCTCCAGCGCATGGTACGTTGGCGAGTCTGTCCTGTAGGTTGGGATCCATATCGATAGTACGGAGCCAGGCCAGGCGACGCATGGCTACCGCGCTTGCGGCGGCGCGTGCCGAGAGTTCGAATGCATCGAAGGAGGATTGCATCAGCTGGAGGCGTAATTGGGAGAGGGAGGCTACCACTTCCTCGAACTCGAATCGAGCTTGGTTGTCTATGAACGGAGTGAACTTGCGGAGCACCGGCAAGAAGAACTCCAGATAGGAAGAGAAAAAGAAGTTGTAGTTTAGCACCCGTGACGCCATCATGGAGTTTTGGTAGAATTTTCTACCAAATTTGTCCATCGTTCTCCCCTCTCGGCCCGGCGGTACAGAGGCGTAGACCTGGGAGGGGTGAGAGCGTTTAAGGGAGGACTCGACCAGTAGGGATTGGTGGGAGAGTTGAGGGCCCTCAAACCCTTTATGGTGCACGATGCGGTATCGAGCATCGAGTTTGCTGGGGATCGCCGGTATGGAATACGGCGTTTCGAAGCACTGCATGAAGGTCTGGTCCAGTAATTTATGCAAGGGGAGCCGAAGCGACTCCGTTGGAGGGTTAGGTAAATGCATGGTGTCCAGATACTCTTTGGAGTATCTGGAGCCCGTGTCAAGGGTCACATCCAGATCATCCGCCATTTGTCGGAGGAATGATGAGAAGGACAATTGTTCCGCCAGCGTCGGTCTGTGGGACGGGCTGGAGGAGGATGAGGCCTCCAGGTCCGTGGACATCGGGGAGTGACAAGGAGAATCGGGCACCGGTGTCTCCTCGTACTCCGGGCCCCTCGGAGGGGACACCTCTGATGAGGAGTATCCCCTACGTTGCAGTTTTTTCTGCGGTGACACCTCCGAATGGCGTGAGGAGTGCCAGGATGAGTGTCTCGATCGGTGCCCGTCTCGGTGGCGGGACGGGGATCGGGATCGTCTGTGCATCGCATGGTCTCCCGAGGCCCCCAAGTGGATAGGGCTGGAAGCGGTGGATCGTAACTGGGTTTGCGATGCGGGTTCTTGCGATGCTACCCAAGTCTGGTAAGGAGTACGGAAGAACTCTTCCTGACTATGCCCAGGGCTTCGAGTGTCGATCGGAGGTCTGGTCCCATGTTGGCGCGGAGGCGTAATGGGTTCTAATGGCGGCATATCGGTAAGCGAGGCTTGCCGCGTGGGCATCGCCGCCCTCCCCCGTTCGTCCTCGTCGGTTGTCGAGGTCGAACGGTGTGGGGGAGGGGGAGGGGGCGGACCGCCCCTTTGGATCGGTACCGGGAGGTCACCCTGTATGGCAGCGATGAGCCCGGGTCCGATGGTCTGCATGAGCTCAACGAATTGAGCTTCCAGCACGGACCGTAGCGAAGCCGATAAGGAGGGATCCGCACCGAAAGGGGGTCCTCCTGCACGGACATCGCGCTCCTTCGAGGCCGAGTGCTTCTGCTTAGTAGCTTTCGGCACTTTGATGACCATTGGTGGCACTGTGGAAGGAAGAGGTACCTGAACCGAGGAGACCGGGGCAGGCACCGACGTCGAGCTCGTGGATGGTGTCGGGGCGAGCGATGCCGGTTTCACCACGCTCGATGCAGGAGGGGTCGATGCCGGTTTTGCCCGAACCGGGGAGGTATCGGATGAAGTGGAGGCTGAGGGATCCTTAGCTGCGTCCATCTTGAACATCGATTCCCACAATAGGCAACGCCGCTTGAATGAGCGTGCCGTAAGGGTAGAGCAAGGCCTGCACGATTTCGGAATGTGGTCAGGGCCCAAACACTGCAAACAGCGCCAGTGAGGGTCCGTGAGTGAAATCGCGCGTTGGCACTTGCTGCACTTTTTAAACCCGGTGATTGGCCGGGACATAGGCCGGAAAATCTCCGCCGCGAGGTCGAAGCCAGTGGGCCTGAGCCACGTGGCCGGCCCGTTCGACCCGCCGGAGGAAATAATCTTCTTTTTTTTTTTTTTTTTTTTTTTACGAAAAGAAAAGAACTGTTAACTGTAATTAAAAGAAAGCGAAAACGCAGACAAGGAAGGCAAATTTAACTGAATTCAGCTAGCGCATGATGAAGTTGAACTTCTCAGCTCCGCGGAAAAGAAAGAACTGAGGAGACACGCCCGGATCTCCGGGTAGGAAGGCACCGGCGCATGCGCGGTGCGGGCATCTAGAAACTTTAAGTTTCTACAAGCAACACGTGCTTGTGAGACGTCCGTACCGGGGCTCTGTCTGATGACATCACCCACTAGTGAGAATACCTGCCTGCTTGTCCTGGGATAACAGCTTGGTACCTTTCAACCTAACAGACTCTCTACAGTTCTCTCAGTCTGTATAAGATATTTTGGTAGCTTCCAGAAACATAAGAACATAAGAAATGCCTCTGCTGGGTCAGACCCGAGGTCCATCGTGCCCAGCAGTCCGCTCACGCGGCGGCCCAACAGGTCCAGGACCTGTGCAGTAATCTTCTATCTATACCCCTCTATCCCCATTTCCAGTAGGAATTTGTCCAATCCTTTCTTGAACCCCAGTACCGTACTCTGCCTTATTAACGTCCTCTGGAAGCGCATTCCAGGTGTCCACCACACATTGGGTAAAGAAGAACTTCCTAGCATTTGTTTTGAATCTGTCCCCTTTCAACTTTTCCGAATGCCCTCTTGTTCTCTTATTTTTCGAAAGTTCGAAGAATCTGTCCCTCTCTACTCTCTCTATGCCCTTCATGATCTTGTAAGTCTCTATCATATCCCCTCTAAGTCTCCTCTTCTCCAGGGAAAAGAGACCCAGCTTCTCCAATCTCTCAGAATATGACAGGTTTTCCATACCTATTATCAGACGTGTTGCTCTCCTTTGAACCCTCTCGACTAACGCCATATCCTTCTTAAGATACGGCGACCAATATTGGACGCAGTACTCCAAATGCGGGCGCATCATCGCCCGATACAACGGCAGGATAATTTCTTTCGTTCTGGCTGTAATACCCTTTTTGATTATACCAAGCATTCTATTCGCTCTCTTAGCGGCCGCTGCACACTGTGCCGACGGCTTCATTGTCATGTCCACCATTACCCCCAAGTCCCTTTCCTGGGTACTCTTATTCAATAACATCCCTCCCATTGTATAGTTGTACCTCGAGTTTCTGCTCCCCACATGTAATACTTTACATTTTTCAATGTTGAACTTCATCTGCCATTTCGCCGCCCATTCTTCTAATTTGTTCAAGTCCCTTTGCAACTTTTCGCAGTCCTCTGTAGTCCGAGCTCCATTAAATAGTTTGGTGTCGTCCGCAAATTTTATTATCTCGCACTTCGTTCCTGTTTCTAGATCATTTATGAAGATATTAAATAGCAGCGGCCCGAGCACCGAGCCCTGCGGGACACCACTCGTGACCCTCCTCCAGTCGGAGTAGTGACCCTTCACTCCTACCCTTTTTTTTCTACCCTCCAACCAGTTTCTGATCCATCTATGTACGTCTCCTTCTACCCCATGGTTCTTCAGTTTCCGGAGTAGACGTTCATGAGGCACCTTGTCAAAGGCTTTTTGGAAATCTAGATATATGATGTCTATGGGATCTCCTTTGTCCATCCGTTTGTTGATCCCTTCGAAGAAGTGCAATAAGTTCGTTAGGCACGATCTTCCCTTGCAGAAACCATGCTGGCTGGTTATCAGAAGTTCATGTTTTTCAAAATGTTGATCGATGTTTTCTTTTATCAGTGCTTCTGCCATTTTCCCGGAACCGAAGTCAGGCTCACCGGCCTGTACTTTCCCGGGTCACCTCTTGATCCCTTTTTAAAGATGGGCGTAACGTTGGCTATCGTCCACTCGGCAGTGTTACGGCCAGAAATGGATTAGATTTTCTGCTTGACTCGCCATATGGAGCCAATGTCTACCTCCTTGGCTTCTGTTTTGGATTATTTACTTCACTTATCACAATCTGATCTTCAGTCTACATCTATCAGAGTCCATTTCAGTGCGATTGCTGCTTTTCATCAGCCTCTTGATGGGAAACCTGTCTGCACATCCTGTGGTTTCCCGCTTTATGAACAGACTTTTTAATGTTCATCTACCACTTAAACCTCCCCCAGTGGTCTGGGATCTCAATGTTGTCTTGGCTCAACTGATGAAGCCTCCATTTGAACCAATTGATAAGGCTCATCTCAAGTACCTTACTTGGAAAGTCATTTTCCTGATTGCCCTCATGTCGGCTCTAAGGATCAGTGAGTTACAAACTTTGGTTGTGGATCCACCTTTCACAGTTTTCCACCATGACAAAGTGGTCCTCCATACTCATCCAAAATTCTCACCTAAAGTAGTTTTAGAATTTCACATCAATCAATCTATTGTTCTTCCAGTATTTTTTCCAAAGCCTCATTCTCACCCTGGAGAAGTGGCTCTTCATACTTTGAACTGTAAACGTGCCTTGGCTTTCTACTTGCAATGCACTCAACCTCACAGAAAAGCCCCTCAACTTTTCATCTCCTTCAATCAAAATAAGTTGGGCCACCCTGTCTCGAAACGAATCATCTCCAACTGGATGGCTGCTTGCATCTCTTTCTGCTATGCACAGGCTGGTCTCCCTCTGACGGGTCGAGTCACAGGCCACAGAGTTAGAGCTATGGCAGCGTCTGTAGCTGTCCTCAAATCAACTCCTATTGAGGAGATCTGCAAGGCTGCCACTTGGTCCTCGGTTCATATTTTCACCTCTCATTACTGTCTGGATACTTTCTCCAGAAGGAATGGCCATTTTGGCCAATATGTTTTGCAAAATCTTTTTTTCTTAACTTGCCATCTCTCCCTCCATCCCATTATGCTTAGCTTGGAGGTCACCCACTGTTGAGAATATGCTGCCTGCTTGTCCAGGGATAAAGCACAGTTACTAACCATAACAGTTGTTATCCAGGGACAGCAGGCAGATATTCTCACAACCCACCCTTCTCCCCTGGTTGGCTTTTTAGCTAGGTATCTGAACTGAGGTTCCTCACAGGAGGCGCGCGCCCTAACTTGGGCGGGAAGGCACTCGTGCATGCACAGTGCAGCACTCGGAAGCTCTTACAAAGATCTTCAAGCAAGTCTGCTTTCGAGGCTGTCCGCTGCAGGGCTCCATTGATGACGTCACCCACTGTTGAGAATATCTGCCTGTTGTCCCTGGATAACAGCTGTTAGGTAAATAACTGTGCTTTATGTAACGTCTGTAAGTACATTCCTAGGAACTTGAGAAGTCTCAATTAGACAATGACACAGTGACTATTATCCATGACTAGCTGTGGGTAACCCGCCAAAATGGTAGGAGAAAAAATAGTGAATGGCCTTGTCTCCGAAGTTAAGGTCAGGAACGCGCACAATCACTGATCAGGCATATCCCTCCTCCCCTTACCGTGGCAATTTTGAGGGGGGGGATTAATCTCCCAGCTGCCCAAGCCAGTTTTCATCACGAGAAAGCTATAATCAAGTCACGTGTGGCTGCCGAAACTTCTCCTCCGACGGAAATGGAAACAGGAAGTTGCGTCAGAGGAGAAGTTTCGGCAGCCACACGCGACTTTATTAAAGCTGGAAGACAAACCCCTCCACAAAATCACCACAGTAAGGTGAGAGAGGGGAAGGAAGGGAGATGACTTCGGCAATCGGATCTCCGGCGATCGGGAGGGAGGGGGGCTGCTAGGCCACGCATGCGCTGAAAGGAAGTGGGCAAAAGAAATAGAAAAAAGAGAGAGAGAGAGAAAGGGCAGAAGAAGCCAAAGGGAAATGGGGACGAGAGAGAGAAAGGGCAGAAGAAGCCAAAGGGAAATGGGGACGAGAGAAAGGGGGAGAAGATGCCAAAATAAAATGGGGAAGAGAGAGAGAGAGAAAGGGGAGAAGATGCTGAAAGGAAACGGGGAAGAGAGAGATGCCAGACTATGGAGGGAGCAGAAGGAAGAAGATGGGTGCCAGGCCAATGGGGGGTAGGGGTGGAGGGAAAGATGGAAGGGAGAATGCAGTCAGTGGATGGTATGAATTGAATAAGATGATGACGAAAGCAGAAACCAGACAACAAAGGTAGAAAAAAAAAAAAGTCTATTTTCTTTTTTTTCTTTTTTTTTTTCTTTAGTCTAAAGTAGTATATTAGTTGTATTGATAAACATTTATAAACAAAACCCTGCCAGCTGAACATGTCTTTCACTAGGTCAGCAGCCAGAACTTTGATTTATAAAATGACAATTGTACAGAATATTGTTTCTTTTTATAATTCAATAAAATAAGTTCAGTATAAAACTATTTGAGGCTTGTGTGGATGGGATCAAATGGTTTGCGGGGACGGGACAGGGATGGGGACCGGGACAAATTTTTCCCTGTGTCATTCTCTAATCTCAATGTCTCTAGAAACCACCAGGGAAATGGACTTGTAATGCTCAAGAAAAAGTGGCAGGAAGATATCAATGTCCAGCACCAACTCTCCTAAACTAATGCAGCTTTAAAATGGACAATTTTCTATTTGCTTTTATTGTTTAATTAATGGCTATGCACCAATGTTGCTACTAGCACTTAACACCTATTTTGTAGGTGTTAAGCACTCCATGCTAATGCTATCACATGGTGATGTAACTGTCCTGAGTCATACAGGAATGCTCGATCTCTGCCCCCAGACATGCCCCATCCAACATAAATTACTAAATATTTTTAGTGCATTCCAATTTGGACTTTCCAAAGGATGCCTCACCGCATCCAATGTTAAGCCATTTTAAGTTGCAGTAAAAGCACACTAGCAGTTTAGTAAAAGGGCCCCAAAATAAGGTAATGTAAAAACTGAATGTACATCTATGGAAACTTAAATTCTGTCCTCCTCCCACTCCACCCCTTAGATTTACACCCAATTTGTTGCTAAATTAATAGAAAAAGGTCACGTCTGCAGAGCCTTTTCTGAACAGCTCCTCCAGTCGGCCACAAGCCCAATCCATAACGCACCTGCCAGAGCTCCATACTGATGGCACTGTCCAGCTGCACCAGCCTGGTCTCCAGGTGCATAGATTGACTCTCAGGATTGTTCAGGTTGATAGCTGTGCTCTGATTGTGATGACGCTGGATCTGACCAAGGTGCATCCGCAGATTGTCACAGAGCTTACGGAACTCTGCCTTGCGGGTATACAGCAAGCAGAACTTAAATGCTATGATGAGAAAACAAGAGCAAGTCTCAATGGCACTCATTTACTCTATGCACTGTCTCCGATTACAGCTTCTTCCAGCAACTAATTTGCAAGCACACAGCTAGCTCTTCTTTTCAGTAACTGTTTTTGCAAGACAAACACAAGATGGAAAGCAAGCACTCTCACTAAATATACTTTAATAGTTACCGTGTTTCCCCTATCTTAAGACACTATCTTATATTAATTTTGGGCCCAAGAAAGACACCAGGTCTTATTTTTGGGATAGGTCTTATTTTTTTTCATGTACAATGATCATCTCTCCCTTCCTCTCCTCCATCCCAATTCTTCCTATTTCCTTTCTCTCCCCCACATGTGCAGCATCTTTCTATCCCTCCCTCCCTCGTGCAGCAGAACCCTGGCAGCTTCTACCCCTTCCTCCCATCCCTTGTGCAGAACCCATGCAGCTTCTATCCCGCCCTCTGTGTAGCAGAACCCTTGCAGCTTCTATCCCTCCCTCCCATTGTGCAGCAGATCCCTTGCAGCTTCTATCCCTCCCTCTCATTGTGCAGAAGAACCCTTGCAGCTTCTATCCCTCCCTCCCATTGTGCAGCAGAACCCTTGCAGCTTTTATTCCTCCCTCCCATTCCCCCCCGCTGACCCTTCCATCTCTCCCCCATCAACCACGAGACCAAAATACCTTGTAACAAACTCAACATAGTCAGCAATCTAGATAGGCTGCTTTGCGGCCTTCTCTCGTTCGGGCGTTCCTCTGCCGCATCACTGATGATGTCATCAGAAAAGTGGCACTCGAACGCCTGGGCGAGAGAAGGCCACAAAGCAGCCTGTCTAGATTGCTGCCGACACTGCGTTTGTTACAAGGTATTTGGGTCTTGCGGTTGGCGGGGGAGAGATGGAAGGGTTAGCAGGGGGGGGAAGTGCTGCTGCCGGTGACTAGGGCTTATTTTCATGGGTAGGGCTTATATTAAGACCTACCCCGAAAATCATGCTAGGGCTTATATTCGGGGAAACACGGTATTACACAAGCCAGAGCTTCATAAAATATCTGTATACTACCTAGGTGGTGCAGAGGCCTATGAACTGCCAGCCTAACCAGTAAACTTTAATGATACAAAGAGGGCTCCTGAATAAGGTGAACATGTCAACTCCAGCAGCCACCTAGTTTGGCTCTGGGATAAAAACAACTCTTACGAAGTTTCATTAAAGGAAATTTCCAGAGGCCTTTCCTCAATAAATCAGACAATAGCTTCCTTTACACAGATTTATTCACACTACTTTAAATGCAGCAATATAAAATAGAATTTGCTAAAATGTGAAGTAAAACGAATACTGGAATGTCCACAAATAGCTTTATGGTATGAGCCAGATCCCAAGAACAAACACTGCTTTCCAAGCCTTGAATAAATCAGACATGTATTAGGCAATGTCTGTTACAGTAGTCACATCTTTTCTCTTACTTACAGAGTCACGATTTCTCTATGCAAGCTGATGTAATTTGGGGGGAGGAGCCAGCAAACTAAACACCCATGAATAATCGAAACCTCGAATGCTGAAACCGCGAATACGGAGGAGAAGTGTATATTTACTTTTCTTTAGACAAGTAGTAAATTCTGTTTATAGGAGGCATCATTTCAGAAGCAAATTTCATATTTTCCATTAAATATTTTTTAAACAAATCTAAAGGAGTAAATAAAGCTGACTTGGGGAAATTTATTACTCGTAAATTGAGCCTCCAATTGAAATTCTCCAGCTGTTCAATTTTTCTTTGTAAAATGACTATATCCTTAACAACGGTAGCAGAAATATTTTGTAAAGAGGATATTTCATTACACATTTGATCCAGTTGAGTCCGTTTCAATTTTAATATTTTGAACTGAATCAGATAATTTGTCCAGTTTACTCACTAGTTTGGAAATATCACCAGCAGATTTAGTTGCTGCAGCTTCTAATTTTTGGAGCAGTCTCCAGATGTTCTGCAAAGCCAGCAGCAAGGAGTTGGTTCCCTCTGCTCTACTACTCGATGTCGTCTTGGTTTCCTGGATAACATGGGGTCCTCCTTCAGTTTGCATTGGGCTTGTTGGGTCCTCAGCATTCTCACCAATCACGTCCTCCTGAGCCGGATTGGGTGGTGAACAGGCTTCTGGGGGGGGACGGGGGACAATGGTGTTTCGAGCCCTAAGGCTCCAATGGGTCCCTCCACCAAGCAACCGCAAAGATTATTCCTCTCTCACTACGGCCGGTGAGCTTATTAAGAACCAGTCCATCGAAACTTGCCCGGGTGTAGGAGGATCCACTCAAACAACCCCCTTGCGGTTGATGTGAGACATCTTTCAATTCCCCATAAGGAGAGAAAGCACAGTTACTTACTGTAACAGGTGTTATCCAGGGACAGCAGGCAGATATTCTCACAAGTGGGTGACGTCATCTACGGAGCCCCGACGCGGACAGCTTTTCAAGCAAACTTGATTGAAGATTCAAGTTTGCTGTGCTGCACTATGCAAGTGTGCCTTCCTGCTCCACTAAAGGGCGCATCCCCTCCTCGTGATCCCCAGTTCAGATAACCAGCCAAGAAGCTAACCTCGGGGAGGTGGGAGAGTTGCGAGAATATCTGCCTGCTGTCCCTAGATAACACCTGTTATGGTAAGTAACTGTGCTTTATCCCAGGACAAGCAGACAGCATATTCTCACATGTGGGTGACCTCCAAGCTAACCAAAAAAGGGACGGAGGGAAGTTGGCAATTCAAGAAAACAGATTACGCAAAACCGACTGGCCAAACCGGCCGTCGCTCTTGGACAAAGTATCCAGGCAGTAATGGGAGGTGAAAGTATGAACCGAAGACCAAGTGGCAGCCTTGCAGATCTCCTCGATAGGCATGGACCTGAGGAAAGCGACAGAAGCCGCCATCGCTCGGACCTTATGTCCCGTAACCTGACCATGCAGCGCGAGACCAGCCTGAGCGTAGCAGAAGGAAATACAAGCCGCCAACCAGTTGGACAAGGTGCGCTTGGAAACAGGACGTCCCAATCGATTAGGATCAAAGGACAAAAACAATTGAGGAACCTTCCGATGAGCCTGAGTGCGTTGAAGATAAAAAGCCAACGCCCTCTTACAGTCGAGTGTGAAGCGCCACTTCCCCAGGATGAGAATGGGGCTTGGGAAAAAACACCGGAAGAACAATGGACTGATTGAGATGGAAGACAGACACCACCTTAGGTAAAAACTTGGGATGAGTGCGGAGAACCACCTTGTCATGATGGAATACAGTAAAGGCGGGTCCGCCACCAGAGCCTGAAGCTCACTAACTCATCGAGCAGAAGTGAGTGCCAGCAGGAAGATCACCTTCCAAGTGAGGAACTTCAGATGAGATTTATCCATAGGCTCAAACGGAGGCTTCATAAGTTGAGCAAAAACCACATTGAGATCCCAAACACCGGGGGAGGCTTGAGAGGAGGATGGACATTCAAGAGCCCCCTCATGAAGCGAGAAACCCAAGGATGGACAGAAAGAGACTTCCCATCAAGCTGCTGATGGAAGGCAGCAATCGCACTAAGATGTACTCGAATAGAATTTGTCTTAAGACCAGACTGAGACAAATGAAGCAAATACTCGAGAACCGAGGATACAGGAGCCGACAAGGGTTCTAGATGATTCGTAGAACACCAGGCAGAGAATCTCATCTACTTCTGGGAATAACAGAGCCTAGTCGAAACCTTTCGAGAGGCTTCCAAAACCTCCCTGACCGACCGGGAGAACTGAGGAGAAGTCAGGTGGAAAGGAACCAAGCCGTCAGATGTAGAGACTGCAGATTGGGATGTAACAACAAACCCCCGACTCTGAGACAGCAGAGAGGGAAAAACAGGCAGAAGAAGAGGCTCCCTGACATTGAGTTGAAGAAGGAGGGAGAACCACGGTTGTCGAGGCCACCGAGGGGCAACCAGGATCAGTGTGGCATGCATAGATTTGAGATGCACAAGCATCCGCAAGATAAGAGGAAAAGGCGGAAACGCGTAAAGAAACTTCCCCTCCCAAGCGAGAAGGAAGGCATCGGCCTCGAGGTGATCCAGGGAGTACATCCTGGAACAGAAGAGAGGCATTTTGTGATTGAGGGGGGAAGCGAACAGGTCTATCTGAGGGTCCCCCACCTCTCGAACACCTGACGCAAGACCCCGGAATGAAGAGATCACTCGTACGGCTGCAGGAGGTGGCTCAGCCTGTCCGCCAGAAAGTTACGCTCCCCTTGTATGTAAACCGCACGAAGAAAGATGTTGTGGCGAATCGCCCACTCCCAAAGACGAAGAGCCTTCCGGCACAGAGACCGAGACCCCTTGCCCCCCTGTTTGTTCACATAATACATCGCCACCCGATTGTCCGTGTGGACCAGGACCACTCGGTCCTGAAGCAGATGGCGGAAAGTCACAGCGGCCAAATAAATGGCCCGAAGCTCCAACAGGTTGATGTGACAGCGACGGTCTTCCGCCGACCACAGACCCTGGGTCCGCAGACTGTCGAGATGAGCCCCCCAAGCATACTCCGAAGAGTCCGTGGTCAGGACCTTGTGATGCGGAGGGGCGAGAAAGAGCAAACCCCTGGAAAGATTGGAAGAGTTGGTCCACCAACGGAGCGAGCGTCTCAAAGAAGGAGTCACCGCAACGAGACTGGAAGCTGGGTCCCGGTCCTGACGCCACTGCGAGGCCAACGTCCACTGAGGGATTCGAAGGTGTAACCGGGCAAACGGTGTGACATGGATGGTGGAGGCCATGTGACCCAAGAGAATCATCATGCGCCTCGCCGAGACCGAGGACAGCAGAGAAATCTGCTCGCTCATTCGGTGAGCGCAGCCAGCCGAGGAGGAGGGAGAAACGAACAAAGACGAACCGTTCCAGCACGGCCCCGATGAATTGTAGGGATTGCGAGGGGCACAACTGGGACTTGGGGAAGTTTACCTCGAATCCCAGACTCTGAAGAAATTTAATAGTCTGTTGGGTCGCTGAGATAACCCCCTCCCTCGACTGGGCTTTGATCAGCCAGTCGTCCAGGTAGGGGAACACCTGAAGGCCCCGGGACCATAGGGCCGCCGCCACCACAACGAGACACTTTGTGAAAACCTGTGGGGACGAAGCCAGCCCGAACGGAAGGACCCTGTACTGGAGATGCAGGTCCCCCACCTGAAACCGAAGGAACCGGCGACAAGCAGGATGCACCGGAACATGTGTATAGGCCTCCTTTAGATCGAGGAAGCAGAGCCAGTCCCCCTCGTCCAGCAAGGGATAACGAGTCGGAAGCGAGAGCATCCGGAACTTCTCCCGAACCAAGTCCAAGACGCAGGTCCCCGGTCTTCTTTGGGACCAAGAAGTAGCGGGAGTAAAAACCCCGCCCCCATTGACAAGGGGGAACTTCCTCCACTGCCCGCAGGCGAAGAAGGGCCCGAGCCTCCAAGAGAAGCAGGGGTAACTGCGCCCGATTGGAAGAACACGCGCTTGGCGGACTGTCGGGAGGCAACTCCCGGAAATTCAAGGTGTATCCGGAGGCAATCATGCCCAGGACCCATGCATCCGACGTGATGCGCTCCCAACAGGGGTAAAAGGTTCTGAGACGGCCCCCGATGGGAAGGGGCGCGGAGGGGGCCCGCTCCCATCCGCGGAGACCGTCAAAAAGACAGGGAAGGCTTAGCTGCGGCCGGCAGCTGAGATTTTGGCAAAGCCCGGGGGTGCGCCTGCTGACGCCTCGGGGGCGGGCACGAAAATGCCGGGGTTGACTTCTGGGGGTACCTCCGGGGAGGAGCCCGATAGGGCCTCAAAGGAGTCAGCTTCGCTTTGGGCCTCACCAGGGAAGCAAAAGACCTCTCATGCTCCGAAAGGCACTTAGTAGCGGCCTCGATGAAGTCATCGAATAGCTCATTCCCAACGCAGGGCAGGTTGGCCAGGCGATCCTGGAGGTTAGGATCCATGTCAACCAGCCGGAGCCACGCCAACCGGCGCATGGCTACCGCAAAGGCGGAGACACAAGACAAGAGCTCAAATGCGTCATACGCTGCGTGAAACAGATGGAGGCGCAGCTGGGACAGAGCCTCGACCAGCTGCCCAAATGCAACCTGGCGGGAGGCGAGCAAGTCGGCCTGGAAGGTGGGCAGAGACCGAACCAGATTCTTGAGGTAGAATGTGAAAGTGAACGAAGAGCAAATGGGATGCCCATGTGGGATCCCTTAGAGGGTTAAGCCAAGGGAACCTGTCACCAGGAGTGGGATCCCTAGGATAGTAGACTTGGGGGTGGGTCAGTAGAGTGGGCAGACCTGATGTGCTATGGCCTTATCTGCCATCATCTTCTATGTTTCTATGTTTCAATGAATAGTTCAGCACCCGGTTTGCCATCATTGAATTTTGGTAAAGTCTCCTTCCAAATTTATCCGCCGAAACACAGGACAGGTGAGATTTCTTAAGTGAGGACACAACCAGCAAGGACTGGTGAGACAACTGCTCTCGCTCAAACCCCGGGCAAGGAATCGTCCTATACTTGGATTCCATTTTTGAGGGAACCGCATAAGGGGTCTCAAGGTTGCGGATAAAGGCCTGGTTCAAGGGAAGCCGAAGAGACTCACGAGGCGGAGACGGCATGTCCAATTCCTCCAGGTATTCTTTCGTTATCTGGAATCCGACTGGAGGTCAAGGTGGAGAGCCCGCCCCATGTCTTGCACGAACCTCGTGAAAGAGGAAGGACAAGTGGCTCCCCGGTCCCCGGGGGAGGGGGGGGGAAAGAGTAGCTGAACGGGACCATCCCACAACCGAAAACGAGGGGGAAGCCTCACGAGAATAACGAGGTTCCCTCTCCGCACCCCCACGCCCCGAACCCCAGGACACCGCACTCAAGGAGCGTGCCGGGGTCAAGGACCGATGGCGCCTCGAGGAACCCCTCGGGAAAGACCCCGGGGTACGAGGCACCGAAACTCTATGATGGCTCGGGGACCGGTCCCCAGACTCCCTCGAAGAAGTCCGAGCACCCCGGCCCGGAGCCTCGGACCAAGGAGGAGTCAGCAATAGCTTGGGATTGAAGAGAGACAACTCAGACACCCGTAGATGCCCCTCAGCGTGTGCCGTCGGGGAACGGCCCCGTCTCGGAGGAGAATCCCGGGCGCGCTTAGCCAGCCGCCGGAACGAGGCCGAAGCAGGCTTCGACCGGCGCTTCACCTCCCAGCACCTCGAGGGCGAGGAACGTCTCGAGGCCCAGGGCAAGGAATCAGAGGAAGAAGAGAGATGCCTGGAACGGCGCACCTTGCCCCAAGGAGCCTCGATACGAGGCTCAGGCTGGTCCAGCGCACGCGAGGTCAAGGCCAGGTGCAGGTGGGCCAACGCAGAGGAAAGCTCTGAGGAGATCATCGCACAGAGCATGTCCTGAAAAACGGGTACCGACAGCATCAAGGGCATGTCGGACGCCGCAGTGCACTCCATCGAGGGCGACCTCGACACTGAGTATTCCCACGTGGTGGAGGCACGCCCCGAAGGCTTGGAGGGCTTAGCCGGGGCCACTGGCAAGGTACTCCCACCATGCCTGGCCGGAGCCCCCGAGGATGGCTTCTTCACTGGTGTCGAACCTGAGGAAGGAAGAGGGGACTTACCCGGAGCCGAGGGCTTCGAGGCCGAGGACAGCTGAGGCAGGGCCGAGGTCAAGGCCGGGGCCGACATCGAGGCCGAGGGCTGCTCCACTGCAAACAAGTCCGCCATAAGGGCCCAACGGCAGTGGAGAGCACGATGTTGAAAAGTAGCGCACCGGGGGCAGGAATCAGTGGGATGGTCAGCCCCCAGGCACAAGATGCACCACCGATGAGGATCGGTGATCGACAGCAGCCGATCACACCTGGTGCACTTTTTAAACCCGTACAAGGGCCGGGACATAAAGCAAGAAAAAAAAAAAGCCGCGGCTAACGAGGCCACGACAACCCGGGAGCCCCCGGGAGCCGAAAAAAACGCAAAACTTCGCAACAAAAGCAGGAACAAAACAAAATACTCACGCACAGCGACTCACTGACAAAATCAATAAAGCCGCGGTGCTAGAAGGCACGTTCGGAACGGAGAGACCAAAAACAGGACTATCTGGCTCCGCGGAAACGATAGAACTGGGGATCACGAAGAGGGGATGCGCCCTCTAGTGGAGCAGGAAGGCACACATGCGTGGTGCAGCACAGCAAACTTGAATCTTCAATCAAGTTTGCTTGAAAAGCTGTTCGCTTCGGGACTCCGTAGATGACGTAACCCACATGTGAGAATATGCTGCCTGCTTGTCCTGGGATAATATAAATTTCATGGTCGGTAAATACGCAACCAAAAGGTAATGCAAGGTAAGACGGAGCTCCAGCTCTTAGCTGCTATCACGCCGCCGCCATCTTGTTTCTCACAGAAGTCACATCTCATCGTAACCCTACAGTGCCAAAATATGAGCAGGAATTTGCCCAGCTTGCCCTCACCAAGTTTGATAGGTGAGCCAAAAACCTAATCTAAATCCCTACCAAAATTTCCAGCATTTACCAGAGGTTATGGCAATCAGCACCCAACATCATTTCAATGAGCCAGAAAATCTGAGATACATATAAGAGTTCAAGATTCTACCATAGATTATTTGGGCCATCATTTTCAAAGATAGTTATCTGATCATTCACATGGAATTTTAATAAATTCCTGTTGAATCCCAGGAGATCCTAGGATTCCGATTTGCAAAGGCTAAAAATGTTTCTACCACATCAATTGCTTCTTGTTCCATGTACATTTATGTGAACCTAACTTATCCCTATGCAAATCATTTTAGAATAGAAAGGACCATCTTTGTCTTGCTGTTTACAAACTCATATACCTGTAGAAGGACTTTGGAGGAGGAGGAGGAAATAGGCTAGGGGGGCTTTTTCTCTGTACCTTGCTGAGCAATATCATGGTACAGACGCTCCACTTTTGAGTTGTTCCGCAGAAGGTCCAAGCACTGCCTATACGATTCCCACAGAAACTTAACCCAGGGAGTGAGCAGCAGTCTATCAGTGCGATCCTGAGTATCTTCTCCACTCACAGCACTCAGAAGTACACTGCAAACAAGAGGACATAAGTGTGAAAATCGCCTCCCAAACACTTTGGTCCTTTTTTTTTTTTTTTTACTGTTATCTTATATACAATATAATCAGCTATTAAATTTTAATCTAAGTATAGATACTAACATGTAAGTACAAACAAATATGGAGTTTAACAGAAGTAATCTTACACTCACAGAGGGACATGACCAAAATACTGAAAAGGCCATCTCATTTTCTAACTGTGCCAACGAATATCTGGGATTTAACTTTTTACAGTTATTGCTGAATGTTTAATTGATAAGATGTCTGTCCATTGTCTGTTCATATCCATGCAACTAAAGGGCGATTAGTATATTATGTATGTAATCAATGTGTTAACCGCATAGTTTTATGCGGTATATAAATTTTTAAATAAATATTAAAGCTCTAGTGTCCCACTAGAATCACATTGAACTTTTCTTTTGTTCCATATATATGCCATGCAATTACTAAACGCGTATCATGGGGTTGAAAAAGCTGGACAGAAACAAATTTGGTAAAATGCTGTTCACTAGAACATCCGTGAACGGCATAACCCAAGGCAACCACAAAAGCAGTTCAGGGAGATACTACCTTTCTGGAGTTTGGATATTATCCAGATCTTCTATATCCAGCACCATCTGCTGAGATGACTCCTTAGCAGATTCTGTTTTCTCCTCAGCCAGCTTCAAGTATGCACGAACGACATCCTCCAAGGACTTGATATTCACCTACATCACAAACAGAAAATAAGAGTGATTTTATCTCATTCAAACAATAAGCTGGTATAAAAACAAAACAAAAACTAGAAGTCTAATCACATAAAGGGAAATAATTTAAAAACATGTTAAGTTATTTTAAAGGCTATGCATTCTCTCAGGACAACAGCTGTTTTAAGCTAATCACCCGCACCGTAGTTTTTTCTACTAATGCCCAAATCCTCAGAAGCACCATCTGGGGTTCAAATAGTTTCACTGCCCTGGCTTCACGTGCCATCTCATCACTGGATCATATAATATTATTTTGTGATTATTATTCCAACTATTATAAATATAGTGCTAATTACATCATTGTGAGTAAAGTGTAAGCAATACTTCTATGTGGTCTGCCACTAGGGCAGGAAAGATTATTAGGGCCGACACCTTGATAAAGCAACCCAGCGAAACATGTCATGTCGGTGACATACCCTAGCAGCTTTGTATTAAAAAAAAAAAAAAAAGCTACTCCAGTTTTAAGTTGCTGAATAAAGTTTAACTGGTTGAAAAGAAGTGTGGACTCTCAGATTTAGTTGAAGGGGTGTACAGAGGGCATTGGTGGGTTCACCTATATCACTGGTATTCTGGTGGAGGCACTACAGTGCCACACCCTTCAGAAATCACTGGAAAGGTGTAGCAAAAGTTCAGGCTCAAGAACAGATTACAGGCACCTCCTTGGAGATCTTAAAAGATGCCCAAAATAAAGCCCGAGAGCCCAAGCAGAAGTGTCTGAATAAGAATAAGCTTCAAGCAAGAAAAACTCAGAGGAGTAGTCATAGAAGAAAAAGCAACAGCAAGAAGTGCAGACATTAATATTAGTTGGCTGAGAAAACAACAGGGAGAGCTCTCACCCAAAGGGCTTGAAATGCAGGTGCCAGTGACTGAGCTGCACGACTGGAGGGGAACACGATAGCCCTGCCACCACCAATACAAAATGTAAAGGCTCTGACCCGCAGGGAACATCCTAAACCTTGCCCTGCCACTGCTCTTTACTTTCCAGCATGAGAGAAGCGCTTAACAATCTCAGCTGAGATAGAAAGGAAAAGAAACTCACCACTGTAAAGAGAGTGGGGCAGAGAGAGGGATCTGGGGTGACTAATAGGTCCTTTTACTAAAAGAGGGGGTAAGTGTACCCTCTTAGCCTATATACTAGTGCTGCCCGATTCAGGAAAGAAAATTTCAATTCAATAGGCTGATTTTTCAATTCGATTTTCCTGCCCAATTGGGTGGGGTTTATTTTATAGCCTGTTGACCCACATTACACCCCCTTTTCCCTCTCCCACCCACACTTGTGTAAACAAAATAAACAAACAAAAGACTTTTCCTCTCTCTCTTAAATCCTAGCTCACATTCGCGGTCTAACACCAGCTCTGGCAGAATACACATTTCAAATCTTGACACATTGTAATCACAAAACAGAAAATAAAATTAGCTTTTCTACCTTTTGTTGTCTGGTCATTATTCAAATCATTTTGGTCCCAGGCTCTGCGACAAACGTATTGACAACTCGCTTGCCAGGGTCTCTTGCCCATTTGTCGTTTTCTTCTTTCTCCGTGCTAACCATCCATCTTCGTCCTCCCCCGGAGGTCTGGCATCTTTCCTTTTTTTCGTCTCTATTCCCGTAGCTGCTGCGATGGACCTCACCATCCCCAGATCCACAATCTCTCCTTTTCTCAACTATCCTTTCATCTAGCAGCTCTCCCTTTCTCTGTCTAACTACCCTCCTACCCAGTATCTCTATGCCCCCCACACCATCCCTTGTGTCCAACTTCTCTCCCTTTCTGTTCCTTCCCTCCCTAAATCCCATTGGCCACCATCTCTCTCCCTCTCCTGTTTTTAGGTCCATTATTTCTTCTATCCCTCCCCCATCTCCCCTCTCCATGATCTCCCCCAAGTCCATCTCCTCCCTCCCCCCCAGCTCATCTCTCCCATCCATCTTCTCTCCATCTCTCCCTCTCCAGTCCACCAACGCCACCTCCCCCCTCCACCAAGTTCATCTCTCCCATGCATCTTCTCCCCATCTCACCTCTCCAGTCCACCAACTCCCCCAAGTCCATCTCCCCCCACTACGCATGTTCATCTCTCCCATCCATCTTCTCCCCATCTCCAGTCCACCAACTCCCCCAAGTCCATCTCCTCCCCACTACACATGTTCATTTCTCCCATCCATCTTCTCCAATCCAACTCCCCAAAGTCCATCTCCCCCCTCCCCCCAGCTCATCTCTCCCATCCATCTTCTCTCCATCTTTCCCCTCTCCAGTCCACCAACGCCACCTCCCCCCCTCCACCAAGTTCATCTCTCCCATCCCATCTCTCCTTCTCCAGTCCAACTTCCCCAAGTCCATCTCCCCTCTCCCCCCATATACCTTTATTTTGACGTTACAACATGTTGCCGGTGGCGGTAGTGATTTAGCGAACCACTCCTGCCGCCACTCCTTCTCTCCACTGCAACCCGCCCTCAGTGGAAACTTCCTGTTTCCGCTTGGGTGGCTGGAGTAGCAGCAGGGTAGTGAATCGCATTCGCTACTGCCACTTGTGCCTGGCCGGGGAAGAAAGGAGAAATACTTCAGGCCGGGGAGGAGAGAGCCTTGCTGCTGCCTATCTGCACACAGAGATCCATTCGGGCTTTCCCTCTGCCACCAGAGTCCTTGCTTCTGATGTAACTTCTGCTTTGGCAAAACCAGAAGTTACATTAGATGGAAGGACTCCGGTGGCAGAAGTAAAGCCCGAACAGGTCTCTAGCAAGGGGGCTGACTAATCAGTAAGTTCGATTTTTTTGCCAAAACAAATCGATTCGAATCGATTCACCCGAAGTAAATCGTGAATAGATTCAAATCGCGAATCGGGCAGCACTACTATAAACTCCCAGCTCAACTCAACTGAACTAAGAACAGGAGCAAAGAGGGGCAGGAGAAACCATTCATCTGCCTGCCGTAGATAGAGAATAGTGGCTAACCAAGGAGCATGCCATCCTATGTGACAGAGCTCAATTTAATGCTCTGTTTCCACCTACTGGTCATAATCCACAAGTCTGGATTCATCTGCTGCTGATGCTGACAAGGAAGCCTTACCTGCTGGCAGATGTTCTTGTACTGATACAACCCTTCCTTTGCCAGGTGGCTCTTGCGGAGGTCCACACAGAGCTCCAGGTATTTCAGCATAATAGGCTCGTGAATTTTCTGCCATGTTCGATGCTTTTTGCTCTTGATCACATCATATAAAACATCGAGAGCAGGCTGCTTCTTGCCAACCTCAAGGAATTCTGTGAGAAAATACTGCAATTAGAACTATATCCATACAAACTGACATTAATATATTGACTCGGAAGATTTTTTTTTTCCCTTTCCACTAACCCTGATAAAAGAAAACCCACACAAAAGGCACTTTTCTTAAGAAAGCTGCTTCCAGCTCCAACAAGAAAGCAACTTTCTATGTAGCTTGCCTAGCATTTCTTCTTTCATGCTTCTAAATATTTCAAATATTATAAACTCCTCAACGTTTGCCAAAAGGTTCTTAAAAAGATACAAAAAGAGAGGCAAAAATGTCAATAAGGACTCTATGAGTGGGTCTATCAGCCAATCACTTCTAGCAAACCAAACCACACTAATAATAAATGTCAATTTAGAGATAGGGACGCTCTCAGTGTGAGGTTATTAGCGACGGGAGAACAAACTCCAGCGCTTCCACTTACAAAGGCGAAGGTGAATCACCCCGCCTGCACACCATCATCGGGCGTTCCTAGTGTGCAAAATCAATAGTGCAGAATTAATATAATAAATAAGTCACAAACTGTGACATTGTTCCATGTGTGCTAATACTATCACCGCGTCTTGTTGGCATGATCCTCACACCCACAGGGAATTTCAGTTAAGGAGTCACACCACTTGTGAATCACGGTGGGTTGTGTATGTCATCAGCTGTCCCTGTGGGTTATCTTACGTAGGACGCACATGCAGAATGATCAAAACCAGGTTGACGGAACACAAGAGTAGACTCCATCAGGCTGTTGAGGCAGCTCCAATGGTTCCCCATTGTTTACAATTGGGCCATGGGTTCCAACACTTGGATGGTGTTGGAACAGATTCCTGACACCTAAAGAGGGGACAGAATGACACAGCTCCAATTGAGAGAACAATATTGGATTTTCCAGCTTGGCACGGTCATTCCGGGGGGTCTTAATGAATGTATGGAGTGGAATACTATTGTTTGATCTTTTGGTGACTCCTCCCCTGTTTTTTCTTTTCTCGTTTTTTATTGGTTGAAAGTGTTTGATGTCATCTTGTATCTGCTTTTAAGCCCGTTCAGTTGCCTCTGCGGGCTCTCCTGCTTCCCTCCCAGCCGGTTCTGCTCCAGCCATATGATCCTGATGAAGGGTTCCACCTGAAACCGGTTGATCCAATGACTATTCTGGTCTCCTGCAATTTTCATTGACTTCATTTGGCTCATTTTAAAAGCTAAGTTGGCTGTGGTTTCATTTTACATCTTGGGGATCAGGCTGGGGAGGACTCTATGAGTGGGTTTTCAGTTTGTTCACTCTCTCACTTGTTCACAGTTTGTGACTTATTTATTTGTTCTCCCGTCGCTAATAACCTCACACTGAGAGCGTCCCTATCTCTAAATTGACATTTATTATTAGTGTGGTTTGGTTTGCTAGAAGTGATTGGCTGATAGACCCACTCATAGAGTCCTTATTGACATTTTTGCCTCTCTTTTTGTATCTAAATATTTCAAAGCATTCATAAGGAAGCTTTTTGATTAATGGCCAAAAAACAACCTGCTAGAGGAAAAATGGCCACAACCTGCCACTAATGGGTTCAGCGCACAGATGAATAGGCCTGCGGATTCTGAGCAACAGTAGCTGTTACCCAAACATTCTACTCTGAAATGCTGAACTTAGATTCAAACTATCACTTTGTGGCCCCAGTGAACATAATACAACTGAAATGTTCTGCATTTAAAACCGCACTCACCAATTCTTTGGAAACTAAACTAGGTCCTTATGATTCTCTATATCAGGGCTTCTCAAATGGGACCACAGGCTAGTCGACTTTTAAGAATATCCCTAATGAAAACGCAAGAGAGAGATTTGTATACCCGTCACCTTATAATACACAAATCTCTCTCTTGCGTTTTCATTAGGGATATTCTGAAAAGTCGACTAGCCTGTGGTCCCATTTGAGAAGCCCTGGTATAGAGAAGAATACAACAGTTTCACATGGATGGTATCTTCTAATGCAGTGTTCTTCAACCATCGGTCCATGGACCAGTGCCGGTCCACAGAAAATTCCTGCCGGTCCACAGGACCAGCATGTACATTAGGCCCAGAACAGTGTTCTTCAACCTCCAGTCCACGGTGCGATCGATGCGGCGTTATCTTCGAGCCAGCTCCCTCTCTAACTGATTCAGTGCACAAAGCCACGGGCAGTGGCTCCTACAGGCATCCTGCGCCTGAACCGGAAGCCTTCTCTCTGACATTGCAACGTAAGAGGGAAGGCTTCCAGATGAGGCACGGGATGTGTAAGGTGCAATTAGTATTATTATGGGGGCGGGGTCTGGGGATGGAGATTGGGTAGAGATGGGCGGGGTCTGGCCCATGACTTAGCCCCGTGTTCTTCAACCGCCGGTACACGGGCCGATGCCGGTCCACAGAATAATTCTTTTATTTCTGCCGGTCCATAGGTATAAAAAGGTTGAAAAACACTGTTCTAATGCACCAGACGTATGTACTCATGAACAATATGAAGCTCTTCTAGCCCTGAGGATTACTCTGCAAACCACTTAAGGCATACTATTTGAATCTCTGGTAAATCAAAATAAATTGAACACACACAATAGCTTTAAATCAATCACAGCCTGGTTTACACTGAACAGAAGGTAGTGTGCTGCCATATAATCTTCAATGTTTTAAACACACCACCAATGAATAAAAACAAACTATACAAAAGGGATATGATAAGAGATCTATAAAATAAGAGGGAAGGAAAGGGTTAACAGGGAATGGCATAAAAACTAGGGAAAACTCCATGAAATGAATAAACACTTAAATATCTCCATCCCCCCCAAAATGAATAAATGCCCAAGAAACAGGCATTTTTCAGTGGAAGAGCTCTGGATCAAATGGTTACAGGATGAAGATGATAGCTTGTAACCCAAGAATAGTCTAAGTTAGTTTTTATTTTACAGACAAGATAGAAGATACATGGAGCAGCCCCTGAGGCTGATTCAGAATACGGCAGCAAAGTTGATATTCGGAAAGAGAAAATTTGACCATGAGACAACTTCATTGGCTTCCTGTTTACTTTAGGATACCATTTAAATGTATTTGTGTAGTATTCAAAATCTTACATGGTATATTTGCACAACGATCTCTTGACTCAAGAAACATTCAAAAATACAAACTTTCTTTTCCATCTTAAGGGAATAAAGTCAACTGTTCGATCTTATAATGAAATTCCATCTTCTATTAGAACTCTTGCTTCCCTTCAGACGTTTCGTAAATCTATGAAAACATTACTATTCCAACAGTATTTAGATAATGGTTTCAGGGAAAACAAATAATTTTGTTCATTAGTCGACTACCTAAATTTTGGAACGCAATCCCGCCAACCATCAGATCACTGACAGGTTTACTAAACTTCAGGAAAGCGATAAAAACTCAGCTTTTTACCACTCTTAAAGACACCCCTAACCTTTATTTCTACCCCAGCAAAGCTAAATACTGCCTCACCGAATGTGCCTTCCACTTGACTTATAGGTGTAACAGTCTCTATTTGAACACTGTTCTTTAACCTTTTGACACCTATGGACCGGTGGAAATAAAATAATTATTTTGTGGACCAGCAGTTAAAGAACACTGGACTAAGTCATGGGACAGACCCCACCCATCTCCTCCCAATGTCCGCCCCAGACCCCTCCCCCATAATAGTACTAATTGTAACACCATTTTTTTCCATTCATTTTTCATATATACGCAAACACAATATAATCTTATTAACAACACATAATAGTTACCCACAAAATTAAACTACACAAAGCACACTGTATGCTTCTCAATATTCATTCCTACCTCCATGCAAATAAGGGACCAAAAACTAAAAGTACTAATATTTACAAACAAACCCTAAGGTGCAAGACTCTGCATGCAGTACAACCCCCACAGGAAAACAAACAAATGCATTTCTTCCTGAACAGACAAATCAATCACTAAATTAAAAAAATAAAATCATTCCCCCTACCGTTGTTGAATCCCTCCCTCCATGCTGTGCCTTGCCTTCTGGCCTGCCCCCCAGTGTGATCTTCGGGTCGGCACCCTCTTCCTCAGTGCTAGTGCACAAAGCCATGGGCAGCGGCTTCTCGCGTGTCCCGCGCCTCATCTGGAAGCCTTCCCTCCGATATTGCAATGTCAGAGAGAAGGCTTCCGGTTCAGAAGCAGGATGCGCATAGGAGCCTCTGCCCATAGCTTTCTGCACTGCAGCACTGAGGAAAAGGGAGCCAGCCCAAAGACAACGCCGCATCGATCACACCATGGACCGGCGGCTGAAGAGCAGGAAATTTCTGCGGCCCGGCACCAGTCCACAGACCAGCTGTTGAAGAACTGTTCTAAACTATGCAAGATCTTATCTGCCTACTACATGTACCTACACCAAGAGTACCTTAAAATTGTCCTATACTTTGAACGTATTGTATTTCTAGCTGCTATACTTATAGGGCTTATCGCTTGCCATGCTGTTGCCAGCCCCCCAAATATGTATTCAGTCTTCCACGCAGTTCATAGGAATTATGTCTGTTGCTGTTCATCCTTTTAATCTGTTGTTCTGTGTATCTGCTATATGTGAAGTTGTAACTTTGTTGCTAACCTTCTACTGTGTTATGTAAACTTGTAACCCGTTATGGGCTCTTCTGGCAGGACAGGCTAAAAAATCAACTAAATTAATAAATGAATGATGCTTATTTTGTTAGCCTAGTCAAGCTCCTTTTTATGAGATGATATGGTATATAAATCTAACTCTTAGATTAGATTAGAAAGGACAATGCAAAATTTAAGAAGGCATGGGACAAGCACAGAGAATATCTGAGGAAGAGGAGGGATTATGAAGATGAGAAGATTGGATGGGCCATAGGGTTTTATGGTATCTGCTTTAAAGTATATCTGACAATTCTTTCCTTAAGTCAGTTGCACTTAAATCAGTTGACCAGCCTGTGGACCCATTTGATTCCTGCTCTATACCAAACACTATGGAGACTGAATGAGCAATCCTTTGAAAGACAGCACAGTTTATATAATACTGAGACTAAAAAGGAAGAGTACAACAGTTTCACATGGATGATATCATCTAATGGACCAAAGACATATGTACTAATGAACAAATAGGTGTTGTCCCCTCGTACAACAGATAGAGGTAGAGAAAAACTGAATTTTTCCTCTGAACTTACCAGTATATTTTACTGGTACTCAGTAGAAATATCTAGGATACCTCTGATCATTTTCTTTCCTTTAGTCAGTTATCTTTATTCGTATACCTGTTTGAAAAATCTCCCCCTTTCCTTTGGCTCTGCCATTTTTCTACCTGCTACCTGTGCGTCTGAGGATCTCCTCGGGAGTGGGAGAACACTCCGACCCTCACCAACACTCCAGCCACTGAGCCAGTTGGAGGGCTCAACGGGAAACCTGTTTGAAAGATCTCCCCCTTTCCTTTGGCTCTGCCATTTTTCTACCTGTGGGAGACAACTCTGCCCCTCACCGATGCTCCAGCCACTGAGTAAGTTGGAGGGCTCAGCGCCTAACGGCGCACAGCCATTCAGTGTGCTGTCTAAGGTGCGCGTCTAAGGTGCTCGCCTTAGCAAGCGCCTTTGCAAAGCGACCAAGAAGTGACCTTACCTCCATCCTTGGTAAGGACCAACCCACATTCTATTCAAAGTCACAGCCTCCATCCACCCGACATTGCCCCTTGAAATTGCCCCAGGACACCCGATTCCTCTTTAGTCCTAGTGGAGACCAGTGAACCTCAACATGCAGAGGAAGGAGGAGGAAGTCCTCCATTTTACCCCTCTTCGGCCCAACAACCTCCAAGAGAAAAAACAACTTCCCATCCCCCAGAAAATCACCTACAACTGCACTCCCATATACTCCTACTTCCATCTTTCCCAATGAAAACAATACCACAAAAGCAAACATAAGCTATCCTACTGATCACCCTGCTCCTAACCAACTGGAAGTGAGATAGATGACAGGAGCCTATGGGGGACTTTTACAGGCTGTGAGACCTATTCCTAAATTTTGCTGAAGTTGTTAGTCACGGGCTTGTGCAAACTGGTTTCAGTTCAGATGCTGAGATGCTAATGTGTAAAAAAGTAAACAAAGGTTGGTATATTCAAAAGTGAATGGTTTTTCTGAAATACCTCAGCCCCACCACTCCACCGCTGTGTTTGCTTCAAAACCGCGGGAGATTTACGTGGCAACTCATCATAGGTATTAAATTTATCTAAATGCTGTGGCAATTTTTCAAAATTATCATTTTTGTAAACTAAAATATGTATTTTTAATTTTAAAAATATTTTTAATATTAAAAATACATTATTTTAGTTTACAAAAATGATAATAATATTGAAAAATTGCCACAGCATTTAGATAAATTTAATACCTATGATGAGTTGCCACGTAAATCTCCCGCGGTTTTGAAGCAAACACAGCGGTGGAGTGGTGGGGCTGAGGTATTTCAGAAAAACCATTCACTTTTGAATATACCAACCTTTGTTTACTTTTTTGCTATCATTGAAGAAGGGTTGGTTTTAGAAATAATAACTAATATACTGGTATTGGACTAGAGATGCTAATGTGTAGCATGTGAGTGTGTGGATTTCTTGCTCAAGGATACCAACCACTGCTGGAAAGATAATGAACAGTGCTGAAAGAAAAAATGCTAGTCAGCAGAACACTCCTGATAAAGTGATGCCAGGCTAATGCGCTCAGGCATGGATATTTATGTACCCGTGTGAAGAATGGAAACTTCAAGAAGAAGAAAGTTCTAGAAGCTATGCCTGTCCAGGGACCCCCTACCCCCCAGGGAAGAATAGAGACCTGGACTAGGAGAGGGTTAGATAGGCATTTGGTTTATCCAATAGGGTGATACATATTCCCAGCCAGGGGAAGGATCTGAGAAAAAAATACTTTCTGTATAAAACCCCCATGCTCTGGCAGTCTCTGTAGAGAGACTGCGTCAGACTTACAGATGCCGGCACTGTTGGTATGAGGTTTTTTCTCTCTATTGTATATGTCCAAACTGATTTAGTTCTGATTTGACAAATGCTGTTATAATACTTATTACTAGAAAAAAAAGTTATTTGCTTTGGAATATACAAGCCCTGATAAAAGACAGCATCGACAAGCATCTAGTCTAGAAAGGAATAAACTGATAAAAACAAGCCAACATGGCTTCTGCAAGGGAAGATCGTGCCTAACGAGCTTATTGCACTTCTTCGAAGGTATTAACAAAGGGAACCCCAAAGACATCGTATACTTAGATTTCCAAAAAGCTTTTGACAAGGTACCCCATGAACGCCTTCTACGGAAACTGAAGAACCATGGGGTGGAAGGAGACGTACATAGATGGATCAAAAATTGGTTGGCGGGTAGAAAGCAAAGGGTAGGAGTGAAGGGCCACTACTCGGATTGGAGGAGGGTCACGAGTGGTGTTCCGCAGGGGTCGGTACTCGGACCGCTGCTGTTCAATGTATTTATAAATGATCTAGAAACAGGGACGAAGTGTGAAGTAATACAATTTACAGACGACACCAAACTATTTAGTGGAGTTAGTACTAAAGAGGACTGCGAAGATTTACAAAGGGACCTGAACAAACTAGAAGAGTGGGCAACGAGATGGCAGATTAAGTTTAATGTAGTGAAATGTAAAGTCTTGCATGTTGGAAACAGAAACCCGAAGTACAGCTATACGATGTGAGGGCTGGTAATGGGTGAAAGAAAAGGACTTGGGGGTAATAGTGGTCAACACAATGAAGCCGTCGGCAGTGTGCAGCGGCCTCTAAGAAGGCGAATAGAATCCTGGGTACTATCAAGAAAGGTATTACAACCAGAACGAAAGAAGTTATCCTGCCGTTGTATCAGGCGATGGTGCGCCCGCATCTGGAGTACTGCGTCCAATATTTAAGGATATGGCGATACTCGAGAGGGTTCAGAAAAGAGCGACAGGATTGATAAAAGGTATGGAAAACCTTTCATATGCTGAAAAATTGGACAAACTTTGGCTCTTTTCCCTGGAGAAGCAGAGCCTTGAGGGGACATGATAGAGACTTACAAGATCATGAAGGGCATGGAGAAAGTGGAGAGGGACAGATTCTTCAAACGTTCGAAAACTACAAGAACGAGAGGGCATTCGGAAAAATTAAGAGGGGACAGATTCAGAACCAATGCTAGGAAGTAGAGAATGACACGGTGACAAAATTCATCACCGTTCCCATCCCCACGGATAACCACGGGAAACCATCTTCATGTCATTCTTTAAAGAGAGAGGGAAGAATCGGAGTATGAATGGCCACAACCACTGATCCTCAACTTTGCTTTGAAGAATGCTGGTGTAGAAGGACCGAGGTTGAAATAGACATTAGAAAATGACATGAGATTATTTCCCGCGGTTATCCGCGGGGACGGGAACGGTGATGAATTTTGTCACCGTGTCATTCTCTATTAGGAAGTTCTTCTTCACCCAAAGGGTGGTGGACACCTGGAATGCGCTTCCAGAGGGTGTGATGGGACAGAGTACGGTTTTGGGGTTCAAGAAAGGATTGGATAATTTCCTGAAGGAAAAGGGGATAGAATAATAACTTTATTAATAATAATAACTTTATTCTTCTATACCGCCCAATCTTGCGACTTCTAGGCGGTTTACAATCAAGGAAGCTGAACGTTCAGCGAGTTACAGTATGCAGATGATCAGAGGAAATACAGAGTGCAGAAATTTTAAGAAAGCAAAAATATAAATATAGTTTGCTGAGCGAGAATATAGGTTATACAGTTTGCTAAGAAATTTCTGAGTGGACCTGTTAGGAAAAGGTAACGCATTTCACAAAATACAGTGAAAAATTACAGTATGATAATAACAGTTTATATAAATCGCTGAACCGTGACGTTCTATGCAGACTTATGAGGGGAGAGGGAATGGATAAGGGATCGGGAGGACCTTTATTGTGGAGAGAGAGAAGTGTGGGTCAGTTGTCTAGGTATTTCAGGAACAGGTATGTTTTTAGGCGCTTCCTGAATTCCTCATAAGTGGTGGGTAAAAGCAATTGATCTAGGTCTTTACCCCATATGGCAGTTTGGTGTGAGAGAAGGTATTCATGGTGTTTTTTCAGTTTGCAACCTCTAACTGGAGGGGAAACAAAGTTTGAATGTGTGCTTCTCTTGCGTCTGTTGGTGGAAAAGGAGAAAAGGTCCGTTATGTATTTGGGGGCTAGTCCATATAGTACTTTGAAGCAGAGGAAGGCGAATTTAAACTTTACGCGTGCTTCTGTCGGCAGCCAGTGCAACTGCGGTAATAAGGTGTCACGTGGTTGAATTTCTTCAGCCCGAAGATAAGTCTGACTGCTGCATTTTGCATTATTTGAAGACGCTGCATATTCTTTTGGGAGATTGCTAGATAGGCGATGTTGCAGTAGTCAAGTTGACTTAGTACGAGGGATTGCACTAGGATTCTGAATGCTGACGTATCGAAATATGATTTAATGGATCTAAGTTTCCAGAGAGTGAAAAAAACCCTTTCTGATTACGGAGTCCACCTGGTCTTTCATGGTTAAGCATTGATCCAGAGTTACACCCAATATCTTCATGGTGGGCTGAATGGGGTAACTAAGTTCGTTGATGCTTAGCGGGGTTTTGTTGTCAAGCGGGTGTGGAGTGGCAACGAAAAATTTTGTTTTTTCTGGATTGAGTTTGAGCTTGAAATCTGTCATCCATTGTTCCATCTCATTTATGGCTTCTGATGCCTTGGGATGGTTTCCGATATAGAGTTAGCAAATGGGATGATGATCGTGAAATAGAAGGGTATATAGATAGAGGATTACTACACATGTCCTGGACCTATTGGGCTTTGAGATCACTGCCCTAGAGGAAAGGAGGGACAGGGGAGATATGATTCAGACATTTAAATACTTGAAGGGTATTAACGTATAACTAAATCTTTTACAGAGAAAGGAAAATGGTAAAACCAGAGGACATAATTTGAGGTTGAGGGATGGTAGAGTCAAGAGCAATGTTAGGAAATTCTACTTTACGGAGAGGGTGGTGGATGCCTGGAATGTGCTCCCGAGAGAGGTGGTGGAGAGGAAAACGGTGACGGAGTTCAAAGAAGCGTGGGATGAACACACAGGATCTAGAATCAGAAAATAAGATTAAATATTGAACTAAAAAGCCAGTACTGGGCAGACTTGCACAGTCTGTGTCTGTATATGGCCGTTTGGGGGAGGATGGGCTGGAGTGGGCTTCAATGGATGGGAGGGTGTAGATGGGCTGGAGTAGGTTTTAATGGAATTTTCGGCAGTTGGAACCCAAGCACAGTATCAGGTAGAGCTTTGGATTCTTGCCCAGAAATAGCTAAGAAGAAAAAATTTAAACTGAATTAGGTTAGGCAGACTGGATTGTCCATTTGGGTCTTTATCTGCCATCATCTACTATGTTTAGCCAATAAAACAACAGAGGAGACAGTTGGCTAGCCCTCCTCCCCAGGAACTCAATAAGAAGAACATAATAGGATATAAAAAGACTAAGGGCTGAAGCCTAGAAAACTAGACTAAGGAAGATAATACTTCAAAGATAAAATAAAACAATGCAGATACATGTACAGGTATATAGACTATATTTCATTGAGGCCAAACTCCTTAGGAGTATACTTAGCTGCAATAGTAAATCTAATATTAGATGTGAAGGTAGGACGATTGATTTGATATGGACATATACATAAGTAGGACGATTGATGTACCGGTAACATAAGTAGGATGATTGATTGATTATGCTGGTATTAATAACTCAGTACTATAACACCGTTACAGAAGCCCCTGTAACTCTGTATAGAGCCTGTGTATTGGAACACCTCGCA
Organism: Geotrypetes seraphini; assembly: GCF_902459505.1. Taxonomy (NCBI): domain Eukaryota; kingdom Metazoa; phylum Chordata; class Amphibia; order Gymnophiona; family Dermophiidae; genus Geotrypetes; species Geotrypetes seraphini. The sequence continues at coordinate 318,902,776 of NC_047087.1, forward strand.
GAAGCTCTTGGTAACTCTGTATTATAACATCTGCACAGAACCTCAAGTATTGTAACACCTTTTATAGAAGCTCATGCAAACCACTCTGAATTGACATCCCAGTCGTTAGTAGCGGTATAGAAACTAACAAAAAACAATTTGTTTTCTATCCCGTTCACACCAACGAGCTCAAAACGTGTTACAGGTGAACATTCCATAATGTGCAGTTAAGACAGATTACAATTTGACATACTTACAATACAATGGGAAGTACACATATTGCCATGTCACATACTTACAATACAATTTGTGGATCACGACCCAACGTATATACAATATACATATCTATATTCCTCAAGCCAGGGTAAATTTGATACACATATAGAACAACGTGTTAATCTTAAAACATATATAGAGAGAATGGTTCTATTATAAGTTTCTTTGTCTGTCTTGTATGGTAATATATATATATATATTTTAAATTTCTTACCTGCCTATTTCTAGACGGTTTACAAAATAGTCATAAAATACAGGCACACACAATAGTTACACACAAATACTCCAATTTCTTCAAAATTACCCGACACGACCAGCCACATACATCAGTAAGAATATTCTCATAGATCGAGAGTAACCAAATGTTTTGAAAATTCAAGAGCGCTGTTAAATTGTTCCATGAAGTCAAAGAAATAGCGGATGTTCTTACGCTTTCATGATGTAACTTTGGAGAAACCGTAAGGTTCTGAACGGTCGATAGAATGTCACCACTGCCTGTGTCAAATAACCAAGGAATAGGCAAATTAGGGGAAAAGATAACACGGAATGGCCCAGCCAGACTGTATCTTCATCAAAGTGGCTACAATAAGTAATCAGACCAGACAGAACAACTGATATATATTTATCTAATCTAATGAGTGGCACATACCTATACAGGCTCAAGGCGACAGATCTAAGAGGAAGGGGGGCATAGCAAAGAAAAAGGGGGTGTTATATAGCAGTGGTTCCCTACCCTGTCCTGGAGGACCACCAGGCTAGCCCTAATGAATATGCATGAGAGAGATTTGCATAGAATGGAAGTGACAGATATGCAAATCTGCTCCATGCATATTCATTCAGGCGATCCAGGACAGGGTTGGGAACCACTGCTAGATAGAGCTGAAGCCCATTAGGTGGAGTGGCGATCTTGCTACCGCCCTCATCCACCAGCAGCTTAGTCCTCCTCAAAGGCTCAGCTCGCTCGCTCAGCGTCGCCCCTTCCCGCGCAGAAATGCCGCCTCGACCGCGTTGTGACAAATCGGCATCTCCCGTCTAGAAAAGGCTCACAGACAAAGCCGCCTTTTAACAGGAACACGAGGCCGCCACCGGGGCCCAGCAGGCCAGGCGGTAATGGCGGCCGCCTGGTCGGCGCCGCTCCCTCGCGCTTACCGTTTGCCCGCTTCAGGGCGTTCTCTGGGCGCTGGAAGTAGGCCGGCATGGCGGCGGCGGCACGGGCGGAGACGGTCTAGCGGCGAGAATTAGTTGGTCTGGAGAAGGAGCATGGCGGCCGGTGCACCCGCGGAGAGACTTGAGGAAAAGAGCGAGTCAGGCGGGCGACGTCACGCACGCACGCACTGCAGGGGGGAGACGGCCGGACGTTGGGGCGGTCATGTGACCGGGCGTCAGCGCAGAAGAGCCTGGAAAGAGCGAGTCCGGGCGGGCGCCGCGCGACGTCACGCACGCACGCGCGCAGGCTGGGGCGGTCATGTGACCGGCCGACTGTTTCTAAGGCTTTTCGGGGAGGCGCGAAGCCACCTGGCCCGCCTCAGCCAATCGGAGGCTTGCTGCGACCATTCTGCGCGCGCTCGGCGTCACGTCCTTACGTCTTCTTTGCCCGCCGAGGCGCTGCGTTTGCTTGACTTTGTCGGGTCGTCTGTCGCCGCCGAAATGTTCCGCTTGATGGTCTCGCAGGCCCGGAAGCACCCGAGCGTGAGTATAGGGCGTCGTTTCCCGTGACCGCCTGCCCCGCTGACGCCCTTGACCGACAGCAGGGTGACGGGATTTCCCGCGGTGGGGGAGGGGGAGGACGTCTCTGCAGAGAAGCTGTGACGTAGCCGAAGGGAAACTCTTTCCAGGGCCAGCGCGCTTTCCTAACTACGCGGCGCTGTACAGACATACAGTCTAAACGGGGGGGGGGATGCTTGATCTGTTGGCTGGGGTCGGGTTATGGATTGAAGGCGATGTCAAAAAGGTGGGGTTTCCATCTGCTTTTCAACCAGGAAAGGGCATTTAACAATACAGATTCGGGTGGGCCGAAGAGCCTCCTTCCTGGCCCACCCGATCATCGGATGGGAGCGGTCAGTTCTCCAAAGTAGACCCAGTACAGGCAGTTGCCTAGACTAAGTACTTGGCGGGGGGGAGGAGTCGGGGTAACAGAGTAAATGGTCCGTCCAGTCTGCCCAAACGGATTCAAGTCAATTTAAAACATTTTTCTTAGCTATTTCTGGGCAAGAATCCAAAGCTTTCATTTTTTTAGTGCTAAATATTGTTTATTCTTCGCTTGGTCACCTCATCATACAGGGGAAAGAGGTAAATTCAAGCTAGAACCCCAATTGCGTACACTAAGGGCTCCTTTTACTAAGCTGCGTTAGGGCATTAATACGCGGAATAGTGCGCGCTAGACGCTAACGCCAGCATTGAGCTGGTGTTAGTTTTCTGCGTGCGCTAAATGCGAGAGCACCTTAGTAAAAGGAGCCCTAAGTTAGGTGTACTTGGAGGGGGGGAGTTGGGGGTGTTCATTTTTTTATTTTTTTTTAGTACTAAATATTGTATATTCTAAGCTTGGTCACCTCATCGTACAGGGGAAAGTGGTAAATTCAAGCTAGAACCCCAAGCATTGGACACAATTGCGTATACTAAGGGCTCCTTTTACTAAGCTGCGTTAGGGCATTAATACACGGAATAGTGCGCGCTAGACGCTAACGCCAGCATTGAGCTGGTGTTAGTTTTCTGCGTGCGCTAAATGCGAGAGCACCTTAGTAAAAGGAGCCCTAAGTTAGGTGTACTTGGAGGGGGGGAGTTGGGGGTGTTCATTTTTTTATTTTTTTTTAGTACTAAATATTGTATATTCTAAGCTTGGTCACCTCATCGTACAGGGGAAAGTGGTAAATTCAAGCTAGAACCCCAAGCATTGGACACAATTGCGTATACTAAGGGCTCCTTTTACTAAGCTGCGTTAGGGCATTAATACACGGAATAGTGCGCGCTAGACGCTAACGCCAGCATTGAGCTGGTGTTAGTTTTCTGCGTGCGCTAAATGCGAGAGCACCTTAGTAAAAGGAGCCCTAAGTTAGGTGTACTTGGAGGGGGCGAGTTGGGGGTGTTCATTTTTTTTTTATTTTTATTTTTAGTACTAAATATTGTATATTCTAAGCTTGGTCACCTCATTGTACAGGGGAAAGTGGTAAATTCAAGCTAGAACCCCGAGTGTTGGGCTAATCTTTTACAGTGACCAACACAGGAGGAAATAGCTGTCTTGAGTCATCAGCTTCCGAGCTATAGATGATTGCCAGTTTTATGACCAAGGTGAAACAAAACTATTTTTGGTTTTTTCCTTTTTAATGGTTTAACAAGGTTGAAGTTCATGTTTTGATATATTCTAAGTCAGCTTATAATCTAAACAAATAGCAAATTTGAATAACAAGAGGGATGAATTAAAAGTGATTGGCCAAGAATCGAGAATTTTACAAATTTAGCTCTTGAAAGTAATTCAGGGAAATAGTGTCTCCAGACAGCTTAGTTTTCTGAATACCATAGAACTGACTCTCACCTAGGGTATATATGCTCCCAGAAATGCCATCAGAGTCAACGCACCTACGTCATTTTCTCTCACCAGATGCTGCTTAGTGTATATGTTTTACTGTCATGTCTATATTGTAAATTATGTCATTTCTGTCTTGTGTCGATTATATTGTGGATATTCTTTGTAACCCGTTCTGGGCTCCTTTGGGAGGACGGGCTAAATAATTGCATGAATAAATAAATAATATATTGTGCGTTAACCATAGGCTCTCAAGTTTGCTGCTATTACTCACTTTTAACACTTCCATTTTGCCAAAGAGAGCTTTCTTCTGAAATTCATAGGATGTACACTAATATTTAAAATCCAATCTACTTATATTACAAAATTCTAAGCAAGGACCAGACTTCAAACAAAGGAACATTGAATACATTCAGTACAAATAATCTTATTTAGTTTTGATTTTTTTTTAATCTATTACTTTTATAATGGTGTATGATAAATTGAATACCATTTAAAATACAGTGGTACCTCGGTTTACGAGTGCACCGGTTTGCGAGTGTTTTGCAAGACGAGCAAAACATTTGCAAAATCGGCACCTCGGAAACCGAGCGCGCTTCGATTTGCGAGCGCCCCCCCTGCGAACCGGCACCCTCCCCCCGCTGCCATCGAGCACCCCCCCGCCGCGACCTAAGGTCCCCCCAACCCATCCGAACCCTCTTCTTACTTTTCTGTAGCCTCCGCAGCGGCAGTGGCACCAGCATGTCCTGTGCGTGGTGCCGGTGCCTGAAGATCTGCTTCCTGTGCAAGGCCTGAGAGTTCACGTCGAACGTGGACTCTCAAGGCCCAGCACAGGAAGCAGATCTTCAGGCACCGGCACCACGCATAGGACATGCTGGTGCCACTGCCGCTGCAGAGGCTACAGAAAAGTAAGAAGAGGGTTCGGGTGGGTTAGGGGGACCTCAGGCGGTGGGGGGGAGGTGCCCGATGGCGGTGGGGGGTACCGGATCACGGGGGGGGGAGGGTGCCGGTTCGTGGGGGGGCCTTCGGGGGGAGCAATGCTGGTTCTTGGGGGGGGGGAGCAGCGCAGCTGGCCTCGGGGGGGAGAAGGTGGGGGTGGAAACATATCAAAGCAAGTTTCCCTTACTTCCTATGGGGAAACTTGCTTTGATATACGAGCATTTTGGATTACGAGCATACTCCTGGAACGGATTATGCTCGTAATCCAAGGTACCACTGTAACTATAAATGCTATATAGCAGTCCCAACCCCAAATCTACCTTCAAAAGAAAAAGCTCATAATGCAAATCTTTAAAATCCAGCATGGTACTGGAAAATTGGAGGTTGGCTAATGTAATGCCAATTTAAAAAAATCCTGTATTACTCTGGAATCAATCTGGAGAATCTGATGTTGGTGCCAGGCAAAATGGTAGTCTATTGTAAAGAGTACTGCAGAGCATATACATAAGCATGGATTGAGACAAAATAATATAGATTTAGGCCTCCTTTTATCAAGCCATGTTAGGGTGTTTTTATCACCAGCATCCTCTGATGCTCATAGGAATTCTATAAACATCAGAACTTTTACCACAGCGGCTGGTGATAAAAAACCCGAATGTAGCTTAATAAAAAGGAGACCTTAGTCAATGGAAATTTTATCTCACCAAATCCCTAGTTTACTTTGAAGGGGGTAGATAAAGGTAAGCCAGACAATACTGTATGTCTGGATTTTCGAAAGGCAATTGACAAAATACCTCATGATCGAAATTAGAAAGTTTTATGGGATAGGAGGTAATGTATTATGTGGTCAGAATTCTCAGTGGAAAAAGTTAGATAGTCCCCAAGGTCTGTGCTGGGACTGCTTGCTTTTTAACACATTTATCAATGATCTAGAGAAGAGAATAGCTCATAACTAAACACACTTCTACTTATCATCAAAAACAAAAACAGGTGTGTTACAAACATTAATACTGGGGCGCTACAAGTGTCCAGAGCAGCAGAACAACCAAAAAAATGGAGAATGAGGAGGTAAAAAAAAGCATCAGATCCCAACCTCCATCCTATAGAGATAGGGTAAAAAACCTCCCCATATACAAATTAAATTGGTGCTCTGGGCAACACAAGTAAATCCACTGAGATTTCAAAAATTAACAAATAAGGGCTTCTCTGTTAGATGAGGTTTGTTGCACCGATGGCTAGCATTTCATATTTGTGGCTGCTTCATTTTTCATTTTATTGGTGGTTCTGCTTCACTGGGCACTTATCAATTTTTAAATAAATGTTATGACAAAACATTCCCCCCTTCCTTCCTCAAATATCCCTCACAACATGACACCTGGTTTCAACATTAGAAATTCCCTTCTTCTCTTCTGGGTTTCTTGAGACATCAGGATATATCAGAATATGGAAGCCCAGGAAGTCCTTAGATCTATTTTTAAAGAAAGTTTAAGGATCCAACCTTGTCTGGAGCTAAAGCTACAGTCAATAAGAGAGTGGCTGAAATAGCCACTTCTCTATCCGATTGTTCCAATAAAGCGGTTTTCCATCATCATCTTTCTTTTGAGGATCCTGAGCTTTTAATAGGTAAATAATACACCCTTGTAAGAGGTAGTAAAGAGTTCTCATGTATTTTAAGAATTTCCAGAAAGTAACACTTTATCATATCTCATGGAGAGATTGATAAGATTTTAAGAAAGTTAATTAAGCGCAAATTGTTAGCCCGACTATTGTTCTCAAGAGCTTTAAATTATCTTTGACAAATAAGTCTTGGTTACCTTTGACTATTTTTAAGTCCTTATTTTCTTCCTGAATATCAGACTTCAGCAATACAATATCTTGCTTTAAAGATTTAATTTCTTCTTTCTGGTTTTTCATTTCTTTATCCAAATTTTTTATTTGAGGATTGGGGGAATTTCCTAAATTAGACACTAGATCCCAAAGAGAGTCTCGAGTGACTCCTGGGGGTTTAACAGGAGAAAAAGAAATTGCCTGTGCAATTAGAGATTGTTCAATCGGCTAGTTTACCTCCCTGAAGTCTTGATCCTCTTTAGCTAGAGTTGTCCCGGTCGCTGGTTCTTTGAAGAGGAGTAAATCACTCTGAGCTGTTTCAAGTGGCGAGCCCTCCGATGCACTGGTCTCTCGAGAAGAGAACACTTCCTCCTCGGGCGTGCTCTCCCCTCGGGGTGAGCTGGCTCGCACCAGCTGAAGGGGAGGCGTCCTTACATCGGGGCTCAGTGTAACATCTAGCCCAAGGGTATTCGCCACAGCACTACCCTCCGTCAGCACTCCCAGCAGGCAATTCTACGACAAAACCTGCTCACGTTGAAGGCGTCTGAAAAGGTCATCTACTGTAAGCAACGGGGCTCTCAAGTGCTGGGAGGCACCACCAATGCTTCTGCCCCTTCTTTTTGGCATTCCACGAACAGGTAAGAGACAGTCAAAGACGTCTTCTCAGCAGTCAGGTAGCGGCAGCCATCTTGGATCGTTTCCTCCGGCACAACACCTTTCAATGTAGGAAAAGACAATTTAAATTTTTGCACGGTTCTGATTAAGCAAGATCTTATAGAATTTCAAGCCAGGAAAATGCCATGCAAGATCTTAAATGTTAAACAGGCATATTTAAAGTGCATTCTGGAAATTGGAAACCAATAGCATGAGGAGCAGATTTAATTGGATGGTGATAATCTGTAAGAAGTGGTTTGGAAAGTAGCACTGTCCCAGTATACGAATGAGCAGAAGTCTCACACACATCATATGCAATATAGCCAAGTTTGGAGCAAAAACATTAAAAAAAAAAAAAAAAAACCACCCATCCAGCTTTGGAGCATGAAGCAACAGGCGCTTCATTGGCTCCCCATCCATTTCCGAATACTGTTTAATCTCCTCTTGCTGATTTACAAGTGTATTCGCTCTGTAGCCCCCTGATATCTCTTCACTTATCTCCCCCTTTGCTCCTCCCCGTGATCTCCGCTTGTCGGGCAAGCTCCTCTTATCTGTGTCCTTCTCTTCCACTTCTAGCTCCAGACTCCGTCCCTTCTTTCTTGTGGCACCGTATGCCTGGAACAGGCTGCCTGAATCAATATGTCATGCTCCATCCCTGGCAGTGTTCAAATCCAAGCTAAAAGCCCACTTTTTTGAATCTGTTTTCAACTCTTAACTCCCACTCATTGCTGTCGGATACCTATACCCACTGTATCATTTCCTCTACCATAATCTCCCCAACCCTGAATTGTCCTGTTTAAATTAGATTGTAAGCTCTTCTGAGCAGGGACTGTCTATTGTTTGTTAATATGTACAGTGCTGCGTACACTTTCAGCGCTATAGAAATAATAAATAGTAGTAACAGAGCTAGTGCATAATATTGACTTTTCCTCTTTTTTCTTTCAGTTGATTCCTCTCTTCTTGTTTGTTGGGCTCGGTGGAGTTGGTGCAGTCATGTACACAGTTCGGTTGGCACTGTTCAACCCTGATGTCAGGTAAGCATTGTTAACCAGGAGAATTGGTGTCTCATTGGGTGCCTGATGATGCTCTAATTTTCATAAAATTTTTTCCCTTTACAGTTGGGACAAAAAGAATAACCCCGAGCCTTGGAATAGGTATGGTCCCAATCATCAGTCCAAGGTAAGTTCAGAAATCCTCTGAGCAGCCCTCTCTGAAATGGTAAAGGGGGTTAGGAAATGTCATTGTACTCAAACCGTGGACTTTGTTTATGCCGCTTTAAAGACTCTTGTGTCCATAATCCCAAGTGCTTTGTCTTTAGGTTAAATCCTTTGAGATTTAAAAGTTGTAAGGGGGGCAGAGGGGTGTTCAAATATAAAAAAATAAATAAATAAGGAAAGCGTAAGGGGACTCTTACCATTGTGATTTTAGGAAATTGCATGTTTTAAATGTGGTCTTTGTTACGGTGTTTTTAAATTTGTGTCTCTTTTTGAACTAAGAATTCCTCTGACTGGTTTTTCAGACTTAGCCTCTGAAAGGGAATGGAATTTGATATACTGACTTTTCAGTGATTACAATCAGTGGGTGGCATATTCTATATAGGAACTTATTTTGCACCTGGGGCAGTGGAGGTTAAGTAGTGAGGAAAGGCACTGCAGTAGTTTGGCAGCATGAGAAATTTGCTCTTTATGCTTCCTGTACCACCATTTAAAACTGTTTTGTCAGCCAGTGCACTGGACTACTTGCTGTATTTAAAGTAATTGTGCAAATTGTATTGTATATATACACACACACACACAAACACAGACGGACATTAATTACAAATAGAGGCAGATCTGATTTATTTTTTTTAGTTAGATTTCAAAAATCATAGCCATGTCTAGTAAGTGGTTACATAATTTTATTACTGTACTATAACAGAAGTCCACTTTTAAAGGAAGAGACAGAGGAGGGGTCTGGAGTAGCCAGTGGTGTAATAAGAAGGGGTAGGGTGGACTGCCCCGGGCACCATCTTGGTGGGGATGCTGGCACTCTCCTCCGGTCTTTCCCTGCCCCCACCCTCCCACTTCGCTGGCCTCAGCTCTCCCTCTGAAGTCGCTCCCTGCTTGCAGGACCAGGAAGTGACATCAGAGAGAGCCCAGGCTGGCACAGGGAGCAGGTTGCCGATGCTGCTCACACTGGCGAAGTTGGAGTTACGTTGGGAAGGAACGGGGGGGGGGGGGCTCCAATGCCCCCGCTATGCCACAGGGAGTAGCACCTGACACATCTGTTGCCTTCAAAATGACTTTTGGTGTACACTTGCATAATATGAAATGATCGCTCTGTTTATTGTTAATCTTAACATTTTTTGTCTTTTGTTGGATAGTTTTTTTCAGAGACCATTGATTACAAGAAGCTGAAGAAGGAGGGCCCTGACTTCTAAATTACCCATTTCTCCTTTTCAAGCTGCACACGATGATGGTCTTCCAGAACCACCACCAGGGCTACAGCTGTTTGCGCTTTATTTAATCAAATAATGAATGTTGACTAAATTTGCCTCATGATGCAGGACTATGTTATGTTCTTGGGGTTAATATGATTTAATAAACATGTGAAACTTAGCTCCCTGCATGGAGCTTCCTCCTTCTCTTGTGCTCACAGTTTTTTTCTTATGGTGGAAAAGAAATATGATCTGTGCAGATGTTTGCTGTGCTCTTTAAAAATTGCCAACCAATGCAATAAAAATGAATTTCTAGTCAATAGGGATGTTTTCTTTAGCTGTCTGGTTTATTCTGAGCCTTAGGATCAGTAAGCTCATATCCATCTTGCTTCCGCTGGTACCAGAAGGCATTCCAGAATCCATTTCTCTATTTTTATTGCAGACAAGTATTTCACTGTTTTTCATTTTGTAATTGTTTTCTCATCTTGCTGGTAGTTCAGAGTTTATTTTTTACATTCATGGACAAAGTTATTGGATTGGAATAATTGGAGATCCAACATAAAAATTTACAAATAATTGATATAAAAAAGCATTTTATTAATCTAAAATTGATTTATCGAAGGTGGGTTCAATGGGTATCAATACAAAAGAACTGTTCAATCTGGTTACAAATTGATTTGATACCACACACCACACTCAATCTATACATAAGCAAATGATTTAGCTCAGCATTTTGATTTAAAAATTAAAAATCTAAGAAATAATTTCTTAATAAATGAAATGTAATGCAAGCGGATATGATTTGGAGCTCCTTTCATGATTTAGAATGGAATAATTATATTAAATTACTAGCTGATGCCCCGGTGTTGCACGGGTATTTAATTATAGCAATAACACTGTAAATGGATTCAAATAAAGATACTTTGTAGTGGTGAATTAAATTATTGTTTTACAGCTTAATAAAAAGTACAATATTCAAATTATAATGTGAAATATTTGACAAAATGAATACAATACAACTAACGCAAAACATGATTATAAACAAAATTTTTAGTTTCACCTCCAGGAGCAAGAACATATAAATTCTTGGGTGAACCCACCCTTGAGCAAGCAACATAGAGTTGTGGGCAGAGAGACCCCCAGAACATATCACCCCAGGTAGTGAGGGATCTGCATACCAAGTTTCGTTCAAATCGGTCAAGCCGTTTTTGAATTACTGTGAGAATGGCAGCTTTTTACATTTTTTCCATTGACATGAATGGGTGAAATCTGATTTTCTGTTTGTAGCTCCGCCCACGTGTGCAGGTGGGCCACGAGACCCCCACAACATATCACCCCAGGTAGTGAGGGATCTGCATACCAAGTTTCGTTCAAATCGGTTAAGCCGTTTTTGAATTACTGTGAGAATGGCAGCTTTTTACATTTTTTCCATTGACATGAATGGGTGAAATCTGATTTTTTGTTTGTAGCTCTGCCCACGTGTGCAGGTGGGCCGAGAGACCCCCAGAACATATCACCCCAGGTAGTGAGGGATCTGCATACCAAGTTTCGTTCAAATCGGGCAAGCCGTTTTTGCGTAGGCAGATTTTTACATTTTTGCCATTGACATGAATGGGTGAAATCTGATTTTCTGTTTGTAGCTCCGCCCACGTGTGCAGGTGGGCCGCGAGACCCCCAGAACATATCACCCCAGGTAGTGAGGGATCAGCATACCAAGTTTCGTTCAAATCGGGCAAGCCGTTTTTGCGTAGGCAGATTTTTACATTTTTTCCATTGACATGAATGGGTGAAATCTGATTTTCTGTTTGTAGCTCCGCCCACGTGTGCAGGTGGGCCGCGAGACCCCCAGAACATATCACCCCAGGTAGTGAGGGATCTGCATACCAAGTTTCGTTCAAATCAGTCAAGCCGTTTTTGAATTACAGTGAGAATGGCAGCTTTTTACATTTTTTCCATTGACATGAATGGGTGAAATCTGAATTTCTGTTTGTAGCTCCGCCCACGTGTGCAGGTGGGCCCCGAGACCCCCAGAACATATCACCCCAGGTAGTGAGGGATCTGCATACCAAGTTTCGTTCAAATCAGTCAAGCCGTTTTTGAATTACAGTGAGAATGGCAGCTTTTTACATTTTTTCCATTGACATGAATGGGTGAAATCTGAATTTCTGTTTGTAGCTCCGCCCACGTGTGCAGGTGGGCCCCGAGACCCCCAGAACATATCACCCCAGGTAGTGAGGGATCTGCATACCAAGTTTCGTTCTAATCGGTCAAGCCATTTTTGCGTGATCGCGGCACATACACACATACATACCTCCGATTTTATATATATAGATAACAAATATGTTAATCATATTGTGTTTTGGACTCTTGTCCACTGGAAATTATGAAATCAGCTCCATTAGATTTTAAACTGAATTTGTTGATTTGTCTGACTGATAATTTAAAGAATGGAAAATTCTCACTAATAATGGTCATATTATAATAACTCCAATCCCCAAAACCCCCAAAGAATCATTAGCATTAATCACTAATTATAGACCAGTAGCATCCATTCCATTTTTTGTAAAAATTATGGAAGGATTGGTCCATTCTCAACTAATGGAATATCTTGATCTCGTGCATGAATCTCAATCTGGTTTTAGACCTTTATTTAGTACCGAGACACTAACTGCCTCTTTTACAAAAGCTGCACAGCAACGGCCCAAAGCCCTTTAAATCTCTGTGGGCTTCGGAGCCATTAGTGCAGAGCAGCCGCTAGCATGGCTTTGTAAAAGAGGCTGTAATTGCGACTATTGTGGACAATTTACGTTCTTAGTTTAGTAAAGGTCTTAATGACTTGATCATGCAATTTGATATGAGTTCAACATTTGATTTAGTGGACCAAGGGAAATTACTGCAATGTTTGGATGCTATTGGTATTAGAGGAGAGGTGTTAGAATGGTTTCAGGGCTTTCTCATATCTCGCAGGAGCCAGTAAGGAAGCCGCTGAGTGCCGAGAAGCAGAGCCAAATCACACTGCTGCTAAGATGGACTAAGTGGATCCGCACAGCCGGTTAGCAGCGGGGCAGGAGTTCAGAAAGCTTGCTCCTGCTTGCTGCACCTCCACCAACGATCGGCAGAGGATCTGCTGCACCTCCACCAGATTGGCAGAGGTATGAAGATAGGACAGGGAGGAGGAGGGGGCAGATCTTGGCCGCGCTGGCCCTAAAAAGTTCTGGGAGGGGGCGTTGACCTGAATATAAATCAGGCCCCCTGTTTTTTGGCCCCAAAATCCTGGTTTATATTGGCGTATGTATGGTATTTTAGAAATAAACCATGGATTTTCCCAGGCCTGGTTTAATACATGCCCACTGATCACAGCTCCAAGTAAAAATTCAATACAGAGCCTAGCAGACATGAAGTTATTTAAGTAGTACGTTTAAAGCAAATAGGAAACATATTTTTCATTCAACAAACAGTTAAGCTTGGAACTCATTGCCAGAGGCTGTGGTAAAAGCAGTTAGTGTAGCTGGGTTTTATAAAATGGTCTAGTTCCTGGAGGAAAAGTCCATAAACCATTTTTAAGGTAGACCTGGTGTAAGTAGTGTGCTGTACAAATACAGTAGACTCTCAGCTGGAGCTTGTTAGATGCCAAATGTAGTTTCTGGTTGCTTAATAAGCCTTGCTCATACTATATACCCCATACCATAAACTCTGTATTGACTTGAAATACAGTAATTAAAAGCAATTCCCCTATCCCAAGGCCTGAAATTCTTTTCTGTCTTTTCCTTCTCGGGGTGCAGCCTCCTACTCCTCCTCTCACTCTAACTGCAGCTTTGTCTTCCCACCCCCCACTTTCTGGTCCCAGTCACTCTGCTCACGTTTCCCATACACTCATACCTCTTTATTTTTTTATGTCATTTTTCTTCACTTCCCCTCTTTCTTTCTGTATCATTTATGTCAAATGTTATCGTCTTAACCTTGTTCCCTCCACCCCTTTTTATTTTAAAAATGTTATGTTTTATATTATTTTAGCATTATAGACCGCCCAGATACACGTCGATGATCAGTATAACAAATATGAATTAACTTGGAAACTTATCATTCCCCCACTTGAAAGTCCAGCATCTGTTCCTTTCTTCGTACTCTCCTTTCTGGTCTGGGTCATTGCCCTCCCCCCCCCAAAAAAAAAAAAAATATGATTCCAGCATCCATCTATCTATCTGCCCCTGCCCTTGCTGGGATGGGATGGGATGGTATAGATGGGCTGCAGTGAACTTTGACAGAGACTTCAGTAGATGGAACCTAAGCACAGTACCGGGCAGAGCTTTCGGTTCTGTAATTTAAAGAGTGGGGGTAAGGTTGGGCAGACTGGATGGACCATTCAGATCTTTATCTGCTGTCATCTACTATGTTACTTTTGACAGTCCCCCCCCCCCTTCCCTCCCTCACCCCTAGCAGCAGCCGGTGAGCAGAGGAAGCACCATAAACAAGCTGCTTCCGCCCCCAATGGTTTGGGGAAAGCCACTCATATTTAGGGTAAGCAGCATAAAATTTACTACTTGGGATCTTCTAGGTCATGGGACCTGGGTTGGCATGACAATTATGTCCCACAGTATGAGGGCAACAAGAAAACCAAGAATAAATTGATGTTCAAGCTGAAATTAAGATGGGAGAAGATTGTTGTTTTAGAAATGGAGAGATGTGATTTACCCAAGATCACAAGGGACAGTGTGAGATTTGAACCCTGGCTTCTTAGGCTGTAGCTACAATGGCAGTGATTCCAAACTTTATTATGGCAGAAACTTTATCACACACTGAGGAACCTGCAACTTATGGAAATACATATATGGCCATTCAAATAGATTATACAATCTAACTTCTTGAACATCTAAAGAGAGTTTGAGGAACCCATGCTGGAAATCACTGCATTAAGGGATGGTGGACAGACCCCTAAAGTATAGCAGAGCAGTTGCTGGGTGAGAGTGAGAGGGGTGTAGCAATAGCAGCCTGACATCTAGACATGTCAAGTTACCTAGTTCCAGGCTGCTGATTTTGGAACAATCCTCTGATTTCTTACCGCCCAATCGGTGCATTATGGGTAAGATCAGATTTTTGGCTTCCAAATCTGGGACACCTGAGCAGAGCAGGGCTTTTCTATTGCAATTTTCCAATGTTAAAATTATGTATTCATTTAGCCTGTCCTCCCAAAAGAGCCCAGAATGGGTTACAGGAGTACATACATAGCATAGTTGAGATAAATATGGACAAGACGTATTTGGCAAGCTAATGGTACAATTTCCAAGTTACCATATGTTAAATAGAGAACATCTGAGATACAATAGTAGATGCTATAGTAGAAGTAAACAGCCTATGGTAAAGTAGAGAAAGATATAACGGTGCTATTTATTTATTTAAAACATTGCCAGAGTGGATAGCGTAGCTGGTTTTAAGAAAGGTTTGGACAAATTCCTGGAGGAAAAGTCCATTGTCTGTTATTAAGAAAGGCATGGGGGAAGCCACTGCTTGCCCTGGATCATGTTGCTACACCTTGAATTTTGGTCAGGTACTAGTGACCTGGATTGGCCACCGTGAGAACGAGCTACTGGGCTTGATGGACCATTGGTCTGACCCAGTAAGGCTATCCTTATGCTTTTAACTATACATGCTAGATATAAACCTCTGATACTCTTAACTATACTGTACATGTATTGGTGAGGATCTTAGTACTATGGCCTAGTTGATGAGTTTTTACCTCTCCCCTGCATGCTTCTAGTTAAGCAATTTCTACCTCTCTCTCTTCCCCTTCCATTCCAGCTATCCCCACCTCTCTCTCTCTCCACCTCTCTCTCTCTCCCATCCCAGACATCTCCACTTCCACACCCAGTCTATTATATATGCCCTCTTTGCACTTACAGACCCATTCCAACATTTCCCTCCTTCTGGCCTTGCATCTAATTCACTTTCCCTCCTTTACCCCCCACCATACACACACAGTCCCTCAAACCTCCCTTTGCAGCTTATGCCTCCTCTCTGGTGCAGCATTTCTTCTCAACTATGCTGTGTGTCCCAAAGCACCAAGAATGCAAGTATACATACTTCAGAGGAGGTGGGACACAGTAGAGACAGTGTGGTTGAAAAGAGCCACCACTACATCTCACTGTAGGTCTTAATGCTGGAGGGAAGGAGCCAGAAGTGCAAAAGGAGGTTTGAACAGAGAGTCTGTGGTAAGGGGTCCCCAAAGTTCCTGCTTGAGGGCCGAATCCAGTCGGGTTGTCAGGATTTCCCCAATGAATATGCATTGAAAGCAGCGCATGCACATAGATTCTTCAAACATTCAAAAAAATATAAGAATAAGAGGGCATTCGGAAAAACTGAAAGGGGACAGATTCAAAACAAATGCTAGGAAGTTCTTTACCCAGCGTGTGGTGGACACCTGGAATGCGCTTCCAGAGGACGTAATAGAGCAGAGTACGGTATTGGGGTTTAAGAAAGGATTGGACAATTTCCTGCTGGAAAGGGGAATAGAAGGGTATAGATAGAGGATCACTGCACAGGTCCTGGACCTGATGGGCCACCACGTGAGCGGACTGCTGGGCACGATGGACCTCAGGTCTGACCCAGCAGAGGCATTGCTTATGTTCTTATGATCTCATGCATATTCATTGGGGAAATCCTGAAAACCCCTCTGGATTCGGCCCTCAAGGAGGGACTTTGGGGGGCCCTGGTCTGTGGCAGGATCACTTGAAGGGACACAGGGTCCCCATTCCTAAAATCAGAGGGTAGGAGGTGCCCGGGGCAATGGCATTCCAACCTCCCTCTGGTGTCACTTCTTGCAGCTTGGAAGTGCTGCTTGTTCCCCCTTTCCTACACCAAAGATAAGGCACTACAAATCCCAGAGGCCTAAGGGGTGTAAATTCAAAACCAGGACTGGAACGGGATAACTTGGCGTCTCGGAAAAAGAGATGGAGGCGATGCCTGCTAGTCCCGCCTCCGTGTGGGCGGTGACTGCCCCATCCGAGTTCTGATAGGCGGATCGTCGTGTTTCTCCACCGCTGCTATTGCACCGCCTCAGTGGGCGTTGTCTGCAGCAGGCGGCCTCTGATAGGAGCGTCCCGGAGTTGCCCCGCCCTCGAGTGGGCCGTAGGAAGAGGCGTGACTGCCGCCCAAGCCGGAAGATGTCCGCTGCCGGGGTTCAGCTGATGCAGAGCGTGGGGCTGATCGGTGAGGATGGGGGCTGGGCTGGGCTGGGGACACAACCGGTTGCAGCTTAGGACAGTGGACGGTCCCGGGACGTCTGGGGATCCCTTCTTAGCATACTGGGGCAGACCGAAGGTCCAGGTCCCAAGTACCAGACAGAAGCCCAAAGAGTAGCAGCATTCCGGAACTGAGATTGTGACGTCATAATGCCTCATTCCACCAATGCCTAAGAGCCGACTTCAGCAGTGATGTCACAATGGCTTCACTGTCCTTTCCTTGGCTCACATAAGAATTGCCCTATTGGGACAGACCGAGCCCAGCATTCCAAGAGTGGCCAACCCAAGTCAAGTCCATAGCTAGATCCCAAATAGTAAAACAGATTTTTATGCTGCTTATCCTAGGATTAAGCAGTGGATTTCCCCAAGCCATCTCAGTAATGGCCTATGGACTTCTCGTTTAGGAAATTATCCAAACCCTTTATAAACTCTGCTAAGCTAACCACTTTCACTACATTCTTGTTCTTATGGGGCGCACCCAGGGCCGGGTTTCTGCCTAGACAGGCACAGGACCAGGGCTCAGTGTCAAGTGGAAGCCTGCAGACTAGTGCTGCCCAATTCAGGAAAAAATTTTTTTGATTCAATTCAATTCAACCTACTGAATTGGTTTTTCGATTCGATTTGATTCAATTTTCCTGCCCAATTGGGTGTTTTTTTCAAACATCCTAGTGGGTTTATTTTATAGCCTTTTCACCCCTTTTATAGCCTCTTCACCCCCTTTGCCTTCTCCTAACCACACTGGCGCTGTGGTGTAAACAAAATAAACAGAAAAGACTTTTCCTCTCTCTCTTAAATTCTAGCTCACATTTGCGGTCTAACACTAGCTCTGGCAGGATACACGTTTCAAATCTGACATATTGTAATCACAGAAGGGGAAAATATAATTAGTTTTTCTACCTTTTTTTGTCTGGTCAATCAAATTTTGTTGGTCCCAGGCTCTGGTTGTCTTCTGATAACTTGCTTGCCAAGGTCTCCTTCTTTCTCCGTTCTAACCATCCATCTGCCATCTCTGTCCTCCCCTTCCCTCCCCCAGAGGTCTGGTATCTTTCTTTTTTTTCGTCTCCATCCACAGATCCATTTTTTCTTAACTACCCTTTCATCCAGCATCTCTCTCTCCTTCCCCACCACCCCAGGGTCCACCATCTCTCCCTTTCGTTTCCCAACTACCCTCCTATCCAGTATCTCTATCCCCCCTCCTTCACACCATCCCTTGTGTCCAATTTCTATCCCTTTCTGTTCCTTCCCTCCCTAAATCCCATTGTCCATCATCTCTCTTCCTCTCCTCTATTTTCAGACCCATTATTTCTTCCCCCCAAAGTCCGGCATATGCACGTCTCTTTGAACCCTTCTCTCCCTCCCTCCGTGTACTTCTACACCAGGGCCCCCCTCCCATGGTCTGTCCCTCCCTCGAAGGCCTACATCCCCCCCCCCAAAGACCTGCCTGCCTGTCCCCCCTGAAGGCCTGCATCCCCCTCGAAGGCCTGTCCCCCCTTTGAAGGCCTGCATCCCCCCCCCCCGAAGGCCTGCCTGCCTGTCCTCCCCTTTGAAGGCCTGAATCCCCACCCCGAGGGCCTGCCTCCCTGCCCCCCCTTTGAAGGCCTGCATTCCAACCCCGAAGGCCTGCTTCCCTGCCCCCCCCTTTTGAAGGCCTGCATCTCCCCTGAAGGCCTGCCTGCCTGTCCCCCCCTTTGAAGGCCTGCATCTCCCCTGAAGGCCTGCCTGCCTATCTCCTCTGAAGGCCTGTACGCTTCCTCCCCTGGAAGCCCGTACCCCCCCCCCCCCCGAAGACCGCACCCCCAAAGGACTACACCTACTCCTTGCGTCTTCCCCACTGGCCTCCTGAATCAATCTTCTTAACTTCAGCAGCCTGCAATAAGATCGCTGGTGCTAGCGATTTTTGCAAGCTGCTGAACGGCTTCGGAGCATCTTCTCTCTGCCGTGGTCCCGCCCCTTCTCTGATGTCAGAGGCAGGACCGCGGCAGAGAGAAGATGCTCCGAAGCCGTTCAGCAGCTTGCAAAAATCGCTAGCACCAGCGATCTTATTGCAGACTGCTGAAGTTAAGGAGATTGATTCGGGAGGCCAGTGGGAAAGACGGAAAGCACAGCAACAGGAGGCCAGCGGGTAAGCTACTTCCCGACTGACCCTCCCCACTCGCCCTCTAAAGCAGGAGCGGCAGGCCAGCAAAAGGCAGTGCTGCCGCTCCTGCTTTAGAGGGCGAGTGGGGAGGGTCAGTCAATGAATCGGAAAGCCGATTTTTTGGCAGGGTAAATCGATTCGAATCGATTCACCCAAAATGAATTGGTGAATCGTGAATCGGGCAGCACTACTGCAGACTGCCCAGTCTATCTGCCAGAGAGTGGTAAACCTGTGACAGATGTGGGGTGGACAGCCAGTAGGCTTGAAAGTTTGAATTCAGAGGTCAGTGAGAAGTTCTAATTATTGACAAGCAGTCTATTCACAGTTTACAGACTTGGAAGCAGATCTGCCCTACTCCTCTCCTTCTCACTCTATTTGACTGAATCTGAATCTTCCCTTCTCTCTTGCACAAGCTTTCATTACCTGCTCAAGCATTTCCCTAAAATAGCCCAGGGGGAATCAAGCTCTTAGTAGGGTAGCAAGTTGTGAGTGCAAAGACTAAATCAGTATGAGCTCACAAGTTATATGATGTACCTCTGGGGAATTTAGCAGATAGAATGCAATATTTATGTACAGTTTGTTATAAAGAATTCTGCCCAAGCAGCAGCAGCTTGTATGTGCTTTCTGCACCCTCATGGAGGAAACTTTTTTCACTCAGAGAATATTAAGCTCTGGAACGCGTTGCCAGAGGATGTGGTAAAAGCGGCTAGCGTAGCTGGTTTTAAAAAAGGTTTGGACAAGTTCCTGGAGGAAAAGTCCATAGTCTGTTAGAATGTTGCTACGCCTTGGGTTTTGGCCAGGTCCTAGTGACCTGGATTGGCCACCGTGAGAACGGCTTGAGGGACCATTAGTCTGACCCAGTAAGGCTATTCTTATGTTCAAGCTCATTAGATCCTCTGTACTATGCCAACCAAGTACCAGGAGAGCAGCTGCTCATCAGACTGGTCATCTTTCTCTGCCATTTGGAATCAGAAGGTTGATTGGAACCATGTAGATCTCCTAGAGCTGTGCATTTGAAATCAGCAGACTTAAGGTAGTCATCAAAGAGACTGATGTGCAGCTGTTCAGTACCTGCCCTGCTACATGGGATTTGCTGGGGAAGAGGGGGGAAAACTAAGGACTGCAGAATAAGAGCAAGGAAGGCAGTGGGCAGAGATAATTGAAGAACATAATAGCTGTAGTGGGTTAAACCGATGGGCCACCAGTATCCTGCTTCCAATATTGGCCAATCCAGGGCGCAAGTTCCTAGCAGAATCCCAAAGAATAGCAAGATAGGGGAAAACAGGTGAGCTGGGGAGAAGGCAAGTGAGAAAAGAATTAGGCGGCAGAAAGAAAACTGGGAGTTGCCTACCGAGGAAAGGGAATGTGGAAAATTGAGGAGAGAATTGGAAGGGCCAGCCTGAGACTACAAGTTAGGGGGCAGAGGGCACACTTTATGCAAGGAGGAGCCCAGTCTTTGGAGGGGGCAATTCGGCACAAAACTCGGAATTATTGTGTATGCAGAATTTTAGTTTCTTTTTCAGCCGTATTCACCCAGGAGTAGAAATGCCCTCCCCTGTAGATGCCAGTGTCTGGATCTGATGACATGGCAGGAATAGGTCCTCATTTCATTTTCAAAATAATCCTTAGTTTAGGAAAGATTTCAAGATTAGACAGAATTGATGTGATAAGAACATAAGAACATAAGAAGTTGCCTCCACTGGGTCAGACCGAGGTCCATCTCGCCCAGCGGTCCGCTCACGCGGCGGCCCATCAGGTCTGCGACCTGTGAAGTGGTTTCTGTCCACTTCTATAACCTACCTCAAGTTATATCTGTACCCTTCAATCCCCCTATCCTCCAGGAACCTATCTAAACCCTCCTTGAACCCCTGTACAGAGTTCTGGCCTATCACATCCTCCGGAAGCGCATTCCATGTGTCCACCACCCTCTGAGTAAAAAAGAACTTCCTAGCATTTGTTCTAAACCTGTCCCCTTTCAATTTCTCCGAGTGACCCCTAGTTCTTGTGGCTCCCCACAGTTTGAAGAATCTATCCTTATTCACTTTCTCTATGCCCTTAAGGATCTTGAAGGTTTCTATCATGTCCCCTCTAAGTCTCCTCTTCTCCAGGGAGAACAGCCCCAGCATTTTTAACCTGTCGGCGTATGCAAAATTTTCCATACCTTTTATCAGTTTAGTCGCCCTCCTCTGCACTCCCTCGAGTATCGCCATGTCCTTCCTGAGGTACGGCGACCAGTATTGAACACAGTACTCCAGGTGCGGGCGCACCATTGCTCGATACAGCGGCATGATGACTTCCTTCGTCCTGGTTGTGATACCCTTTTTGATGATGCCCAGCATTCTGTTTGCTTTCTTTGAGGCTGTCGCACATTGCGCCGATGGTTTCAGTGATGTGTCGACCATCACCCCCAGGTCCCTTTCAAGGGTACTCACCCCTAGCAGTGTTCCCCCCATTTTGTAGCTGAACATCGGGTTCTTTTTCCCTACATGCATGACCTTGCATTTCTCTACGTTAAAACTCATTTGCCACTTTTTTGCCCAGTCTTCCAGTCTCGTTAGGTCTCTTTGCAGGTCTTCACAGTCTTCCGTGTTTCTAACCCTGCTGCAGAGTTTGGTGTCATCGGCAAATTTGATAACCTCACATTTTGTCCCCGCCTCCAGATCGTTGATAAATATATTGAACAGTAGAGGTCCCAGCACCGACCCCTGTGGAACTCCGCTCGTGACCCATTGCCAGTCTGAGTATTGGCCTTTCACTCCAACCCTCTGTTTCCTGCCTGCCAACCAGTGTTTGATCCATCGGTAGATATCCCCTTGCACCCCATGGTTCCACAGCTTTTTAAGTAGCCGCTCGTGAGGTACCTTATCGAAGGCTTTTTGGAAGTCAAGGTAAATGATGTCTATGGATTCCCCCTTATCCATCTGGTTGTTTATTCCCTCAAAGAAGTGCAGCAAGTTCGTGAGGCATGACCTTCCCTTGCAGAAGCCATGCTGACTCGCCTTCAGTTGTCCATTGTTTTCTATGTGTTCACAGATTTTGTCCTTTACCATTGCTTCCATCATCTTCCCTGGAACT
Organism: Geotrypetes seraphini; assembly: GCF_902459505.1. Classification (NCBI taxonomy): domain Eukaryota; kingdom Metazoa; phylum Chordata; class Amphibia; order Gymnophiona; family Dermophiidae; genus Geotrypetes; species Geotrypetes seraphini. Next base: position 318,924,834 of record NC_047087.1, read on the forward strand.
GAGGTCAAGCTTACAGGCCTATAGTTTCCCGGGTCACCCCTTGATCCCTTCTTAAAGATGGGTGTGACATTTGCTATTTTCCAGTCCTCTGGGATCTCCCCTGTCTTTAGGGAGAGGTTGCATATTTGGCGAAATGTCTCTGCTATTTCGTTTCTCAGTTCTTTTAGTACCCTTGGGTGGATGCCGTCCGGGCCTGGTGATTTGTCGCTCTTCAGTCTGTCTATCTGTCTGAGGACATCCTCTTTGCTTACCTCTAGTTGTACCAGCCTTTCATCGTGTTCTCCGTTCATACTTACCTCGGGTTCCGGAATATTGGATGTGTCCTCTCTGGTGAAGACTGACGAGAAGAATTTGTTTAACCTGTCAGCTATCTCTTTTTCCTCTATTATCGCTCCTTTCCTGTCTCCGTCGTCCAGTGGTCCCACTTCCTCTCTGGCTGGCTGTTTCCCTTTCACATACCTGAAGAAGGGTTTGAAGTTTCTTGCTTCTCCTGCCAATTTTTCCTCATATTCTCTCTTTGCTTTCCTGACCTCTTGATGACATTCTTTCTGGTGTCTTTTGTGCTCTTCCTGGTTTTCCTTTGTTGGTTCCTTTTTGCATTTTTTGAAGGATGATTTCTTGTCGCTTATCGCCTTTTTAACTGCAGTTGTTATCCATGCTGGGTTTCTAGATCGATTTTTTTTTTTGCACCCTTTCCTAAACCTTGGGACACACAGGTCTTGTGCCCCGAGCACTGTGCCTTTAAGCAGTGTCCAGGCTTCCTTTACGGTCTTCACCTTCCCTGAGTTGTTATTGAGCTTTTTTCGTACTATTTTCCTCATGACCTTGTAGTTTCCTTTTCTGAAGTTGAGTGCTGTCGTTGTGGTTCTTTTCGCCTTTGATGTTCCCATGTTTAATTTGTATTGGATCATGTTGTGATCACTGTTCCCTAACGGTGCTAGTACCACCACTTCCTTTGCGGGTCCCTCTAGCCCGTTGAGGATTAGGTCTAGGGTGGCCTCCCCTCGCGTTGGTTCCGTGACCAGCTGCTCCATGAAACAGTCCCTTATCGCCTCTAGGAATATAGTTTCTTTCGTGCAATTTGAGTGCCCAATGTCCCAGTCTATTCCTGGATAGTTGAAATCCCCCATAACCACCACTCTTCCACTTTTGCTCATCTGTCTCAGTTCGGCCTCCAGGTCCAGGTCGATTGCGTCTGGCTGTCCTGGTGGTCGATAGTACAGTCCCAATTTGATGTCAGCTCCTTCCCCTCCTGTCAGCTTAACCCATAATGACTCCAGACCGTCTGCCCTTATTGTTGTTTCTGTTCTGGATGAAGGAATGGAGTCCTTTATATACAGTGCTATTCCTCCCCCCTTCTTGTGTGCCCTGTCCCTCCTGTAGAGTTTGTACCCTGGTAGGGCCACATCCCATTTGTTGTCCTCCGACCACCATGTCTCTGTGATTCCAATTATGTCTAGGTCCTTATTTCCGGCTATAACTTCTAGCTCCCCCATTTTAGTCCTTAGACTCCTAGCATTTGTATATAGGCATTTTAAGTCCCAGTTTGTTACCTTTTCTTTTGGATCTACTCTTGATTTGTTGCTTCTGTTTGTCTCCTGTGCTGCCTCTTGTGGTCTGTCTATCCTGTCCTCTGCCTGCTTCTTTGTTCTTTGATAGCTCTCTGGTTCCGGCTGCTTCCTCTTTGTCTTACTCTTTAGCTTTAATTTCTCCTCGGGTCCCTGTGCTGCATCTTTGGGTTTATGCCCATAAAGCGTCCATTTTGTCTCTAGCCCACTATTTCCAGTTCCTGTCTCAGTATCCTTGCTCGATACTGTGGTCCGATGTGTCGAGGTCCGATCGACTGTCGGCTTTCCCCTTGTTATCAGTTTAAAGTCATGTCTATGCAGGTCTGGATGTTACGTGCCAGCATCCTCGTCCCAGCCGTGCTCAAATGCAGTCCATCTTTCCTGTAGAGTTTGTTTTTCCCCAGGAAGGTTGACCAGTTCCGTACAAAGAGGAAACCCTCCTCGTCACACCATCGCCTTAGCCATCCATTTGTTGCCTGCAGCTCGGTCTGCCTCCTCGCATCTGCCCTTGGTACTGGTAGGATCTCCGAGAAGGCTATCTTCCCCGTCCTCAGCTTCAGTTTCCTCCCCAGGATCTTAAAATGCTCGGTCAGTGTAGTCATGTTGAAATTCCTTCTGCTGACGTCATTTGTTCCGACGTGGATTATCACTGCTGTGTCCTCTGTCTCAGCTCCCTCCATGATTCTCTCGATTCTGTCGGAGATGTCCTTTGTCCTCGCCCCTGGGAGACATGTCACTAGGCGGTCCGATCTGCCTCCTGCTATGTGACTGTCCACCTCTCTCAGGATTGAGTCTCCCACCACGATAGCAGATTTTCCTCCCCTCAGCTTCCTCCTGGGTCTCAGGTCTGTGTCGATGATTGGGTCCTCATTTATTGATTGATTTGATATACATATATTCTCTTGATCTAAACAGTTTTCGGATGATGCGTGATAACTGAGGTGGCCAGGAAAACAGGACCTTGTATCGCTCCATAAGTTCAGTAATTCCCATCACTGTCTTTCTTCCCCAGAGAAGGACACTAATGGTGACACGCTCTGGGTGTGGTGTTACCCATCTGTCAGAACAGAGCTTCGAGAACTGCTGGTACGGAAATGCTCCCTGACAGATGAGATCCACCCCTTCGTCTTCGGCCAGTACCAAAGGACCTGGTTCTACATCGGAGCTGTGCAGATTCAGGACGCTGCGGTGCTGAGGGAGGTGAGTGACGAGCAAGGTGGGGCTGTGTGTGTCTTGCGAAGGTGTGTGTGGGGGGGGGGCTATGCTGGCCCAGGGCTGAGGTGGGAGGTGTCAGGTCAAAAGCGCACCGGGACAAAGGCGCGTGCAGACAATTGAGCGCAGCGTGGAGGTGCGCGCCACACAAAATTACTGTTTTTACGGTTCCGACGGGGGGGGAGGGGGCATAGAGATCGCACTGCGTTGGGGGGGGCGTGGGCCCGTTCCCTCTAAGCTGAGCAGGTGTCCTCCAGCTGCATTGCTACCACTAGGGGGTGGAATATTTTCAGTCGCTAAGGACAGGTATGTTCCCTGGAGTCCTGCAGAACTTGCCTGTCCCTCACAATTGAAAAATGTGACAGTAAAACAGCACCCTCTATTGGTGAGACTGTGGGTGGAGGACTCCTGCTCAGCTTAGAGGGAACACACATTTTACTGAAAACTTCACTTTTTCCCTGTTTTTAGGGAAAAAGTTAAGTTTACAGTAAAATGTGGAGGGTTACAACCCCTCAAACCCCCCACAACGCCCCCACAACGCGGCGCGATCTCTATTAAGTAAACTGGGGGGGCTCCCCAACAAAACCCTCCGTCGGAGCCCCTAAAAAGTGTAATTTTCTTCGGCGCACGCCTCCGTCTTGCGCTCAGTTGTCGGCGCACGCCTTTGTCTTTCGCCGACTTGTCTATGAACCGAGGTGGGATGGTCCCATGTGAGCTCTGCTTATTATGGAAATGTGTCGGGTCCTGTGACAGCTTTTAACTAAAGTAGGAGGTTTTTTTTGGGGGGGGGGAATTTTGCTGCCTTGGTCTTAACTTGCTGCCACCGGCTCCTGTGGGATCAATGGGTGGTACAGTCTGTTCTCGTTATCCACACGTTCGTGACGCGCAAATTTGCGAACCCGCACACCCCAAACCAGCTTTCTTTGCTTTCACTTTCAGCTCACGTGTCTGGAGAGTCAATTCCAGGCACTTCAAGTGTTGTCCCATGCAGGAATCGAACCCTGTTCTCCCCATAGGGTCTGCTGTTCACTTCCCACGGTTTTGAGGCGCAAGGTGCACCGCTGAAACCTAACCTCTGTTATCTCATCGACTCAGCATTTCGTAATTCTTAAATACTACCACAAATAACGAGAACAGACTACATAGGTCCAGGGTAATGAGCACACCTGTTCTCTCTTTAAGGCTCGGTATCGCTGACCCTCCGAGGTTCAGTAAAGATAATGGTTTATTTAGCATAGCAATATAAATGAAGCAAATTTCTAGAAATAATTGAGTTATAAATCCTAGAATTTCTCACAGATTTGATGGCTAGCAGTTCGGCAGTGAAATAACCACATTGCAATCTTCCCCATAGAAATAGACTAAAGGGCAAACTGCTTTTTCAGGTCCATAATGGAAACATAGAAACATGATTGCAGATAAAGGTCAAATGGCCCATCCAGTCTGCCCGTCCGCAGTAACCATTATCTCTTTCTCTCTCTGAGAGATCCCACGTGCCTATCGCATGCTTTCTTGAATTCAGACACGGTCTCTGTCTCCACCACCACCTCTACTGGGAGACAGTTCCGTGCATCTACCACCCTTTCTGTAAAAAAGTATTTCCTTGGATTACTCCTGAGCTTAGTAACATAGTAGATGACGGCAGATAAAGACCCGAATGGTCCATCCAGTCTGCCCCACCTGATTCAATTTAAATTTTTTTTTTTTCTTTTTTTTTCTTCTTAGCTATTTCTGGGCAAGAATCCAAAGCTTTACCCGGTACTGTGCTTGGGTTCCAACTGCCAAAATCTCTGTTAAGACTTACTCCAGCCCATCTACACCCTCCCAGCCATTGAAGCCCTCCCCAGCCCATCCTCCTCCAAACGGCCATACACAGACACAGACCGTGCAAGTCTGCCCAGTAACTGGCCTAGTTCAATATTTAATATTTTTTGATTCTAAATCTTCTGTGTTCATCTCACGCTACTTTGAACTCAGTCACAGTTTTACTCTCCACCACCTCTCTCGGGAGCGCATTCCAGGCATCCACCACCCTCTCCGTAAAGTAGAATTTCCTAACATTGCCCCTGAATCTACCACTCCTCAACCTCAAATTATGTCCTCTGGTTTTACCATTTTCCTTTCTCTGGAAAAGATTTTGTTCTACGTTAATACCCTTTAAGTATTTGAACGTCTGAATCATATCTCCCCTGTCTCTCCTTTACTCTAGGGTATACATATTCAGGGCTTCCAGTCTCTCCTCATACGTCTTCTGGCGCAAGCCTCCTATCATTTTCGTCGCCCTCCTCTGGACCGCCTCAAGTCTTCTTACGTCTTTCGCCAGATACGGTCTCCAAAACTGAACACAATACTCCAAGTGGGGCCTCACCAATGACCTGTACAGGGGCATCAACACCTTCTTTCTTCTACTGACTACGCCTCTCTTTATACAGCCCAGAATCCTTCTGGCAGCAGCCACTGCCTTGTCACACTGTTTTTTTGCCTTTAGATCTTCGGACACTATCACCCCAAGGTCCCTCTCCCCGTCCGTGCATATCAGCTTCTCTCCTCCCAGCATATACGGTTTCCTTCCTATTATTAATCCCCAAATGCATTACTCTGCATTTCTTTGCATTGAATTTTAGTTGCCAGGCATTAGACCATTCCTCTAACTTTTGCAGATCCTTTTTTCATATTTTCCACTCCCTCTTCGGTGTCTACTCTGTTACAAATCTTGGTATCATCTGCAAAAAGGCACACTTTTCCTTCTAACCCTTCAGCAATGTCACTTACATACATATTGAACAGGATTGGCCCCAGCACCGAACCCTGAGGGACTCCACTAGTCACCTTTCCTTCCTTCGAGCGACTTCCATTAACCACCACCCTCTGGCGTCTGTCCGACAGCCAGTTTCTGACCCAGTTCACCACTTTGGGTCCTAACTTCAGCCCTTCAAGTTTGTTCAACAGCCTCCTATGAGGAACTGTATCAAAGGCTTTGCTGAAATCCAAGTAAATTACATCTAGCATATGTCCTTGATCCAGCTCTCTGGTCACCCAATCAAAAAATTAAATCAGGTTCGTTTGGCACGATTTACCTTTTGTAAAGCCATGTTGCCTCGGATCCTGTAACCCATTAGATTCAAGGAAATACACTATCCTTTCTTTCAGCAACACTTCCATTATTTTTCCAACAACTGAAGTGAGGCTTATCATCTCTTAACTTCCTGAACTGAAAAAGTATGACGGGATATAAATAAAGCTATTATTATTATTATGCTTTCTCATTCCAGAGCTTCCTTTCAAATGAAAGAGACTCAACTCGTGCGCATTTACGCCATGTAGGTATTTAAACATCCCCATCATATCTCCCCTCTCCCGCCTTTTCTCCAAAGTATACAGATTGAGATCTTTAAGTCTGCCACCTTACGCCTTTTGACGAAGACCACACACCATCCTCTGGACCAACTCCATCCTTTTTATATCTTTATGAAGGTGCGGCCTCCAGAATTGTACACAATATTCTAAATAAGGACTCACCAAAGTCTTATACAGAGGCATCAGTACCTCCTTTTTCCTACTGGCCATTCCTCTCCCTATGCAACCTAGCATCCTTTTAGCTTTCACGGTCATCTTTTCAACCTGTTTGGCCACCTTAAGATCATCACATACAATCACACCCAAGTCCAGCTCTTCCGTCTTGCTCATAAGTTCTTTACCCCTAAAACTGTACCTTTCCCTTGGGTTTTTGCAGCCCAAATACATAACGTTGCATTTCTTAACATTACATTTTAGCTGCCAAATTTCAGACCATTGTTCAAGGTTCACCAGGTCTTTCTTCATGTTATTCACACCATCCTGGGTGTCTACTCTGTTGCAGATTTTGGTATCAACCACAAAGAGGCAAATCTTACCTGACAACCTTTCAGCAATATCGTTTATAAATATGTTGAAAAGAACAGGCCCAAGAACCAAACTAGGAGGCACACCACTGGTAACATCCCCTTCCTCAGAGCGATCTCCATTGACCACTACCCTCTGTCGCCTTCCACTCAACCAGTTTTTGACCCAGCCCGTCACTTTGGGACCCATCCAGATGGCACTCAGTCTACTTAGACGTCTATATATATATATATATATATCAAACAAAAAAAACCCCTTAGCCCTCCCCCTCCCCAGGCAACTTGATTTTTGAGAGAGAAAATAAGTTCTGTGGTGGTCAGGAAAATACCATTCCTTGTTTTTTGGTCTACAAAATCCTGAGTGGAGTACAACGGGTACAAGTGGATTGATTTTTCACTCCATCAAAAATTACAAAGACTAGGGAACACTTGATGAAGTTACAGGGAAATACTTTTAAAACCAATAGGAGGAAATGTTTTTTTCACTCAGAGAATAGTTAAGCTCTGGAACGCGTTGCCAGAGGATGTGGTAAGAGTGGATAGTGTAGCTGGTTTTAAGAAAGGTTTGGACAAGTTCCTGGAGGAAAAGTCCATAGTCTGTTATTAAGACATGGGGGAAGCCTCTACTTGCCCTGGATCGGTAGCATGGAATGTTGATACTATTTGAGGTTCCGGAATCTTTTGTTACTCTTTGGGATTCCAGAATCTTGCTATTCCTTGAGATTCTGAATGGAATGTTGCTACTCTTTGGGCTTTGGTCAGGTACTAGTGTCCTGGATTGGCCACCTTGAGAACGGGCTGCTGGGCTTGATGGACCATTGGTCTGACCCAGTTAGGCTATTCTTATGTTCTTAAGTTACATTTTACATAGACCTTTGATTTCTCTTGTCATCTTTGGGTTTTTTTCCATCAGGTGACTCGCTTCTGCGTCATTCTGACTGCCAAAGATTTTAACCCCGAGAAGTACATGGCCCTCGCTAGGATATTATGCAGGTCAGTATGAAAAAGCCAAACCTCCGAATCTAACAAAAGATGGAATAGTGTGAGGGGTATAAAATGTGAGGGGAATAAAGAGGAAGAGCAACGGTGCAATACGTACGACATTTTAGAATGCAATGAGTTCGCGTTGAAGGCTCGTCTTTAAAATTCATAAATCGCATTCCCCTCTCTGTTTAGATTGCCCACCCCTGATAATAATAATCATTTTATTTTTATAGACAGTGCTCCCCCGGTCATTCGCGGGCCCGGTCATTCGTGGTATTTTCCGACCGCGAATGACTGGGCAGGAGAGGGCAGCTGAAGAGGCAGGAGAGGGCAGCCGGAGCGCTGGCAAGTGAAGGAAATCACTCGCGCTATGCTCCAACTGCCTCTTCCTGTACTAAAGTCGGGCCTCACCAATCAGGACCTGGGTGTCAAGGCAGTTCCTGATTGACGAGTCCCGACTTTAGTACAGGAAGAGGCGGTCGGAGCATACCGCGAGTGATTTCCTTTATTCGCCGGCGTTCCGGTTGCTCTCTCCTGTCTCCCCTGCTAAAAAAAACGTATTTGCAGTTTTTCAACATTCGCGGGGGTTCCTGGAACGGAACCCATTCGGATATCAGAGGGGTACTGTACCGCCAAACCATTAGTTCAAGGCAGTTTACAGCAAGAAGGAACTGCACAAACCCATAAGCCTATCAACATTTCTCAGAAAATATAAACTGGCAATTAAGTCACATATTTATCAAACAGGTAAATTTTAAGAATTTTTCTAAATAAATAATTAGACTGATCTTGGGGAAGAAGCGTATTCCAACATGAATTCATTGCACTAGCCTGAAATGCAAAAGTTTTTCCTAAGAATCACTTATGACGACATGCTTTTACCAATGGAAACCTAAACCAGTAAGTTTTTTGTGTATTCTTATTGGAATTAAAAAATTCAAAGCAGGTTGGAGTCAATCCAAATAAAACTTTAAAACCGATACAGCCAAATTTAAACAAAACTCTAGCCTCAAATGGCAACCAATGGAGCTTTGAATAATAAGGGCTTACATGATCATGTTTTTTAAGACCAAAAATCAGGCGAACTGCTGTATTATGTATTTTTCTGAGTCTATTAAAATTTTTTTAATGAGATCCCAGATAAACAATATTACGGCACACTTCTCCTTCCGTATCCACGGGGGTTAAGGGCAGAGCCGGCCTGCAAATATTAAAAAAACCGCGAATGATATTCGGGCTGGCTCTGACCCACCCCTCACTTACCCCTGGCATCCCGTAAGTCTTACCTGGTGGTCTAGTGGGTTTTCGGGGCAGATCGCTCATAGGGAATGGCCTCTCAAGAGACTATGGGAGCTCACGGCAGCCATTTCCTATGAGTGATCTGCCCCGAAAACCCGCTAGACCACCAGGTAAGGCTTAAGGGGAGGTTAATAGGGCTTAAAAATAGCCCCAAAAATGAAAATGGATCTAAAAAAAAATCACGACTAACCAAATCTGCCAATGCTGAAATCGCGGATTCGGAGGGAGAAGTGTAGTCCAATATGGACAAAATTGATGACTGAACCAGTGATCTAAAAGACATTGAATCAAAATATATTTTTTAATAGTATGAAGTTTCCATAGTACTGAAAAGCATTTTTTAATCAGCAGATCAGTATGGTCGTTAAAAGATAACGAGCGATCTAACGTAACGCAGTGGCTATTGAATAATTTTGACCATTTAAATGAAGTACATTTTTTTTGATTTTATCATTAGGACTAGCAAGAAAAAACTTTGTTTTTTTTTTCCAGATTAAGCTTCAGTTTAAATTTAATGGTCCATTGTTCTATTTGTGCCAAAATAAATGAGATCTGATTTTTGACGTGAATGATGTTAAAGGAATAAGTATAGTTATATCATCGGCATAGATGTAAAATTTGACCTGCAAACTATGTAATAGATTTCCCAATGACACTAGAGAGATGTTAAATAGTGTTGGCGAAAGTGGATCACCACACGGGTTACTCCACGAAGATAAATATTTACCAGCACTAAGCATAACATAACTTTATTCTTCTATACCCCCACAATCAAACGACTCTAGGCGGTTTACACAGAAGAGAGCTGGACAATCAGCGAAGTACAAATAGTTAAAAATACAACATTTCCTGAGATTCCAATTGAAACCAGGCAATTTAATAAAATCTCATGGTCTACTACAGCGTTCTTCAACCGCCGGTCCGCAAAAAAATCTTGCCGGTCCGTGAAGGATTCGGGTCCCCGCCGCAACAAAAGGTGCCGGTGTCAGCTGACTTGCAACTTCCTGTTGCCGTTGCTATGACGGGACTCCCGCCTTCCACCGCGTATGCCGGGACTCCTGCCGTGTATGCCTCCTGACTTTGTCTCCGCACCCCCAGATCAACAGCAGCAGCTCTTGTATCCTTTTAACTTTGGCCCCTAAGCAGTAGTTTAGCCCAGTAGTTCCCATCCCTGTCCTGGAGGACCACCAGGCCAATCGGGTTTTCAGGCTAGCCCTAATGAATATACATGAGAGAGTTTTGCATATAATGGAAGTGACAGGCATGCAAATCAGCTCCATGCATATTCATTAGGGCTAGCCTGAAAACCCGATTGGCCTGGTGATCCTCCAGGACAGGGTTGGGAACCACTGGTTTAGCCAATGATGCGATGTGGGCCAGCCTACCAAAGGCCCCAAGGCTGCCTCATGAAACCACGGCTAAACTACTGCTTAGGGGCAGCTGTGTGCCGAAGTTAAAAGGACACAGAGCTACCATCAGCCTAAAGACAGGAAACATTTGCTGGAGAGGGAAGGGACAAGGGGTACTCCTGGACTAGTCCTTTAAACCCCTCCAATGTCTCTGTAGAACCTACGAGAAGCATGGCAGTCCAGAGAAGCTGATGGAAAGCTACATGGCTGTTCTCACCAAAGGAGTCTGTCCGAATGAAGACAACGGCTCTTTCCTGTGCAAGGATTACGACGTCCGTAAGGCGTATCTTGCAGGATCCGTCAAAGGTAAGACTGAGGTTTCAGTGATCACTCCTTCTGCGACCTTGAAGAGCGTGTGCATATAATGAAAGGACCAAACGACAATTGAAAGGAAACTCTGGATGAAAGTGAAAGGGGATAAATTCAGAAGTCATCTCAGAAAATACTTTTTCATGGAAAGGGTGCGGAATGCTTGGAATGGCCTCCTGGTGAAGACGAAAGATGTATCTGAATTCAAGAGAAATCGAGACAAGTACATTGGGGGGGGGGGGGGAAAAGGATTAGGACTTGTACATTGGGGGGAGAAAAGGATTGGGACTTGTACTTTGGGGGGGAGAAAAGGATTGGGACTTGTACATTGGGGGAGGGAGAAAAGGATTGGGACTTGTACATTGGGGGGGGAGAAAAGGATTGGGACTTGTACATTGGGGGGGGAGAAAAGGATTGGGACTTGTACATTGGGGGGGGGAGAAAAGGATTGGGACTTGTACATTGGGGGGGAGAAAAGGATTGGGACTTGTACATTGGGGGGGAGAAAAGGATTGGGACTTGTACATTGGGGGGGGAGAAAAGGATTGGAACTTGTACATTGGGGGAGGGAGAAAAGGATTGGAACTTGTACATTGGGGGAGGGAGAAAAGGATTGGGACTTGTACATTGGGGGAGGGAGAAAAGGATTGGGACTTGTACATTGGGGGGAGAAAAGGATTGGGACTTTTATGCTCCTTTTTTTGTAGTTTTACAAACACACTCAAGCAAGGGAACCAAAATTTTTATTATTTAATTATTTTCTTTTGCTTATTTTTGGAATGCTACATTGTATTTTCTTTAATAAAGATTAATTTTTCCACCTTGTACATCGGATCTGCAGTTTTTCTCCTTGACATTGCAGATTGGATTGGTTTTTGTTTTGTTTTGTTTTTTGCTTTAACCACTCTCACCATTCTCTTCTTGGTTAGGCTGAGAACCTTTCAGTGGTCCCTTATATTATGATGTCACAATGCATCATCCTACCAATGCCTAAGAGCAACCTCATCGGTGATGTCACAATGGTTTGTGCCCATTTGCTAGATGCATTTGCCTCATTAAAAATGAAAAGTGTCAAGAAAAGTGTGGAATAACTTGTAAGTTTCATGACCCCACATTATATTTATTCAATTTTCTACTGTTCTCCTAGGGGAGCTCAGAACGGTTTGCATTAAATTATTCAGGCACTCAAGCATTTTCCCTGTTTGTCCCAGCGGGCTCACAATCTATCTAATGTACCTGGGGTGATGGGGGGATTAAGTGACTTGCCCAGGGTCATAAAGAGTAGCGTGGCTTTGAACCCACAACTTCAGGGTGCTGACAGTCTAGCTTTATCCACTGTATCACTCTAGAACTCAAAATGTAGTAAAAGTGAGCCAAGTAAAGGACAATGAAGCCATTGTGACATCACTGATGAGGTTGGCTCTTATTGGTGGAATGAGGCATTATGATGTCACAATACCAGTTCTGCTAATCAGAGGCTGAAACTGTTCACATTATTTATTTATTTATTCAATTTTCTCTACCATTCTCCCAGGCACTCAAGCATTTTCCCTGTCTGTCCCGGTGGGCTCACAATCTATCTAATGTACCTGGGGTGATGGGGGGATTAAGTGACTTGCCCAGGGTCACAAGGAGCAGTGAAGGTTTTTCACCACGGCGGAGCTTCACAGAGATTGTCTTACTGCTGCTCGCATTTCTTAGAAAGGCTAAGTTTTTGTTTACGGTTTGATTTGATACCTTATCCACCTGGGACCCCTGATGAAGGCGTGTTTACCGAAACATGGACCGTGTTGGGTGGTTTGGTTCAAGGTGGTAACATTAACCGCATTTATGTTTTGGGGTTAATAAATTAGCCTGCATCTTTGTACATCTGTCTGCAGTTCTCCTTCTTTTGGGCAATGTGGGTTTGAACCCACAACCTCGAGGTGCTGAGGCTGTAGCTTTAACCACTGCGCCATACTGTTCAGTAGCTTAAAGGTGAAGCAGGAAGCCAGGGTTCAAATCCCAAGGCAACTCTTTGTGACCTCAGGCAAGTCACTTAACCCTCCATCGCCTCAGCCACAGACTTAGATTTTAAAGGTTAAGGGAAGGGATTTGATATCCTACCTTTGTGGTACAGTCAAAAGCATGCAAGTCACCTTGAGCTACTCCTCAAAACTGTTGAAGTTAATTTAAAAAAAAATCCCCCTTCATTTCTCAAAAATAAGGATGATTTTGAAGCCTTCCAGCAGTGTTGGATTCAGTCACCCAGATGCCTCTGAGCGATGCTTCATTCAGACGGCAATGGGCCACACAATGAGGATGGGACCTGCCTGTAGGCGTGCGCCTGCTCCGTCTCTCGGTACATCCATCCCTGTGTGTCTGAGCATCTCGGACAACTAGACAAGAGAGCTGTGGAACCCTCCAGTGCTCACCAAGTTTCAAGTTTATTAAAAAGTTTGTTATACCGCTTATACAAATTTCTAGGCGGTGTACAGCAATAATAAAAAGGGGAAATCATTAAAAATTACACAAACGAAAAACCACTGAAGACAGAAAAGTAAACTCCACACAAATAGGGAAAAGGGAAGAACTACAATATTTAAAATAAAGCACACTTAAAAGGGAAAAAAACAGTAGGAAGGGAAAGACTGACAATTGTTTAGTCCTAAAAAAGACAATTTTATCCGAAAGCATCCTCAAATATGAAAGTTTTGAGCTTAGCTTTAAATTGTTTAAGAGAGGGTTCCGTCCGCAAATGGGGAGGCGATGAGTTCCAAAGGGTAGGAGCAGTCACAGCAAAATTATTGGATCTCAAAGTGTTGATCGATTTGAGAGATGGGACAATTAAAAGATTCTGCGATGTGGAACGAAGAGACCTAGCTGGGTGATAAGGAGTAAGAAGTTGATCAATAAATGCTGGTTGATTGAGTTATTTGGTAGTAAAAGTTAATAACAAGATTTTATAGTTAATTCGATGTTCGACCGGTAACCAGGGAGCATCAATTAGAAGAGGTGAAACATGATCATATTTTTGTATTATCTGTAGACGTCTTATTTCCTTGTCTTTCAGATGTAGTAAGGCAGTTTGGAATGGAAACTGTTATCCTGTACACAGCTCTGATGCTGAAGAAAAGGATTGTCGTCTTCCACCCCAGAGTAGAAACCGTCCAGGAGTTTAGCAGGTATTTCAACTTCATTCCATCACTGTTCCTGCATCATTCAAACTAATTCCTGGGCTGAGGTGTGTTGATGAGAAACAGCACAGAAGCACCCCTGATTCACTTGGATTGATAACGATGGGAACGGCCATAAAAACATAAGAATTGCCGCTGCTGGGTCAGACCAGTGGTCAAAGACCAGTGCCCTGAGTCTAGCTTTACCTGCCTACGTTCCAGTTCAGCAGGAACTTGTCTGACTTTGTCTTGAATTCCTGGAGGGTATTTTCCCATATAACAGCCTCCGGAAGAGCGTTCCAGTTTTCTACCACTCATTGAACGACAACTCCCCCAGTCTCTTAACCATTTTTGTCGCTCTTCTCTGGACCCTTTCAAGTAGTCAATAAGGAGCTTTCAAAATCTAATCTAAGTCTTATACTTATATACTGAATCATCTCCTAAAAGAGGAGCTCAGTTTGATTTCCATAATTAGATTGTCAAAAAAGAACCATTAGATAAGAGGTATGGAAAACCTCTCATATACTGACAGACTGAAAAAGCTGGGGCTGTTCTCCCTGGAAAAGCGGAGACTTAGAGGAGACATGATAGAAACCTTCAAGATCCTGAAGGGTATAGAAAAAGTAGACAGGGACAGATTTTTCAGATTATGGGGAACCACAAGTACAAGGGGGCACTCGGAAAAATTAAAAGGAGACAGGTTTAAAACAAATGCCAGAAAGTTCTTTTTCACCCAGAGAGTGGTGGACACATGGAACGCGCTTCCGGAGGCTGTGATAGGCCGGAGCACGTTACAAGGCTTCAAAGAAGGTTTGGATAGGTTCCTAGAGGATAAAGGAATTGAGGGGTACAGATAAGAGTAGCGGTAGGTTATAGGGATAGTCTGGGACCATTGCTCAGGCAATGGGCCTGATGGGCCGCCGCGGGAGCGGACCGCTGGGCGAGATGGACCTCTGGTCTGCCTCAGCGGAGGCAACTTCTTATGTTCTTATGTAGATCAATACGGAATACTAAGACCTATTAATACTCATTGGAGTTATTACCGTAAAGACGTTTTTAACAGATCAGTATGAAAAATTTGAAGAGAGAGACAGCTTCTTATATAAGAAGATAATTCATTCTAAATTGCTGGAAATAAGTCTGGAAAGGAACCAGAAATTTTACTAGTAGATTTTATTCCTTTCAAGGATGGGAAAGAAAGCTTATACATAGGAAAGTTCTAGAGTCTGAAGATCTTAAAGTATTCACAGAAAAAGTGATTAAAGGTGCAACTTTTCAACATTCAGAATTAAAATGAAAATGTAAAGCATCTGGCTACTCAGTTCTTCAGTGCAACTATAGTCACAAGCCATAGATGGAGTGACTTATAGCGATTACAGCAGGAAGGTGTTATAGGGACACTAGAAAAGGTTCAAAGAAGAGCGACCAAGATTGGAACTCCTCTCGTATGAGGAAAGACTAAAACGGTTAGGGCTCTTCAGCTTGGAAAAGAGACGGCTGAGAGGAGATAGGATTGAAGTCTACCCTGAGTGGGGTAGAACGGGATCTATTTTTCACTCTGTCAAAAATGACAAAGACTAGGGGGACACTCGATGAAGTTATAGGGAAATACTTTTAAAACCAATAGGAGGAAATATTTTTTTCACTCGGAGAATAGTTAAGCTCTGGAATGCGTTGCCAGAGGTTGTGGTAAGAGTGGTTAGCGTAACTGGTTTTAAGGAAGGTTTGGACAAGTTCCTGGAGGAAAAGTCCATAGTCTGTTATTGAGAAAGATATGGGGAAAACCACTGCTTGTTGTGGATCGGTAGCATGGAATGTTGCTACTCTTTGGGTTTCCGGAATCTTTTGTTACTCTTTGGGAATCTGTAATGTTGCCGCTCCTGGGGTTTTGGCCAGGTACTAGTGACTTGGATTAGCCACCGTGAGAAACACAGAAACCTAGAAGATGACGGCAGATAAGGGTCATAGCTACTGGGGCTACTGGGCTAGATGGACCATCGGTCTGACACCGTAAGCCTATTCTTATGACAAGAATGATGTATTGAATGTTGTTTTGAGATACCGGGATTGGTGGGGGGGGGGGGGATCAGGACGGCTCAGCCAGAGCAGAGAGAACTTCTTCAGAGTGATGTTCTCAGACCTGCATCAGGGTTTAGGGAGATCTGGAATGGACTTCCTTGTCCTATTAGAATGATACGTTCTTTTCAATTGTTTCAGAAAACTCTGAAAACGTTATTTTCACAATATTTAGATGGTCTGCCCAGAGGACTTAGTAACCGTTAGCATTGCAGGGCTCATTTGTGCTGAGCTAGGTCTAATTTATTACTCACCTTTTCTTTCTATCTCTTTGCAATCTGATCTTCTGATTTTTGTATTTTTTATTTTTTTTTGTTAATCGAATCGAGCTCTGTCTGGAGATGACCCGGTTATAAACTGAACATTAGATTAGGGTACATGGACTCTTCTGGAGCTAGGTAGGAAGGGTATAGCCCAGCTTGTAATACTGACGTGCTTTGCTGTCCCACAACATGTGTAAGCCAGGCCGGTTTGAGGGGGGGTGGGGGTGGGGTTGTGGATAGAATTTGGGGGAACTGAAGAGTTGAAAAATGTCAGTCAGATGTATGACACTTTGCCTAAAAGTGTCGTAGAGTTCTCCAGGAAGAATTCTGTCCTTGACTTAGTTGCATTGCAGAAGCCGTATCAGAGGGGGCCCAGAGTGTACTGGAAATAAAGCCCCCATCTCTGCCTCGATACACGCTTTCGCTCCTGAGAATTAGGGAAGCCACTGACTCTGCCTTTTCTGTGCCTCCTTTCTGAAGGACTCTGCCCGGCTTGGTTTGGCACCGGCAGGACTGGTCGATCCTACACCCATGTGTGCATCTCACCGAGGAGGAAACGGAAGCTCTCAAGGCCTGTACAGGTGGGCGACTGCACGTTTCTGAGTCTCACGTTAAGAATAGGATTTTTGAATTATGTGGTCATATCCCAGGTTATATATATACAAGATCCAAAACACAAAACTCATGAGTTTTACATTTCTGAGAAGGTGACAATTGGAATAACCTCCCATACATTGCAGGCCAGAGAAACAAGCGGTTTCTCTCTGGTCAGAGCTGCATTTTGGCGAGTCGCTCTGTAGACATTTGGGACCTATGATTGTGTGAGTCTTTATGGGAGTCAGCTGCAGGGTCTAATTGGATTTCGCTTGAATGCGGCTCTGACCTGGGGAAACCCATTTGAGCAGCTTAAATATATTCAGAGGAAAAGCCTCAGAAACCCTCTCTAACTAGAAAGGGCAATTCACTTCATATGCATAAAAACCTCCGGTGTTCCTTTAGCGAGTCACTAAATAAATTTATCGTTTAGCGTGTAAGGCAACACAAGCTCTCAGCCCAACCGACGGCCAGCGTTTCGCCTCATGGCTGCATCAGAGATTGAAGAGGACTGAGCTTCTCACGACTAACGATGCTTGTAAGCGTGAATTTGTGTGCCTTTGAGAAGCTCAGACCTCTTCATTCCCTGACGCAGCCACGAGGGGGAAACACTGGCCACTGTCAAACCAAGCGGAATTTTTCAAGAAACTCCAGCAAACCATTCTATCATTGGCTGGTGATTTCAATGCTGTCATGGATCCATTGCTAGACAAACAACCTAGTAAACAGATGAAGTCACTCGGTTTAGAAAATATGGTACAATCGTGTGGTTTGAGGGATATATGGCGTATTCTTCATTTCAATGCTCGGGAATTTTCCTTCTGTTCGCATGTTCATAAATCATTTTCGAGAATAGATTATATTTTTGTTTCAGAAAATTTAGTTCAACAAGTTATAAAAGCCAGCACAGATCCGATTCTATTGACGGATCATGCTGGAATTTGGATAGAGTTTCAGACCTCAGATAGCGTTATTGGTAGACCTGTATAGAGATTTAATAATTCATTGCTTGCTGATTCAAATTTTCTTGGGGAAATTCAAAAGAAAATGGAGGAGTATTTTCAATTCAACTCCTCGGAGGAAATCTCTTTGGAAACTATATGGGATGCTTTTAAAGCTACAGTTAGGGGGCAAATAATTTCGTACTCAGCATTTATTAGGAAAAAGTTGAAAATAGAATTTTCTGAATTGGAACAAGTTATTTCGAACCTTGAATCACAACTGGCCTCAAATTGCAGGATAGTACTCTGCAGGATCTATTGAAAGCTAAGTATAGATACAAGTGCTGCCCGATTCAGGAAAAAAAATTTTGATTCGATTCGATTCAGCCTATTAAATTGGTTTTTCGATTCGTTTTGATTTTCCTGCCCAATTGGGTAGGGGTTTTATTTTTTTTTCAAAACATCCTGGTGGGTTTATTTTATAGCCTCTTCACCCCCTTTGCCTTCTCCTAACCACACTGGCGCTGTGGTGTAAACAAAATAAAAAAACAAAAAGGACTTTTCCTCTCTCTGTTAAATCCTAGCTCACGTTTGTGGTCTAACACCAGCTCTGGCAGGATACACGTTTCAAATCTGACATATTGTAATCACAAAACAGAAAATAAAATTAGTTTTTCTACCTTTTGTTGGCTGGTTAGTTTTCAAATCTTGTTGGTCCAAGGCTCTGGTTGTCTTCTAATAACTTGCTTGCCAGGGTCTCCTTCTTTCTCTGTGCTAACCATCCACCTTCCATCTCTGTCCTCCCCTTCCGTTTCCCTTCCCTCCCCAGGAGGTCTGGCATCTTTCCTTTTTTTCATCTCCCTCCACAATCCACCTTTTCTTAACTACCCTTTCATCCAGCATCTCTCCCTCCTTCCCCACCACCCCAGGGACCACCATCTCTCCCTTTCTTTTCCCAACTACCCTCCTCTCCAGTATCTCTATCACCCCTCTTCACCATCCCTTGTGCCCAACTTCTCTCCTTTTCTGTTCCTTCCTTCCCTAAATCCCATTGTCCATCATCTCTCTCCCTCCCCAAAGTCCAGCATATGCACGTCTCTTTGAACCCCCCTTCCCTCCCTCCCTCCCTCTGTGTACTTCTACACCAGGGACCACTCCCCTGAAGGTCTGTCCCCCCTGAAGGCCTACACCTCCCCCTGAAGGCCTGTGCCACCATCCTTGAAGGCCTGTCACCCCCCTTGAAGGCCTGCCTGCTTGTCCCCCCTAAAGGCCTGTCCCCCCCTTGAAGGCCTGCATCTCACCCCTAAAGGCCTGCCTGCCTGTCCCCTCCCTTAAAGGCTTGCATCTCACCCCTGAAGGCCTGCCTGCCTACTTGCCCCCCCCTGAAGGCCTGCATCCCCCCCTGAAGGCCTGCCTGCCTGCCTGTCCCCCCTTGAAGGCCTGCATCTCACCCCTGAAGGTCTGCCTGCCTGTCCCCCCTGTAGGCCTGCCCCACCCCCCACCTCGAAGGACTGCTCACCCCTCCCCCCCCAGGAAGGCCTGCGTGTTCCCCCTGGCCTCCCACTGGTGACTGGCTTTCCCCCTGTCCTCCCCGCACCATTTACCTTATAGATGCAGCCTGCAGACAAGATCGCGCTGCTAGTGATCTTTGCAAACTGCTTCGGAGCTGTTTCCTCTGCCGTGGTCCCGCCCCTTCTCTGACATCAGAGGCAGGATTGTGGCAGAGGAAACAGCTCTGAAGCAGTTTGCAAAGATCGCTAGCATCGCAATCTTGTCTGCAGGCTGCTTCTATAAGGTAAACGGTGCAGGGACGCCGGGGGGGGGAGCCAGACAGCAGCACAAACCGGCTGATCCTCCCCCCTCGCCCTCTAAAGCAAGTGCGGCAGCAGCCAGCCAGAAAGAGCAGCGCTGCCGCTCCTGCTTTAGGGGGCGAGGGGGGAGGGTCAGCCGAATTGGGAAGCCGATTATTTTTGTTGTTGTTTTAAATCGATTCGAATCAATTCACCCGAAGTGAATCGAACTGATTTGAATTGTGAATCAGGCAGCACTAATAGATACCATGAGATTTCCTCACATTTGGCTAGGAGAGATTTGTGTACACAGCAGGCTTTGTATTATGGAAACTCGAATAAAGCGGGAAGATTACTGGCTAATTATCTTAAGCAAAAAAAAGGAAAGTAAAGATTGTGGCTATTAAAGATGAGAATGGTTCTACTCATTCTCAAATTGAAAATATTTTAAAACAATTTCTGAACTTTTATAAAGCTTTGTATTCTTCTGTGCCTTATTCAAATAAAGAAAATAAAGGTCTGGAATTTTTACAGTTAATTAAGGGACCTAAAATTCCTGCGCATATAAAGGAGAATTTGGAAATGCCTATATCACTCAAGGAGCTTCAGACCGCATTGAAATCTCTCAGAGTTGGATCCGCTCCGGGAAATGACGGTTTTACGGTGGAGTTTTTTTAGATCTTTTCAAATTACACTCTTATCTAATCTTTTAAAAGTATATTAAGCACAACTAACTAAAGGTTGTATTGAAGGTTCTATGGACGAAGCCAAAGCCAAATAAGGATCCTCTTTTCGTTTCAAACTACAGGCCTATTTCTTTAATAAATGTGGATAGAAAACTTTTGGCTAAGCTATTAGCAGGGCTCGGTCTTGGGCCCGATCCTATTCAACATCTTCGTAAGCGACTTGGCTAAGGGTCTTCGAGGTAAAATTACTTTATTTGCCGATAACGCCAAACTATGCAACATAGTGGGCAAGAGCACAACAGACAAAAGCACAGTGCCTGACAAAGGCTCAATACCCGACAGTATGACACATGACCTACTCCTACTGGAGCATTAGTCCAGGATTTGGCAACTAAGTTTCAATGCCAAAAAATGCAAGGTCATGCACATTGGCAGCAAAAATCCATGCACGTCTTACACCCTAAATGGTGAGACCCTAGCAAGGACTGTAGCAGAACGTGACTTGGGGGTGATTATTAGCGAAGACATGAAGACTGCCAATCAAGTGGAGAAAGCTTCATCCAAAGCTAGACAAATCATAGGTTGTATCCTTATGAGCTTTGTCAGCCATAAGCCTGAGGTCATAATGCCGTTGTACAGATCCATGGTGAGACCCCATCTGGAATACTGTGTACAATTCTGGAGGCCACATTACCACAAAGATGTGCGGAGAGTTGAGTCGGTTCAGAGAATGGCCACCCGGATGGACTCGGGACTCAAGGATCTCCCGTATGAGGAACGGCTGGATAAGTTGCAGCTATACTCACTCGAGGAACGCAGAGAGAGGGGAGACATGATCAAGACGTTCAAATATGTCACGGGCCGTATCGAGGTGGAGGAAGATATCTTTTTTTCTTAAAGGTCCCATGGCAACAAGAGGGCATCCGTTGAAACTCAGGGGTGGGAAATTTTATGGTGACACCAGAAAATATTTCTTCACCGAAAGAGTGGTTGATCGCTGGAATAGTCTTCCACTAGAGGTAAATGAGGCCAGCAGCATGCCAGATTTTAAGAAAAAATGGGATTGGCATGTGGGATCTCTTCACGGAGGGAGTTAGGGGGTGGGACATTGGTATGGGCAGAGTCCTATTTAAATTCGCCTGTTTCTGTTACAAAACAGTATTTGGTCTAGCCCCAAACTACATCAACCTACACTTCTTCCTGAATCACAGAAACAAAAACTCCTGCAGAATCCAGCTATTCGCCTTCCCCCCCCTAAAACTCTGTCACTCCAATAAATTCCTCGACAAAACCTTCGCCTTTCAGGCCGCCAAACTAAACCCATGGATAGCCCAATTAATCCTCGAGGCTCCCACCTACCTCAGTTTTAGAAAATTACTCAAAACTCACCTCTTCCAAGGCCAGGACACTTAATTGCCCCCTCCTCAAAGAACCTAAACCTCCTCCCTCCCTTTATTACACCCCCCCCCCCCCCCGATCCACTCTACCCTGCCCCCCAACTTCATCTACTTCGTTGCCTGCAACTCTGTTCAACTAACACTTAACTGTATATAACTCTGTTTAATTAATACTTAACTGTATGTAACTATGTTCAATTAATACTTAACTGTAACTATGTTCAATTAATACTTAACTGTATGTAACTATGTTTAAATTAATGTGAACCACCTAGAACTCACTGGGTATGGCGGTATACAAAAATAAAGTTATTATTATTATTATTATTATAGATGGGCCGTGGCCCTTTTCTGCCGTCAGTTTCTATGTTTCTAAGACTAGCCAAGGCTCTCCCTTATATGATCGGTAGCACCAAATGGGTTTTGTTGCTCAAAGACATTCTTCCAATAATACCAGATTGGCATTTCATATGCTAAATTTATCAAAAACATTGAAAGATCCAGATTTTCTGTTTCCTTAGATGCGGAGAAGGCTTTTGATCGAATAGAGTGGACTTTTATGTATCAAGCAATGGATTGGTTTGGGATAGGTTCTGGATTTATTCAAATGATTCAAACCTTGTATAGTTCCCCTTATGTCAGACTATACATAAATAATGTTTTTTTCAGAGCATTTTAGGCTAGAGAGGGGAGTTAGGCAAGGGTGTCTTATCTCCTTTGCTGTTTGATATTGTTCTGGAACCCTTGTTGTTGGCCATTCAGTAGGCGGAGAAGATACAAGGAATTCCTTATACAGATCGAGAATATAAAATCTCTGCTTATGTGGATGATATTTTACTTCATTTGAGAAATCCTGAATCTACCATTCCGCATATACTGGATCTGATAGACCGATTTGGTAAATTCTCGGGATATAAGATAAATTGGAGTAAATCAGAAGTTCTTCCTTTGAATGTGCATTCTATAAAAGGTTTATTTGATGCATTCCCTTTCCTTTGGAAGGAAGAGGGAATAAAATATTTAGGCATTATGATTCAAAAAACATTAGAAGACACTGACAGTAAATGAAAAATCTTTATTGCTTAAAGTCAAAGGTATATTTGAGCAATGGAACCCTTTACATCTTTCTTGGTGGGGGGAGAGTCCAGACTGTAAAAATGATGATTCTTCCTGTGGTCGGTTACCAAATGAGCATGTTGCCAGTTTACTTTCAGGGGTCCTTTTATAAAAAGTTAAATAGTATCCTAACATTTATTTAGCAGGGTAAAAAGGCTAGAATTGCCTTAGTAGCTTTACAGAAATCAATTGCGGCAGGAGGGGTAAATTTTCCAAACTTCTATAGATATCATGAGGCAGGGTATGTATTGGATCCTCCCTGAAGTCTTGGAACATCTTCCAGATTGACTATATTTGGAATGGCAACTCCTGTCCCCATTGCGTTTGGGTCATGTCTTGAGTATCAAGATGCCTAGGTTTTATAAGGACAACAAAATCTTAGTTTCCACATGGCAAACATTAAAATGTATAAATGATTTGACACCAATTCCAATTCATCAGTCCATGTGTCAGTCCCTATGGTTGAACTCCAAGATTCAAATTGGCGGATATCAAAGTTATCTGGAAGCATTGGATGCAGGCGGGTATACGTACGTTAGATGGTGTGATATCAAATGGAAAGATGCTTGAGTTTTCACAACTGCAACAATCTTTTGGTATTTCAAAGTCTCAAACATTTAAATGGTTGCAGTTGAAGCAGGCTATTCAGACAGGGTTCCCTGAATGGCGGAATTTAATAGATCAGTATAGTTTGCCGGTCCTATGCTTCCAGATAGATTTCCTAGGACATCAGGTTGCCCAGTGGTATAAATTAGTATCTGAATTTGTGACTAAAAAGCCAAAAACTAGTCTTAAAGACATTTGGAGCATTGAGACAAAGCAGCAGATTTCTGCGTCTCAATGGCCACGAATTTGGATTTGGAGAATGAGATGTACAGTTTCAGCATCTATGAGACAGACTTGGTTCTTCTTGTTACATAGATCTTTTTGGACCCCTGTTAGGTTACAAAGGTTAGATGCTGGATCATTTGCTCTATTATTGTCCCTTGATACTCAAATTATCACGCTATTGGAAGTTCCATTAGCATTATCATATGATATAATATTGTTTGGAATGATTTTATTACCCAAAAAACCAATTAATGCAAATCGGAACAAATTGCTCCTCATGCAACTGATAATGAAAAACTGGAAAAGTTGGGATAACTCAAATTATAGTTTCTGGTGGGAATCCCTATGCCAGATTTCTAAGTTTGAAAACATTAAGGGCTCCTTTTACTCGTGACTTTTCATCACGCATTAAACCCTGCGCTGGCCAAGAGGAGGCGGTAGCGGTAGCACGCGTTAAACTGCTAGCGCGGCTTCATAAAAGGAGCCCTAATTCTTTACGGTTAGGACACCATAACAAATTCTTTTTTTTTTTTATAAAATCTTTATTCATTTCAAATCTTAAAACAAGTACAATAATTGCATTTATCAATTTAACTTTCAAATACACTTGAAATCTTACAATTGGTCCTCATAGTATAAAACAATATCACCTCTCTTATTCAATTATGAAAATGATTTATTAATAATCAAAACAAAATTCCCTTCCCCCACCCCACCCTTAATGTCTTAAAATATTCTATTAATGGCCTTGAAATTTGTTATAATTTCCTTTTTGGACAGCTAGTGTCCTTTCCATTTTAGGCCAGCAGCGTGCCTGATTTTAAGGCCAAATGGGATCGACACGTGGGATCTATTCACTAGGCAAAGGTAGGGGAGGGTCATTAGGGTGGGCAGACTAGATGGGCCGTGGCCCTTATCTACCGTCTATTTCTATGTTTCTATGTAACTAATACACGCAGTACCTACTTGTTCACTTTTCCATCCCTAAAGGGCTGCACCTACAAGAAATACCTCGATAGAACACTATCATTCCAAGCAGGCAAATGGAACAAATGTTTAACCAACTTCATCTCAAATGCACTTTCGTACCAAACGTTTAGGAAGTCAATAAAAACTTATCTCTTTGACAAATTTCTCTGACCTCACTTCAACCTGATGTACTTCCAAAACACTTCCAGATAAACCTGACTAAACTTAGCATGCCAATGTAATTTCAAAAGTTCTCTGTAATGTCACTGTCTGTATACAGTCTCTTCCCTTGTAAACCGCTTGGAACTGTTTGTGGTATGGCGGTATATAAAAATAAAGTTATTATTATTATATATATTACAAACAGAATTCCACTAGAAACAATAATTAAGTCCATTCCAAGTTTTCCAATTATAAGTGATCTGTTGAATGGCAACCCCAGTTAAAATTAGCAATAACTTATTATTAGATGATATTTGTTTCTTAGTTCTCATTTCTATACCAAATAAAACTGTCATATGATAATGCCACCTGATTTTCTAATAGGGAATTAATTTGATTTCCAAAACTCTAATATAAAAGGACAATAGAATAAGAAATGATCTAAAGTCCCTGCTTCAAGATGACAATGCCAGCATTTATCAGATTTAGAGCTCTAGGCCGTTAACAAAATATTGTAAGTTATGAATATGAACTATTATCATTATTATTACCATTATTATTTCCCTTTGATTCATGATTGATTGTCATACATATCCAGGAGGGATGGGGGAGGGGGATGAAACAGTTTTATATTATTTGTTGGAATAGAGTGCAGTATGTTATATTACTTGGTTGTTCATGTATTTGATATCAAAAATGAATAAAGAATTTAAAAAAAAAGTTACATTTATTTAGTGACTCGCTAAATGAATACTGGAGGTTTTTATGAAGTGAATTGCCCTGATGGGGTTCTGAGGTTTTTCCTCCGAATATATTTAAATTATCCAGCTTGATTCCATTGTTGTTATACAGCTATTTTTGATTTTGTACTGGCGGGGAGGGGGGGGAGAGGTTGTGTGCGATTATTGAAACCCATTTGAACCCCTGTTTATTTGAGATTGGCTTGTGCTGTGATTATACAGTCATATGAAAAAATCAGGACACCCCTTGAAATATTCAGTTCTTTCTTAAGAAATGTTCACATATCGATGTCAAATCTTTTTTTTTAATTTATCTCAGGAAAAGAAAGTGATGTAATTGCAGGTAAACAACAAAAATTTTCCTTGAAACAAAAGATATTCACAACTACATCACTTTCTTTTCCTGAGATAAATAAAAAAAAAAGATTCGACATCGATATGTGAACATTACGTAAGAATAGCCGTACTGGGTTAGACCAATGGTCCATCAAGCCCAGTTGCCCGTTCTCACGGTGGCCAATCCAGGTCACTAGTACCTGGCCAAAACCCAAGGAGTAGCAATATTCCATACTACCAATCCAGGGCAAGCAGTGGCTTTCTCCGTGTCTTTCTCAATAACAGACTTTTCCTCCAGGAACTTGTCCAAACCTTTCTTAAAACCAGCTATGCTATCCGCTCTTACATCCTCTGGCAACGCTTTCCGGAGCTTAACTATTCTCTGAGTGAAAAAAAAATTTCCTCCTATTGGTTTTAAAAGTATCTCCCTGTAACTTCATCGAGTGTCCCCTAGTCTTAGTAATTTTTGACGGAGTGAAAAATCGATCCACTTGTACCCGTTCTACTCCACTCAGGATATTCTAGACTTAGAACATATCTCCCCTCAGCTGTCTCTTTTCCAAGCTGAACAGCACTAACCATTTTAGTCTTTCCTCATACGAGAGGAGTTCCATCCCCTTTACCATCTTGGTTGCTCTTCTTTGAACCTTTTCTAGTGCCACTATATCTTTCTTGAGATAAGGAGACCAGAAGTGAACGCAATACTCCAGATGAGGTCGCACCATGGAGAGAACTGAATATTTCATGGGGTGCCCTAATTTTTTCACGTGACTGTACTATTGTTCCATATTGATTTTTGGTGTATAGGTTCAATGGAATAACCTACCAGCAGAGATGGTGAGAACCAATTATGGGGGTAGAATTTGAGCAGATGTGTAAGAGATTGGTAGCATCAGATTTGTAATGTGGATTAAAGAGCGTGTGATAGGGATTCAGGGTACAGGGCCAATAAAAGGAAGACAGTAGAATTGTCTTCGATGATGAGTGATATGGCCAACAGCTGGGAGATATCTTTAGCTTGAGTATTGTATATTACCCATTCTGTTGCTGAGTCACGTCAAAACTGCAGTAATAATCCCATCCAAAGCAGCGTAGGTCAAACCGGCCTGAATTGAACAGAAATCATTTCCCAAACTTCTCATCTCTGAGGTAGCTATCGGCTTGTCTTGTAAGAATGTAAAGCAGTTATTCCTTTCTGAGAATCTCCTGACCCCTTCTGATAACTTTCTGCCCCAGGATACATTGCTGGCTTCACTGAATCTGAAGTGAGTAACAGACTGGATCTATATGACGTGTTCGTGAACCTGGTGGATGGTGAGATCACTGTCTCTCCGGCAGCCAAAGGTGGGTGGGCTATGTAGCTTGTCCTTGCTGGTTGTTGTGAGACGCCAAGACCATCGCCAGTGTAACGTTGCCCGACCCTGTCTCCCTCTGCAGAGTCCATGGTCATGGGAAAGCTGCACAAAGACATCGGGCAACTGATTGTGCAGTCTGCAGAAGACCCAGAGAAATCCGACAGTCAGGTCATCAAGGTAATCAATGTCCCTCTTTCGATGATCCCTTCCTCAAATGCACATTGACCTAGATAGATGTATGGAAATGTAAAATATAAACTGCAGATTATTGAGACAGTGCTCCCTTCCTTAAAAGCATTAGTCTGTTAGAAAATATTCCCACAAATAGAAAAAAAGACCAAGTGCTGGGTTTCAGAGGATCACTTGGGGACTCGTGGTTCCTCTTCAAAGATTCTGGTGAGGGAGTGCCACATGTCCCCTCTGCTGCCCATTCTTAAAACTGACTACTACTGTAGGAATGAGTGTTTAAGGACACCCATTAAGGTGGAACAGTAAGAGGACTTAGCTAAGAGCGGAAATGAAATGCATCGGTCCTCTCAATGGTCATCAAAGCATTCTTCCAGCATCGCCCATTGTAGCTCAGAGAGCTGCCCACACATGCGAGGGTAGAGGGCCAGGGCATTAACAACGAATCTAGTCTTACATCCGCTGAGAATGCAGGAGAGAGACGTGATCTGTTATCGGTCAGGGTCTCCATTGTGCCGAATTCAGTATAACAGGAACTCTGTGATCCACACCACTGAACTGAGGCCCCGACACTCAAAAGCTTTTCCATGTCAGTAAGACTCATTAAAGCAGTCTTAACTAGCATGGAAGCTCTCCTGCTGATGTTCAAAAGGGTTCTCGGCCACGCAAACGCATCATAAGCAGTAGACCCTACCTTACCTTCTGTCCCACAGTTTTCTACTAGGATTCATTGCCCCCACCCCTACGACGCCACTGGATTAAAGCCCTGTCTTGTCTTTACTCATTGGTTCTAACTTGTCCAGAATTCTTTTCCAGAATTCCTCTCTAGGTATCTTGTTATGCCGTTCCATAGTGTTTCTTCCATGGCTGTGGGTATATTTGCAGTCGGTAATTTTAAGTAAAAATTTAAAAGATACTGATGGGACCAGATAACCGGTTCTCATTTAACTTGGTCTTACAAGCCATACCTCCTGTGTTACGATCTACGGCTAACGATTTAGGACTTTTGTGGCCTGTTCTGAGTAAATTTCCATTTGGTTCAATCCAAAAAACAAAATTCAAGGACTGAATGGCAACGGAGGGGGATTTTGGTTTGTCAATCAATTATATCAGGGTAATAACTTTAAAATGTTACATAATTTTTTTAATGGTTGCAGTTAAAACATTGTTTGGCAAAGTCATGTTACAAAGAGATCTGATAAATGCCAGGGATGTGGGCTTAGAGAATTTTTAGGCAATCGAAAAGAGCCTCTTTAGTTTATCAAAAGGTTAAATTAAAGAGATTGAATGCATGTATTACTCTGCAGCAGTTGTGGGAACATGATTTCTGAATGGAAATCGAGGATGTTATATGGACAGTTTTCTGGACCTTCTCTCTTTCTTGTATGTTGCTCACGGGCATATTGGACACCTTATAGAGTCTCCCGACTGTCAGCGCATAGATCTAATTGATGCTGGACTTGTAAAATCAATGTGGGCCCGTTTTATCATATGTCGTTTGGATGCCATGCTGTTAAAATGTTTGGAGATGAAGTCTAGCAACGAGTGCAAGAAATCTTTGGATTCTGTCTAGAGCTGACTTATGAAATTGTCATTTTGTGTTCTGCTCTCTTATCGTGTTTAGTTAAAAAAATCTATAAGACCAAATTATTTGATGTTCTTACGGGTCTGACAATTCAGCATTTTTATCAGAATGGAAGAATAGTACAGATTGGTGGACGGGATTTGTCTTGCCATGTTCACTTCAATATTTTAAGAGGTTTTGGGCTCTTTTAGACGACTATTGTAGAAAATATGCTAATTGACTTGTCTTTCTGGTTTGTACTCCCAATTCGTCAACTTTTACCATTTTCTTGGGGGGGAGGGTTTAAATGTCATTAGATTAATTGTGTTGAATTACACTCCTCCCTCGTATTCACGGGGGTTAAGGGCAGGGCTGACCCGTGAATATGGAAAATTCGCAAATAACTTTCAGGCTGACTCTGACCCACCCCCGCTTCCCTCCTGCCTCCCGGACCTTACCTGGTGGTCTAGCGGTGGCGCGAGGCAGGAGCAATCTTTCTACACTCCTGCCCCGTGCAGAGCTGTCATCAAAAATGGCTGCCGTGAATTCCCGTTGTAGTTTCGTGAGACCACCGGAACTCACAGCAGCCATTTTCAATGGCGGCTCTGCACGGGGCAGTAGTGTAGAAAGATCGCTCCTGCCCCGCATCACCACTAGACCACCAGGTAAGGTCGATTTCTCTAGGGGGGGGTCATGGCACCAAAAAACAGTGAATAGTCAAAACCGCGGGTGCCGAAACCACAAACAAGGAGGGAGGAGTTTATTGTATTTTATGAAATTCAATAAAGACTTTTAAACAACATGGTCTATGAAGGGGAAATTCAAACCTCTAAATAGAATAGAAATGAAATCCAGGCAGTGGCCGCCTTTGTGTGTTGAAGAAGTAACAGAATTGAATTGTTCAGTAAATTTTTAAAGGTAGGGATTTTGGGGTCCTCATGCATTTCCAATTTCAAATTATCAGATTGGGATAGGTTATGGCAGAGTGAGAGATTAGATTCAACAGATTATCCTCTCGATTGTTCCAGTTACCAGATGGTTTGGAAATCAGAATGCCCGAATCTTTCCCTCCTGGGTTTTTCATGCAACAGATCATATCTTCTAACTCTCTAGTAATCACAAGGAAAGGAATGATCTATATAGTATGAGTAATCCCCCCCCCCCACCTCTCTCTTTAATTTTCTGGAGCAATGAATTGACTGGAATCCATGTTTCTGTTCTACAAGCTAGTCCTGCCGGGTCTTATTACAAACTGAGCAAGTAGAGTCGGATACAAGCATTTTGTAGGCACATAGTTCTCCTTGGACGGCATTTCTGAAGTACATGGCATCTGTTTTAAATGATCAGAAACCCTTCTTCTATAGCAGGGGTGTGAAAGTCCCTCCTCAAGGGCCGCAATCCAGTCGAGTTTTCAGGATTTCCCCAATGAATATGCATGAGATCTATTTGCATGCACTGCTTTCGTTGTATGCTAATAGATCTCATGCATATTCATTGGGGAAATCCTGAAAACCCGACTGGATTGTGGCCCTCAAGGAGGGACTTTCACACCCCTGTTCTATATTGAGAAAAAGCGAGCTTCATCTTTCTAGTACCCATAATCACACTTGCTACTTCTGGTATTGTAGTACCATCAGTGGCGTTGGGGGGGGCGCCAGCACCCATCCTTCTCTCCACCCTTCCCCGTACCTCTTTAGCGCTCCTGGAGCAAACAGCAACCCCAACCTGCCGCTTGTGCCAGCGTCGGCTCTTTCTTCGATGTCACTTCCTGGACCCAGACCTAGGAAGTGACATCAGAGGAAGAGTCAACGCTGGTTCGAGCAGCAGGTTGGGAGTTGCTGCCCTCACCAGGACCATTAAAGAGATAGAAGGGCAGGGAAGGAGTGGGCTGGAGAGGGGTGCCACTGCCCTGGGTACCTCTCACCCTCGCAACGCCACTGAGCCCCATCACCAGATATGTTTTCCTAGGATTGAAACCTTTGTGATTCCCGAGTCTACGAACTCTATTAGAAAACATCATCGTAATGATTGAAACGCTGTTACTTTGAATAAAGTTATGAAATTGCCAATAGGAAACCTATTAAGGCCAGGTGATGGATCAGGAGCCGCTGCATCTTGCAACTTCCCTAGAGGCTTCGGTAGTTCAAACTTATAATATTAACCACTGTAATCACTTTCCCTCAACAATGATGTTTCTTAGTACTGGGCTGCAATTAAAAGAATGGCCAGATGTAAGGAAATCTCTCGCCTTACCACTTCATCACATAGTTACAACGCTGGTCGTCGGGGGTGAATCACGGTGATAGTGGATGGTCTTGGTACCCTTTCTGGAGGCACCATTGATCCATATCGCGTGGACGGGCCTTCAGGACGGACGTGCTCTCTCGGTGGGTTAAGGAGGGACTTGATGGAAAACTTCCTCCTTACCCTGCCGATCTGATGGAGAAAAGAGGCCCGCCTGGTCCGTTGTGTTTTTAAAGCCATTGATCCTTGCCACGGGGACAGGGACAAAATTTGTCCCCACGTCATACTCTGAAAACATGAGACTAGTATCAATATGGCAACTCAATGATTAAAAAAACCCAACAACCTGCTGAAGCTGTTTTTGGATTTCAGTGATCTACTGTTAAATGGCATAATTTGTGTCTTGTCTGCCATCTGCAATGTTCTTCCATCATGTGCTTGAGCAGCTGGGCACATAATGGAAAGACAAGACCGACTAGTAGATAGAGTTTTATACCCTTAAATCTTATTATCCTGTAGA
The DNA here is from genome assembly GCF_902459505.1 of Geotrypetes seraphini. NCBI lineage: Eukaryota > Metazoa > Chordata > Amphibia > Gymnophiona > Dermophiidae > Geotrypetes > Geotrypetes seraphini. Next base: position 318,956,421 of record NC_047087.1, read on the forward strand.
ATCATATCCCCCTCCATCATGTTTATCTTGTGGCATTCCCTGTCTATAAACAGACTGAGCATACAAGAACTGTCTCTGTGTTGTTGTTTTTTCTCTTTCCAGGATATTTCCCTGAAGACGAAGGAGATCCTGACCACATTGGCGTCCTTCGCAGACACTGCAAGCGACGGAGAGAAGCCGAGCATTAACTTTGAAGCGCTAAAGCAGAAGCGTTTCCCTCCTGCCACCGAGAACTTTCTCTTTCACTTAGCAGCCTCGGAACAAATGCTGCGGGTCTGATAACGACTCCACTGCGCAATTGGATCTGGTGGTATTAACACTGCGGCGCTGTTGCTTTGTAGCCAGGAGGAAAGGCTAGTGGGATGACCATGTAATGCTACCTGAGGCTAGGATCGTGACACAGTTTTTAAAAAATTTTAGGAGCATTTTGAGATCCCTACTCGCATTTCTTAGGATGGATTTGAAACCTCACTTCCCCCGAGCTGGAACACACCGAAGAATTAATTGGATCTGGTTTTCTGCAAGTTGATGAGGGAGACCCAAAAAGTCACAAACGGCCATGCCTTGTGCGTAAATGAGACGCAACGTGACGTCCCCAGGGTGTGTTCAGGGGCCTGGAAGATAACCAGACTGGGACTGTTGGCTTATGTGGTGTTATAATTCATTTAAATCCCTTTTATTGTATTTCTAAGGAACAGTCATCCTTCTGGATCTGATTTTCATCAGATCCTAGAATAATTACAGCTAAAGTAAAATGGAATTGAATACCTTTCACCCATAATATTGATTCTGAATAGGGAATGACATGGGGACTCAATTTCCCCATTCCACCCCTGTCCCTGCCCCTTTCCCGTAAGCTCTGCCTTAACCCTTTCAGGACCAAGGGACATATTTGTCCCATAACTTTAAAATCCTATAAATTTTGATTGGGATAGTCTACAGTTCTAAATTTGATATGTACGGATTCCATATGATACTGCCTTTATGTAAACAAACTGGTTCCGACATTCATTCATTAGCGTCGTTGCCAGATTGACGAGAAGATTCACTTGCTACACTGTCCATAAGCTAGAAGTTTGATTTTTTAAAAAAAAAATGATATTTCACAAAAAAAAATCAATTTTTTGGCATCTGCAAGCCCTTTTTACCATAAAAATGTCATCAAAACCACAAAAATTGGCCTACGATCCTTATGGTCCTGAAAGGGTTAACCACACAAGCCTCGAATCCTTATGATTTTAAAGTGTTTGAGGCTTGTGCAGCTGAAGATGGAGCTTGCGGGGATAGGACAGGAAAATGAGTTCCCGCAGGGACGGGGAAAAATGTGTCCCCGTGTCATTCTCTAATTCTAAACTAAAACTTTATCACATTAAATTTTAATTATGAATAACAAAATATAGTTTTGCAGGAGAATAAAAAAACTGCTATGAAGGTGCCTTATTTATCAGTGAACATCGTCACTCACACATGTATTCTAGTAAGGTTTTCAGTTTCAGGAGCAGAGCACTTTTTTCCGCTTTTCTGTCCTAGGGATGGCCATTTTACTTGGGTATCGGAGTGGGCTCTGCACACATTCAATGCCTCTCCCACCCCTCCTGACATTTCTGCTGTCAGCTGGGAAGAAAATGGAGGGAGGAGAGTCTAAGCATATGAGTCAGAATTTAGGCCAGATGCACTAAACTGAGTCAGTAATACCGCATGGGTCTGCGGTAGAGAATGACACAGGGACCGTTTGTCACCGCAGTAAATCCGCAGGAATGGAGACAAGACCTTTTACCGCCCCGTGGGAGCAGTGAAAAGTCTTACTCCTGTGATAAAAACAATTGCGCCCATGTCAGACTCAGCATCTTCTCCCCAGCTCCTCTTGCACCTATTTTACCCTCAGGAGCCAGCCATGCCACGATGAAGACAGAAGGAACCTAAAACCAAAGCCTGAGACCAATGTGATTTGAAGAATAAAATTACCAGACAACAAAAAGAAAAAAAATAAATTTATTTTATATTTTGTAATTAGAATATTTCAGATTTGAAATATGTTTCCTGCTAGAGATGATATTAGACATAACTGGGGACCGCAAAGTCCAGGCTGTGCTTCTTTAGCTTCCAGCTGGCTTAGGGCTCTCTCTATGACCAGGAGGTAGTTGCCCTAATTGCAAGCCCCTAACACTATTCCTGTCATGTGTGACTGCAGTATTCTGTTAGCTTGATTTTTCTATGTAGCATTCTGTAGTAATTTGATTTGTTCAGTTTTCATTATAGTGAAGGGGATATTTGTGAAAGGGGAGGGAGACAAGGGTTTTGTTGAACCTTGCTCTATTTTATTTGTGCTTATAAAATGATAATTGTCAGAGGAGAAGCTTCCGCCTACACACACGCGACTTCAGGGCGGCACAGGCTTCACCGGCATCAGTTTCTTTTCTAAAGCGCCACAAAGGTAAGGGGGAGGGAGGGAAGTGGCTGTGCGCCTTCCCTCCCTTAAGTTTCTTTATGCCTTGAAGGTAAGGGGGAGGGAGGGAGATTCTCGGGCCGCTGAAGGGCGGGGAGGTGGCGAGAGGGAAGGGTGGATGCTGCGGGGATGGGGCGGTGAAGGGGATGGTGGTCCGTTGACGAGGCAGTGACGGGGACAGATTTTTTTGCGGTGACATCATATTCACATGACAGCAGTAGACTATGCAAATGTGGGGTACAAATGAGGGTGGTGCTGTATAAGTTCTAGCTCAGCCCTATCAATATTTTTAATCATCAGAAATGTTAGTCTTCTCTCATTGCCCTCATCTTTTCGCTGCTCTCTCTTATATATTGTATGCTGTTAATGGGGATGCATAAGACACACATTTACATCCCTGCTATTGTACAAACTGTATTTATGGTATGAATATTATATTTATTTCAGGCTGAATATTGGTAAGATGGGTAAGTGACTGCATCGATCACTCTACTAGTTTACATGGCATTTCAATGGCATGGTCAGATCAGAGAATGAGCAATCGTTCCTAAACCAGACATTAGTGCATCTGGGCCTGTGTCAGTTTGACCCCTGTAGAGACTTCTACAGCAGCTTAGGCTGAGGTGGTGGTGGGGAATTGGAGTCCCTGCTCCCTTGAGCTAATGTACACAGCAGCTTGAAGGAAGTGAAAGAAATCATGTCAGGTGTTTGTTTTTCTTTTCACGATATATGGTGGAAATGTCCAACAGAAAGCGGTGGTTGGGGTGGTGAGATCCCTTCCCTGCCCACGGCAGTGTCACCCTTTGACATCACTACCTAGGCTCAGGTCCCAGAAATGACATTGGAGAGAGCATCGATGCCGATGCAGGCAGCAATCTTGAACTGGAGAAGTGAAAAAGGCAAGGGGCGCACAGCGAGGAGAGCGAGTGTGTGGGGGGGTTCCACACCCTTAGAAAGATGGCACCCCTTACACCACCACTGCGAGGAACAATGAAGGACAGTACACATCTCACATTTCTCTACCTTAACCTGCGAGTGGTCACGTAGGCAAAAAACAAACACATCTCTCCCCCCTGCTGAGCATGTTGCAAATGGGCATAAAAGTACATTTTTCCTTTAAGAACTTTACTGATAACAGTAATTTCTAGTGTGTGTTGTTCCTTTTTTATTTTATCATTCATGAATACTAGATAATATAAACATATAAATGCCCTCTCAGGGTTTCTGGGTCTTACTGTGTCTTTGTCAGGTAGAAACCGACATTTTGGCCATCATGCTGTGGCTTTCTTCAGGGTATGCTCTGAAGGCTGCAGTGTGACTTTGGAAATAGTGGGTTCACTGACCTGATTGGGAACAGGGCAGTCCACTAATCTGAATTTTGGCGGGAAAGTCAGATGGTCAAAAATTTGAATTATATTGTGAAAATCCATAGAATGGAAAAGTCTCTGGTAGGTTTCAAGATGTTCTCTCAGGGTTTCCACAGCTGGCATTGTGAATGTTGCAAGTTTCTGGGTCTCGCTACATCTTTATCGGGTAGAAACCAGCGTTTCAGCCACCATGCTATGGCTTTCTTCAGGGTATGTGCTGAAGGCTGCAGTGTGACTGTGGAAAAGAAGCCCTGAATTGGCTTCAAGAAAAAGCTTTATCAAGCTCATTGACAAAAAATAAGATTTAATTGGGAAATAGGCACCTAGCACCAATGTAGGCAGGCAGAGGTTGTGGGTTCAAATCCCACCCTGCTCCTTGTGACGCTGGGCAAGTCACTTAACCTCCCCCTTGCCCCAGGTCCATTAGAAAGATTGTGAGCCCACCAGGACAAGAAAAAATGCTTCCATACCTGAAGCATTCTGAGCTCCCTGGGCGAATGGTATAGTAGGTTGTTAAAACCCTGGCCTACATTACAGGGACCTAAATTTTAAGTTAGGTACCAGTAGGGTTACTAACGTCCTCTTTTTAGAGGACTGTCCAGGTGTCTGGAGGGCTTTTCAAAACCCATCACTTTGTCCGTGTTTTGAAAAGCTGTGGAGATCAGGACCGATCCTTGAGTGCATCTGTGACATGGTGACATCACATGCATGCGTGCAATGTCACCAGGTTGCATCTGCGGGCCCAAAGAGAGAGAGGGTTTGTGTGGGGCTGGGGGCAGAATAGGGCGGGGAATTTCTGTAATGGGTGCTCAAGTCATAGCATGAAGATAAGCTACAGCATGAGCTATGGCTTTTTGTGCTGGAGTTGGCACCATGGAAAAGGACAGGACAGTGCGAAGCAAGCCTGGAACCTTACTTGACCAGGGTGGAAACGAGCCTACAGCGACCACACAAGCAAGCAGAGAAGAGGCACAGTCTTTGTCCCAAGACGCTCTTTAAGGGTGGTGTCCTGAACCATCCAGCTCACGGGGACATTTTCCTAGAGTTCAGGCAGGCTGCCACATGATGGGAGGTGCCCAAGCCTCAGTAGAATCCATCCTTTTCACACAGCCTGGGCATTTTTTAGACCTACTTTAGGACAGGCCATACAGAAGGGACCATCATCGTAGGCTTCCTGTTCCAGTTCTTGCCCAGCCACTCTGGTTTTCAAGGTATCCACTCTGCATATGCAGGAAAGAACTTGTGTATACATTGCCTCCAGCGGCTGCAATCTCTCCCATCGATATTCACAGCGGAGATCCTGAAAACGGGACTGGCTGGGTTGAGAATCCTTGCTGTACAGGTAGGGACTCATAAAAGTCCTGACGAGACCAGAGGGAAGAACAGGCCTTGCACATTCTTGCTCTGCTGATTAATAGTTAAAAGTCTTTAGGATTTAAAAAGGAAAAAATTAAGAGATAGCAGCGAGTTCTGGCCAGATAGATAATGCAGAGTGAGAGAAGAAAAGAGCTAGCATGGTCGAGTAGCACAGCTACCATAATTTATTTCTAAAATTGTTATATCCTGTCTTTCTCCAAACAATCTCCACATACATAATTAGTTTAAAATACCATTGTACCATTGAACAAAAAGTATCCGTTAGAACTGGGTAGTTAATAAACACATTAGGCCTCTCTTTAACCTAAACATGTTTCCTGGCCTTTTCCAGATGTTTTTTACACTCCAGGAGATCTAATCCATTCTGACGCTGTTTGATGACATCAGCAGTAGTGGCTTTACGCATAGAGAAAGCCTGAATACAGCACAGACAGCGAGGGAGGACCTGGACCTGGTGATGAGAGAGCGCATCCAATTCCTTTCACAAAAGGTCCCTTACGTGAAACAGGAAAGGAGCAACAAAGAAAAGAAACACACCAGCTGTTTTCTAAATACCGTAAAGAGCAGAGTTTCTGGCTGTATGATAAGAGAACAGGGGCTCTCGGGCCACTGTTGGTTTCCTGCTGTAAATGAGCGAGGGCAGGCTCCCAGGTCTGGATATGAGTCCCAAGAAAGGAGGTTACAGGCCTCGATTGTAGAAGAGCTCAGTTTCCTCAGTAGATAACTGGATTTCTTCTTCGAGGTCAGTGCGCAGGATCTGAAACATACAGGGAAAACCAGCTAGTACACTCCAAGGCTGATCTGTCTGGGAAGGACACAGCATAGCATTAAAGGGGGGACAACAAAAACCTAGGAGAAGGCAGGCTAATCACAAATTGAGTAGGCTTTATGAAGAGAGTCACCACTAAAGTCAAGAATTGGTGAGTAAGTTGGCGTGGGTTTGTTTTTTTTGAGATATTAGTATAGTGTGTTTAAAATAAAGTACCAGATGGACCCTCACAAACACAAATTACTTTTACAGATGTGTAAAGCAATAAAACAAGCTTTATTAGTCATTAATGCTGGACTATTACACAGGATTGTGTGTCTCCAGGGTGCAGAGCCCCTTCTAACACACCGACTTCCCCTACTGGGTCAAACACGTACAAAGACCAATCCAGATGGTCTGTTTGTCATTTACAAATTGTGTTTGAAAAGATTAAAAACTAGGGGTGAGACACCAGGATCGTTGAGGGCCGTAACCAAGACACGTTTTCAACATTTTCACAAACAATCTGCATGGAAGCAGTATATAGAAATCAATCTTATGTGCAGTCATTGTGGAAACCTTGAAAACCCGACTAGCTTGTGGCCATCGAGGACCATAGCTGCCCGCTCCTGTTATAGATCCAGAAACTCTTGCATGCATACTCAGAGAAACAAGCCAAATGGCCCATCCGCTATCCCCTCCTCTCCCTGAGAGATGCCATGTGCTTGTCCCACACTTTCTTGAATTCAGACAGTCTTTGTCGCCATTACCTCTACTGGAAGACTATTCCATGCATCTACCACCGTTTTAGTACAAAAATTTATTTTCTTAGTTTACTCCCGAGATTAATACTTCTTTTCATCCTAAGCCCTCTCATTCCGGAGCTTCCTTACAAATGAGATTCGCTTCATGTGCATTTATGCCACATAGGTATTTAAACGTCTCTATTGTATCTTACCTCTCCCATCTTTCCTCCAAAATATATATAGTGAGAGCTTTGCCTGTCATTTTAATAGCCTTCCTCTGGTTCGACTCCATCCTTTTTATATCTTTTTAAAGGTGCGGCCTCCAGAATCGTACACAATATTCTAAATGAAGTCTCACCAAAGTCTTATACAGGGGAATTAATACCTCCTTTTTCCTACTGGCCATGCCTCTCCCTATGCAACCTAGCTTCCTTCTAGCTTTTGCCGTCACCTTTTCAACATGTTTGGCCACCTTAAGATCATCATATACAGTCACATCCACGTCCCGCTCTTCAGTCGTGTACATAAGTTCTTCACCCCCTAAACTGTACAGTTCCTTCAAGTTTTAGTCACGGAGCATTGGGATGCTCCTGAAGGCTCATTAAAGGTAGCCAAGACAATGGCTAGGCTGTTTCCTTGGCAAAGGAGTGTCAGCGGCTGTTCACTCAGACTAAGGTGAATTCCTTAGTAGCGCCGGAAACCAAATGCACGTCCCTTCCAAATGAAGGAGGCATGGTATTAAAGAATATACAGGATCAGAGTGGATGTTATCCTTAAAAGACAGTTTGAAACACTGGCTTTGGGAATCAAAGCGGCTGCAGCAGCCTTTTCAACACACTTCTCACACCGTTGAACCAAATTCTTTATTCATTGGAAAAAAATTGTTTTTGGTTATGCCTTCAGCCAGGAATGCACCGTTTCTTTGACATCATCGCTTCCAAATCTTTGTCCTTTCAAATCGTCCTTTAGGGGTCCAAACACATGATAACCAGAGGAAGCAAGATCAAGGCTGTATAGAGGATGCCGCCTGTACGATCTGAAATCTCAATCTCTGGTTGGTGTTGAGTGTTGCAGCGGCCGTGTGAGGGCGTGCTTTATCATGAAGGAGAAGAACGCTTTTAGACAAAAGTCCTCTGCGATGGCTCCGTAACTTTGGCTTCGGGTCCTTCTCCACCAAAGAAGTGGTGCATTCCTGGCCAAAGGCACAACCAAAAACATGTTTTTCCCATGGAATAAAGAAGTTGGTGCAATGATGTCAGAAGTGTGTTGAAAAGGAGGGTTATTATGTAGAAAAATAACATATCATTTGTTTCTCTAATTGAATTATATATCTCACTATATTCAATTTAATTTGCTGTTACTTTTTGAAACACCCTCATAGTTTAAACCCTCCTCAGCAGGTTAGCCAGTCTGCTTCTGAAGATACTTCTTCCCTTCGTTGATAGATGCACACCATCCCTGCTCAGCAGCCCTTGGAAAATCATCAAGGTAGCCAAAACGCTCTAGACAACACCATCCACGTAGCCATGCATTCATCTCCAGGACGCAAGCTTCTCTGACCTTTATCCTCGGTAGGGAGAATTGATGAGAACAGCACTTGCCTGCTTCACCTTCTCTCCCAGAGCCACAAAGTCACTTTTGATACGTTCGGAGGGGTACTTCACAGTATCATTAGTGCCAACTTGGATGAGTAGCATCGGATAATAGTCATTAGGCTTGATGAGTCTCGGCAACCTCTCCGTAACATCTTGAATTTTGGCACCAGGCAGACAGCACACCTCCTGGGACATAATGTCTGGTCTGCAGATGGATGCCTCTGTACCCATCAGAAGGGAATCGCCAACCACTACTCTCTTTCATCTCCTAGTGGTCACAGATCCAGAAACCTTTGGGATTTCAAGCTTTGGTTCTTCTCTCCTTTGGATGCTCTCACCTCTTCCACTTCTAAGGCTGTATACCAGTTCTTCAGTTCAAGGGTAGGTGAAGTCACAGTATTGATCCTGCAGGGTTTCATAACCCGAGTCCAGCTGTTCTCCATCAGCATGGCTTCTTTCTCACTGCTGGAAATCTTTGATGCCTCATGAAGCATTTAATCAATGTATCTCTCGTTGTCACAGATGCTTCTCAGCCTTGCCACCTTCTCTCTCTGTTCCTGCACTTCCTTCATGAGGAATTCAAGCTGAAGACAGCTTGCACATGGAACCACCCCCTCCGCTTGGGTAAGATTTTCTGTCTGCACAGAGTCAGAAGCTGTAACCTGTAACCAGCCATACTGTGGTTGCAGAAGTGCATGCACCTAATGAAAGAAAAAAAGAGAAAACAGAAAAAAATCCTTTTCCCAAGTCTGACTGCCAGCAGGTAGGATATTCCAGAGGGAGTTTTTCTTCCCCTTAGCAGATCCTCATTCAGCATCTTTTCAGGATAAGGAGCTTTCCTTGGTTACATCAAGGTGTTACCTAGGTCTCAAGAAATGGAGAGGCCTGCCCTCCCACCCCCCTGGTGTTGTATTACAGACTAATAATAATTTATTCTTGTATACCGCCAAAGCCATAATAGTTGATGTCAGGTCAAAAGCGCGCTGGGACAAAGGCGCGAGCAGACAACTGAGCGCCGCGCAGAGGCGCGCGCCAAAGAAAAAGACTGTTTTTAGGGGCTACAATGGGGGTGTGGGGGGGAAACCCCACTTTACTTAATACAGATTGCGCCGCGTTGTGGGGGGTTTGGGGGGTTGTAACCCCCCACATTTTACTGAAAACTTAACTTTTTCCCTGTTTTTAGGGAAAAAGTTATGTTTTCACTCCAAACCCCCCCACAACGCCGCCACGATATGTATTAAGTAAAGTGGGGGGGCTCCCCAACAAACCCCCCGTCGCAGCCCCTAAAAACAGTCTTTTTCTTCGGCGCACGCCTCCATCTTGCGCTCAGTTGTCGGCGCGCGCCTTTGTCTTCTGCGTTACTGTCTATGAACCATAATAGTTCGAGGCAGTTTACAATGAGAAGTATTGGACAATCAGTGAAAAAAATACAATACAAATCATCAGAAATACATACAAGATAAAAGGATAAAAAATTAAAACAATACAGTGGTGCCTCGCATAACGGACGCCTCGCACAGCGAACGCTGCGCACAACGAACTTTATGTCTTGATCCGTACAACGAACTTCGTTTCACACAACGAAGTCGCCCGAGCTGCATCCTTCCGCGCAGGCACTGCGCTTAACTGCCCTCTCTCCGCCTGGTTCCCTCTTGCCCCCCCCCGACTCCCCGACACGATCGGGGCAAAAAGGAGCCCAAGCCCTCTTGCCCCGCCGATTCCCCAACTCCCCACACAATATCGGGCCAGGAGGGAGCCCAAGTCCTCCTGGCCACGGCGACCCCCTAACCCCACCCTGCACTACATTACGGGCAGGAGGGATCCCAGGCCCTCCTGCCCTCGACGCAAACCCCCCCTCCCCCCAACGACCGCCCCCCCAAGAACCTCCGACCGCCCCCCCAGCCGACCCGCGACCCCCCTGGCCGACCCCCACGACACCCCCAACCCCCTTCCCCGTACCTTTCTGTAGTTGGCCGGACAGACGGGAGCCAAACCCGCCTGTCCGGCAGGCAGCCATCGACGGAATGAGGCCGGATTGGCCCATCCGTCCCAAAGCTCCGCCTACTGGTGGGGCCTAAGGCGCCTGGGCCAATCAGAATAGGCCCGGGAGCCTTAGGTCCCTCCTGGGGGTGGGGCCTGAGGCACATGGGCCCAACCCGACCATGTGCCTCAGGCCCTGCCCCCAGGAGGGACCTAAGGCTCCCGGGCCTATTCTGATTGGCCCAGGCGCCTTAGGCCCCACCAGTAGGCGGAGCTTTGGGACGGATGGGCCAATCCGGCCTCATTCCGTCGATGGCTGCCTGCCGGACAGGCGGGTTTGGCTCCCGTCTGTCCGGCCAACTACAGAAAGGTACGGGGAAGGGGGGTGGGGGTGTCGTGGGGGTCGGCCAGGGGGGTCGCGGGTCGGCTGGGGGGGCGGTCGGAGGTTCTTGGGGGGGGGCGGTCGTTGGGGGGAGGGGGGGTTTGCGTCGAGGGCAGGAGGGCCTGGGATCCCTCCTGCCCGTAATGTAGTGCAGGGTGGGGTTAGGGGGTCGCCGTGGCCAGGAGGACTTGGGCTCCCTCCTGGCCCGATATTGTCGGGGAGTTGGGGAATCGGCGGTGCAAGAGGGCTTGGGCTCCCTTTTGCCCCGATCGTGTCGGGGAGTCGGGGGGGCGGGAGGGCTTGAGCTCCCTCTTGCCCCGATCGTGTCGGGGAGTCGGGGGGGGGCAAGAGGGCTTGAGCTCCCTCTTGCCCCGATCGTGTCGGGGAGTCGGGGGGGGGGGCAAGAGGGCTTGAGCTCCCTCTTGCCCCGATCGTGTCGGGGAGTCGGGGGGGCAAGAGGGCTTGAGCTCCCTCTTGCCCCGATCGTGTCGGGGGTGCCAGGGACCACACGGAGTCACCCACCGTACCACCCGATTCGGGTAAGCGCAGGTATCGGTGGGTGGCTTATTTGCGGGGGGGTGCCTTATTTTACATTTTTTTCTAAAAAGGGGGGGCTGTCTTATTTGATGGCCCTGCCTTATCATCGGGGAAACACGGTAGAAAAAAAAAAAAAATGAACAGTTAAGTCCCAGTTTTTGCCGCTGAGACTCTGCCCTCTCACTGTAAAATTAGACTCTACTTAGTCTGTCTTTAAATTTAAAAAATGTGTGTTGTTTTAAAAAACAATTATGTTTTTAGATGTATCTAAATAAAAATAATAACCAAAAATTTATCTTTTTTTATGTCATCTTAGCATATTTTATGCTACAGAACGAATTATTTTTTTTAACATGTATTGTTATGGGAAAACGCGTTTCACACAACGAACGTTTCACATAACAAACTTGCTCCCGGAACGGATTAAGTTCGTTGTGTGAGGCACCACTGTAAATCATTAGGTTACAAATCGATCAAACAGCTAATTTTACTAATTTTCTAAAATAAAATAAGATGGAGCACATGTAATAATATTACTCAGCCAGTCATTCATTTTACCTGCCTGAAATGCTTCAGAAGATGGGACCTACTTTGATTTCAGCTAGGTAACGCAACACTGCCTTTTCCAGGGAAGTTGGAAAGTAGATCTCAGAGAGCCCAAGCCTCTTCTGCTACTCACCGTCCCAATCTGTGGAAAGAGGCTGAATGACACCGGAATCATCATTCCAAAGGTGATGACAGCAGCGATGTGTCTGATAGGCGTTAAAATAACAGAACTCTTCTGTATAAACCGGATTCTGCATAACAGAAAAGAAAAAGGTTCATGGGCTGTGTGTGTGATGTGCATGCCAGTTCCAGCTTGGAACAGAAAGTGCAGTGATTTCTGGACTCGGATCACAGAAACCTGGACCCCACTTGCTACACTGGAAAGTTGTAAGCTACAGAATTTTCTTTCCACTGTTCATAAAAAAACATGCTTTTCCAAAAAGACATCAAACTGTAATATAAAGCAAACTCTAAAAGTCTACAAAAGACTAGTACAAACACTCATTCTCCTCAATAAGTCTGAACTGTGGACTTTCCAGGACCTCATCCAGTTTATATTCAAGTGCAGACTAGAACCGTCCTTCTGCGCCATCTCTCAACCTCAATAGATTAAAAAGCTTTTCCTGGAGCAAACAGGAAATCTGGTGGGGACAGAGATAATCTACAAGTCAGAGACCCCTTGCTTGCTTTTTAGTTCTACAGCAATGGTTCTCAACTTTTCTTCTGTAGAAACACTCGATGAAGTTACATGGAAATACTTTTAAAACCAATAGGAGGAAATATTTTTTTCACTGAAAGAATTGTTAAGCTCTGGAACATATTGCCAGAGGTTGTGGTAAGAGTGGATAGCGTAGCTGGCTTTAAGAAAGGTTTGGACAATTTTCTAGAAGAAAAGTCCGTAGTCTGTTATTGAGAAAGACATGGAGGAAGTCACTGCTTGCTCTAGAGATCGGTAACATGGAATGTTGCTACACCTTGGGTTTGGCTAGGTACTAGCATCCTGGAATGGCCACCGTGAGAACGGGCTACTGGGCTTAATGGACCATTGGTCTTACCTAGTAAGGCTATTCTTATGTTCTTAGGATGTTGTCAGCATAACAGAAGTTACTATTATCAAAATCTTAGATAATGGTAGTGAGTGGACTAAGGAAAATTTTAAAGAGCGGGGGGGGGGGACAAAAACTGGTCTTGAGGAACGCTACAGGAAACAGGATGAAAGGAAGTAGTAGAAAAGCCAAAGTAGACACAGAAGGAAGGAAGAAAATCAATGAAGGACTTGGGCACCCAGGTTGAGTTCTTTAAGACAGAAAAAGGGAATGGTCTAGCAAGTCAAAAGTAGTTGACAGATCAAAGGAAACAGCAAAAGCGGACTTTCCTATATCTAAGGAGCAGCACACTTCACCAAGTAGGGCTGGAATGATGGGCTCACTGCTGTGATTTTGGTGAGGGTGAAATCCATTAGTCCTAGCAATGAAGTCCCAGATTTGGAGTGAACCATCTTCTTGACTAACTTAGAAAGTAAGGGAAGGCTGGGCTTTTGCATAATGGGATGAACAAACTGTTGTTCCAAAAACTGAGGACACTGCTAGAGGGCAACCAAGAATCGATATGGAGGTAAATCAAGGTCCAGCTCTCTGATTAAGCAAGAGGGAAAAGGATTCAAGTCACAAATAAACTCTGACCTCCTCAAGACTTAAGAGAATCTGGGATGGTAAGTTAAAGGCAGAACAACGCAGAGAATCGTGCTCAGAGGTGAAGGAATTAGGATGATTGCATAGAGTAGGGGTTCTCAACTTAGTCCTCAGGATACACAAATCCAGTCTGGTTTTCAACATATCCATATCGTCGACATGACATGTTCTCAGTAATGGCCCCGCAACTATGGAATACCTTACCTCATCATAAAAGAGAAGAAAATGACTTAAGTCGCTTTTAATCTTTAACTATGCTTAAAGTTCGTTTTAGTCCTTTCTTATTTTTTACTTTCCCCCTCCCTATTGTCCTCTCCATTCATGTCTTCTCCTATATTCTAATAAATACAATTGTAGCTCTGCCCTTCTTACCTTATGTATCTGTTAGTCTGTAAGTCTGTCAGTTAAACCCATTATATTTAATGACTAAATTGGTATATGCTTATACCTTTTTAAATTTGTAAACCGCTTAGTAAAGTAAATAAGCGATTCATCAAGTCAAAATAAAACTTGAAACTTGAATATGCATGAGATAAATTTGCATGAACTGCCTCCACTGTACGCAAATCTACCTCACGCATATTCACTGCAGGCATCTTGAAAAGCTGACTGGTTGGGACTGAGTTGCGAACCTCTGCTGAAAAATGAGGCATGAAGGGAGGAAGCCTGTGTGATTCTGGAGTTGAAGGAGCATGCAAGATCAGAGACAGAGGGCTCTTGGGGGTAAGATGATGCTGAAACTGTGCTAAGGGAAGTTAATTCCCTAATAACTGGAAAAACAAAGCTTCTTAGGCTGGTTAGAACTGCTTGCTAGGTTGGTGTAACATAAGGTTACCATACATCCGGGAAAACCCAGACAGATTTTCCAGAACCAGGCAGTTTGTCCGGGTTTGGGAAATCCCCAATGAGCTCTGGCCGTATCTGTAGGGCATCTGTGCATGCTCCAGGCCCTCCAGACGCAGAAGAATAGAGGTTTGTGGAGGCAAGGTAGTACATAAGAACCTAAGAATAGCCTTACTGGGTCAGACCAAAGGTCCATCAAGCTCAATAGCCCGTTCCCACAGTGGCCAATCCAGGTCCCTAGTACCTGGCCAAAACCCAAAAAGTAACAATATTCTATGCTACTTTTCTTCCAGGAAATTGTCCATACCTTTCTTAAAACCAGCTAGGCTATCCGCTCTAGGAGGCTGAACTGGGAGAGGCTGGGGTGGAGCCAAAGGCAAAACTGGGTAGGGCCATGTGTCCCGATTTTTACAGCCCGAAAAATGGTAACACTAGTGTAACAAGATTTCGTTGCCCACCTGACACTGGATTTATCTAGTCTGCTGTTGAGACAGACATAGGGGAAGCCACAGCTTGCCCTGGATCAGTGAAAATAAACTGAAAAATCCTCTGGAATAATGTTACGTGCTTCCAGAACTGTTTAGGGTGGAATGAATAAACTGGTAGCATGGAATGCTGCTACTATTTAGGTTTTTGCCAGCTACTTGTGGACTTGGACTGGCCTCTGTGAAGACGGGATACTGGGCTGGATGGACCATTGGTCTGACCCAGGAAGGCTATTCTTATGTTTCTACGGAAGACCTTTTCTTTCTCTATATTCACTCAACATGCCTTGTCTGCTGCCTCAGGAGGCAAAGACTGGAATGGCACCAAGGATGGGATCTACTGGCGGATCAAAGATTAGTTGGAAGGGGGACACTGGCATCAAGAGTTGAGTTATGTCTGCTTCCAGATGATGAATTGTTTCTCAGGAGGAAAGACTGAGGGAAGGAAAGCCAAGGAATCAAAGTGAAATTTGCTGAGAACAGTGGGGGAAGGGTTGGGAAATTAAGATAATGAGAAGGAAATGTTGGGAAAAGAGGACAAAACAGGAGTGAAATTAGTGTTTTCCTTTCCTTCCCCGACAATCACTTACAGTCAGGGCATTCCCCCAGACCAGCTCACAGGAAAACACAACAACACAATCTGACCCACCCATCACACAGACCAATACACCACCCACCGCAACTCTCCAGCTCCCAGGACAATTTTATCGTTTTTGTCTTTTTGATCAGGAATTCCTCACCTCTGTAAAACATGTGTAAGCAGATTTGGAACTAGCACCGTTGTCCCAATCAAGGATGCTCTGGATATTGAAGTTTCTTTGACAGCCTGAAGTTTGAAATTAAAAAAACAATGAATTGCTCAATTTCCTTCTGGTTCTTAGAAACAGTTCACTTAGTCTGCCCAGTATGGCAACCCTCCCGCTCCTCAGGCTTTGGTTAGGGCTTTCACAGCCACTCTGTACAGGCTAGCCTGTTCCCTTCCCCCATCTTTACCCTTTTTCCCTTTCTTGCATCTTCCTTATCTCCATCAGTCTCCCTCTTTTCTCCCCTTCCTTTTTCTGGTCCACACTCTTCTGCTTTGCCTTCTCTATGTTGAATCAATTTTTATTATCAAATAACAAAGGACAGACCAATATGTAATAACCACAGCAACAGAAGAAAACAATCAGAAACAAAATAGTAGATCCAACAATCCCACCCAAAGCACCCCCCCTCCCCAAACCCCCTATACTGAAGCAGGAATAATTGTAGTGCAGTAGGCTTGGACTCAGATAGCCCACTGCCAAAGACAATGATTGACTCCCAACACTGAAAGAAGGAAGAAAAAGAGAAAAAGAAGGAGAAGAAAGAAAGGGAAAGAGAAGTATACCTGGCGCCCCTCAAAGATAGAAACCAAGCCCTGGTCTCAGAAGAAATCACAAGGAATTTAGAATGTCACTTCTAGCCCGTGGTGATAAAGAAAAAAGGTAAGAATCCCAGAAGCCTTCGTCGTAAGCTAGAAGACGCATCTTTACGCTCCAGCAGCAGCAGAGCATGCAAACGATTCCTCCAGTCCCAAAAGGATGGTAAAGTTTCTCCAATCCAAACAGATAAAATTACCTTCTTCCCCAAGACACCCACCCGTCTCATAAACTGCCGCTGACCCGAATCAGATAAACGGAAAGCCTCATATTTATCCAGCAAAAGGCCAGCTGCAGAGAAAGGTAACGCAATGCCTAAAACGCGCTCCACATAAGATAAAACCTGCCGCCAAAAACGTTTAATTTTCACACAGGACCAAAAGGCATGGATAAATGAATGGGGTTGCTGGAGACACTTAGGGCATAAAGGAGAATCCGTGTAACCCGAATAATATAACTGACTTTTCGTGAAATAGCCCCGATGAATTACCCTAAACTGACACTCCCGTAGATCTGCATTAACAGAGACGCCCGGGATTCTTGCAATCAAGGAAGGGAGATCTAAAGCGTCCGGTGCTATCCCCAGATCCTGGCACCAACGGGCGTGTAGGACAGCACGGTCAGTCGGACCCAATAATCGAAGGAAATCCTTATAAAGACCAGAAACTGTAAACCCATCTTCCAAATAGGGATCCAGCAGTGCCGCAAATCTGTCCTTAATGGTCTTCTCCTCGATCCTCCCAGTGAGGGGCAAAGGTAGAGCCAGGGATGAGCGCATCCAGAGGGCTAATGACTGGCTGCGAGGATGGTGCAAGGAGATGAACTTCGGGTTTCTGCACCATGGAGAGGCGTTACAAGGACTACAAGGATCAGACGGGCTACACCTGACCAGAAGAGGGAAGAACGTCCTAGGACACCGACTAGCCCGCCTACTTCACAGGGCTTTAAACTAGGTAAGTTGGGGGAGGGTACAGGCTCATAAAAGAGAAGAAAAGAGCGTTCATTTCTTACAAACAATCAGGGAATCAGGACTCGAGAGAAGACTACCTGGCCAAGGCAAGAGCCGTCAAAACAGCAGTTAGAGAGGCCAAATTCCGAAACGAGGAGACGTTAGCGAAGAACATCATGAAGGGCGATAAATCCTTTTACAGGTATATTAGTGACAGAAACAGAAACACAGGCGGGATAGTACGCCTTAGGAAATCAGACGGGAACTATATAGAAGCGGACTCGGAAAAGGCTGTACTTTTAAACGAATACTTCTGTTCGGTCTTCACCCGCGAGGAGCCGGGATCTGGCCCTCTGCTACAGACAAGGGATAGTTCAGTAGACCCATTTAGTAGCTTCGAGTTTACGCCAGGCAGTGTCTACTGTGAGCTGTCTAAACTCAAGGTTAACAAAGCGATGGGGCCAGACAACTTACACCCCAGGGTGCTCAGGGAGTTAAGTGATGTCTTGGCGGAACCACTGTCCGCGCTTTTCAATCTCTCCCTTAGTACGGGTATAGTCCCGTTGGACTGGAAAACGGCTAACGTCATTCCACTCCACAAAAAAGGTTGCAGAATGGAGGCTGCAAACTATAGACCGGTGAGTCTCACATCAATAGTGAGCAAGCTGATGGAAAATCTAATCAAACGTCAATTGGATACGATCCTGGACAAGGAGAATCTACGGGATCCCCGTCAACATGGATTTACTATGGGGAGATCCTGCCAATCCAACCTGATCAGCTTCTTTGACTGGGTGACGAGGAAGCTGGATGTTGGGGAGCCCCTGGACATCATAGAAACATAGAAACATAGAAGATGACGGCAGAAAAGGGCCGCAGCCCATCAAGTCTGCCCACCCCAACAACCCTACCCCCTTGAATTTACCCCCCCTAGAGATCCCACATGTGTATCCCATTTCCTTTTAAAATCCTTCACGCTGCTGGCCTGAATCACCTGAGGTGGAAGTTCATTCCAACGATCGACCACCCTTTCGGTGAAGAAGAACTTCCTGGTGTCGCCATGAAATTTCCCACCCCTGATTTTCAGCGGATGGCCTCTTGTGGCAGAGGGGCCTTTAAAAAAGAAGATATCATCTTCCACCTCAATACGGCCGGTGATATATTTAAACGTCTCTATCATGTCTCCTCTCTCTCTACGTTCTTCAAGTGAATATAGCTGCAATTTATTCAGCCTTTCTTCATACGGGAGGTCTTTGAGTCCCGAGACCATTTTGGTGGCCATTCTTTGAACTGACTCAACTCTCAGCACATCCTTTTGGTAATGTGGCCTCCAGAATTGTACACAATACTCCAGATGAGGCCTCACCATGGATCTGTACAATGGCATTATAACTTCGGGCTTCCGGCTGATAAAACTTCTTCGGATGCAACCCATCATTTGTCTTGCCTTTGATGAAGCCTTCTCCACTTGATTGGCAGTCTTCATGTCTTCGCTAATGATCACCCCCAAATCACGTTCCGCCTTGGTCCTAACTAAGGTTTCACCATTTAGTGTGTAAGTTTTGCATGGATTCCTGCTGCCGAGGTGCATGACCTTACATTTTCTAGCATTGAAGTTTAGCTGCCAAGTCGAGGACCAATGTTCCAATAGAAGTAGGTCCTGCGTCATACTGTCTGGTAAAGTGTTCTCACTTACTATACTTAGACTTCAGCAAAGCTTCTCACTTACTATACTTAGACTTCAGCAAAGCTTTCGATAGCGTACCACATCGCAGGCTGTTGAGCAAAATGAATTCTATAGGATTGGATGACACTTTGACAAAATGGGTTGGGAACTGGCTTGGAGGCAGGCGTCAGCGGGTGGTGGTGAATGGCACCCCCTCTGAAATGACGGAGGTGTTCAGTGGAGTGCTGCAGGGCTCGGTCTTGGGCCCGATCCTGTTCAATATCTTTATAAGAGACTTGGCAGAAGGGCTTCGAGGTAAAATAACGTTATTCGCAGATGACGCCAAACTATGCAATGTAGTAGAAAGGAGTGCAACGGTCAAAAACTCAATGTCCGACAATATGAAGCACGACCTACTCCTATTGGAGCGCTGGTCTAGGATCTGGCAACTAGGTTTCAATGCCAAAAAATGCAAAGTCATGCACCTTGGCAGCCAAAATCCATGCAAAACTTACACCCTTAATGGCGAGATCCTAGCAAGGACTGTAGCAGAACGGGACTTAGGGGTGATCATCAGTGAAGATATGAAGACTGCCAATCAAGTGGAACAGGCTTCATCTAAGGCTAGACAAATCATAGGGTGTATACGTAGGGGTTTCGTCAATCATAAGCCTGAAGTCATTATGCCATTGTATAGATCCATGGTGAGACCCCGTCTGGAATACTGTGTACAATTCTGGAGGCCTCATTACCGCAAAGATGTGCTGAGACTGGAGTCGGTCCAGCGAATGGCCACCCGGATGGTCTCAGGACTCAAGGACCTCCCGTACGAGGAACGGCTGGATAAGTTGCGGCTATACTCTCTTGAGGAACGCAGAGAGAGGGGAGACATGATCGAGACGTTCAAATATCTCACGGGCCGTATCGAGGTGGAAGAAGATATCTTCTTTTTCAAAGGTCCCACGGCTACAAGAGGGCATCCATGGAAACTCAGGGGAGGTAAGCTGCATGGTGACACCAGAAAGTACTTTTTCACCGAGAGAGTGGTGGATCGCTGGAATGGCCTTCCACTTCAGGTGATTGAGGCCAGCAGCGTGCCCGATTTTAAGACAAAATGGGATCGTCATGTGGGTTCTCTTCACAGAGAAAGGTAGGGGAGGGTCATTGAGGTGGGCAGACTGGATGGGCCGTGGCCCTTATCTGCCGTCTATTTCTATGTTTCTATGTTTCTAATAGGAAAAGCCAAAGCGGTTCGGGGGAGGGATCGAACATAATGATGAAGTTGCCGAAACGCAAGAAAGTCACCCACAGAAAAAACACCCGACCGGACCAGAGCATCCCAGGACAGTAAAGAACCATCAGCCTGGAGAACATGGGTAAGCAACGTGAAATCCCGGGATGCCAATTTACGAAAACTAGCAGTCTCCATGCCGGGGCTGAATTGCAGATTCCCCTGAATAGGTAAGTATCTAGTAATCGAGGGAGTACCATTCCAGGAGTCCAACACATAAGACCAAATAACGCGTAGCGAGTGCAACAACAAACTCCCCCGAAGAGGCGCCGGCAAGGCAGAACGGGGCGTGTGTACCAAAGACAAAATATGCCAAGGTGCAAAAAATTCCTTCTCATAGAATTTTGGAGTAAAATCCTGGCGATCCGAAAGCCACTCCCCCAGAAAACGCATCAAACAGGCAGCATTGTATAACCGAAAATGTGGTAACCCCAGTCCCCCTCCTCCCCACGCACCGAACAGATAACGCAACGCCACCCGTGGTCGCCGTCCCCCCCAACAGAATCGAGAAAGCATAGAATGTAATTTAGTAATATCCCGTTTCAAAAGCCATAAAGGGAGCAACTGCAAAGTATAAAGCCTGCTTTGCCTTCTCTATTCTATTCTCCCCAAATTAGACAACTTTGCAAAAAGCAATCATGTGGCCAGGTCAAGATGACTGGAGAAGGCAATGGCAACCACCCTGCTACAATGTCTTCCAAGAAACCATCATTCAAGCGGCAGTCTTGGAACTTGTGTACAGCAAACTCTTTTATCTAATCTTTCAGCTGCTGTGCCACTACTGCCTCTATCAGTTTCACACACAAAAATGGAAATTGGCAATAGATCTACTGTATAATTAGCACAATCCTTACTATCTACCTTCTCATCCTTCACTAATGGTACTAACAATTTTCTTAAGACTATACTACACACAAGTCTACCCCCATTCACCCTAATCCTATGGCCTCTTGTTCCAGACAGGGCCAGTGTTAGATATATAGGGTAAGATCATATGGCTCCAGAAAAAGGACGGAGTATTCAGCAATTTCAATGACATTAGTCTTTATTTTTGGGACACTAAAGTCTTTGGCTAGCAAGTGCAGCAAATGAGCATAGCAAACATATTGTTATTAGCTTGGTATTTTCTTCACGCTCTTCAAAATTTCTTCTCATCTCTGATACCTTTGCAGCATTGTCTATGACTAGACATTTACATTTTTATTCATATTTTATTTTAGCTTTTGTTGCTACTTCCTCTAAGTATTCTGCTGTATGTGCATTTCTTGAGGTATCAATTGTTTCTACAAGAAAGACATTCCCTTCTTCTGTTATTCAAACACATACAACAGGATCATTTTGGACATTACTTCACCCAAAAAATTTCAACATTACATGAATATACAGCCTCATGCTACATAATTAAAAATTAAACTTTATTTCATGATGAATAACTTGTGGACTATAATGTATCTTAAATATAAAACTAGATAGACTTTTCCTCAAAAATGCATTTTATTTAAAAAATCCAATGTAATTTTTTTTAAAAAAGGATCTTTTTTAACCATTGATTTTTATCCATCCTGGCAAGTCATCACTGCCACATGTCCTCCCTACTCCTCCACCACCATTACAGTGTGTTTAATTTTTGTGTTACAATTAATTTTTTTAAAGTAAAAACAAATCCAGTATAATTTAAACTCTGTGTTGAGTTCCCAGTTTGCTTCACCTGACGGGAGCCTGTCCCATTCAGTTTCTTTTCTCCCGGCAGCAAGACAGACTCCCTCCAAGACTGCATTTCTCTTATGTACCCGAAGGGAATACCAAAGGCAATGCCCTTACCCTAATGGTAGAGCCACAGGTGGGCCAGGGTTCACCCACTTTGGGCTTAGGCCCATCTAGCAGCAGCACACCATTCTGGATATTCCTTAGGCCAGAAGATTAGGACTGATGCACCATGTAGCCAAGGATATCAGGTGCACTGGAGTGTGGTATGTAATCCACCTAGCAATGCCATGTGCCTGGCATGCCTACAGGAGAAGCCGGTACTGGGCAAACATGTCCTGTATATGGCAATTCAGTTTAGGAAGGGCTGCAGTGGGTTTCAAATGTTAACTCCAGTAGTTGGAACCTAAGGACAGTACTGGGCGGACTTCCACGGTCAATATCCCAAGAAAAGCCTTGCTGGATCAGACTAATAGTCCAGCTAGCCCAGTATCCCGTCTTCACATAGGCCAATCCAAGTCACAAGTACCTGGCCAAAACCCAAATAGTAGCAGCATTCCATGCCACCGATCCAGGGTAAGCAGTGGCAATGACAATTTAATCATGACTTTTGGGCAGCCTAGATGGACCATTCAGGTCTTTATCTGCCGTCATGTACTATGTTATTGTATCACTTCACCACATAAAGTATATTCAGAAAACCCCCACTGTACCAGAGGTAATCAGAGACAGTTTCCTATCATTTAACGGAGAAAAGACCTCAGTTCTTTCCAGGGATAGTTGTCACCTGGAAAAACTCTACTTTAGCTGTGCTCTGCCATACAGCTACATAGGAAAAAAATATCCTTGGTCTATAAAAACTCCGTATGTTAATCAAAAGTTTATATATTTTAACTGGTATTTCATTAAAAAGCTCAACAGCAATTCATAGGAAAACTTATCTATCCTCTGGACGTGATTCAAATCTTAGCAGTCCACGTTATTCTCCCAGTACTGCTGTCACTCTATAGAATTCCCAGCTTCTCTAATCTCTCACTGGCAACTCCTCCAATCCCTTAACCATTTTAGTCACTCTTCTCTGGATCCTTTCGAGTAGTACCATTTCCTTCTAAACTAAAAAAGAAAATAAATGCCAAGCGTCTCACCTTTTCTCCAGCTTTCTTCGACACTCCTATGACATTGCCATGCTTGTCCACAACCTGGATCCCCTTTTCAACCTCTGCTGCTCTGACGATAACCAGGTTAAAGACACTGAGGAAAGCTAAAGGTAGAAGAGGGGTAAGAGGAGAGATGTTTTAAGAAAAACAAAGCACTTTGCTTTATTATTAGGCAATCTGTGTCCATTTCCAGCCAGTGCAGTTATCTGTTATGAGTTAATCAGTATAACAGAGGATAGTCTTCATCTTGGGTCTAAATCTAGCCTTTCATTATTTCATTAAATAGCCCCTGGCTGGTAATAGTTTGTATGGAGTTATCCACTGAAATCCAGTGGCATTAGTGCTTCTCAGTATGACCAGATGGTTAAGCTAGAAACTATTTTGTGGGCAGTCCAAATATGTCCCCGTCCCAGAAGATCTCAATATCCCTGTCCTGTCCCATTCCTGCAAGCTCTGCCTTAACCACACAGGCCTCAAATAATTATGATTTTAAAGTATTCAAGGTTTGTGCAGATGAGGACAGAGCTTGCAGGAATGGGGCGGGGACAGGACAGAGATCTTGTCTAGACAGTTGACCCGTACAACTCTTTCTCTTCAATAACGGTTCCCTTGAGCTGTTAATCACTATCTTTCACCTCTGTTAAGTTCAATCAATTTGTACCATCTTCTAATCTTTGTAAACCGCATAGAACTTCACAGTCCTGCGGTATATAAACTGTTATTATTATTCTTTAGTCCGGGGGGGGGGGGGGGGAGTCAGCACTTATGCAGTTAAGTGGAGCTATTCAACTGCAGAAATTAAGTGGCCCAAGTGGACTGAATTAAAAAAAAAAAAAAATCAGACCTACCGTATATACGTCAATCTGAGTGTAAGATGAGGAACCCTTTTTCCCTCCAAAAAGGAGGAAGAAAGGTTGACTTGAATATAAGACCGGAGGGGGGTTAATATTCATGTGCTCTGCCCCCCTCCCTCCCCTGAAAGACTCTACACTCCCTGCCAGGCTCTACACCCACCCCCTTCCCTCCAGGCTCTCCACCCTGTCCCCCCTCCCTCCCTGCACCCTCTCTCCCCTCCCAATGTCGCTGAATGGCTGCCATGAGTTCTCACTAGTCCTGCAAGAACTCGTAGCAGCCATTCAGCGAGCGGCTCAGTGCCAGGCAGGAGCAAGGAAAGGTCACTCATGCCCGGTACACCGTGGGGCTATGAGAACTCGAGGCGGCCATTCAGGGAGGGGCTCAGTGTAGGGCAGGAATGCGGAATACTCGCTCCTGCTCGGTACACTGCTGGACCACCAGGGATTCAAAAAGGTACACGGGGGTTGGCGGGAGGAAGGTAAAAAAAAATTAGCAGAGTCGGCCAGGACAGGAAGGATCCTTCATGTCTGGGCCAACCCCACCAGGCCATATGGTGCAACAGGTCCAGGAGAGGGGCAAGTGGGCGATGACTCAAATAAAAGCCAAGACCCCCATATTTTTGGCCCCAAAATCTCAGTTTATATTCAAGTATATACAGTATGTTTATGCAGTGTCACTTATGCAGTTTAGTGCTGAATAACCAGCTGCATAAAACTGGACAAGGTTCTGGCATCAAATATCCAGGAATAATGCTGGTGATGGCAAACAACCGTTCACTACTGCTGGCTGCTATCTACTTCCTAATATTTGCAGGTACAAGCCGGATGACTGCTGAAACTGGCTTACTGATGACTCCCAGGTTCCTATTTCCCCAGGTGGTACCTGGTTTTCCACTCCAGGGCAAGCTAGGCATTACTGGTCAGATCAGTGAGCAAGTGCGAACATGCAGGTGGATGTGGGGGCCAGTCCAAGAGATTCAAAGTATATGCACCTAGAAAAACTGGAGTATTTGCATCGTTTTTGAGACCTTCATGGTCCCTTGTTTAGGCCAAATTATTGGTACCTTAAGGTTTTACTGTCTAGTAAGGCTCTGTACAAATTAGGGCTGTACCAAATATTCAGATTCAATTTGATTTGGGCCTGAATACATGAATCAAATTCAGCTGAATAGCAATTTAAATTTGAATGCTGAGATCTGCTGTGCTAAATCCTACTGAACTAAACTCTTGAGTTGCTTCTCGATGCCTGTTCGGCCCCCATTTGATGTGGGCATTTGCTCAAGTTTAAGTGTTTTTGTTAAGATGTATAAGTAAGGTGCGCGCTATGGGCTTAAATCTCCAGAGAGTTGTTCAAGAAATACAGAGTCTAGCCGGTAACACTAAGATTACAGAAGGAAGGGTTAACTGACTCGGAGCCAATATAACTCAGAGTGAGCTCAATCCCACCAATTAGAAGCAGCACCTAATCTCTTCCCGTGCTATCCATTCACATGCACTGCTGAAAATTTAGAATCTCCCCTTATAGCCTAGCAACAGAACTTGCTCTCCCTCCCCCCCAGCTAAGGATCCTCTGTCTTTCTCCCAGGCTCTGGCCCTCATTCCTCCCAGCACTGCTCCTTGTAACCCTGAGGTCACTTAACACTCTATTGTCCCACTGTAGTGGCTGTAGTGGGAGCAATTTTACTTTTAAGGGCGATTCTCAGGATAATAGCATACAAATTATGTGCATGTTATTTGTGCGGAGAATTGCCAGTAAAGGAGGGGGGGGGAACTGTGCTTAGCAATGCTCAGAGTAATAAGTACAGCTCCTCCCTCCTATCAAAAATGACAAAAAAAACCCCACCCAACATGCCCATGGCTGCTGCTCTCCCTGCTAGCTCAGCTGACCAGGGCTCCCTCTGCCGCGATCGGCTAAGCTGGCAGGGAGAGCCTTGATGTCCACTCCCTCCTGCCACCAGGGTCCCTCTGGGCCCCCCCCCCCCCCCCCCATACCTTTAAATCGAAAGACAGCCAGAAGGATGCCCTCCTGCTGGCAGGCAGCTGGGGCCCCCCAACATCCCCCCCTTCCTTACAGCTGAAGGGATGCCAACTCCTTCTGGCCAGCAGGCCCACCTCTTCAAAATGGCAGGCCTTCCCCTTCCCCTGTGATGCACTGGGAGGGGCCTAAGGCCCTGATTGGCTCAGGGGGAGAGGCCTTAAGCATAAATACTTAGTAAAATACTTGGATGCTAAATCGTTTAGGACTGGTTTAGCATCCATGTTTAAATGCACAGTGAGTTTTGAGAATACAATCCAGAATGGACCTGTCTCTTCTCCAGGCCGCTTTGGCCTTTCTGCATAAGGAAATTCTCCTATCCCTTTTATCATTTTTGTCGCCCTTCTCTGTCCCTTTTCTAATTCCGCTATATTTTTTTCTGAGATGCATCAACCAGAATTGCACAAAGTATTTGGAGCAATAAGAGAGCATTATAACAAGTCTCCTTTTTGTTTTCCATTTCTCTTCTAATTAAGTCTAAAGATTCTGCAGACTGAGCTGAGGGTTTCAAAGTAGATCCTTTTTCTGGGTGGTGACTCCTAAGCTGGAATCCTACATCGTGTAGCTATAGTTTGGGTTCTTCTTTCTCACACACATCACTTCGCACTTGTTAATATTAAACATCATCTGCCCTTTTGACGCCCAGTCTCCCAAGGTCCTCTTGCAATTTAACAACTTTGAACAACTTGCTAATTATTTCCATCTCTAGATCATTGAGAAATATGTTAAAAAGCAGCGGTCCCAGCACAGATCTCTGGGGAACCCCACTGTTTAGCTGTGAACCAAATTAGGAAAACAATACAGCTACCTGTTGAAAGGAGGGAAGGAACCCTTCGTAAATCACTTCTTCGGCATAAAAACCTCCTTCAAGCCAGTGTAATAGCTGATACTTGACTAGCAAATGCAAAAGCCCTACTGTTGGTCACTATGTCAGTAGCAGTTGCACAGCGTTAGGGTAACAATAGGACTGTGGAAATTGCTATCCCTTCTCCTGCTGCAGTTGGAGTAATTAAGACCCAGAAGTCTCGGAGGACTTTTGGCGGCTCTTCTCTCTGCAGCCTCTAGACATGCGCAGTAGTCCAGATGAAGTTTCTTTTTTTTTTTAATTGATTATTTTCAACATTATTACATTCATTAAAATATAATAAGATATGGATTATAAAGAAATTATATACTATCCAAAAACCACATTTTACACCCTTAGGCACATATCCATCTAGCCCACTAATCCAGATGAAGTTTCACCAGTGATTATCACCTCCTTATTTCTATGGTTACACCTGTCCCCATCACCTTGTACAATTATTTGGCCACCCGAGATCTCTCTCCTGTTGTAGCATCAGCAGCTCACCTCCCTTTGAACACTCCTCAAGCTTTCGCAGCTCAGTCCTATCTAAATACCTCTACATATTGGATGGCCATACAGGTCTTTTATCTGCCGCATCTACTATGTGTATTATGTAATGTCATCTGAAAAAAAGAAATAATCCTGGTAAATATTCTCTTAGGCTTCCGTGACTGGCGTCATGATTGTAGCAGATTTTCAGGTCTCACCGCATCTGTGTAGAAAGAACCGATGTTTCAGCCATCATGCTTTGGCTTTCTTCAGGTATGCTGTGAGGTCTGCAGTGTGTCTTTATATATAGGGCGGCGAGACCCAGAGACCTGTTACAATTAATCCTAGTAAACTTTCGGTAATCTGTCTGTACACATGGAAATAAGAGGGTGGCTCGACATTGCTGTAGCTCTGTCTTCTGCCAGGAGCTGAATCCGAGTGCAGGGCTCCATCACTGAAGTGACTTGGAGTCCAGTGCCAGTGAAGTCCGAAAGCTTCCTGGCAAAATAGCTGTGTTGAGTCACATGAATGGCAGTGGAGAGGGCTGTTGTGACGGCTCTGGTGAGCTGTTTCAAAACCCATCATCAGGGTCACATAGGCAGCACCGAGGAGGATTGGTCTTATCAAGACACATAAAGAGCCAGCTATCCTCTCTCTCAGGTTTATACTTAAGATAGAATGGGCCACTGGTTAACCCTGTCCTGAGGGACCCCCCAGCCGGTCGAGCTTTCAGAGAGATTTGCACACCTGTCTCTTGCATTATATGCAAATCTCTCTCATGCATATTCATTAGGGATATCCTGAAAACTCAACCAGCTGGGAGGTCTCCTAGGGCAGTATTTATTTTAAAAATTGAACCCGTTTTCTAGGAACAAACTCCAGATACCAATTCCCCTTGCTACCTATCATTCTTCCAGTTTCTAATCCAGCTATCTCAGGACACACCCTAAACTATCAGTTTATTAGCCTATATAGAAAGATATCAAAAGCCTTATTAAAATCCAAGTATTCTGTGATATGTCTGTCCATATACCCAGTTTGTTACTCACTAAAGAGAGGTACTGGTAAGAACTTCTTGAAGAAAGTCTGTAAAGCTGGTGTGTTCAATTTATGTCGATTCATCAGAAACTGCGGAATGGCCTGGAAGAAAGAGAGCACATAGAAGGGGAGGAGCCAAACCTCAAAGATTCCATCCTATGGTATACAAGGTTAACATAAAAATACAAAGTCCAGGAAGCAGTGGGAAGGGAGATCACCCACTTGCTAATGAGTAGCGCCAGCCTAACCACTAGAAAGACTTGAGTGTCTGCCTAGGATAGTCAACTTATCCATGGAAGACAAGCCAACTACTATGCATGCTCAACGTCCACCCGATACCTCTTCCTCTCTGTAACAAGAAGTTGAAAGAGAGGACCCAGCACTTCTTGAGCATGTGCAGTTGCTCAAGGCCCCACACAAACTACAATGCTTTCTATTGGCATAATGCCTGCCACATCTGTGTCACCCTGGAGGGAGAAGGGAAGGGAAAGGAAAAGAAGCTATTGAACATATAGGGAAGGTGTGGAGGGGGGAAGCACAGACAGCGTTCCAGAGGTAGAGGGAGGGACTGAAGTAGAGATTTGCACGGGGACACAAATCCCACCCATCCCTGCCCGTACCCACCAGGATCCTCTCCATCCCCACCCATCCCCGCAAGGAATTACATCCATCCCCGCCCGTCCCCATAAAAAGCAGCAATTACTTCTGACAGGATCATCAATTCCACAGTTTCTTTTGTGTTTGCGCTGCTGTTTTCCTTGTGGAATCTCTTTGGTGGAACCCTTTTTTTGTTTTCTGTTCAGGTAATTAACTTATAAACCCTCTCTTTTACTAAGGCTGACGTGTCCATTATATTATATGGACGAACCCTGCTTCTTAAGCCTTCCATCCCCATGGGAGTCCCGTTGGCTAGAGGGGGGTCCCCTTGGGAGTCCCGTGGGTTAGGGGGGGATTCCTGCGGGACCCACAGGATTCCCGCGATCCCCGTTCCTATGCAGACCTCTAGACTGAAGTCATTGGTACAGACTGTAGCCTTTTCTGAAGTACCTTCAACCTGTGGTAAGAGTGAGGAAAGGCTTCATAATACAGAGAAGTTCAATAAGTGGTTGAAAGCCTGGTGTCAACCAGAAGGTTTTAGATATACTGGAGGATGGACAAACAAAAGGCTGTATGGTAGAGACGGCCTACATCTCTCTATGACATGTAGGTTACATGTTAAAAAATTCAGGCAATATGTTACTAGATATTTTAACTAGAGTGTGGGGGTGACAAAGGAAAGCAGTTGGTATCAAAAGATGACCCCCAGAAAATGCAAAATTGTAACAGCAGTGAGGAAGGTCAGGCCAACTCTATCAACGAAGGGGAGAGGGAGAATAAACAAGAGAAGATTCACCTCTACCCATGTGTTTTTGCAAAAAGAATCAACTCCACCTCCTTGTGTCAATGGGCAGTGCCCCATCTCCTCAGTTCATACCAAAACAATCAATCACCCCTAAAAGCAGATAAATAACAAGGAGGGCATGGGGAACTCCCTGATCATAAGGTATTTTCTGCTCTGCAACAAAGACAATTAATTAGACCTCATGAAACTTAATACAAAAAGGTAGAACCCAAGAAATCCACCTACCTGAGTGCAACCAGCACTAACATTTGTACAGCTGCAATAACTTACTATGGCAAAGTCCTTGGGAGAGCCTAGGCAGCATTTATTGTACTTGATTGACAGTGTAAAAACAATGACCTTCATACTCTCTTGGCTGCTCCAAGACAAACCTTTGGAGACACACATACATGCCTGAAACAGGCTTAATTGACATCTGACAGGGCGGGCATCAACACTTGCATCTCCTTATACTGGAAAGATTATCAAGGTAAGAACCTAATCTTCTCTTCCAATGCAAAAGAGACACGAATCTTGACCAGTGGGATGTACCAAAGCTGTCCCCCGAGTCTAGGGTGCAGCAGATGCGTCCACTCTGTAAAAGTATGGAGAGTGAACCCTGCAGCTTCCCTATAAATCTCTCCAGGTAGAACCACAAATGATTCTGCCCATGAAGAAGCCACACTTCTAGTAGAATATGCCTTCTAGGAGACTGGGTGCTGCTTACCACAGCCAGTGTATGCAGACAAAATAGCCATGCAGATTCATCTGGAAATAGAGGTTTTAGAAGCTGACTTTTCCAGTTTGCCAGAACTGGTGAGCACAAAAAGATGATCTGAAAACTGAAAATCATCCGTTACTTTGAGATAACAGAGAAGAACTCTCATCATTTCCAGTCCCACCAAAAATTTGTCCTTTTTCTTTACACCTCTAGCCTGGAACGCAGGCAGGCAGACTTCCTGATTAATCCAGAATGCCGACAACACCTTCAGTAGAAAGAAATGGCTCTTCACATGGCAGAACCTGAAGCTGGTTGAGTGGAAGGCGACAGAGAAACATAGAAACATAGAGTATGACAGCAGATAAGGGCCGGCAGCCAAACAAGTCTGCCCACTCAAGAACCCTCCCTCAACAAATCTGCCCACTCTAGAATCCCCTCTCCCACAAGAATCCATCTTTTAAGCATAACTCTGTAGCAACCCCATGTGTTTGTCCCATCGTCTCTTGAAGTCGAGCATGTTGCTGGCCTTGACCACTTGGCGTGGAAGACCATTCCATCGATCAATCACCCTTTCAGTGAAGAAGTGATCAATGGAGATTGCTCTGAGGAAAAGGGATGTTACCAGTCGTGTGCCTCAAGGTTCTGTTCTTGAGCCTGTTCTTTTAACATTTTTATAAATGATATTGCTGAAGGGTTGTCGGGTAAGATTTGCCTCTTTGCAGATGATACCAAAATCTGCAATAGAGAAGACATGCAGGATGGTGTGACATGAAGAAAGACCTGGCGAAGCTTGAAGAATGGTCTGAAATTTGGCAGCTAAAATTTAATGCTAAGAAATGCAAGGTTGCAAAAACCTGAGGGAACGGTATAGTTTAAGGGATGAAGAACTTATGTGCACAACGGAAGAGCAGGACTTGGGTCTGATTGTATGTGATGATCTTAAGGTGGCCAAACAGGTTGAAAAGGTGACAGCGAAAGCTAGAAGGATGCTAGGTTGCATAGGGAGAGGTATGGCCAGTAGGAAAAAAGGTATTGATGCCTCTGTATAAGACTCTGGTGAGACTTCATTTAGAATATTGGGTACAGTTCTGGAGGCCGCACCTTCAAAAAGATATAAAAAGGATGGAGTCGGTCCAGAGAAAGGCTATTAAAATGGTGTGTGGTCTTCGTGATGAGGCATATGGGGACAGACTTAAAGATCTCAATAAGTATATTTTGGAGGAAAGGCGGGAGAGGGGAGATATGATAGAGACATTTAAATACCTATGTAATATAAATGTGTACATAAGAACATAAGCCGTGCCTCTGCTGGGTCAGACCTGAGGTCCATCATGCCCAGCAGTCCGCTCACGTGGCGGCCCATCAGGTCCAGGACCTGTATACTAGCCCTCTATCTATACCCTTCTATCCCCTTTTCCTTCAGAAAATTGTCCAATCCCTTCTTGAACTCCAATACCGTACCCTGTCCTATCACACCCTCTGGAAGCGCGTCCACCACCCGTTGGGTGAAGAAGAACTTCCTAGCATTGGTTCTGAATCTGTCCCCTTTTAATTTTTCAGAATTCCCGCTCGTTCTTGTTGTTGTTGAAAGTTTGAAGAATCTGTCCCTCTCCTCTTTCTCTATGCCCTTCGTGATCTTATAAGTCTCTATCATATCCCCTCTAAGTCTCCGCTTCTCCAGCGAAAAAAGCCCCAATCTGTCTAATCTTTCAGCATATGAAAGGTTTTCCATACCTTTTATCAAACGTGTCGCTCTCTTCTGAACCCTCTCGAGTATCGCCATATCCTTCTTTAGGTACGGCGACCAATATTGGACGCAGTACTCCAGATGCGGGTGCACCATCGCCCGATACAACGGCAGGATAACTTCTTTAATTCTGCTTGTAATACCCTTCTTGATTATTCCTAGCATTCTATTCACTTTCTTAGCAGCTGCTGTGCATTGTGCCAACGGCTTCATTGTCATGTCCACTATTACCCCCAAGTCCCTTTCTTGGGAACTAAACTAAACTAAACTAAACTAAACCTTAAGTTTGTATACCGCATCATCTCCACAGAAGTAGAGCTCGACACGGTTTACAGGAATTACAAAAGAAAGGAGTTACAATGGGAAGAAGAGGAGCTTGGCAATAAGAGGAGAGAGAAGGGATTAAGTGTAGAGGAGAGGGAGGGAGTGGTTACATTTTGGAGAAAAGCCAAGTTTTCAAATGTTTTCTGAAGTGTTGGAGGGAGGTCGCGCTCCGGAGAGGGGCGGATAAGCTGTTCCACAGCTCGGTGATCTTGAAGAGGAGGGATGTTCCAAGTTTACCTGTATGGGAAATGCCTTTTAAAGAGGGGAATGATAGTATGAATTTCTGAGAGGATCTGGTGGAGTTGGGATTTGCGGAGAGCCAGGATAGTGGAAACAGGGGAGGAAGGATACCGTGTAATGACTTGAAGGTTAGGCAGGCGCATTTGTAGTGGACCCTGAGGAAAACTGGGAGCCAGTGAAGCTTAGATAGAAGCGGGGAGACGTGGTCAAATTTGCTTTTTGCGAAAATTAATTTAGCCGCGGTATTCTGAATCCGCTGGAGTCTGAGAAGACTTTTCTTTGTTAGGCTTAGGTAGATGGAGTTGCAGTAATCCAGTCTAGAAAGAATAATGGATTGAACGAGGATAGCGAAGTGTTGTTGGTGGAAGCAGGATCTGACTTTTCTTAGCATGTGAAGGTTGAAAAAGCATTTTTTTACTAAGGAGTTGAGGTGATCGTTGAAGGACAGTGTAGAGTCCAAGATGATTCCCAGAACTTTGCTTGAGTGTTCAAGCGGCAGGTTGGTGCCTGAGGATAGTGGGATGAGGGTGGGCAGCTGATCTAATTTTGGGCCTAGCCAAAGGAGTTTTGTTTTGGTCTCATTGAGTTTCATTTGAACGGTGAGAGCCCAGGATTGGAGGTTCGTTATACAAGAAGAGATGTTGTCGGAGAGGTTGGTGAGGTTGGAGTCGGTCTCGAGGAGGACAAGAATGTCGTCGGCGTAGGTGTAGAGTGTCTCGAAGGGGGAAAGTTTGAGGAGTTTCAGAGAGGACATATAAACGTTGAAAAGAATCGGGGATAGAGGTGAACCCTGAGGAACCCCGCAAATCGGTTTCCAAGGGGAGGATGAGATAAACATAGAAACATAGAAACATAGAAAGATGACGGCAGATAAGGGCCATAGCCCATCAAGTCTGCCCACACTATTTACCCACCCTCTTAAATCTACTGACCCCCTAAAGAATAATTGTAATTATACTGTCACTCTACTGACCCGCTCATTCAGTCCTAGTGACCCTATCCCTTGTAATTATACTGTCACTCTACTGACCCGCTCATTCAGTCCTAGTGACCCTATCCCTTGGCATGACCTCGTAGGGATCCCACATAGGTATCCCATTTGTTCTTGAAGTCTGAGATGCTGCGTGCCTCGACCACCTGCACTGGGAGCTCGTTCCAATGCTCAATCACTCTCTCCGTGAAGAAGTATTTCCTGGTGTCTCCACGAAGCTTCCCTCCCCTGAGCTTGAGCGGATGTCCTCTTGTGGTCGAGGGTCCCCTGAGAAGAAAGATATCATCTTCCACCTCTACCCGTCCCGTGATGTACTTAAATGTCTCAATCATGTCTCCCCTCTCCCTACGCTCCTCGAGAGTGTAGAGCTGCAATTTGCTCAGTCTTTCTTCGTACGGGAGACCCTTTAGCCCCGAGACCATCCTGGTGGCCATCCGCTGAACCGATTCAACTCTGAGCACATCCTTACGGTAATGTGGCCTCCAGAATTGAACACAGTATTCCAGATGTGGTCTCACCATGGCTCTGTACAGTGGCATCATGACTTCAGGTTTCCTGTTGACGAAGCTTCTCTTGATACAGCCTATCATTTGCCGTGCTTTAGATGAAGCCTTCTCCACTTGAGTGGCTGTTTTCATGTCAGCACTGATGATTACTCCTAAGTCTCGTTCTGCCGTAGTCCTTGCTAAAGTTTCTCCATTCAGGGTGTAAGTTCTGCAAGGATTTCCGTTTCCGAGATGCATGACCTTACATTTCTTGGCGTTGAAGCCCAGCTGCCAGATCAAGGACCAACTTTCTAAAGTACGCAGGTCTTGCTCCATAGCATCCTGAAGATTATAGCCGTTTACTACATTGCATAGTTTGGCGTCATCAGCGAATAAGGTTACCTTGCCTTGGAGCCCTTGAGTCAGATCCCTAATGAATATGTTGAAGAGGAGTGGGCCCAGGACCGAACCCTGTGGTACTCCGCTGGTCACCTCTGACATTTTAGAAAGGGTACCGTTGACCACCACCCTCTGAAGTCTGCCACTAAGCCAATCTTTAACCCATGCAGTTAGAGTCTGTCCTAATCCCATAGAATTCATCTTGTTCAGCAGCCTGCGGTGTGGGACGCTGTCAAACGCTTTGCTGAAGTCCAGGTACACGACGTCCAAGGACTCTCCTGAGTCTAGTCTTCTTGTTACCCAGTCAAAGAAGCTTATTAGATTGGACTGGCATGACCTACCCTTGGTGAATCCATGTTGGCTGGGATCCCGGAGATTTCCCTCGTTCAGGATCGTATCTAATTTATACTTAATTAGTGTTTCCATGAGTTTGCACACTATTGAGGTGAGGCTTACCGGTCTATAGTTCGCAGCCTCAGCCTTGCAACCCTTTTTATGTAGAGGAACGACATTGGCTGTTTTCCAGTCCAACGGAACTTTCCCCGTACTTAATGAGAGATTGAAGAGCACCGCCAACGGTTCTGCCAGGACATCTCTCAATTCTCTGAGCACTCTTGGGTGTAAATTGTCCGGTCCCATGGCCTTGTTTACCTTTAGCCTTGCCAGTTCGTTGTAGACGTCCCCAGGAGTGAACTCAACGTTCTGAAACGGGTCATCTACGTCTTGTATTATCATCAACTGTGGTCCGTGTCCCGGTGCTTCGCAGGTGAAGACTGAGCAGAAATATTCATTTAGTAGTTCTGCTTTTTCTGAATCCGCCACCGCATAGTTTCCGTCCGGTTGTCTAAGGCGTACTATACCGTCTGTGTTCCTTTTCCTATCGCTGATATACCTAAAGAAGGCTTTGTCCCCTTTTTTAATGTTTTTTGCCAGAGTTTCCTCCACTCGACGTTTGGCCTCCCTAACTGCTGTTTTGACCGCTGCCGATCTGGTTTTATATTCTACTTTAGTTTCTCTTCTCTGGGTGCGTTTGTAGGAAAGAAATGCTTTTTTCTTCTCCTTAATGAGGAGTGAGATCTCTTCAGTGAACCATTGGGGTTTGTTGTTTCTTTGCCGTTTATCTTCTGATTTTATGTAGCGATTAGTTGCTTCGTGTATGGATGATTTCAGGTACGACCACATAGTTTCCACATTGTCGGTCTCTTCTTGGTCCTGTAGCGTCTGATGAACATGATCTCCCATACGTGCGAAGTCGGCGCCCCGAAAGTTGAGCACCTTTGTTTTTGTGATTGATTTAGGGGATCCTTTCCCAATGTTGAACCATACCATGTTATGGTCGCTGGAGGCTAGCGTATCTCCCACCGAGACCTCTGAGATGCTTTCCCCGTTTGTGAGCACCAGGTCCAGGATCGTCTGGGCCCTAGTGGGCTCCGTTACCATCTGTCTGAGATGTACTCCTTTTATGGAGTTCAGAAGCCTCCTGCTGCTGCTTGTTGCTGCTGAAAATGTGTTCCAGTCTGCGTCAGGCATATTGAAGTCCCCTAGCAGCACAGTGTCACCCCGTAGAGTTATATTCTCTATGTCTTCAATTAATTCTGCGTCCATGTTTTCCGGTTGTCTTGGAGGTCTGTATACCACACCAAGATACAGGCATTTTTTACTACCTCGTGCCAGGTTAACCCAGAGGGACTCCCCGGTATACTTAACATCAGTGATCCTGGTAGATACCGTTCATGTTAACGAAGTAGGAGCGAGAACGTAGGAATTTTGAGAACCAATCTAAGACTGTGGAGTTTATGCCAATTTCAGAAAGTTGAAGGATTAGTATGTCATGATGGACAATGTCGAAGGCTGCGGAAAGATCAAATTGAAGAAGGACAGCGAACTTGTTGCAAGAGTGAAGATGTTGGACTTTTGAAATTAAAGAGGCCAAAAGGGATTCAGTGCTAAAGTTGGGTCTGAAGCCATGTTGGTAGGGTAGTAGAATGGAGAATCTCTCAAGATAGGATGAGAGTTGGGTGGCTATGATGGACTCCAGCATCTTGGTCAGGAGAGGGATGTTAGCTATTGGGCGATAGCTGGACGGTGTGGAGGGGTTTAGATCGGCTTTTTTCAAAAGAGGGGATAAGGCAATGACTCCCATTTCTGCAGAAAATAGGCCTGAGAGTAAAGCAGAATTTATAAGTTTGGTGAGAGATGAGATGGCTTGTGTGGGAATATTTTCGTATAAGTAGGAGGGGAAAGGATCCAAGGTGCAGTTGCAGGATTTTAACTTGAGGCAGAGTTTGGAGACCTGGGAATCGGAGACGAGATCGAAGGTGGTCCAGGATCTATCGGCTGGGATATGGTTGGCATCGGTTAGATTGGGGTTGGGGGCGGCGAGCACAAGGGAGTTATAAGAGGGTGTTGGAGGGAAGGAGCATCGTAAGGTGGTGACTTTCTCATTGAAGAATTTTGCTAGTTCATCAGCAGATGGAGAGGAGAGGGGTGTGGCGAAATCATGTTTGGAGGATATGGAACGCCAAATGTTGAACAGTGTATTACTTTGGTTGTTGGATCTGGAGATTTTATTGCCATAGTAGTTCTTTCTTGATTTTTTTAATTCAGTATTATAGAACTTGATGTTCTCCCTCCAGGACTGTCTGTCGGTGGTGGATTTAGATTTTTTCCATTTTCTTTCCAGTATTCGACATTTCTGTTTGAGATGTCTGTGGTATGGAAGGTACCAGGGAGCCTTGCGGGAGTAGGAGACGGTTTTAGTTGATAGTGGAGCAAGGGAGCGGTAGGTGGTTTCAGAGAGGGTGATCCAGTTGAGCCAGTTGGATTCAGGGCTTGGAGGATTGGGAGTGATGGAAAATAGGTTGAGGAATTTGTTCCAGAACAGGTCGCTCGTAATTTTTTTTCGGAAGGTAATGGGATTGGGGGTGCGTGGTGGTGGTTCGAGGTATGACATGAAGATGGGGAGGCAGAAAGCTCCTAGGAAATGGTCGGACCAAGGGACAGGTTCCCAGCGAGTGTCGTCCACCGAGGTTTTGTAATCGGTGAGGTCGAGGAAGGTGATAAGGTCTAACGTATGCCCCTTTTCATGGGTTGGGAAGAGAGCCGGGGGGGGGGGGGGAAGCCTAGAGAGTTGAGGAAATTATTGAAATCGATAACATCCTTGTTGGTGGTGTCGTTTATGTGAAGGTTAATATCTCCAATGATTAGTAGTCTTTGAAATTTGAGGAATGCGTTAGTGATGGTCTCAAGGACGAGATCAGAGGATTTATTCCAAGGGGAGGGAGGACGATATAGTAGAAGGATGCCCAGTGGGTGAGGATGGAGTTCATCATTGACAGAGGCTAGCATGTATTCTAGGGAGGCGTGGCTGCCCTTTTCTAGCAATTGGACGTCGAAGAATGATTTGTGAAGGAGTGCCAGGCCACCTCCTTTTCGATTAGTTCTGGGGGAGAAGAGGCCTTGGTAACCGTGAGAACAAAGTTCGTTTTGAGAGAATATGTCGTCTTTTGTGATCCATGACTCCGTGATGAATAGGAATCCAGGGTTAAGATCTTCAAGAAGGTCCTTCAGGATTTGGGTTTTGTTGCATGCAGATCTGGCATTGCAGTAGAGAGACGGTACTGGGGTGAGGGAGTCAGAGGCGTGGTTGGGAGGGTTGGCCGGGGAAATGGGCTTTAAGGAGGCGTGGTTGATTCCTCGGGGGATTTTCTTGGAGGGGTGACTTCTGGTGCGCAAAAGCGTGGGGATTATGGCACCAGGGCAGGTGGGACTGACAGTAATGGGGTTCAATAAGTTAGGAGGGGGAGGTTTCACGCAAGAGGAGATGTTGGAGGATGAGCAGAGAAGAAGGAGAAGGATCCATGGGTGTGGTTTCATGGTGGGGTTTGGGAACTCTCACTCAATAACAGCCCTCCCATCATGTAGCTGTACCTCGAGTTTCTGTTTCCTACGTGTAAGACTTTACATTTCTCTACATTGAACTTCACATTTCTCTACATTGAACTTCATCTGCCATCTTGTCGCCCACTCCCCTAGTTTGTTCAGGTTTCTTTGTAAATTTTCGCAGTCCTCTTTAATCCTAGCCCCATTAAATAGCTTGGTGTCATCTGCAAATTTTATTACTTTGCTCTTCGTCCCCATTTCTAGATCATTTATAAATACATTGAATAGCAGCGGTCCAAGTACCGACCCCTGCGGAACACCACTCGTGTCCTTCCTCCAGTCCGAGTAGTGGCCCTTCACTCCTACCCTCTGCTTTCTGCCCGCCAACCAATTCTTGATCCATCTGTGTACGTCTCCTTCCACCCCATGTTTCTTTAGTTTCCTAAGTAGGTGTTCATGGGGTACCTTTGTCCATCCGTTTGTTAATTCCTTTG
Source organism: Geotrypetes seraphini (assembly GCF_902459505.1). NCBI lineage: Eukaryota > Metazoa > Chordata > Amphibia > Gymnophiona > Dermophiidae > Geotrypetes > Geotrypetes seraphini. The sequence goes on from NC_047087.1 coordinate 318,995,258, forward strand.
AAGAAGTGCAATAAGTTCATCAGGCACGATCTTCCCTTGCAGAAGCCATATTGGCTTGTTTTCATAAGTTTATGCCTCTCTAGATGCTCCTAGATGCTATCTTTTATCAGCGCTTCCGCCATTTTCCCCGAAACCGAGGTCAGACTTACCGGTCTGTAGTTCCCCGCGCCACCTCTCGATCCCTTTTAAAGATGGGCGTAACATTGGCTATCTTCCAATCCTCCAGGATCACGCCTGTTTTCAGGGTTAGATTACAAACCTGCTGTAGTAGTTCCGCTATTTCCTCCTTTAGTTCTTTCAATACTCTAAGGTGGATTCTGTCCAGACCCGGCGATTTGTCAGTTTTTAATTTTTCTATCTGCCTGTGTACATCCTCAAGGCTTATTTCCATGTATGTTAATTTCTCTGTTTGGTCTCCTTTGAAGATTTATTCAGGTTCCAGTATATTGTATGTGTCTTCTTATGTAAATACTGACGAAAAGAACATGTTTAGTCTTTCCGCCACTTCTTTCTCCTCCTTCACCACTCCCTTCCTATCTCCGTCATCCAGCGGTCCCACCTCCTCCCTAGCCGGCTGCTTCCCTTTAACATATCTGAAGAACGGTTTGAAATTTCATGCTTCTCTGGCTAGCCTCTCTTCATATTCTCTTTTTGTTTTTTTAACCACGAGGTGACATTCTTTTTGATACTTCTTGTGTTCTTTCCAGTTCTCGGTTTTGCCCTTTTTCCATTTCTTGAATGAATTCTTCTTATCCCCTATTGTTTTCTTCACTTCTTTAGTTATCCACGCCGGGTCTTTTGTTCGGCTCTTTTTGCACCCTTTTCAGAATCTGGGGATATACCGATTTTGCACCTCGCTTACCATGTCCTTGAATAAAGACCAGGCTTGCTCTACAGTCTGCCATTTCTTTGTGTTGTTCCTGAGTTTCTTCCTTACCATTACCCTCACTGCTTCATAGTTTCCTTTCTTGAAGTTGAAAGTTGTCACTGTGGTTCTCTTTCCCTTTGGTATTCCTACTTCAACTTTGAACTTGATCATGTTATGATCGCTGTTTCCCAACAGTCCCACTACTTCCATGTCGAGTCTCCTTCATTTGAAAGGAAACTCTGCAATGAGAGGGCATAAGATGAAGTTAAGAGGTGATAGGCTCTGGCGTAATCTGAGGAAATACTTTTTTTACAGAAAGGGTAGCAGATGCGTGGAACAGTCTCACAGAAGAGGTGGTGGAGACAGAGACCGTGTCTGCATTCAAGAAGGCCTGGGATAGGCACGTGGGATCTCTCAGAGAGAGAAAGAGAGAATGGTTACTGCGGATGGGCAGACTGGATGGGCCATTTGGCATTTATCTGCCATCAGGTTTCTATGTTTCTATATTCAAGAGGGCCTGGGATAGGCACGTGGGATCTCTCGGAGAGAGAAAGAGAGAATAGTTACTGCGGATGGTCAGACTGGATGGGCCATTTGGCCTTTATCTGCCATCAGGTTTCTATGGTTCTATATTCAAGAGGGCCTGGGATAGGCACGTGGGATCTCTCGGAGAGAGAAAGAGAGAATAGTTACTGCGGATGGTCAGACTGGATGGGCCATTTGGCCTTTATCTGCCATCAGGTTTCTATGGTTCTATATTCAAGAGGGCCTGGGATAGGCACGTGGGATCTCTCGGAGAGAGAAAGAGAGAATGGTTATTGCGGATGGGCAGATTGGATGGGCCATTTGGCCTTTACCTGCCGTTATGTTTCTATGTTTCAAGAGGGCCTGGGATAGGCAAGTGGGATCTCTCGGAGAGAGAAAGAGAGAATGGTTATTGCGGATGGGCAGATTGGATGGGCCATTTGGCCTTTACCTGCCGTTATGTTTCTATGTTTCAAGAGGGCCTGGGATAGGCAAGTGGGATCTCTCGGAGAGAGAAAGAGAGAATGGTTATTGCGGATGGGCAGACTGGATGGGCCATTTGGCCTTTACCTGCCGTTATGTTTCTATGTTTCAAGAGGGCCTGGGATAGGCAAGTGGGATCTCTCGGAGAGAGAAAGAGAGAATGGTTACTGCGGATGGGCAGACTGGATGGGCCATTTGGCCTTTATCTGCAATCAGGTTTCTATGTTTCTATATTCAAGAGGGCCTGGGATAGGCACGTGGGATCTCTCGGAGATAGAAAGAGAGAATGGTTACTGTGGATGGGCAGACTAGATGGGCCATTTGGGCCTATATCTGCCGTCATGTTTCTATGTTTCTTCTTGCCGAGGCTATGGCCACCAGGAAAACGGTCTTGATGGTCAAGCCCTTCAGAGACACCTCTTGTTTGGGCTTATAGCACAATGTTAAGATTCCATGTTGGAAATGGTTGTCGCACAGGAGGATGCTATCGCAGCACTCCTTTCAGAAACCTGGACCCAGCCGATGGGAAGTCAAAAGAGCCAGTTGGGCCCTAAATCACGAGAGGCTTGCTACCTTGTAGGAGTCAACTGCTAGGCCCCGTTTGAGATCATCCTAAAGAAATGATATGACTGTGGAAATCGGAGACCTAAAAGATTCTACCTTCTGTTCCGCACACTGCGCTGACAGGTCTACCAAGCCATAGCATAGGCTGCAACCATAGGAGGGACTTTGACACTCCTATCATAGGCCAAAAACCCCTCCCGTATGGCACAGATGTGGTAGAGTTGTGGCGCTACCTTTTCCTCCTACATTTCCCTTTCCTTCCACACTACATCTGGCTGGTGGATTGATCCACGTGTGCAAAGGCACGGGGGCCAGTGGAGTAGTAAGGGGGGAGCGGTCTGCCCCGGGCACCATCTAGCTCGAGGTGCCAGCACCCCCTCCCCCATACCTTTTTAACTTCGGTGTGAGCAGCTACCAACTTGCTGCCCACGTCGGCTTCGGCGCTCTCTCCGACGTCACTTCTGGGACCCACGCCTAAGAAGTGACATCGGAGGGAGCGCCGAAGCCAACATGGGCAGCAAGTTGGTAGCTGCTCAATCCAAAGTTAAAAAGTTACAGGGAGGGGCGCCGATAAACTCTGGCTACGCCACTGATGGGAGCAGTACATTTTGTAGCATTCTACGCACTATGCCAATAGCATCCGAGTTTACAGACAAGAAGAAGTTCATTATTCGGACGAGGGCTCACTTACCCCTGCACAAGCCCCATAAAAGATGGCACCCATACAATACAGAGTCTGTTTCTGTGAGAAGACTTTCTCCTGGGGAAGAAAAAAACTTCCAATCAGTACTCCTTGATGGACTCCAGTCTCCGGTGCACACAGCGACCGGATCTGACCTCCGAGGCATGCTGCACAGCACCGTGGGTCACACGTACCATACAGCTGGCATTGCCATTCGATATGTTGAACCCAGCGCTGTAGAAATGGAAGAGGAACTGCAGAAAAAAAGACAAGAGAGAAATCAAAAGTCCACAGTGCTCTATATAGCCCAAAAGCAATCACAGAGAGAATGGGGGGGGGGTCTCACCTGCCAAACCATAGCTTGGCTCGTTGCTTTCGGTGGTTGCAAAGTACCAAGAACCTTGAAAAATGGAGCAAAGCATGAATAGTTAAAGCACTTTTGAATGCTGTCAATGTGTTTAATACAACATACGAAAATGCCATCTTTTCAACACCCCTTCCCCAAAGAGCTTACAGACAAAGATCGAAATGTGTTAATTACTCCTGTGAGTAATTCCAACAACACAGTAACTGAGTAATAATTTACAATGCAATATGCAAAAATTGTATTACTCAAAAATACATAATTGGGTTCAACTCTCCCCTCCCCCCTACAGGTTAGGCTTCCCCTAGCTTACTCTCCATCTCTCTTCCCCCACCCCCAACCTCTCTCTATCTGCTCTTCTCTCAGCTACCTCTCCTCACCTATGCTTCACCCCTCCCTGGCTCTCCCTGCTCCTCCTCAGTCACAAATTGACGGGAGTGCCATCAAGGTTCATACTTGAGATTTGTGCTCTTCATGTGGTTATAGCAGCCAGGTGAGAAAAGAGGCAGAGAACCAAAGCTTGTAAGTTCAAGTCCCACTGCAGCTGTTTTTCAGCGTTGATTTAATCATGGATTGATAATGAATGCGACTGGGTTAGGGTCACCGTTTTTCAGGCCGTAAAAATCCGGATACATGGCCTTGCCCAGTTCCACCTTCATATCTGCCCCGTTCCTACCCAGTCTCTCCCCACAAACCTCCTCTCTTCTTCCCTGACAAGCTCCAGCCGTGTCTGGAGGGCCTGGAGCATGCGCAGATGCTCAGATGCCCTCCAGATGTGGCCGGAGCTTGTCAGGGCTTTCCAAAACCTGGATAAACTGCTGGGTTTTGGAAAGTCTCTAAAAAGAGGACATGTCTGGGTTTTTACAGACATCTGATAACCCTATTCTGAGCACACTGGCTGGACCGTTCAGGTCTTTATCTGCCATCATACATGATAACATAGTAAATGGCAACAGATAAAGGGACCTGAATGGTCCATCCAGTCTGCTCATTAGTTATAGCCATTAAAAATACATGATTAGATTAACTTGTCTCTTCTTTGATATTGCTGGGTCATAGACTAAAGTCCACCTGGTATTGTCCTAGGTTCCAAATGCTGACTTTGCCATCCCAAGTTCACTCCAGCCTATCCAACCATCTTCCATAAAGTCTGGCCCGTAACATCCTCATGTTCCAAGTTAGTGGAGTTCCCATTGATGCCCCCCCAGCCCAATCCTACACCGAATCACCACATATGGGACACAGACCGTGCAAGTCTGTCCAGTACCAGCCTTAGCTCTTTAATTTACATTCTTCGTTTTCTAATTAGAGATCCTCTGTTTTGAATTCCATCACCGTTTTCCTCTCCACCACTTCCCTCGGGAGGGCATTCCAGGCATCTACCACCTTCTCCATGAAAAAGAATTTCCTAACATTGCTCCTGAGTCTTCCTCCTTGCAACCTGAAGTTATGTCCTGTAGTTTTACCATTTTCTCTTCTCTGGAAAAGATTTGACTCTATATTAATACCTTTCAAATATTTAAATGTCTGTATCATATCTCCCCTGTCCCTCCTCTCCTCCAGAGTAGACATATTTAGGTCTTCCAGTCTCTTCTCATACTTCTTTTGGTTCAAACCCCTTATTGCCTTATCACACTGTTTAGATGCTTTTAGATCCTCAGACACAATCACCCCAAGGTCCCTCTCATCTACTGGTACTATCAATTACAAGCTTTTAGTAGCTGAATAAAGTCGGTGGAGACCTCAACTTAGTGTTCAAAATAAATAATTTTCAGATAAACAAATAATATAGAACATTATGATGCATCATAGAGTGTCATAGTGTTTTATATTTGTTTATCTGAAGCTTCTAGAACATAAGAATTGCCGCTGCTGGGTCAGACCAGTGGTCCATCATGCCCAGGAGTCTGCTCATGCGGCGGCCCTTAGGTCAAAGACCAGCCCTACCTGCATACGTTCTAGTTCAGCAGGAACTTGTCTAACTTTGTCTTGAATCCCTGGAGGGTGTTTTCCCCTATGACAGACTCTGGAAGAGCGTTCCAGTTTTCTACCACTCTCTGGGTGAAGAAGAACTTCCTTATGTTCATATGGAATCCATCCCCTTTCAATTTTAGAGAGTGCCCTCTCGTTTTCCCTACCTTGGAGAGGGTGAACAACCTGTCCTTATCCGATTTCTGTGTCTTGAAAGCGTTCTGTAATTCAATAGCTTGAAAAGGTTGATTCAACGAGTCTACAGCTTCATCGGCCAGACAGTAGCTAACTGGCTTAAATCAAAATTGAATCCTTAGAAATCTCACAAACTTGACTAGTTATTCTAATGATCAGATTTCATAGCACATTGGTAGTAGATATATAGGAGTGGGAGGGGGAATGTATATTATATGGAAATAGGAAATGAAAAAAGGGGAGGGATTTGTTACATATGATAAGATGATTTGTTTGTAATTACAAATGTCATGTAATAATTGATTATAATATGTATAATTCACTTGTTGTAAGAATACAAAAATGAATAAATAAAAATTTTTTAAAAAAATAAAGAAATCTCACAAAATTACTTCCCTCTCTACTCCAATGACCCTTGCAAGAACTATTGTCCCTTTCAAACCCATTGTAAAAATACTTGGTGTTATGCTGGACCAGTTCCTTAGCTTTCAATCATTTTTTTCCAATTTAGTTAAATGCTGGGGGGGGGGAGGCAAACCTTAGAATGCTCTGAAAAAAAAGTATTGTTTTGGATCATTTTTTCATCTAAGGGTTTGAGACATCATATGACTAAAACGGACACATAATATGTCTGTTTCTTGCTACGGGATTTAAAAAGGTTACCTCTGATGTGTGCGAGAGAAGACAAGTGGGGGATGTGGGTCGGGGGAAGCTCAGGAAAAATGCGGGTGAAAATATGCAGAAAGAGCTGGAGCCAGGGAGTAGCAAAGAATACTGTCTGGGTGACAGCACTTGGACCATGTGCTGAGAATAGCCATCCGCAGTTTGTGGATTTCCTGCACACTGCCCTGCTGTCAGAAGAACATAAGAAGTTGCCTCCGCTGAGGCAGACCAGAGGTCCATCTCGCCCACTGCCTGAACAGTGGTCTCTGACTAATTTTACAAATTAGCTCTAATCCTATCCCTATAACCTTACCTCTACCCTTATCTGTACCCCTCAATCCATTTGTCCTCCAGGTACCTGTCCTCTTTGGATCAACCAGTAGTTTTGGCTCTGGCCGAAATCTGACACTTGGTTTCAGCCGGAACAGAAATCAAATCCCCACCCCACCCTCCCAACAGAAAACCCACCCTCCCTGTGCCTACCTTTTAAAAACCCTGGTGGTCTAGTGGCCTCTGTGGGGGCTGCAGGATTCTGAACTGCTGCCCCTGCTAGCCGCATTGTAAAAATGGTGACTAAGATTGCCGCTGGAAGTCGCAGCCGCCATTTTGGAACTGACAATGGCATAAGTGACATCCTGTTCGTGCCATTCCAAATTGGCAGCCGCCATTTTCACAATGAAGCCAGTAGGGGTAGGAGCAGCTTGGAATGCTGCCGTTCCACAGAGGCCACTAGACCACCAGGCATTTTAAGAAGTAGGAGGGGAGGGCATAGGTGATGGGCAGCCTGGGAGAGGCACTGGCTCAGGGGTTATGTTGGAGAGGGGGCAGAGCTACAGTTTCAGTTTCCAGTGAAAATGCACAAGCATTTTCGGCCAAAACCTAGGTTTCAGGTCAGTTTTGGTGCTGAAACCAAAACTCCGTCATCCTCTTAACAGAAGCAGGATATAAATACCAGTATTATTATTACTCACCAGTGGAACTGCTGCCGGCAATAAAGCTGAAATTTAAAAATACAACACAATTGGAAACTTCTAAGCATTGCAAGCAGACAAAAATTCAACGTCAGTACTGATGATAATTTTTTTTTTTTATTATTCAATTTTTATTAGAATTTTATAATAAAGACAAAACAATATAATCACCACAAGTACATCACTGTAGAATACTACAGCCACTCAATATAGCATACAAAGTAAACAGTTCACTAGTACACTCCAATCCCACAACCCATCATAAAATAAAATAAAAATAAAATAAAATAAAAAAAAGAGGCATCAACAAAATACACACTATGAGGAAGTCCCCTTGTTGGTTCTTCAAAGAGATTCCCAAACAACCACCCTGCCCCTCCCCCCCAAGTCCCCCCTCCCACTCAACAAAAAGATAGGCTCAAATACAATGAAATATGTTGTCCCAAGTCCGCTTCTGATGTTCATAATAACCATAGTGCTTAGCAGCTAAGCATTCCATCTGGGCAAGTTTTCGTAATTTTTCCAACCATTCCTCCTCTGGTGGAGCAACTAACCTCTTCCAATACTGCGCTATCAAACATTTGGCTGCTGCCAACCCCATTCGGACCAATTTTGTCTGCCAAGGAGCATCTCTAACATTATGCAACCCGAGCAGACACACCTGGGGTAAAATCCGTATGGGATCCAGCACCCAAAATTTCTGGATCACCCCACACTCCCACCAAATATGCAAAAAAGAACCAGGACCCCTACCACATCTCCAGCAAGAATCAGGAACCAGTGGGTACATAAGATGTAACCGTTCAGGTGTATAATACCAGCGTGTTAAGATTTTATATGCATTTTCTTGGACTAAAATACAATGAGATGCTCTCTGCACCTCAGCCCAAATACGGGACCAATCTTCTGCAGAAAATTGAAGATGAAGGTCCCGTTCCCAATGTAGCCGGAAAGGAAGGGAAATCACCTCCCTACCTCGCAAAAATTTATATAGAATGGAAATCGGTCTCGGCACTCTACTCAATAACACCCATAAATTTTCCAAATGTTCAGATCCCTGAGGATTTCCCTTATCCCAACCAACCGAAATCATAAAATGCCTCAACTGCATATATGCAAAAAATTCACCCCCAACCCTGGTTTTTTAGCCACTAACCCCTCAAAAGTAGGCAAGAAACCCCCAATAAGTACATCCCAAAATATAGTAACACCCTGAGATTCCCATCTCCGAAAAGCCCCCCTTTCCATTCCTGCAAGAAACCGCGGTTCCCCCGCAAGTGGAGCAAGAGTAGAAACCCCTCTATCACCCCTCTCCTTTTGACACAGGGATCCCCAAACCCGTACCAGATGACAAAAAAATGGATTCCTTTGTCCCTGCAAGCGCTCAGACACCGACAAAGAGGTCCACAACCAAGTATGCAGGGCACAATGAGGAACATAACTTTGCTCTATTTGAACCCCAGGCTTAAATACCGCTATCCTCCAATCAAGTAGAAAGCGAAGTTGTGCCACTTCATAGTACCAATACAAATTTGGCAGTGCCCTACCCCCGTCTTCCTGAGCAGACCAAAGCACCTGTTGACTCAACCTGGGGTGCTTCCCTTGCCAGATAAAAAAGCGAAATTCCTTATGCAATACCTTCAATAATCGTTTAGGCACCTCAATAGGGAGTGTTTGAAATAAAAATAATAAACGGGGTAAGATATTCATTTTGATAACCGCAATACGTCCCCACCAGAACAACCATAGCCCCTTCCAAGTTTGCATATCCATCCTCACTAAACGTACTATCCTAGAATAATTAAGGTCATAAAGACGCGATAAATCAGTGGGAATCAGAATACCTAAATAACGAATATGAGCCCCTGCTCGCCGCACCGGGAAGTTATCAACCAACCACATTGCCTCCTCCTCCTCCAAAGAAATGTTCAGGAACTCGGACTTGTCCATGTTGATTGTAAAGCCAGATAAACCTCTAAATTTTCTAAACACCTCAAGGATCTCAGGAAAGGAAACCTCCGGATCCTTCACAAGTACTGATGATAATTTATAGAGCAGGCTAGCATAACCTGCGCCATATTCGAGGATTCACGCTGTCCCTGTCCTAAAGAGCTGGCAAACCCAGCTGCCCCCAGGAAGGTGATGTGATTAACTCAATGGCTGGCAGGGCGTTCAAAGTTGTGCTCCGACCTGTGCCATCACCTCCCCAGCCAGATGCGGTTTCTACTCGGGAACATCCTATAGCAACAGAAGCGCTTCCACCTGATCTAAGATGTGCAATGAGAGACTGCCCTGAAGAACCAGTGATCAAAACTCCACACTGCTAGTCATGGTTCATGTTCCTGCCTGCAGAACATGCACAAGTGTGGGGAAGAGGTAAAGCCAATGCTCTGCACTGGAAAGAGATATGAGAGAACCTCCAAACAGAAAGTCAATTTATGAGTCTACCCCGAAGCCTTTCTGCTCTACTGTGACTCCCTTGGCTAGGAGTAGAGAATCAAGGGTTAAATAAATAGGAGAAAAAATCTTTTATAAATCTATTCACCTAATGAATAATATAACACAAAAAGTGAATTAAATTATTTAAAGTATATATTATATTATTAAAAATAATTTATAGAGTGCTCAGTGTGAAATCTTATTCAAAACCAACAGGTTAATAGAATAAAGATGTATTAACATTACATCATTGCACTCACCTACCTACCAGCCCTATACATTTGATTAGATATAAGTTGTTCAAGCAGAATAATAGTGGTGAAGAAGTATAGATGAATACTTAGCTGGATATGATTGATGAAAAACATATGTATGTCTCCACTATCAAATGTATCATCTCAAGATAAACAAAAGTGTCCTTGAGGTCTGCTCGTCGATGCTGGAGGTTGTGCAATGAAGTATTTCTTATGAAGTTGGTTTAGTTGATAATATAAAAGAAGTGAGTCCCCAAAACCACCGTTAAAAGCTAATCAAATTCAGCATATAGCTAAAACTCCTTATTGTGAAAACAATCCAACATTTCCTCAACACTGATCGTGTTTCACTTTATTTTGCGTCATCAGGAGGAAATAACTTCAGACCTCACAATGGAGAGAACACGCCGACAGAGGATTTCAACTGAAGAGTCACTATATGCTGAATTTGATTAGCTTTTAACGGGAGGAGGTGGAGAGGAAAACGGTGACGGAATTTAAAAAAGAGTGGGAAGAATCTCTAAACAGAAAATGAATGGTATAAAACAAACTAAAGATGCTCCACTTATTAGGGATTATTTGGCAGATTCCGGCCTACTGCCGCTCTCTGACCCTGATGTTGAATTTCTCAATGCAGCCATCACATCTAAAGAACTGTTACAAGCTATTAAACAGCAAAGAAATTTCTCGGCTCCAGGGCCGGATGGCTTTACAGCTGAATTTTATAAACTTTTAGCGGAGCAGCTGAGTCCCTTCCTTAGGGACTACTATTCGCAGGTTATGCGGGATGAACATTTTCCCACAGAGGCGAATGAGGCATTGATTACATTGATTTTGAAGCCAGGTAAAGACAGCACTGCTCCTGAGTCCTATCGACCTATATCTTTATTAAACGTGGACATAAAAATTTTCTCTAAAATATTAGCTGATAGATTAGCCACTCTACTCCCAAATATCATCGCGTCTACACAGGTGGGCTTTGTAAAGGGAAGGCAGGCGGTCCATAACGTTCGAAAGGCACTCTTGTCATTGGCCCATACACAATCTCATGACACCCCGATGTTATTACTCAGCTTGGATGCAGCGCAAGCCTTTGACCAAGTCAATTGGACATTTTTATTTGAAATACTGCACTATATGGGAATTTCGGGTTGGTTTGCCACAGCGTTACGCACGTTATACTCGACACCGCGGGCAAGACTGCTTGTTAATGACACTATCACTGACCCCATATTAATTGAGAGAGGCACACGGCAGGGATGTCCTTTGTCCCCCCTGTTGTTTTTACTGTACTTGGAGCCCTTTCTGCGCACTGTATCTCTGGATCCTGATATAGTGGGGGTGGACTTCGGGGATCAAACATTAAAGGTGTTAGCTTTTGCAGATGACATCTTGTTTATGCTTACTAACCCTTCTCACTCTATCCGACACCTTATACAATCCCTCAACGAATTTAGATTTTATTCAGGCTTTACTTTGAATTATCAGAAATCTGTTGCTTTAGCCAGTCCAGTAACACTGCAGCAGACATGGAGGGGCCACTTCCCTTTTACATGGGCTGTGCACTCAATTCGATACTTGGGGGTTTGGATCCCCCGAGACCTCAAGACTCTTTATGACTGTAACATTTCCCCACTACTCCATGACACTTTACGGGACTTGCAAAACTGGTCCACTTTCCCGCTCACAGTAGCGGGACGGGTGGCTCTTTATAACATGGTGCTCTTTCCCAAATGGTTATACCGATTTCAGGTCCTGCCCTTGCTTTTCTCCTTTTCTCATAAAGCCCGGTTAATTAAAGGATTACAACGGTTTCTTTGGGGTGGCAAGCGACCCCGCATGCAATTTCTTAGAATGTGCTTACCTAGGGAAAGAGGGGGTTATGGCTTATTAAATGTACATTGGTATGCTATTGCCTGTCAGATGAGACACATTAATGATTGGTTTAGGGGGACGTCTGACTTTACTGCGACATCATTGGAGTTGTCCTTGCTGGCTCCGTTTCATGTGAGTTATTTCTTGCATGTGGCGGACCCGCGGCTTCGTCCTTTGTTGGCCCAGTACCCGATATTTGCACCGGCTCGACGAGCATGGAAGTGGGTTTGCAAACTTGCTAGATTGCCTGCTGAGGTTTCATTATACTTACCCATCCAAGGCAATGGAGCCTTTCAGCCTGGACTGCAAAATCCTGTCTTCCGGAGGTGGGGGGTGCAGGGACTTCAATACCTATTCCACTTATTCTCCAAGGAGGGGAAACTGGCAACTTTTGCTGACTTACGTCGGACATTTACTTTACCACCTAATGATTTTTTTGCATATTACCAAATCCGACATTACGTTCAGTCTCTTCCGGCGCACCATCTTGAGGAAGATAACAGGGAGGCTCTTTCAGAACTCTTTAGCCTTTCTGCACAACAGCGGATTCCGCTTCGATTTCACATAGTGGGGATCCGGGATGGGCACTCTGGCCCCAACTTGGACATCTTAGCGGCAACATGGGCTGAGGACTTGCACTGCACGTTAACGGCCCAACAGATACAGAGGACGCTGAAAAATATTCTGAAGGTGTCTCCTAATATTGTCCACTGGGAAATGCAGTTAAAAATTGTTTTGAGACTCTATATCCCGCCGGAACGAGCAGCCCGGATGGGGATTACTACCCTTCATTCTTGCCCGAAATGTGCACATGCTCACGCATCATTGGGACATATGCTTTGGAATTGTCCCAAAATTCAACAGTTCTGGCAACAATTAGGGCACTATATCACGCGGCTCTGGCGGAGGCGTTGGCTCCCACAACCGACAGCCTTATTTGGACTTTATAATATAGCCACGCCCAAACCCAAAGGAATGTCAGCTTTTGTCACTAGAGTGCTTTTGATGGGGAAGAAAGCAATTCTTACTAACTGGCTGTCCCGAGAACCCCCTTCCTACGCTCAATGGAGAGCGTTGATGATTGTTCATGCGACGCTGGAGCGGAGACTAGTGGGAGATTTGGATCGTGGACCGGGCCGCAGATTCTGTCAGGCCTGGGAATGCTTCTGGCAGGACCTCACACCATATGCTCGCAGTAGACTCTTAAATTGTTAGGACTATCTTACACTCTCAGCCATAGTAGTGGCATTGGACTTTTTGGGGAGGGGAGGGACGGGAGGGATGGGGGGAGGGGATGAACTTGCACTGTTCTTTTTTGGATTTGTATGCAACTTCTATTTGTACATTCTGGTTGAAATAATAAACATCATTTGAACATAAAACAAACTAAGGCCGGTACAGGGCAATCCTGCAGGGTCTGTGTCTCATATTTGGTGATTTGGTTTAGGATGAGCTGGGGAGGCCTTTGATAGATGCTCCGGTGACAGGATGGTTACGATAGGCTGGAGTGGGCTTCGATGGCAACTCCAGCAGTGGGACCCTAACAACAGTACCAGGTGACTTCTATGGCCTATTGTAGAGGGGAGAGTGTGGCACAGTGGTTAAAGCTCCAGCCTCAGCACCTTGAGGTTGTGGGTTCGAACCCATGCTATGCTGCTCCTTGTGACCCTGGGCAAGTCACTTAATCCCCCCATTGCCCCAGGTACATTAGATAGATTGTGAGTCCACAAGGACAGACAGGGAAAAATGCTCGAGGACCTGAATAAATTCATGTAAACTGCTCTGGGCTCCCCTGGGAGAACGGTAGAAAAAATTGAATAAATAAATAGTGTGAAAAGTTTCAGCTTCTGATAACCAGAGCTGGTATTGTGACATCATAATGCCTCATTCCACCAGTAAGAGCCAACCTCATCAGTGATGCCACAATGGCTTCATTGTCCTATTCTTGGCTCACTTTTGCTACACTTTGATTCCTAGAGTGGTGCAGTGGTTAAAGCTACAGCCTCAGCACCCCAAGGTTGTGGGTTCAAACCCATGCTGCTCCTTGTGACCCTGGGCAAGTCACTTAATCCCCCCCATTGCCCCAAGTACATTAGAGAAATTGTGAGCCTGCCAGGAAAGACAGGGAAATGCTTGAGTACCTGAATACATTTATGTAAACCGTTCTGAACTCCCCTGGGAGAACAGTATAGAAAAATTGAATAAATAAAGAAATATTAAAGAAAAGACAACTGAATCATGAATATAGTGTAGGACTGTTGGGCAGACTGAAAGGATCATTGGGATCTTTATCTGTTGTCATTTACTCTGTTACTCACCTGGAGGTCTGAAGAATATCGGAATGACTTCCCCCGTATCAGGATGCACAGAGGACTAAACGAAAGCAAAAGACAGAGTCAAGCCAGAGGCTACCAGCTCTACTCCCTAAGCCTCCGAGCCCTCCCACAGCAAAGCTGCTCTTCACGCTGGCAGGAAGGGAGAAGTCACTTAGCTCCCAGACAGCAGTCTCTTCTCAAGGATGAACACCGGCAGGGGAGAACAAGGTAACAATCGAGGACACAGAACGCTTGAGGGAGATGCCCATCCTCCGCATGGCCCAGCAAATTCTCAGAGCTCCCACCAGAACCCCTGTATTAGGACCTCACCCCCCGTTTGTCCTCTACAACTTTATACTCACCAGGTTCAGCGCCCAAGCTTCTTTCACCTAAACACAGAAACAGAGATCAGATCCAATCCAACATTCAAGCAATCCCCAGAGACGCAGGTCAATCGCGTCTCGACAGAAGCCCCGCCCAGGTTAGGCTTACCAGATTTTCCCAAAGGACAATCCGAACCCATGGCCCTGCCCCCAGGCCCGCCTGCCCCGCGACACAGTGTCTCATGCATGTACGCACGTCACCGTATTACATCTGCACAAGCGTGGGTGCCCCCTCCCCACGGGATTTTTCACAGGAAGCTTTTCAAAACCTGGACAAAAGTGCTGGGTGTTGGAAAGCTGTCCGAACCCCAAGATGTCTGGTAACCCTAACCCAGGTCCCATGTTCCAATTACATCAGTTCCTCGGGAACATTCAAACAGCTGAAAAAGGAAGAGCTCAACCTTGTTACTCTGGTTCTAATTCTGAACCAAATGAAATATTACACATTCAGCCCCTCTGAAAGGTGTTCAGGGTACAGGGCTTGTGTTTCACCAGAATACAGAAAAACAAACTGGAAAACCACTTTCAAAATGAATCAAGTGTTTTCTTCATCGTTCTGCACAGTTAAGACAGGTTAACATGGATATTCGAAGAGCTTACAATCTCACTTGGACAGACAGACATGACAGAAACACCTACTACTACTACCACCATTTATCACTCATATAGGGTTGAAAGGCATACACAGCGCTGTATATTTTGACATTTTATAAGAACATAAGCGTCGCCTCTGCTGAGTCAGACCATGGGTCCATCTCGCCCAGCAGTCTGCACCTGCAGCAGCCCCCTCAGGTCCATGACCTGTAAGTGATCTTTTACCTAAAACATTTTATTCCCTATTCATTTAATATCCTCTATAGTAACCATCTAACTATACCCTTCAATCCCCTTTTCCTTCAGGAAATCATCAAATCCCTTTTTGAAACCCAAAATCGTACTCTGCCCTACCACCTCCTCTGGAAGTGCATTCCAGGCATCCACCACCCTTTGAATGAAGAAGAACTTCCTAGCATTTGTTCTGAAACTGTCACCTTTTAGTTTTTTTTTTAATGCCCTCTTGTTTTTGTTGCCCCCGCTAGTCTGAAGAATCTATCCCTCTCCACCTTCTCTATCCCCTTCAAGATCTTATAAGTTTCTATTATGTCCCCTCTAAGTCTCCGCTTTTCCAGGGAAAAGAGCCCCAGCCTCTCAGCATAAGGAAGGTTTTCCATGCCCTTTATCATTTTTGTTGCTCTTCTCTGGACCCTCTTGAGTATCACCATATCCTTCTTAAGGTACGGTGACCAGTATTGAACGCAATACTCCAGATGCGGTCACACCATCGCCCTGTACAGCGGGAGGATAAAGCACAGTTACTTACCGTAACAGGTGTTATCCAGGGACAGCAGGCATATATTCTCACATGTGGGTGACGTCATCTACGGAGCCCCGGCGCGGACAGCTTTTCAAGCAAACTTGATTGAAGTTTCAAGTTTGCACACTGCACCACGCATGTGCGTGCCTTCTCGCCCACTAGAGGGCGCATCCCACCTCGTGGTCCTCAGTTCCATAACTAGCAAGGAAGCCATCCCCGGGGAGGCGGGCGGGTTGTGAGAATATATGCCTGCTGTCCCTGGATAACACCTGTTACGGTAAGTAACTGTGCTTTATCCCAGGACAAGCAGGCATGATATTCTCACATGTGGGTGACCTCCAAGCTAACCAAAATAGGGCAGGTGGGAGGATGGCAATTTAGGAAAACAGATTTTGCAATACTGACTGGCCAAACCGGCCGTCACTCCTGGATAGAGTGTCCAGACAGTAGTGAGAGGTGAATGTATGAACCGAAGACCAAGTGGCAGCCTTACATATGTCCTCCATCGGAGTGGATCGGAGAAAAGCTATCGAAGCTGCCATTGCTCGGACCTTGTGACCCGTGACCCGACCCGGGGGAGGAAGGCCAGCCTGAGTGTAGCAAAAGGAAATGCAAGCGGCCAACCAGTTAGACAGAGTGCGCTTGGAAACTGGATGCCCTAATCGATTGGGATCGAAGGACAAAAACAATTGAGGGACCTTCCGATGAGACCTGGTGCGTTGAAGATAATATGCCAACGCCCTCTTACAGTCAAGCGTGTGAAGCGCCGTCTCGCCAGGATGGGAGTGGGGCTTCGGGAAGAACACAGGAAGGACAATGGACTGATTGAGGTGGAAGTCCGAAACAACTTTAGGTAAAAACTTAGGATGGGTGCGGAGAACCACCTTGTCGTGATGAAAGACCGTGAAAGGAGGGTCCGCAACCAAGGCTTGCAACTCCCCAATCCGCCTGGCGGAGGTGAGGGCAATCAGAAACACCGCCTTCCAAGTCAGAAATTTCAAGAGGGACTTGTTGAGTGGCTCAAAAGGGGGTTTCATCAGTTGAGCCAGAACTACATTCAAATTCCACACGACAGACGGAGGCTTAAGAGGGGGGCAAACCCTGAGTAGCCCTTTCATGAAGCGTGTCACCAAGGGATGGAGTGACAGAGGGCGTCCCTCCAGAGGTTGGTGGAAAGCAGAAATCGCACTGAGATGAACCCGCACCGAAGTGGTTTTCAAGCCGGAGCGCGACAAATGAAATAAATATTCTAAAACCGAGGATACCGGAACTGATACCGGATCCAGGTGAAAAGACGAGCACCAGGTGGAAAACCTGGTCCATTTCTGCGCATAGCAAAGCCTCGTCGAGATCTTGCGGGAGGCTTCCAACACCTCCTTCACCGATTGAGACAGGTCCGGAGGAGTCAGGGAACAAGAAACCAGGCTGTCAGGTGCAATGACTGCAGATTGGGATGTAACATGGATCCTTGACTCTGAGACAGCAGAGAAGGAGAGACAGGCAGGGGAAGAGGCTCTCTGGCACTGAGCTGGAGCAGCAGGGAGAACCAGTGCTGACGCGGCCACCGAGGTGCTATGAGAATCATCGTGGCCGTGGACGATTTTAGGTGTACCAACGTTCGCATGATCAGAGGGAACGGAGGGAATGCATACAGGAACCTCCCTTCCCAGTCGAGTAGGAAGGCATCCGCTTCCAGACGGTCCTGCGAGTACATCCGAGAACAATATAGTGGTAGTTTGTGTGTCTCCGGAGAGGCAAACAGATCCACCTGTGGCGTTCCCCAGCGAGCGAAAACCTCGCGTAGAACTGCTGAGTGTAGAGTCCACTCGTGCGGTTGCAGAAGTCGACTCAGTTTGTCCGCCAGGCAATTCCGTTCTCCTTGGATGTAGACCGCCCGGAGGAAGATGTTCCGGGAGGCCGCCCACTCCCAGAGGCGAAGAGCTTCGGAGCAGAGGGGCCATGACCCCGTTCCTCCCTGCTTGTTCACATAATACATTGCCACCTGATTGTCCGTGCGGACGAGGACCACCTGGTCCTGCAATATGTGAACGAAGGCTCGAAGTGCTAGGAAGATGGCTCGCAGCTCTAGCACGTTGATATGACACTGACGGTCTTCTGTCGACCACAGGCCCTGCGTGCGAAGACCGTCGAGATGGGCTCCCCACGCGTACTCCGAGGAGTCCGTGGTCAGGACCTTGTGAAAAGGCGGAGTGCGGAACAATAGCCCCATGGACAGATTTGAAGAGTCTGTCCACCAACGCAGCGATTTCCGCAAGGGCGGAGTTACCGAAATGAGGCGAGACACCGGGTCGCACTCCTGACGCCACTGGGACGCGAGGGTCCACTGAGGGATCCTCAGATGTAGCCTCGCAAACGGCGTGACATGTACCGTCGAGGCCATATGGCCCAGCAGCATCATCATGCGCTTGGCCGACACCCTCGATAGTTGAGAGACCTGGCGGCTCATCCGTACCAAGGTTTCCAACCGCTGGGTCGGCAGGTAGGAGCGTAGGCGCACCGTGTCCAGCACCGCACCTATGAATTGAAGAGACTGCGACGGCCTCAACTGAGACTTTGGAAAGTTTATCTCGAACCCGAGAGTTTGCAGGAAGGCAATAGACTGTCGGGTCGCTGAGATAACCCCCTCCCTGGTCGGGGCTTTGATGAGCCAATCGTCCAGGTAAGGGAACACATGGAGTCCACGTGACCTGAGGGCTGCTGCAACCACCACCATGCACTTCGTGAATACTCGTGGGGACGCGGCCAGGCCGAAGGGCAGTACCCTGTACTGGAGGTGGAGGTCCCCCACCTGGAATCGTAAGAATCTTCGACAGGCGGGGTGCACCGGAACATGGGTGTATGCTTCCTTCAGGTCGAGGGAGCACATCCAGTCCCCTTCCCCCAAGAGGGGGTACAAAACCGGGAGAGATAGCATTCGAAACTTCTCCCGGGCCAGGAATTTGTTGAGCTTCCTGAGGTCCAGTATGGGGCGCAGGTCCCCGGTCTTTTTTGGGACCAAAAAGTAGCGGGAGTAAAACCCCGTACCCCACTGGTCCTTGGGGACCGGCTCGACCGCCCGAAGCTTCAAGAGGGCTTTGGCTTCGGTTATAAGGGTCGGTAGCTGCGAACGGTTGCAGGGGACTAAACTTGGGGGGCTGTCCGGCGGCGAGGACACAAAGTTGAGCGAGTAGCCCTCGGAGACGATCCGGAGCACCCAAGCGTCTGAGGTAATCCCGGTCCATGCCTCCCGGAAGGACCGAAGACGGCCCCCGATAGGAAGGGGTTCCTGTGAAAGTGCGGAGGGGAACCCGCCCCGTCCGCTCAGCCCGTCAAAAGGAAGGCGCGGGCTTAGAAGGGCCCTGCGCCTGGGCTTGGGTTTGTCCCCCTCTGCCTCGCTGAGACGGACGTCTCGGAGGCGGTCTCGAGAAAGCCGGGGTCGACTTCTGAGGGTATCGGCGCGGCGGAGGCCGAAAGGGTTTCTGCGGCGGGGGCCTAGGTTTGGGGCGGACCAGGGATGCTAGAGAGCGCTCCTGTTCCGACAAGCGTTTGGTCGCCGCATCCAATGACTCGTCGAATAACTCGGACCCCACACAAGGCAAGTCTGCCAGGCGTTCCTGCAGGTTTGGGTCCATGTCGAGGGTGCGAAGCCAGGCCAAGCGGCGCATGGCCACCGCGAGGGCCGACACCCTCGAAACCAGCTCAAAGGCGTCGTACACTGCGTGGAATAGGTACAACCGCAATTGAGACAGGTTGGACATAAACTTATCGAATCCTGCTCTTTGGGAGTCCGGTAACGAGTTTCGATATTGAGGAAGGTCCTTCACCATACCCCGCAAATAGGAGGAAAAGGTGAAGGCGTAATTTAGAACCCTGGTGGCCATCAGGGAATTTGAATAGAGGCGACGGCCAAACTTGTCCAGGGTCCGCCCCTCCCTGCCTGGTGGAACCGCCGCAGAAACCCGTGAGGGCTGTGATTTTTTAAGAGCAGACTCCACCAGAAGAGACTGGTGTGAGAGCTGCGCCTTATCGAACCCTTTAGGAGGAATCGTCCTATACTTCGATTCCATTTTTGAAGGCACAGACGTGACTGTAAGAGGGTTTGACAGGTTATTCAGCCAGGTTTGCAGAAGGACACTGTTGAGAGGGAGTCTAGGCACCTCCCTAGGAAGAGTGGGGAGGTCCTGTTCCTCCAAAAATTCTTTGGAATACCGAGAGCCTACCATCAGGTCAATCCCCAGGGCTTGGGCCATGTCCTGAACGAAGGATGAAAATGAGGACGGCCTAGCCTGGGGAGACAGGGTTCTCGACCGCCCCACCGAGGAGAGGGGGGAGGCCTCATGGGAATAATGAGGATCCCTAACCGATCCCGAATCCCAGGATCCCCTCTCGAGGGCCCTCGAGGGGGAAGGGGAAGTTATCCTCCTCGCAGAGCCCTTGGGTGAGGACCCAGGGGTTCGTGGGACACTCTCCCGTTTCCTCGGCGAGGCGGCCCGGGAAGACTTCCCATGAGGTGAGCGGAGGAGCCTCGGGTTGTCGAGGCGCAACTCCGACACCTGCAGCGCCTCGCCCCCGAACGACGAGGAGCGGTCGCGCCGAGGCGAGCCTCGGGGTCGTTTAGACTTCCTCGATCGACGCCCCGTCCGAGGTCGCGTCGAGGGCGAGGCGTGTCTGGAAGACCCGGAGGAAGAGGAGGAAAGACGGCGCACTCTGCGCAACTTTTCCTTGGGCCTTACACTCCGCTCAGGGGGTTCCCCCGTGGTCGAGGTCCGGGGCGGGGCCGAGACCGAGGTGAACGGGGCCACCGTACCCGAGACCGAGGTCGCCGAGGTCGGGGCTCCCGAGGGAGCCGAGGCCGGGGCCTCCGAGACCGAAGGCGCCCCGGCCGAGGTCGAGGCCGCCGGAACCGCAGCACGCTGCAACACTTCCAGGGCTCCCGACAGCTCCGATGAGATCAGAGCTCGGAGGAGATCCTGGAAGGCCGGAATCCCCACGAAGGTGGGGAGTTCCGAGTCCGGGGCACACTCCCTGGAGGGCGACCTCGGTCTCGAGTATTCCCTCGGGGTGTGCGGAGTCGAGGTCCGATGCGGGGCCGGGGTCGACCCACCCGCCTTGGCCTGACTCGAGGATGGCTTCTTTGCTGAAGGGGATGGAACAGAGGACTTACCCGAAGCTTGCTTCACTGACGACGCCTTCGAGGAAGAGGGCCGAGGCGAGGCCGAGGCCCCCGAGGACGCCGAGGCCGAGGTCAAGGCCGGGGCCGACGTCGAGGCCTTAGGTGCGTCGACGGCGAACAATTCGGCCATTCTTGCCTTACGGCGACGGAGGGCCCTGTTTTGGAAGGTAGCACAGCGATCACACGAGTCTGTCGGATGTTCGGGCCCAAGACAGACAATGCACCACCGGTGAGGGTCGGTGATGGAAAGCAACCTTTCACACCGGCTGCACTTTTTGAATCCCGTAACAGGACGGGACATCCACGAAGAAAAAGAAGAAGGCCGGGAAAGTACCGACGTCCCGCGGCCACGGATTCCGGGAGCCCCCGGAGTCCGAGGAAAAACGAAAGACTTTTTTTTTTTTTTTTTTTTTGAAAGGAACCGAAAAGAAAAACAGCACCGCGAACTAATTCGAAGGGAAAACAAACTAAACGCGGCAGCTAGAAGGCAAAAACACTGGAGCTCAGATCCACAGGGCTTTCTTGCTCCGCGGAAAAATTTGAACTGAGGACCACGAGGTGGGATGCGCCCTCTAGTGGGCGAGAAGGCACGCACATGCGTGGTGCAGTGTGCAAACTTGAAACTTCAATCAAGTTTGCTTGAAAAGCTGTCCGCGCCGGGGCTCCGTAGATGACGTCACCCACATGTGAGAATATCATGCCTGCTTGTCCTGGGATAACCTCCTTGGTTCTGGTAGTGATACCTTTTTTGATAATGCCCAACATTCTGTTCGCCTTTTTTGAGGCCGCTGCGCATTGTGCCACCGGTTTCATTGTCTTATCCACCAAAACCCCTAAGTCCTTTTCTAGGTTGCTTTCCCCCAATATCATCCCCCCCATCGTGTAGTTATACATCGGGTTTCCTTTCCCAATGTGCATGACTTTACATTTCTCTACATTGAAGCTCATCTGCCATTTATTTGCCCACTCACTCAGTTTGTTCAGATCCCTTTGTAGTTCTTTACATTCCTCAACAATTCTAACCCTACTGGAGAGTTTTGTGTCGTCCGCAAATTTTATAACTTCGCACCTCATCCCTGTTTCCAGGTCATTAATAAATATATTGAACAGCAGTGGTCTCAGCACTGACCTCTGCGGGACACCAATCATGACCCCTTTCCAGTCAGAATAGTGTCCCTTTGCTCCTACCCTCTATTTCCTGTCCACCAGCCAGTTTCTGATCCTTCTGTGTATGTCCCCTTCCACCCCGTGGTTCCACAGTTTCCTTAGTAGGCGCTCGTGGGATATCTTGTCGAAGGCTTTTTGGAAGTCCAGATATACGATGTCTATGGGATCGCCTTTGTCCAATTGTTCGCTTATCTCCTCAAAGAAGTGCAGTAGGTTCATTTGCAATGATCTTCCTTTACAGAACCCATGTTGACTTGTTCTTATCAGATTATTTTTTTCTATGTGCTCATTGATACTGTCCTTGATCAAGGATTCGGCCATCTTCCCCGGAACTGAGGTTAAGCTCACCGGTCTGTAGTTCCCCGGGTCGCCTCTCAATCCTTTTTTGAAGATAGGTGTAACATTCGCCATCCTCCAGTCCTCCGGGATTACCCCTGTTTTCAAGGTTAGGTTGCAAATCCGCTGCAGTAACTCAGCTGTTTCGTCTCTGAGCTCTTTCAGTATTCTCGGGTGAATTCCGTCAGGGCCCGGAGATTTGTCAGCTTTTAATCTATCTATCTGTTTGAGTACATCTTTGAGGCTTACCTCCATGCATGATAATTTTCCCCCTTGATCCCCCTTGAAGATTTTTTCCGGTTCCGGCACGTTGGATGTGTCCTCTCTTGTGAAGACTGATGAGAAGAACGTGTTTAGTCTGTTTGCCACCTCCTCTTCCTCCTTCACCACTCCCTTCCTGTCTCCCTCATCCAGAGGTCCCACCTTCTCCCTCACTGGCTGTTTTCCTTTCACATATCGGAAGAATGGTTTAAAATTCTGTGCTTCCCTGGCAAGTCTCTCTTCATACTCTTTTTTGCTTTTCTGACCACGCGATGACATTCTTTTTGATGCTTCCTGTGCTCTTTCCAATTTTCCTCGGTTTTATCCTTTTTCCACTTTCGGAATGATTTTTTCTTGTCTCCTGTCACGTTCTTAACTTCATTGGTTATCCATGCTGGGTCTTTTGCCTGATTCTTTTTGGACCCTTTTCTAAATCTGGTTATATGCAGGTTTTGCGCTTCGTTTACCGTGTCTCTGAATAAGGTCCATGCTTGCTCCACTGTCTGTGCTTTCCTGGAGCTGTTCCTGAGCTTATTCTTCACCATTTGTCTCATGGCATCATAGTTCCCTTTCTTGAAGTTAAACATTGTTGCAATAGTTCTCCTTCCCCTTGGCATTCCTATTTCCACTTTGAACTGGATCATGTTGTGATCGCTATTTCCCAAAGGCCCTACTACTTCCACTCCCTTGGCAGGTCCTTTCAGCCGGTTGAGGATTAAATCCAGACTAACTGTCTCTCTTGTTGGTTCCTTGACAAGCTGTTCCAAGAAGCAGTCCCGTACGGTCTCCAGGAACTCCGTTTCCTTTGTACATTTTGAAACTCCAAGACTCCAGTCTATTCTGAGATAGTTGAAGTCTCCCATAACTATGATGTTTGCGTTTTTGCATTCTCGCCTCAACTCGGCTCCCAGTTCCGTATCCTTTGCTTCAGTTTGCCCAGGTGGGCGATAGTACAGTCCCATCTTTATCTCGGCTCCCTTTTGTCCCGGTATTTTAACCCATAGTGATTCCAGTTGGTCATTTGTCTCTGCTGCGTCCACTCTGGTCGAGTGGATGGTGTCCTTTATGTAAAGTGCAACTCCTCCTCCCTTCTTATGTGTCCTGTCTCTTCGGTAGAGCTTGTACCCTGGCAGTACTATGCCCCATTTGTTTTCCTCGTTCCACCATGTTTCCGTGATTGCTATGATGTCCAGGTTCTCATCTTTGGCCATGACTTCTAGATCCCCCATTTTGTTCTTTAGGCTTCTAGCATTAGTGTACATGCAGTTCAAGTCTTGGTATTTTTTTCTCCTTGTGAATTTCCCTTGCGTTTCATTTTTCCTTCTGTCCCCTTCCTGTCCTATAGACTCCTGGTTATTGTCTCTCTTGTCATCCTCCTTTTGTTCCTTCCTTTCATCTGGCTCCATTTTGTCTTCCCCTTGTAGTACACTTCTCCTGTGGTCCTCCTGTTTCGTCTGTCTCCCTTGGTTTTTCAGCTCCTGTTTTGTGCCATTTGTGTCTTCCCAGCACTTTCCCCACTCAGTATCTTCTCAGGATACTGTTTTCCGAATCATCAGCTTTCCCCTTCTTCTTAGTTTAAAGCTTGCTCTATTCCTCTCCTGACGTTGTTTGCTAGTAGTCTAGTTCCCGCTGTGCTCAGGTGTAATCCATCTCTTCTGAAGAGTTCCTGCACAGAAGAGCTTACAATCTCACTAGGACAGACATGACAGAAACACCTACTACTACTACTACCACCATTTATCACTCATAAAGGGCTGAAAGGCATACACAGCGCTGTATATTTTGACATTTTATAGACAGTTCCTGCTCAGAAGAGCTTACAATCTCACTTGAACAGACAGACATGACAGAAACACCTACTATAACTACTATTTATCACTTATATAGCGCTGAAAGGCATATACAGCGCTGTATATTTTTACATTTAATAGAGGGTCCCAGCTCGGAAGAGCTTATAACGGAAAAGCTTTTTCAAATATTGAACAGCGAGTCCTGGGAAACCAACTTTCCTTAAACAAAACTCTGCCCTGCCAACCACTGGTAGACTAGCTGACAAGTTCAGATAAGTTGGCCTCGTATGTGAAATCAATTTAAAAGTATCTTAGTTGCCATCTGTTCTACTAGTGACTGGCAGCAGACAATTTTGTTTAAAGAACGTTGATTTCAAGGTTTCAAGGTTTCAAGGTTTATTCAATATTTGATTAATCGCCTATCGTAACTACTAAGCGATTTACATTTACAGAAAATACATAATAAAAAGTTAACAATAATATAATAAACTATTAAAATCAATTTAAAACAAACTAGACAAATTTGGACAGGAAACATTAGGAAAGATGGGGAAGAAATACAATTTATAATAGGAAAGGAGGGATGAATAAGGTAAATACACAGAATGGATGGGAAAACAAAATAAATATATAGCTGACTGAAGTAAAAGGGAGTTGTACAGAGTAATTAGAAATTAATTAAGGATTAAAAGCGTCTATAAAAAGAAAACTCTTAAGTTGGCTTTTGAAATTGTCGAGGTTTTTCTCCTCCCTTAAATAAAGTGGGAGAGAATTCCATGTTTGTGGTGCTGTGACTGAAAAAATATACTGTCTTCTGGTATTTATAATTTTGACTCACCTTTTTATACATGAAATGTTGTTTCCGTGTGATTGATGAGCCAGGAAAATAAGTTGATGATGTTAACAGAGCTGGTATGGCTAGCCAGTTTCAGGCGGCTAATTCTATAACCCCCTGGTTCCAAAAACAAGTTTATGAATGTCAACACCTCATTTTTCAAAAGTATGTTGTGCTATCACAAGAGAGCTGGCATTCTTTCGGTTATGAAATGATCTAGCAAAGGAAATTTGGACAGAAGTCTACTATAAAAAAATTTAAGGTCTTATTGAAGACACATTTCTTTAGACTTTGGACTATAATTCTCAGTGCAGCAAGGCTAAGATGTCCTCTACAGCCTTGGCAAATGTCAACTGTGGAAAGTGTGGATATTTTAGGAAGGATGAATGATATGCTAAGGGTGGGCCCCAAATTGATGGGCTGGGTCAGGAACTAGTTAAGTGGAAGACGACAGAGGGTAGTGGTCAATGGAGATCGCTCTGAGGAAAGGGAGGTTACCAGTGGTGTGCCTCAAGGTTCTGTTCTTGGGCCTGTTCTTTTTAACATTTTTATAAACGATATTGCTGAAGGCCTGTCAGATACGATTTGTCTCTTTGCGGATGATACCAAAATCTGCAATAGAGTAGACACGCTGGATGGTGTGAATAACATGAAGAAAGACCTGGCAAAGCTTGAAGAATGGTCTGAAATTTGGCAGCTAAAATACGCCAAATCATCTCCAGTTTTACCAAAGAAATGTCTCCAGCTGGGCTGCCACAGCCATGTCAGGGAGATGGCAGTTTTCCTTCTCTATTAACCAACCGTCCTAATTAAATGCTTCAGTGGAATATACCAGTCCCTCTGCAATTTCAGGACAGTACCAAACTTTAGAGAACACAAAATGAATGCTGGGAGGTAAAAGTCACATGTGTACATACCTTTCTGTCTTGAATAGGACCTTTGCCAGGCTCCCCCAGGCTATCCAGCAAGAGTCTGGAATTTTCTATTTCTCTCTAAATTTAAAAAACAGGGGGTTGACATTTTTCAATTTTTTTTTTACTTATTTTGTTGTGATTAAGCAGAAAGGAACAATGCTCAAATATAAACCGAGGTTAGAAATGTGAGTGTCATTTGTCGTCCCCACCAGAACACCTGGCCTCAGTCACACATGTAGAAAACAGAAAAAAAAACCTTTTCAGATTTAGTGATTGAGGAGTTGATTGTTAATGCCTTTGTAATGATATGTAGAATTAAGCTGATGACTATATATGTATGTTAGAATTTTATGTATGTTTTTATGTAAACTGCATAGATTTTATGCGGTATAAACATTTTTTAAATAAATAAATACAAATCCACAAACTAAAACCCTAATATACCAGACTCTGCACACAGTACACAAGAGAAATAGAAAGAAATGCCCAAGGCTTGCTGGACTCCCTTCGAGAATCCCGGAGAGGGCGGGAGCCAGCAGGCCTTGAGCAAGCGCAGACACCCAACACAGAGTGTTGGCGTCAGCTTCCGTAGCATCGGGACTAAGTGCGATATCGGTCTGGGGCAAGGGGGGAGCTGGTAGTGGAGGATATGAGTGCTGGTCATCGGGAGTAGGGCAAAGAAAGCAGTTCTGGTCATGTGCAAGGGGTGGAGGATAGCAATACCAGGCATCTGGAGGGGTAGAAAATAGCATTGTTGGTCATCAGGTGGGGAGGGGAGGAAAAAAGCACCATCATCCAAAGGAGGCTTGAATATAGACCAAGAACCCCATTTTGGGGCCAAGTTTTTTGCCCCAAAATCTCACTTTATATTCAAGTATATACGGTAATTTTGTTTAATGTTTCAGTTTCTGACAAAAAAAAAAGGCCAATTTCAGTCACAGATTCAATTTTGGCAGAAGCTGAAGATCCTGGGTCTGGTTGGGCTCTAGTGTGTCAAAGCCCACCTTGAGCTGATATTTTAAGCAGTTGCTTTAAAAGGAAGTTTTCCTATCTGGAAAATAAATTACCGTATTTTTCGCTCCATAAGACACACTTTTTCCATCCCCAAAAAGGTACCTTCTATCCCCGCCCCAGGTACCTTTTTTTAAACGGGTGGTGGTCCGGCGCGGTCTCCTGCTGGACGGCTGCTTTTCTCCTTGCAGAGCGGCGCATAACGCAGGAGCGCAACCTTTGCGCTTCCTGCCTGGTCCTGCGCTGCTCTGTGATTGGCGCTCCTGCGTTGTACGCCACTCTGCAAGGAGAAAAGCAGCCGTCCAGCAGGAGACTGCGCTGGACCACTGCCCGTTAAAAGAGAGGTACCTGGGGGTGGGGGGGGAAGTGTATTCGCTGCTGCTTCCCAGCACCAGACGCACCTATGTAGAGGAGGAAGAACCAAGAAAAAAAACCACAATTCTGAACCAAATTTTTTTTTCTTGGTTTTTCTTCCTCTACAGGGGGGGATCCCATGGAACGAAAAATACAGTACATAAGAATTCAATAAATAAGTTGAATTATAATTGTTCTGATACTATTTCCACCCACCCCCTTTTACTAAGCCACGGGGTCCAGAGCGCTAAATGCTCAGACGCTCACAGAATTCCTATCAGCGTTGGAGCATTTAGCGTGGCTCTCTACCGCGGCTTAGTAAAAGGAGGCCTATTTATTATTGCGCCCACTCATACCTAGCTTCTTCGTTACCAAAACACAGTAAAGTCCTAACTGATGCACAATACTTACTTTTGAAGCTAATAAGACAGAGGGGTCCAAAACCTCCAACCAGTTCAGAAACCTCTGGAGAAAAGTCTGGGGAGAAAAAAAAGAACACATCAGCATTCAGTCAATCCGCTCTCTGGATCTTATTGACGTACGTCTTCGATTCCACCAGTCCAAAGATGCAGAGTTTGGAAAAAAATATGATCATGTTAGCCCCTTCTATCAACAGCTTCCGCAAGAGTTTTGTTTAAATTTGGTTGTATTTGCTTTAAAGCGTTGTTTGGTTTGGTTCCAGCTCACCTATCCTCGCAATTTAAATTGAACAAGTCTAATAAGGATACGCGAAAAACTTGCTTGTTTATGTATCTAGCTCCAAAAGCTTGTCGAGATAAGAGATTTCTAGAAACGACATTTGCATTTCAGGCAGGAAAAATGAATTCCTGGTTGAGTACTTGTATTCCTCAAGCACAGTCTTACTATCCTTTTAGAAAGTTGTTGAAAACTTACTTGTTTGATTCCCCGATATATGTTATGTTCACTGATTGCACAGTCTTCTTTGATGTGAACCGCCCAGAACTATGTGGTGGGGTGGTATACAAGAATAAAGTTATTACTATTATTAAAACATGCATGAGTTTGCTGCCGAGGCTTCTCGAGACCCTCCGTCATCTCAAGCTGATCACTGCATACTGACTTGGTCAATCGGCCCTACTTCTTGTGCTTCCTTAAAAGCTTTTTTTAAGTGAATTGAGTTAGGTTTTCACAGGTAAATGGTTTATTAAATTGAAGAACGATGATACTTAAGAATAGTTTGAATGCAGTGATGTTGTGGCTCTGCAGATAAGACTATTGTAACTCTGTATTTTGCAATTTTATTATGTATGGAAATTTGTAAGCCGCCTTGGATAAAGGCAGATTAAAAATGTTTTAAATAAATATTGAAATGTTGACTGGAAACTAGAGAATGACACAGTGACAAAATTCATCACCATTCCCGTCCTTGCGGATAACCGCGGGAAATAATCCCATGTCATTTTCTAATGTCTGTTTCAACCTCGGTCCTTCTACACCAGCATTCTTCAAAGCAAAGCTTGCGGGTCAATGGTTGTGGCCATTCATACTCTGATACTTCCCTCTCTCTTTAAAGAATGACATGAAGATGGTTTCCCATGGTTATCCGCGGGGACGGGAACGGTGATGAATTTTGTCACCGTGTCATTCTCTACTGGAAACCCAAATAAAATGGACACTGCAAAAGACCATTCCATGGTAGGAAAAGCGAGGAAAACAGTTTATTTACCTCCAGTACCGAGCTATATACAGCTTATTTACTCTGTAGCATGCCGCATGGGGTTCAGCGCTGCTCCCAACACTCATAGGAACTCTATGGGCATCGAGAGCGGTGTGGGGCATTCGGCGTGGCTCCCTGCGCTGGTGACCACTATCGCGGTTTACTATAAGGAGGGGAAGATTTTTGGCCATTACTTAAGTCAATTCGTTTTGTAAACCGCTTTGAATCCTTTGGGAGATTTAGCGGTATATAAGATGCCATATTAAATTAGATTAAAATCATATCAAGCTAATCAGTGGAATGCCATTATTATTCTAGAGTGCTTGCAAGCATGATTGATAGTCACTGATACTTTGCAAAACACTCTTGAATTTACAGAAACATATTTGTATTGAAAAAGATCCCTTCCTCCCCTCCAATACTGAGTTTTTTTCAGGTAGAACACCTAAAGAAGACACAGCTCCAGAAGGGAAAAGCTAGAACCCCAAACCCAGAAAACTGCAGGCAGCTAGATTCTTCTGTACTGACTGAGCTCAGGAACCTCTTTTGCAGCTTCCAAAGAAATGTCTTTGAGTTCAAGTCTGTAAACTACCTTCCTGAGTGTTCACAGACATCTTCAGCTCTAAAGTACTGTCCAGGAAGAAGGAAAGACTTCTGTTTGCTCAGGATCTGTCAGTGACCACAAGCTCCTTCTACTCCATCTTCCCCCTCCAAAAAAAGTCACTGAATGTGAACTGGAATTAGAGTTGGAACCCTGCCTTCCATCTCTTATCTCCCTGGTTAAAAGATACAAAACAGAGAGTAGGGTTAAATGCTCAGTATTCTTAATAGAGAAGGGTAAATAGTGGGGTTCCCCAGGAGTCTGTGCCAGGAGCAATGCTTTTTAATATTTTCAGGGTGAGCAGCGCTTCCAGGGAAACCCTCCCAGAGCTGACCCAAAGTTATTGCAGGCTAGCCAGGCAGGTGCCCTAATGCTGGGTTGCCCCCCTCCCCTCCGGCTACAGTCCTCTGAGCCAAAGACTGTATCTTCTCCCAGGATCTCTGAGAACCTCTGCAGCGCTATGAAGCCTCAAAATCAGATAACATCCCCCCCCCAACAAAAAAATAAGAAAACAGATGCAGAGCAGAAAGAGACACCTTCTCAACTCGCTTGCAGAAGGAAAAACTGAGGAGATGGGGCCCTGCCCAGTGCCACAAGGAGGCAGAGTAGAAAAATGTAGATGATGATGCCTTCTGCAATCCTTACAAGTGAACTCCTGTCCCTCCTGCACTGGAAACAATGTTTAGATAGGTAGTTCTTGTGATTGATTAAGGTACGTTTCATTGTCAAAAGAGATAGATCTTTGGGGTGGGTGGGTAGCTCTGCAAGTTGATTTTTAAGTTCTATCAATACTCTGGGATGTATACCATCCAGACTAGGTGATTTACTACTCTTCAATTAGTCAAACTGACCCATCTTCCAGTTTCTCTGACTCATCAGCACTGAATACCATTTCTGTCATGAATATCTTCCCCCATCCCCCCACCCCAAACTTGCTTGGTGAAGACCAAATTTAATCTTTCTACGAGAGGAAAGGCAGTGAAGAAAAGATGGAAGGAAACTGGAGAAAGAACAAAATCAAAAGTGAAAAATAATAATAATTTGATTTCTTATATACCGCCCAACCAGAAGATCCGGGCAGTTCACTGCAAGAGAACTGAGGCATATCAGTGAAGATGCAAGATACAGTAGGAATCGGTAGGATTCAATGCTATACAATACAATAAAATACAACATGATACAATGTAGAGTGAAGGAAAGTGAAGTCATCACATAAATTTACCAAACAGATTTTCAGTGATTTTCTAAACTCAAAGTAGGATTAGGAGTGGGCAATCAGAGAACACATCCAATCTGAAATGGAGAAACACTGATGCTTATACCTACTTCTAAATGGATACAAAGGTACTCTTCCTTAAAAGATTCAGAGGAATCAGAAAATCCAGCTTTTATCCACCTTAGAAGAACCAGATCCTTGGGATCCAAAGCAATTCATGTTATGGAGCTTCTTTGATAAAGCCTAAATTCCCTGGATCCCTCAAGAGTTGTAGTTCAGCCAGCTCTTTTAACATGCAGTACACTGAAGTAGCTGAAAGGACTGCGGCGTCCTGAGTCAATACCTCCCCCACCCCCAATCATGTTTAGTAGCTCTCTTTCCACCCAGTGTTGCTAGTTGGGCGGTTTTCCAGCCAAATTAGGCTAGTTTTTAAGCCTCATGGCGAAAAACAAAGGGCTTTGGCGGGTGGAAGGTTTTTGGGCTAGTTTTTTCTGGAGTTGGGCTTATTTGGAGCAGGTAACAGGTTTGCAGGCAAACTTCCTGATTTTTTTCATTGGTTCTGCTGCAGCAGTAAACATGCTGCCTTCTGCTGCCTGGAAGCTTTCCCTCTGCTACTGCTTCCTATCCCCTCTTAGGAGCAAAGCAGTAGCAGAGGGAAAAATTCCAGGCCGCCAAAGACCGAGTGCTTACTTCACGCTGCCGGCAACTTGAAGAACTGAAGAGTAACTGCCTTATCGGATCCCATGGAAAGGAGGAACGCAGAGGGGTCGCTGGGGGGTAGTCATTAGAAAAATGCTGGACTGCGGGGACGGAGAAGAAAAACAAGAAAAAAATGCCAGACTTCCAGGGGAGGACAGAGATGCCAGACTGTGGTAGGGAGGAGGAGGAGGAGGGAAGGAGAGAAGAGGAAATACCAGACCACAAGAAAGGAGAAAGGGAACAAGACTACTGGAGGGAAAGGGAAGAAGAGAGAGATGCCAAACCATGGAAGGGAAACAGGAAAGAAAAGTAGGTGAGAAGGGGAGGGGAGGAGGGAAGGAGGAGGGAGAGATGCCAGACTGTAGGAAGGAGAGGAGAAAGATGTTGGACCACCAGAGTGGGGGAGAGAGGCAGGAGGTGGTGTGTGTGAAAAGGACATGGTTTTCTGTTAGTATTGACTATAGAAATAAATCAGTACTAGTAAGAACATAAGAAAAGCCTGACTGGGTCAGACCAATGGTCCATCCAGCCCAGTATCCCATCTCCATGGAGGCCAATCCAAATCACAAGTACCTGGCAAAAACCCAAATAGTAGCAGCATTCCATGCCACCGATCCAGGGCAAGCAGTGCACTTTTCCCATGTCTGTCTCAATAGCAGACTATGGATTTTCCCTCTCCTTTATTAAAATTAGCTACATTAACCGCTCTTACCACAACCTCTGGCAACATGTTCCACAGCTTAACTATTCTCTACGTGAAAAAATATTTCCTCCTACTGGTTTTAAAAGTATTACTCTGTAACTTCATAGTCTTTGTAAATCTTGATGTAGTAAAAAATCAATCCACCATTCAGGATTTTGTAGACTTCAATCATATCTCCCCTCAGCCGGAGGTGGACCCTAGCAACCAGTAACTGTGATTCAGGTTATTCTTCCCAATGTGCATCACTTTGCATTTGTTCACATTAAATTTCATCTGCCATTTGGATGCCCAATCTTACAATTTCCTAAGGTCCGCCTGCAATTTTTCACAATCTGCATGCGTTTTAATGACTTTGAACAGTTTAATGTCATCTGCAAATTTAATCACCTCACTCGTCGTTCCAATGTCTAGATCATTCATAAATAAGTTAAATAGCACCAGTCACAATACAGACCCCTGCGGCACTCCACTATTTACTCTCCTCCACTGAGAAAAATTACCATTTAACCCTACCCTCTGTTTTCTATCCGATAACCAATTCTTAATCCACAATTGAATTCTGTCTCCTACCCTATGACTCTTTAATTTTCTCAGGAGGCTCTCATGAGGAACTTTGTCAAAGGTTTTCTGGAAATCTAGATACACTGCCCCGCCAGGTCCTATTTTGAGGCCCTCGGTATGTTTATCATAATCACAAAAGTAAATAAAAACAGTTTCTTGATCTTATGTCTCTTTAGCTATAAATAACATTATTATTATTAAGCCTGAGCAAAAAGGAAAGATTTATAAACTATAGAGTTTTACCTCATGCAAAATTGTCATTTCTTTAATAAGACATTAACTATTTTTTTCTGAGGCCTTCCAAGTACCGACAAATTCAAAATATGGAGAGATGCCTACTCCCTACTCCCATCGGCCTCCCCCTCCCCCAAACTGATATGGCATGAAGGATGCCCATTCCCTCCTGCCGTAGGGCACCCCCCTCGTACCTTAAAGTTGAGAGCAGGAGAGGTGCTCAGTCCCTCCTGCTCCTCCACCGGCAGCAATGTGGGCCTTAGGCCTTCCCCATGTATCACATGATGCACCGGGGAGGGGCCTAAGGTCCGAATTGCTGACGGCAGACGAGCAGGAGGGACTGAGCACTCATCCTGTTCCCAACTTAAAGGTACAGAGCATCCCTCCTGCCATATCAGTTCGGGGGGGGGGGGGAACGATGGCAGGAGGGAGTGGGCATCCCTCTTGCCATATTTGCACAGGGGGGATCGTCGGGGGGAAGCATGTGGTGTCGCTGCAATTATCAGAGGCGGGTGATTGTAGGCGGGTTGTCAGGATGGACCGTCAGCGGCGGTGGGGGATTTTTTTTTTTTTATGGGACAGATATTTAGCATGTATTACACACGCAAAATATCTGTCCCATAAAAATTTTTTTTTAAACCCGACAGATCTACTGCGTTTTAGGATCGTAAAAGCTGATGCAAAATAGCCAAGCAAATGTTAGTGAATCAATCGCTTGGCTATTTTGCATGGGGTTTTACAAATTTGCATGGCTGGATCGGAAAATGGGCGATCGAGGGGGAAAACACAACCAAAAGGTTGACCCTTAGTAGTCCACAGAAATAAAAATCTGATAAAACCAAAGATACTGTGGAGAAGATGATCAAGATGCAGGCTTTATTAAAAGCTCTATCCAATAAGAATTATCTAGGACCTAAACCATTGGGGACTCTGGACCCAACATGGTCCGTATTCCAACAAAACTGTCTTCTCAGGGTCCCTAAAGGTCCTGGTACAGAAACTCGTGGATCAGAGGCTAAAAACAACTGTTGGCAAAACTCTGTGCAGTGTCTTTGGTTCAATCAAGGGAAAAAACACGTGTTGGGCTGTTTTGTGAATCGGGTTGGTTAGCAGCGATCGTTGCTGACTTTGGTGAATCGGGGCTTTAATCTCAGGGAAGTCTTGGAAAAAACAAGGAATTGACACAGCTCTCCCTATTCCAACTCATTCATGTGTTGGCACCAGTTCTGAGCCATCCACAGTAGCTCAGATAATTAGCTCTCCCTTTCTCCGGTTGGCGAGGTCTCACACAAAAACAAAAACAAATAAACCCATCTTTGTCGTAAGTTCTGTTTTGTACTCATGATGTCCAGAAATTTGAAGAGCTTTTCATTCCCCTGAATGTTTTGTACACCATTATAGACTGTTTGGGATATATGCGGCGTACAAATAAGCAATTTGTATTTGTTTGATAAATAGAGGGCTTTCCAGTGGCTACTTCTTGCCACCAGTTTGGCTGGAACATTTTTTGGTATCTGGCAACCCATTCCAGAGATCCAGTATCCCCCCCCCCCCCCCCCCGTGATAAAAGGGGCATCAAAACCTTCGTTTGGCAACTGGCCCTCCCCTGTGATTCCTCAACTGAAGGAAGAGCAATGAAGCCATAGGAGGCAGGGACTTGGTCCCTGGGTTGAGCTGAGATGCGACTAGGCTCCTCCTTCCAGTCTTGTAAAAGGGTAAAAGCCGGATCCTGGAAGGAGCACTTCAAGGGCAACGGGATGCAAAGCGCCCCCCCCCCTTCTCTCTGACCCAATGGTTTGACCCTTCCGATTCAGCCGCGACCATGGGGAAGAAAGGGGGGGGGGAGACTCTGCGGCTCTACACGGAGGGCAAAGAACGGCTGCTCCCCCCTTCCCCACCTGCTCCGCCTGCGGCCTCCAGTACGGCGCACCTGGCTCCATCTTCCGGCCTCGTGTGCAGCCCTCTAGAATCCCCGTCGGAGCCAGAGGCGCAGCCGCATCGTTCCGGCCTGAGGGAGAAGGGGCCGAGGCTGCGCGCGCAACCGCAGGAGGACGCCACGCCCCTCACGCTCACGCTCTCTGAGCCCGCCCACGTTCGTTACAAGGTGGGAAGGTGGAGAGGCAAAAGGTAAAACGCGGATGTGGGGAATCCTCTGGATCCCGTTTCCTGACTCTCTTATAAACATGCGCACGATGGATTTCTTTCTCTGTTCCAGGGATGTCAAAATTCCTCCTGGAGGGCCGCAATCCAGTCGGGTTTTAAGGATTTCCCCAATGAATATGCATGAGATCTATTAGCATACAATGAAAGCAGTGCATGCAAATAGATCTCATGCATATTCATTGGGGAAATCCTGAAAACCTGACTAGATTATGGCCCTCCAGGAGGAACTTTGACACCCTGCTCTATTCTTTCAGACATCAGTGAGACCGTGCATGAGTCACTTGTAATTCCCACGCTCTTTCAAAGCCTTCCTCTTCCCACCATCCCCTTGGCGTAGTGGTTCAGCACCCTGACATTCTGGGTTCAAATGCGATGCTGCGTTCCTTCATCCTCCACTGCAAGCCTACCTGCACAGGCAGAGAAAATGCTCAAAAGTACCTGTCTGTGAACCGCTTGGAGTGTAGTGGTAAAACTACAAAAAGGTGGTATACAACTCCCAATCCCTTTCCTCTCTGTGGCCTCAGGGAAGCGAGTCTTCCCCATGCACCTTGAAAGTTTATTTTTGTGGGGATTAAAGGCTGACCGTTGCATCCTTATATGTCTACTTCAGAGGAAGGTTCCTCTTCTCATACTAACCAGCTCTGTGGGTCATTGCAGATCACTCTAAGGAAGAGGATGTTACCAGTGGTGTTCCTCAAGGTTCTGTTCTTGGGCCTGTTCTTTTTAACATTTTTATAAACTGTATTGCTGAAGATTTGCCTCTTTGCGGATGATAGAGTAGTTACGCCAGATGGTGTGAATAACATGAAGAAAGACCTGGCGAAGCTTGAAGAATGGTCTGAAATTTGGCAGCTAAAATTTAATGCCAAGAATTGCAAGTCATGCATTTGGGCTGCAAAAACCCAAGGGAACGATACAGTTTAGGGGGTAAAGAACTTATATGCATGACAGAAGAACGGGACTTGGGTGTGATTGTAGGTAATGATCTTAAGGTGGCTCAAACAGGTTGAAAAGGTGACGGTGAAAGCTAGAAGAATGCTAGGTTGCATAGAGGTATGGCTAGTAAGAAAAAGAAGGTATTGATGCCCCTGTATAAGATTGTGGTCATTACATTTAGAATATTGTGTGCAATTCTGGAGGCTGCACCTTCAAAAAAGATATGAAAAGGATGGAGTCAGTCCAGAGGAAGGCTACTAAAATGGTATGTGGTCTTCGTGATAATAACAACTTTATTTTTCTATACCGCCAACACCCAAAAAGTATTAGGCAGTTCACAAAGAGGCATATGGGGACAGACTTAAAGATGTTAATCTTTGGAAGAAAGGCGGGAGAGGGGAGATATGATAGAAATGTTTAAATACACGAATCTCTTTAATTTGAAAGGAAGCTGTGGAATGAGAGGGCATAGGATGAAGTTAAGAGGAGATAGGCTCCGGAGTAATCTAAGGAAATATTTTTTGACAGAAAGGGTGGTAGATGCGTGGAACAGTCTCCCGAAAGAAGTGGTGGAGACAGAGACTGTGTCTGAGTTAAAGAAAGCATGAGACAGGCATGTGGGATCTCTTAAGGCAGGGGTGTCCAATGTCGGTCCTCGAGGGCCGCAATCCAGTCGGGTTTTCAGGATTTCCTCAATGAATATGGATTGAAAGCAGTGCATGCAAATAGATCTCATGCATATTCATTGGGGAAATCCAGAAAACCCGACTGGACTGCGGCCCTCGAGGACTGACATTGGACACCCCGGTCTTAAGGATTGGAGTTGATGCTGCAGATGGGCAAATTGGATGTGCTATCTGTCTTTATCTACCATCATGTTTCTTTGTTCAAGGCTGGTAGTTTAATACATCTTCTGTAAAGTATTTCTGATCCTTTATTTTATTTATTTATTTATTTATTAAATTTTCTATACCATTCTCCCAAGGGAGCTCCTAATGGTTTACATTAATTTATTCAGGTACTCAAGCATTTTCCCTGTCTGTCCCAGCGGGCTCACATTCTACCTAATGTACCTGGGGCAATGGGGGGATTAAGAGACTTGTCCAGGGTCACAAGGAGCAGTGTGGGTTTGAACCCACAACCCCAGGGTGCTGAGGCTGAAGCTTTAACCACTGTGCCACACACTCCCCTTATAATGTGTCTTATTGTTGCTTCCTTCTGAAAGGTCACTTGGACACACAAAGTCAGAGGCGTGAAGAAGTACAAGTTTTATTCACAGCATGCATGCTGGACCCCTGAGCTCCAAGCTGGCTCAGAAGTGCCGAAACCAGGAAGTTACAGAGATATTTATTCATTTTTCTGGCTATACAACTGAATTCTAGAAAAAGCTTTTCACGTGTTACTTTTCTTAACACTCATTGGTTCTAAGCTCACACTAGCAGGTCACTAGCAGGACACTTATCTAACTCTTACAGTTAAATGTACAGAAGGGCAGGGTACATCATGGCTCAAACTCTTATCTATTCAGCTTACAATGTGGTAAGGTAGGGACATACATTTTAGGCAGATGCAGTCAATAGATTATACACTGTTTTCAGCTATGTAGGCCAGAGCAATATTTTAAACAACAGTTAACCATTTCATGACTTCCAGTGTTTGGCAAATTACCTGTTTGTAAACTGTTTGAGATTAATTTGTGTATTATAGGTTCAATGATAGGAAAGAGGTATTTTAATAATTATGGAGGAATCAAGTCAGATGAGGAGCCTTTGGAATTCATGTTTTGAAGGAGCCTGTTTTATATCATTAATTGAAGGAATATTAGATTTGGCACATTTTGAAACTGTTATATTTGAAAATTCTTCATCCTGAGTTGAAACCAGGTTTGTTTTTGTTTGTAAAAGGTCTCTTATCTTTTTGATTTTTGCTTTGAAATTATTTTTGGCAAGTTGCAGTTCCAGTTGTTGGATTATACATTGTCAGCAATTGTCAAACTGGCTAGGTGAACAGCGACTGTGAACTACAACCGATTGGGATCTATTATGCCTCTACTTAAAGAGTCTCTGATTTGCTGGTTTGTCAGTAATGTTGCCCCTGTAGAGAGGTAGGCTGAAGGATAGTAGGAAATGGTCAGGCCAGGGGACTGCAGACCATGTATGGTCAGTGATTGAGAGTGTGGAGCTAGTAGCGATGAAGTCAATGGTGTGTTCTTTGTTGTGGGTGGGGCCCGAGGGGACCAATTAAATGTGAATGTTTGAGCGAGAGGTTTTGAAGTCTTGGACAGCAGGATTATCTTGGGATTCTAAAGATATATTGATGTCTCCAAGGACGAGTGTTCTGGTGATTTGGCGTCTGACACTAGAGATGATTTCTTGTAGCTTCTGGTTAGTTTGAGACCATACTTCAAGTGAGTGGTATATCAGTAGGATTCCCACAGTATTGGGGAGGTGGTCTGTTTTATCTTGTAGGGAGCATGTCATATATTCCAAGCCTGGTAAGGTGGCTGTGTTTATTATGGATACATGAAAGAAGCTCTTGTAGATGAGAGCAATGCTACCTCCTTTTTTGCCAGGTCTTGGGGTGTGTAGGATACTGTAGCCTGGTAGCACTACAGAAATAAAAATAGTAGAAGTATATATTTGTAATTATAATCTAACTGTATTAACAAGTGTACCGATCTTCCTCTACTAGCAACTCAAATATCTGTGTCAAACTGTCCTGGGTAACTAACCAACCTGTTATTGAGAAAGACACAGAGAAATCCACTGCTTGCCCTAGATCAGTCTAAGTCAAAACAAAAGTGTGCAGGGGTAACTCTTGCACAATAAAGGTTACTTGAGTGACTCAAGAAATCGGTAGCACAAAAAATAAAGTCACCACATACAGCAATATGCTTAGTAAGCTTGATTCTTACTTAGAACTCTGCTCAGAGACATGAAGGCTGATTACTCGGCCTCACCTACCAATCATTGCAGTGTTCAAAAAGAAAGCTTTTTATCTCCAATACTTTTTTAAATGCGCTAGCTTGACTGCTATGCTAGAAATGATAATATTTTCATAAGTTCTTATGAACTGTACCAAAAGTACTTATCTTTAAACAGTGACTGGTTCCGACGTGCACGTTTCGTTTGCTGCGTCAGGGAACCGACAATAACAGCTGAGTTTTAAAGCTGGTAGTGAAGTCACTGAAACAGAAATTGAATACTGTAAATATTTGTATAATAGAGTGTAAATGTAAATTATGAAAAAATACAGCACTATCTTATGGCTATTAACTGAAAGGGCACACTCACCATTAAATTACAGGACTGGATATCTCAAAAGGTATATCTTCTTGGTTGTTTCAAACAGGGCTAAGCAGAATACAGACGCTATTTATGGGTAATGCAGAGCCGGTGGGGCTGTCACGTCAGAACGTTGAGACGTAACTGTCCCGGCCTGCAGATTCTATTGCATCATCAAACTGGCTTAGAAAAAAACCTTATTCCCGAATTAAACCTATTATTCACTAATGAAAAAGGTATTAAGTGAATGAAAGAATCACAGAAAGGCTCTCCACTCTACCTCGCTATTTAAACCTCGGGGGGGCAAAGTGCCTAAGGTATAGATCCATTTTTGTTCTAGGGCATACAGTTTGGCTTTCATATCGCCTCCCCTAGGGAGAATAGGGGCATCTAAAATAGAAAACCGCAACGAGGAAACAGGATGTTCATGTTGAAGCCAATGTGGTGTAAGAGGGGCTTCTACAACTGCTTTGACAATCCTACTCACATGTTCCCCGATGCGTACACGAATCTTTCTGACCGTGTGCCCTATATATGACATCTGACAGGGGCATTGAATAATGTAAACCACATTATTTCCAACGTTCTGACGTGACAGCCCCACCGGCTCTGCATTACCCATAAATAGCGTCTGTATTCTGCTTAGCCCTGTTTGAAACAACCAAGAAGATATACCTTTTGAGATATCCAGTCCTGTAATTTAATGGTGAGTGTGCCCTTTCAGTTAATAGCCATAAGATAGTGCTGTATTTTTTCATAATTTACATTTACACTCTATTATACAAATATTTACAGTATTCAATTTCTGTTTCAGTGACTTCACTACCAGCTTTAAAACTCAGCTGTTATTGTCGGTTCCCTGACGCAGCAAACGAAACGTGCACGTCGGAACCAGTCACTGTTTAAAGATAAGTACTTTTGGTACAGTTCATAAGAACTTATGAAAATATTATCATTTCTAGCATAGCAGTCAAGCTAGCGCATTTAAAAAAGTATTGGAGATAAAAAGCTTTCTTTTTGAACACTGCAATGATTGGTAGGTGAGGCCGAGTAATCAGCCTTCATGTCTCTGAGCAGAGTTCTAAGTAAGAATCAAGCTTACTAAGCATATTGCTGTATGTGGTGACTTTATTTTTTGTGCTGCCCTAGATCAGTAGCATGGAATATTCCTACACCTTGGGTTTTGGCCAGGTACTGGTGACCTGGATTGGCCACCATGAGAATGGACTACTGGGCTTGATGGACAATTGGTCTGACCCAGTAAAGCTATACTTATGTTCTTATGAACAG
This sequence comes from Geotrypetes seraphini, assembly GCF_902459505.1. Classification (NCBI taxonomy): domain Eukaryota; kingdom Metazoa; phylum Chordata; class Amphibia; order Gymnophiona; family Dermophiidae; genus Geotrypetes; species Geotrypetes seraphini. Next base: position 319,036,370 of record NC_047087.1, read on the forward strand.
AGATGGGATAGTTTGGGGACATTTGTCCATTCCCCATCTCATTCCTTCCTCAGCCCTCCATTCCCTTTCATCTTCAACATACCCTTATTACCCTCCCCCTTCATATTCTACCATTTTCAGTGATTTTTCCATTCTGATAGCCCAGCATGTTCCCTCTTCCTTCCTACCCTCCCCACTCTCGTAGCCTGACATCTTCCCTCCTGCATACTCCCTCATGGTTTCTCTATAGTGGTACACTGGCACAATTGTGGGCTGCATCTGGAGTTTGTGCTTCACAGCAGAGCTTTTTTTCAGTCACAGCTCAGACATCAGTACCAGCTCTTCCTGGATTCACATGTCTATTTTGATCCTGATTCTGGCTGGCTGTCTGCTTTCCCCAGCACAGATTTCCTTATGGAGGTCCAGTAGGTCCAGATTTAAGATGTTGCCACCTAGAAACAGGCCCAGAAAACAGTGGTGGGGAGCTCTGTTCTCCAGACAGAAAGTACCATCAGGACCCTCTTTAGTCCAGATACTTTCTGTAGCAAGAGTCAGGGAGTTCTTTGTCTCGGTTATCCTCTTATAGAGGTAACCATTCCTAAGTACCTGTAAACACACCATGAGCTAGCAGTTTACTATTAACAAAACCTGTACATTTTCAGAGAAACGAGCTGAACCAACAGTTGTACTGTTTGAGGAGGCTAAAGTAGGTGGTGGGATGTTAAAATCCTTAAGGTATGGGGAAGTAATGGTAAAGAAACAGTAGGGAAGATCCGCTCTGCTGCCTCCCCCTAGTAGTACTCATGGAAAGATTACAAAATACTGAGAACCTCAATAGGCATCTCAAAGCTTGGCGTCATCAAGAAGGCTTTAGGTACCAAGGAGGATGGGCCAATACATGGGAGAAAAAAAGACTCTTGTGTGCTCCAGGGAGAGACACTCGTTTGCACTCCCCAAGGAGAAGATCAATTGATGGCTTACACCCTGAGTCAGCAAGAAATTGTGAAACACTGGCCATTGTTGGTGTGCCGATCCCTGGCAAAGATAAGTATCAAGTTTCAAGTTTATTAAAAATTTATCCCGCCTTTTCAAAATTACAAAGCGGTTTTACAATAAAAAATGAAAACATGGTAATACAGACAAGTTAAATTAAAAGCTAATTAATATCTCATAAAAAAATTGGTATAACAGAAACAAACTTACACAAAAGGGAAAAGGGGAGAATTACAATATATTGAAAAAGGACATTTAAGGAGAGAACAAGAGGAAAAGATTCCTAAAGATTGTTCCTTTATTTTCCTGTGCTAATGTTCAAATAAATTGTCCATAAAAGGTCAATCATACTGTAAAAGCATTGTTTTTAAGCTGGTCTTAAAATTATCTAACGTGTGGATTTCTCATAGATAGCCGGTCTAGAATTCCAGAGCATGGGGGGCTGTAACAGAGAAAATATTAACTGTTTTGTTGCCATCCTGACCTTTTTGAATATTTTCCTTGAGGGTTTGCATTGAACAGAGCATTTTTTAGCACAATAAAGGAGGGTTTTTATGCCCATGAGGTATCGTTTAGCCTTGCTTAAAGCTGTTATCATGGCTGGCCTGAGCCACGTGGTCTGAGGCTTTTTCCTCCTTTCAAGTTTGATTGCCTCGTGTAAATGCAAACATAATGATATAATAGTGAAACTTAAGACTTTATGCAACTATTTGTGTGAAAGAGTTGTTCATTTTTTACTGAGTGGTTTTCACTTTACTGGGTTGTTTGGACTATATATTAAAAAAAAGAAAGACTATAGGGCTCATAATCAAAACAGAAATACGTCTAAAATCCCACCTAAATCAGCACTTGGATGATTAAAGACAAGTTGTCTAAGTGGCAATAACCAAAATGGGTTTTAGATGTATTTAAAAACATCTTAGGCCTCTTCCGTGCTGCTGTATGTCCAGAGCTGAAAGGGACGTTTTAGGAGTGGTGAGGGCAGGATGTGGGCTGAACTACACTTAGTCATACTGTAAGTATAATTGAAAGTTTAACGAGACTGCCTAGACCAGGGGTGTCAAAGTCCCTCCTCGAGGGCCGCAATCATCGGGTTTTCAGGATTTCCTCAATTAATATACATGAGATCTATTTGCATGCACTGCTTTCATGGTATGCTAATAGATCTCATGCATATTCATTGGGGAAATCCTAAAAACCCAACTGGAGGGACTTTGTCACCCCTGGTCTAGATGGAACTTGTGTGTAGTGACATAGGTGATGTAAAAACAGGTCTAAGTGCCCAGAAGGTATCCAAAGTGCCCAGATAAGCACTGTACAGACCCCCACACACTGCCCCCCCCCCCAAAAAAAAACCACCATAAAAATCAGAATAAAAACATACATACCTGCCTCCAGAACATCAGCACCTGCCATAGGAAAGCCTAGTAGAGCAGCATAGAGGTGGCTTAAGTAGGCTGGGGCTATTGGGGTTGTAGACAGGTAGGTCTAATAAGTTTGGGAGAGGGGGACTCATTGTGACCTATAAGGGAGTGATGGTGAGATGTTTAAGTGACACCCTTTTTGTGAATCTTGCAGCAGTGCCCTGTAAGGTGCCCCACTACAGTGTTGCCATGCCTGGGTGTCTAGTCCATCACTTTGCTGGCCCCTCCCACGTCCAAAAGGTCTTGTTCTAGGCATTTTTGACTTGGGTGATTTTTTGGACGAGAATAGAGTATAAAGATAGACGACTTAGCAGTCTAGCTGTGGACGATCAAACAGCTGGACATATAATTAGACGATTCTCAAAACAAATATATATTTTGGATGTTTTTTTTTTTGAGAATGAACTTTGGAGACTGCCGACTTGGGCAACTAGTGACTTAGGCCCAAAAAGCACAGTTACTTACCGTAACAGGTGTTATCCAGGGACAGCAGGCAGATATTCTTAACGCATGGGTGACGTCACCGACGGAGCCCCGGTACGGATCTTTTTAACTAGAAAGTTCTAGTTGGCCGCACCGCGCATGCGCGAGTGCCTTCCCACCCGACGGAGGAGTGCGTGGTCCCCAGTTAAGATAAGCCAGCTAAGAAGCCAACCCGGGGAGGAGGGTGGGACGTAAGAATATCTGCCTGCTGTCCCTGGATAACACCTGTTACGGTAAGTAACTGTGCTTTATCCCAGGACAAGCAGGCAGCATATTCTTAACGCATGGGTGACCTCCAAGCTAACAGAGAGGGAGGAGGCATGGTTGGCCATTAGGAAAATAAATTTTGTAACACAGATTGGCCGAAGAGTCCATCCCGTCTGGAGAAGGCATCCAGACAGTAGTGAGTAGTGAACGTGTGAACTAAGGACCAAGTGGCAGCCTTGCAGATTTCCTCGATGGGCGTGGAACGGAGGAAAGCCACAGAAGCAGCCATAGCTCTGACCCTGTGGGCCGTGACAGCACCTTCCAGTGAGAGACCGGCCCGAGCATAACAGAACGCAATACAGGCAGCAAGCCAGTTGGAAAGCGTCCGTTTAGAGACAGGACGACCTAGACGGTTAGGATCGAAGGTCAGAAAGAGCTGAGGGGACGAGCGGTGAGCCCTGGTACGGTCAAGGTAGTATGCAAGGGCACGCTTACAATCCAGCGTGTGCAACGCCTGTTCCCCAGGATGAGAATGGAGTTTAGGGAAAAAGACAGGCAACACAATGGACTGGTTGAGGTGAAAAGCCGAGACCACCTTGGGAAGGAATTTAGGATGGGTACGCAGAACCACCTTGTCATGGTGAAAAACAGTGAACGGTGGATCGGCGACCAGTGCATGCATCTCGCTAACCCTCCTGGCAGAGGTGATGGCAATGAGGAAAAGCACCTTCCATGTGAGAAGTTTGAGCGAAGTTGTGGCAAGAGGCTCAAAAGGGGGTTTCATGAGGGCTGATAAAACCACATTCAGGTCCCAGACGACAGGAGGAGGCTTCAGAGGTGGTTTGACATTGAAGAGGCCTCTCATGAACCGGGAAACCAGTGGATGAGCCGTGAGAGGTTTTCCGAGGATAGGCTCATGAAACGCAGTGATGGCACTGAGGTGGACTCTGATTGAGGTAGACTTGAGGCCAGCGTCGGACAGAGAGAGCAAATAGTCCAGTACAGTTTCCACCGCTAATGAGGTGGGATCGTGATGATGCAGTAGACACCAAGAGGAGAACCTGGTCCACTTCTGATGGTAACATTGGAGGGTGGCCGGTTTCCTGGAGGCATCCAAAATGCGACGGACAGGCTGAGACAGATTCTCTGGAGAGGTCAGCCCGAGAGAAACCAAGCTGTCAGGTGGAGCGAAGACAGATTGGGATGCAGTAGAGACTGACGTTGCTGCGTATGTAGAGTAGGAAACACAGGAAGAGGAATGGGCTCCCTGGAGCTGAGCTGAAGCAGGAGGGAGAACCAGTGTTGGCGAGGCCACCGAGGAGTGATGAGAATCATGGTGGCCCTGTCCCTGCGGAGTTTGGATAACGTCCACAACATCAGAGGTAGTGGAGGAAAGGCATAGAGGAACCGATCCGTCCAGTCGAGCAGGAATGCATCTGGGGTCAGACGATGAGGAGAGAAGAGTCTGGAACAGAACTGGGGTAGCTGATGGTTGTGAGGCGCTGCAAAGAGGTCCATCTGCGGAGTGCCCCAGTGAGCAAAGATGGAGTGGAGTGTTGAAGGGTCCAGAGTCCACTCGTGAGGTTGAAGGATGCGGCTGAGATTGTCGGCCAGGGAGTTCTGTTCGCCCTGGATATAGACAGCCTTGAGGAAGAGATTGCGGGCTGTGGCCCAGGTCCAGATGCTGAGAGCCTCCTGACAAAGGAGGCGAGATCCGGTGCCGCCTTGCTTGTTTATGTAGTACATGGCGACTTGATTGTCTGTGCACAGGAGAAGGACCTGAGGGCAGAGAAGGTGCTGGAAGGCCTTGAGAGCATAGAACATGGCTCTGAGTTCCAGGAAATTGATGTGATGTTGACGCTCCTGAGGGGTCCAGAGTCCCTGGGTGCGTAGATCTCCCAGGTGAGCTCCCCACGCATAGGGGGAGGCATCCGTGGTTATGATCATGGAGTGAGGGGGTAGATGAAAGAGTAGACCCCTGAAAAGATTTGAGGAGTTCAACCACCATTGAAGAGATTGCTGAAGAGACGATGTCACAGAGATGGGATGAGAAAGAAGATCCGTGGTCTGTGACCATTGGTTGGCAAGAGTCCATTGAGGTGTCCTGAGGTGGAGTCGCACCAGAGGAAGCACATGGACCGTCGAGGCCATGTGGCCCAGGAGGACCATCATCTGTCGGGCAGGAATGGAGTGATGAAGGAGCACCTGACGACAGAGGTGGAGCAGGGTCCGTTAACGATCGGAGGGGAGAAACGCCCTCATTAGTGTGGTGTCGAGAACTGCTCCAATGAACTGAAGTCGCTGTGTGGGAAGCAGATGCGACTTGGGGTAGTTGATCTCAAACTCCAGGAGATGGATGAAAGAGATGGTGTGATGAGTGGCTTGTAGCACAAGTGGAGATGTAGGTGCTTTCACCAACCAATCGTCCAAGTAGGGGAACACCTGGAGGTTGTGAGACCTGAGGAAGGCCGCCACCACAATAAGGCACTTGGTGAACACCCTGGGTGATGAAGCGAGGCCAAAAGGTAGCACTTTGTACTGATAGTGACGGTGCTGTATCTGAAACCGTAGGTAGCGACGTGAAGTCGGATTGATTGGGATGCGAGTGTAGGCCTCTTTGAGGTCCAGGGAACATAGCCAGTCGTGTTGAGAGAGAAGAGGGTAAAGCGTGGCAAGGGAGAGCATTCTGAACTTCTCCTTGACCAGACACTTGTTGAGGTCCCTGAGATCGAGGATGGGACGAAGGTCTCCTGTCTTCTTGGGAACCAGGAAGTAGCGGGAGTAGAATCCCTGACCCCTTTGGTCCGGAGGCACCTCTTCGATGGCATTGAGAAGAAGGAGGGAGTGGACCTCCCTTAGGAGGAGGGGGGTTTGGGAGGAGTGAGAAGCAGACTCTACGGGAGGATTGTCTGGTGGAAGAGTCTGGAAGTTGAGAGAGTAGCCGTGGCGAATGATGTTGAGGACCCATTGGTCTGATGTGATGACCTCCCAACGGCTGAGGAAGATGCAATGATGGTGGGAGACTGGCTATGCCCTGGAGGAAAAAGTCAAAAGGGCTGAGATGGTTTTGACGGAGGGAGAGGCTTGGCAGGTTGGTGAGACTGTGAGCGAGCCTGAGATTGATGCTGTTGACGAGGTTGGCGAGGCTGCTGTTGAGGCGGGTTGAGAGGTCTGGCCGAGAACCTGCGCTGGTATGAAGACTGCTGTCTGTAGGTGCGAGCAGGTGGAGTCTTCTTTTTAGGTTTAATCAGTGTCCCACCTGGTCTCATGTGCTGAGAGTTTCTGGGTTGAGTCCAGGGACTCTCCGAAGAGTTCATCACCCAGACAAGGTGCGTTAGCCAGGCGGTCCTGGTGGTTAATGTCCAGGTCAGAGACTCTCAGCCATGCCAAACGTGCATGGCCACCGCCATGGCAGATGCGCGAGAGGTCAGCTCAAATGAGTCGTAGATGGAGCGAACCATGAATTTCCTGAGTTGGAGGAGGCTGGAAATATGTTGCTGGAAAAGAGGGACTTTACGTTCAGGAAGGTATTTCTGTAAGGAGGAGAGCTGTTGCACCAGATGCTTCATATAGAAGGAGAAGTGGAAGGTGTAGTTGTTGGCTCTATTGGCTAGCATGGCATTTTGGAAAAGGCGCTTACCAAATTTATCCATGGTTTTTCCCTCTCTGCCAGGAGGGGTGGAGGCATATACACTGGAACCCTGAGACTTTTTCAAAGTAGATTCCACCAGGAGGGATTCGTGGGGCAATTGAGGTTTGTCAAACCCTGGGATTGGAATAACCCGGTACAAGCTATCCAATTTGCGAGGGGCCCCGGGAACAGTGAGGGGAGTCTCCCAGTTTTTATAGAAAGTTTCCCGTAAGATGTCGTGGACGGGCAACTTTAGAAATTCCTTGGGAGGTTGCTCAAAGTCTAGGGCATCGAGGAAAGCCTGAGACTTTTTAGAGTCGGACTCTAAGGGGATGGAAAGAGCTGCTGCCATCTCCCTAAGGAATTTAGAAAAAAAGGATTGTTCTGGTTTTGAGGCAGTATCGGTCATGGAGGGTTCTTAGTCGGTTGACGAAGCGTCCTCTTCGGTACCGTGTGGGGAGTCTTCCCACAAGTCTGGGTCTCTAACGTCAGGGTGTGCACGTTTGGACATCGGTGTGGAAGGCTCGGCATGGCGGGTCTTTGAGAGAGATTTGCCTGAGCGCACCGAGAGAGGAAGACCGATGTCGTTCCTGGGACCGGGAAGGGTCGGCAGCAGTACGGGTATGCACTGTAGGTGTTTCAGCCAAGAGCACCGGCATGGAGGTATTAATCGATACCAAGGGGGTCGACACCGATGGGACAGTGCGAGGCTCGGACTGGTCCCGTACCGGAAGGTGCGGTGCCAGCAACGCCGGCAACAGTTGTTGGAGTTGTTGCTGGAGCTGCTCCTGTAATTGGTTTTGGAGTATGGCTGCGATGCGGTCATCCAGGGGGGGCACCGGTACCGCTTTTTTCTTCTTCGGTACCATAGGTGCCGCTCTATGCTCCGGCGATGAGGAGGCCGATGATGAGGCACTCACCGATATCGGAGCGGAGCGTTTGCGGGGTCGGTGCGGTGCCGGGAGGGCCGGTGTCGCAACCGTGGCAGGAGGGCGCTCAAGGGAAGTGGAAGGCTTCTTAGCCGGCTTACCTGGGCCCAACGACCCCGAAGAAGGGTCAGCTGGTGTCGACGTCGTGGGTGCTGACTTTTGTGGTGCCGTCGACATCGCAGCAGGTTCCATGGCAGATCCGGTACCGAATAAAAGATTTTGCTGGATCTGCCTGTTTTTTTAATGTGCGCTTTTTAAGCGTAGCACAGCGGGTGCAAGAGTCAGCCCGATGCTCTGGACCCAGGAACTGCAGGCACCAATTGTGCGGGTCGGTGAGAGAGATCGGGCGTGCACACCGCTGGCACTTCTTAAAGCCCGGTTGAGGGGGCATGAAGGGAAACACGGCCTCCGCAAAATCGAATCCGGAGGCCTGTATGGTGGCAACAGGCCCCGCCGGGGCCGGCCTGAAAAAATAAAGAAAACTGGACGAGTTTTTTTTTTTTTTTTTTGTAAGTAAAAATAGGGAATCCGAAAGGAAAAATTAGAAGAAAAACGAAAAATTACGCGAGCGGGAAGGCAGAAACTAGCTTTTCAACGGCCGTTGAAAGCACATGCGTCTTCTTTGCTCCGCGGAAACGAAGAAACTGGGGACCACGCTGTCCTCCGTCGGGCGGGAAGGCACTCGCGCATGCGCGGTGCGGCCAACTAGAACTTTCTAGTTAAAAAGGTCCGTACCGGGGCTCCGTCGGTGACGTCACCCATGCGTTAAGAATATGCTGCCTGCTTGTCCTGGGATAATGGACTTTCCACACCTTTCAAGTATTCAAAGGTGTGTATCATAACTTCCTTACAAAAAACAGGAGAGAAATCTGTAAGAAAACCCAACAAATACAGCGATCATCAAATGAAGAGGCAAAACCACCAAAGGAGCCCAAATCAACAGGATCCCAATTTATGAATGCATCAATGACACCGAGTCGAACTACTTTGTCAAGAACGGAAGTTGAATACTGTGGAAAGGGGAAAGTGGTGTAGGGGGTTTCTTGCATTCCTCTATGTAATGCAACTTAAAAGCCGTTAGGAGACTCTTGCTATTGTGACTGGGGGTCGGCTCTTACACGCTATGAAAAGTTGTTTGGCTTATTGCAGTTGATAGTCAATAACTTCATGGCTGTGAGCATCTCTGGGGGAAAAAGTGATTGAAGTCACCATTAACAACAAAAAGGTTTTCATGAATTCTGTTAGAACAAGTTCATTTATTCAATTTTCTATACCGTTCGCCCAGGGGAGCTCAGAACGGTTTACATTAATTTATTCAGGTCCTCAAGCCTTTTTCCCTGTCTGTCCCGGTGGGCTCACAATCTATCTAATGTACCTGGGGCAATGGGGGGATTAAGTGAGTTGCCCAGGGTCACAAGGAGCAGAACAGGGGGTTTGAACCCACAACCCCAGGGTACTAAGTCTGTAGCTTTAACCAATGTGCCACTCTCTCCCCTTTCTCTTCTTGGTTAGGCTGAGAACATTTCAGCAGCCCCTCCTATTGTGATGTCACCAGTGCCTAAAAGCCATCCTCATCGGTGATGTCACAATGGCTTGTGCCCATTTGCCTCATTGAATCAAAAAGTGAGAATGACTTATAAGTTTCATGGCTTCACATCATATTTCTTTAATTTTCTGTACCATTCTCCCAGGTGAGCTCAGACCACTTTACATGAATTTATTCAGGTCCTCAAGCCTTTTTCCCTGTCTGTCCCGGTGGGCTCACAATCTATTTATGTACAAACTGTTTATTGAATTTTCAAAACCAAACAGAAGTGTCAGAAACATGTACAGATCAAAGAAAGCAGAGAGAGCCGGAGCAAATGTCAAGAATTTGTCCATCATCGCTTAGCCAAAAACAGATATGCGTCTAACATCAGCAGAATCAAAGCAAGGAAACACAAAAAAGGCACTGGCGATGCGTCAAATAGATATCAACTCTCCAAACTCTCCCCTTCCCGCCCCCCTCCCACCCCATTCCCCCCTCCACCCAACCCAACACCCCTCCAGAAGAAGAGAAAATAAAAAAAGAGAAGAGAAAAAAAAAAAAAAAAAAAAAAAAAAAAAAAAAGAGAAGAGGGGGGGACGGAGAAGCATGAATATGTGCAGCTGATAGCAGAGAACTGTAAGCGCTAATCTATGGAAAGGCATAGACAATATATTCAAAGATACCCTGCAAACAGAGCCCTGAACTCTTATGAGCCCTGAGAAGAAATGCCAAACCTCTCCCCTCCCCGTCCCCGAACTAAAATTATAAGAAAGAGAAGTAAAAGAATAGGAGGTCCTTGGCCAAGGAGGGGCACCCCAGAGCAACAACGCCCACCGCTCCAGCAGATCAAAGCCTCAAAGTGTTAAGAATCGAACTCCGAATTCTAGGAGACAGAGAATAAATATAGGGTCTCCAGACCCGCAGAAAAATCTTGGATTGACGAAGGGAAGTACGCACCTGACCTCTCTCTAGTAACATCAATGCATGCAGCCGATTACGCCAGGCCCAATACGCAGGAGGGTCAGCCGACACCCACTCGGTCAAGATAATCTTCTTGGCCACCAAGCCCGCCTTCCGCAGGAATAAACAACCTACTCCAGGCGATAAATGAAAAGCCTCAAATCTGTCTAGGAGAAACCCCACTGGAGTGAGAGGAACAGGACAGCCCATCAGAGCCTCCAAAAAGCGAACCACCCTCTTCCAAAAGGACTGAACAATCGGACAACTCCAAAAAGCGTGAAAGAAGGAGTTTGGGGCAGCATTACATTTCTCACATTGATCAGAGTCGGTCAAAGCAGAGTGGAACAGCTGAACTTTCGTGAAATAAGCCCTATGGAGCACCCGAAACTGACATTCCCTAAGTTCAGCAGAAACAGAGACTGTGGGGATGCGCCGAATAAGACCTCCCACATCCAAGTCCGCCGGGAGAAGGTCCAAATCCCTGGCCCACCGTGCACACAAAGAGTCCCAAGAGCGAGGCGGGGTCAACAAACAAAGAGCTTTATGCAACGCGGAAACCGAAAGCCCCCCATCAGCAAAACTAGCGAAAAATGAGCGAAGTCGGCCACCCAAACCCAGCTGCAAATCCTCCACCCTCAAGGAATGAACGTAATGGTCTAATTGTAGATACGCAAAAAAGTCAGTTTCCCTGATCCCCGTCCGCAGTCGTAGTGCCGGCCAAGAGCAGAGAGTCCCAGCCTCGGTGAGGACATGCTCCAAAGTAGTCAATCCAAGTAGGCCCCAACTCCGAAAGGAAGCCGAAGAAGTACCGGGTAAGAACTGAAGATTCCCCTGCAGAGGCAACTGATCAGAGGCCCCCGGCCTCCCTCCTAAAAGCAACACCAAACTCTTCCATATATCACGCAAAGATCCCAACAACAAGCTAGAGCGTAAGGAAGAAGGCACGGAAGATCGAGGCGCATGTAATAGGGAGGATAAATGCCAAGGAGAATAGTACGCCCGTTCATAAGCAAAGCAAGAATAGACGTTCTGGTCCAGTATCCAATCCCCCAGATAACGGAGCAGGCAAGCCTGATTATATTTCTGCAAATCAGGGACGCCCATGCCCCCCCTCGACCAAGACCCCAGCAAAAAACGGAGCTGCATCCGCGGTTTTTTCCCATTCCAAAGAAACTTAGAAAGAAGTCTATAAAATGCCCGGAGATCCTTCTGCAATAAGCGTATAGGTAGTAACTGTAGGATATACAGCCATTTGGGAAATATAATCATATTAAAAAGGTGAATACGACCATGCACCGAAAGGGGAAAAAATTTCCATCGGTCCAGCCGTTGACGAGTATAATCCAAAAGCAAGCGTAGGTTGGTCTGCTTAAGAGTAGCGACCGAAGAGGTCAACTGAATCCCCAAGTAACGAAAAGCACCGGTCGCCCAACGCAATGGGAACAACCCCGGCCAGGAATCCCGAACCTCCGGGGCCGTCGGAAGGGCTAAAGACTTGTCTAGATTCAACCTAAAACCGGAGAAATCCCCATATTCAGCTATCGCCATCAGTAGAGCAGGCAATGAGGTAGCTGGATTAGTAAGATGTACAAGGATATCATCCGCAAATGCAGAAACCACGAAAGACTCCCGACCAATACGAACCCCACTAATGTCAGGGTTCTGCAGCACTTCCCGAATCAACGGATCCAACGTAAGAACAAACAACAAGGGAGACAACGGACATCCCTGCCGCGTGCCCTTCCGGATATCAAAAGACTCAGAAAGGATACCATTCACCCAAAGTGCCGCCGACGGGGAAGCATAAAGGGCATTAATGGCCTCGAGAAAGAACCCAGCAAAACCATAATGTCGAAGCGTGGCAAACATGAAGGGCCAAGAGACCCTATCAAAGGCCTTCTCTGCATCAAAACTGACCAACAGAGAAGGCACGCGACGAGAAGCGACAAACTCCAAAGAAGTCAAAAGACGGCGGATGTTTCTGGAGCTCTGACGGGTCCGAACAAATCCAACCTGAGAATCATCGACCAGGTCAGGGAGGACACCAGCCAATCGGTTGGCCAAAATTTTCGCAAAAAACTTGGCCTCCAAGTTAAGGAGGGAAATCGGACGATAGGAACCCGCCAATGTGGGATCACGTCCCGGTTTCAAGAGTAGTACTATGTGAGCATCGCGTAAAGACAGTGGCAGAGATCCCTGGGTAACGTAAACAGTAAAGGTGGATGCCAAAAGAGGAGCTATCTCCATTGAAAGTAATTTATAGAATTCAGCTCGAAAGCCATCCGGTCCCGGCGCCTTCCACAACTGACTAGATTGAATTGCCAGGGCCACTTCATCAGTGGAGATAGGCGCATTCAACCGCTGGAGTTGAAGAGCAGTCACTTTAGGCACAGAAACATTATCTAAATAAAGATCACTAGGTAAGTCCGGCTCGTCAGGCCGGGAATAAAGCTTCTGATAAAAGGTGCGAAAAACCGACACTATCTCAGCATCCGAACCCACCAAGCCGCCCCCCTCCCCCACCACCCGCAGTACTCGACGAGGACCGTCCGCCGTCCGAACCAGATTAGCTAACAACCTACCCCCCTTATTGCCATGCAAATGGAATTGATGTTTAAAATATAGCATCGAGCGAGCAGAGCGAGCCTGCAGCAACTCATTCAGCGAGGCCTGAGACGCCAATAGATTACTACGTCGCCAATGCGTCGGAGCACAAGCATACCACATCCGAGCAGCCCTCACCTGTTTTTCTAAGCGTAAGATCTCCCGATCCCGTGCCTTCCTCCTGAAACTAGCATACGCGATTATTTCCCCCCGGAGCACAGCCTTGGCTGCGTCCCAGAACAGGACCGGATCATCCATATGACCTGCATTATGAAGTTGATAATCCTTCCACTTCTGAAGCAGATGATCAGGAAACCCTGGGTCTTTGTACAACGCGGGCGGGAAACGCCATCTCCGGGAGCCCACACTGCCCGTCCCCATATCCAAGGTACTCCAAACAAAAGCATGATCAGAAACGCAATATGGGCCAATCCCCGCATCTCTCACCGAAGAAAAAAGGCTAGAAGAGAAGAGCCAATAATCAATCCGGGATTGGGTGCCGTGAGCCCGAGACAAATGCGTATAATCACGTACCCCGGGATGCAGCACGCGCCAAATGTCCACCAGATCTAAAGAAGAACACAGCAGGGGGATTCCCCTAGACGAATCCCTGCGCTCATGGGGACGGGGATCAGACTTATCTAAACAAGGCTCATGAACAATATTAAAATCACCACCCATTACCAAGGGTACCCCAGGAAACCCGGTCAGCGCTTTAAACAGGCGAGTGTAAAATACTTTATCATAGACATTCGGTGCGTAAATATTACAAAGGAGAAGAGACTTTCTAGCCAACGTGACATGAGCCAGCACAAACCTTCCTAGTGGGTCCTCATAAATCCCGTGTACTACAGCGTCCAACGTCTTGCGCAAAAGAATCAATACTCCAGACTTACGGTGTACAGCGGCTGCTCCCACCACCCTCCCCACCCACCAGCGAGCAAATTTATCATGTTCCGAAGAGGTCAGGTGCGTCTCCTGTAAGAAGGCAACATCCGCCTTGTGTCTGTTTAGAGTCTGCAATATTTTCTGTCTCTTAACAGGTGAAGTAACCCCGTTAACATTCCAAGATATGAATTTAACCATCAGAAGCCATAAAGGCCCAGAACATAGGACAACCCAGCAACGGAGTATAAGGATGGTGAGGCCGCCCCAGCCTACAGACCCACCAAATCCTCAACTCTATCTCAGCGGTGAGCAAACTCCCAAAATGCTTACTGAGACCTTGAGCCCCGGGAGAGACCCCCCCCCCAGCCAGACCTCCAGGCCACTAGAAGTAGAATGTTACTGAAACCAAAAATACCTGAACAAGCAGAAGAAAAAAAAAGAAGGAAAGAAATCCGTCCCCAGCAACCCCCCCACTCCCAACAATCCCCCTGTCCCCTAATCCCCATTGGGATAGCCCCCCTGCCCCCCCCCGTGAAACTTCTGCGTCCCTGAGGACAACCAGGGTCGCCTCGAGCCCCCAGAGCCCCCCTCGTTCTGTCCAATCCCAGCAACAAATGCACAAACCCTCCACATCCCAACCCAAGAATCCTACTAAGAAGCCCCTACTGAAGGGGAAGGGGAAAAAGGGGCTAATCCGCTGCAAAAGAATCTCCCCCCGCAGCAAACCCCCCCCTCTCCAAACCCCGAGCAGCCGGAACCAGAGTCAAGGGATATAGTGGCCGCTAGTCCCCACCATAGAGCAGAAAAAGTATAGTCACCCTTAGCCCAATTCTACACGTCCCATCAAGCATCCAATCCCAGAAAGATAAGAAACAACCTCAGAACTCCCACTCCCACCCTCACAGTTCCACCAGTACACCTAGCACCCTAATACATCCACTACACATACACCCCCCGCCCCCACAATCAAACACCCCGCCAGACACCAGTGCGTTCAACAAAAGGGTCCCAAATAAAATCAATTAAAATGTAACAAAGATAAGGCACAGCAGCCCAAATTGCATAACAGAGAATCATAAGCTGGTCGCAAGTTCCCCAGGCCAGGAACAGCAGGCCCCATCCAAGGGAGCTCCCAAGGAAGAAGGAGGGGAATCCCCTCCCCCACCCGGGGTAACCAGCAAAGTCAACAGGCCGGCTGGCAGGGATGGCAGATGGTAACAAGTCCAAAAGTCACAAAGTCATAGATCCAGCGCATAGGTCAAACACATTAGCTGCCCTCAGCATGGACCCATCAGCTCTATGGGGTAGCCGAGCTGGTAGAGGGGATCGCCATCTGGGCCACAAAGTGTGATGCGGCCTGCAGGGTGTCGAAGAAGTGAGGTTTACCCTCGTAAAAGATCTTAAGCTTTGCAGGATATAGCAATGCGAACTGCACGTGTTTGCGGTGCAGATCCGCGCAGAGGGTGGCATAGGCTCGCCGCTGACTGGAGACCCGAGGAGAGTAATCCTGGAAGCATAGGACGCGGTGATTTTCATAAAGAAGTGGCCCCTTCTGTCGGATGGCGCGGAGGATCTCCATTTTGTGCACATAGTTAAGGAGCTTAAAGATCACCACCCGCGGCTTTTCAGAAGGGGCCCGCCGAGGTCCAAGCCGGTGAGCTCGTTCAATCCACAGGGGCCCCGCAGCAGAACGCAACTCCAAGGTCTCAACCAGCCAGCGCTCCAAAAACTCGCGAAGTTCCGCTTCGGTAACTGATTCCGGCAAGCCCACCAGGCGCAGATTCCCCCGTCGAGAGCGATTCTCCGCGTCATCCAGCTTATCCTCCAGTGATCGGACCCGGGCTTGCAGGTCGGTCTGTGTGGTGGAAACCTGAGCCACGGTGTCCTCCAGCGCAGACACTCTCTGGCAGCAACCCGCAAACTCTCCCCCCAGAGACTCCAACCGGCTGTCCACCACCTCCAGCTTGTCCGTGATGGATTGAAGACGCGGATCTAAGGAGGATTTAATGGCGTCCTTCACCTCCGACACGATCGCCTGTAGCCATGCTGGGTTTACCGTCCCCCCATCCGGGCCCTCACCGTCCGCCATCTTAGGATCCGCCGGTTTTAATTTTTCTTTTTCCCGACGCAGCGTCTTAGCAGCCATCGGGTCCCCGGGCCGTAGGCAACCGCCGCTGAAATCGTGCGTCGCCGAGATTAGGTCGGAGCAGGGGGAAGTGAAGTTGCCCGGGCCAAATTGCCGATAAGGAGAGCGGGGCTCAGGAGCTCGAGGCACACGCGTCTGCTCTCTAGCTCCGCATCACGTGACCCCCTCACAATCTATTTAATGTACCTGGGGCAATGGGTGGATTAAGTGACTTGCTCAGGGTCGCAAGGAGTAGCATGGGGTTGAATTCACAACCTTGAGGTGCTGAGGCTGTAGCTTTAACCACTGTGCCACTCACTCCCCTAATAGAAGAGTCTGAACCCCACCATCCTTTTATGTGAAAAAGATTCCCATGTAACTTTTTTAGAGTCTGCTTATGGACTCTTGCCACAAAGGGAGTCCAACACCCTCACAGTTTTAGATCTGCTACTTTGACATTTTTCCTCCATGCCAAAGATCCTGTTTGTGGACGCCTGTGCTGCCAAATTCATGTCATGTGCCAGCTTCCCTTAACAGAACCGTCTCCCATTTGTTGCACCAGTTTAAAGCAGTCCTTATAGCACCGTATGGGTTGGTTGCTTTATTGTCAGGCTGTAGGTTCAGACTCATGGTAAAGTGCTTGAGCATAACATGTGAATTAAAGATACCGTCTGAATGAGAGGAGGGAAGTGAGGGTGAAGCTGGTGCGAAGGCAGCACCAGTACTGTCAAGAAGAAAGCAGCCCATTAGATCTCATGTGGCAGCGTAATAAAAAGCTTTCTACTGCAATTATCTGCATAGCTTTTCTCTCTTACCTGGACTAATACCAATACACACACACAAGTAGTAGATCTGGACTATCTAAAGAAGATAATGCTCTATTTCCTTTTTATTATATTTTTGAATGTACATTTTTTACATCCATGCCGATTTGGCAGTATTATCAAGTTTTAATAAAGTATAAATGAAATGAAATGCACTGAAGAGAAAAATAAATTTATTTAGAAATCAATCACTACATTATTTCCAATCTCATTTATGGGCAGAGTCTTTTTCACACTTTATTCTAGTTCATCTTCATCATTAGTTCGGGGAAGAAATCCAGCAGCGTCAGATCTATTTCACATTTTGAAAGTACTCCTTGGAGGCTTCTGGGCTGGGTTTAATCTGCAGAATGATGAAAAATCTGGTTTTATACGATATTAATGGTAACCCGTGATGGGCCACTGTTACATGCTATTTGATACTCTGACAATGTCAATAAAAATTGTTTTCACTTTAAAGATTGAGGGGCCACTTGATAAATGGTTATAGAGTTACAAATGTCTTGAAGCATTGCTGCGGTGAAGGGTTAGAAAGAAGAACAGAATCCCTTCCAGATTCTAATCTCAAAACAACTGACCAGAGCCAAACCCAGCAACACCTGGAGCTACCAAGACCTTGTCTAGTTTTAAATGAACCATTTGCTGAGCAGCTGAACTTGACCTGTGAGCAGAAGACTAAATGTTTTAATAAAAATTAAAAAAAGATAATTGCCCAGTTACCAGTTCCACCCACAGCTTGTGCTATCTGGAGTTGAAACCAGACAACGATCAGAGTCCAGACCTTAGACATCATACTTCAACCCTGCACAGGCTGCTACTGGCACATTAATGCAGTTACAATCATAAAGACGAGGTGAGCTGAACACACAGAAGTCAGGGCTGCCATGTGTGGACATTTGAAGGAGGCATGGAAGTGTCTAACTAGAGAGAAAATTATGGCAGATAAAACTAAACTAAAACTTAGTTCTATAGACTGAGTCAGTCATCAACCAAAAGGAGCTCGACTCGGTTAACAATAATGTAATACATAATACATAAACTTGACAAGGAAAAATAGACTGAAATTGTTAATTTCAAAAATGTTTAGCAAACAAAAAGTTTTCAGAACTTTCCGGAACAAAGCAAAAGAACCTAAACTCCTTAATGTAAGCGGTAAAGCATTCCAGAATTTGGTTAATTTAAAAGCAAAATAACAAAATCTCTTAAAGGTTCTGTCTTTACCACTGAGAGAGGGAAATGTAAGTTTTAATTTTTGAGAACTTCTGGCAAGATGAGATCTAGCAACATTCCAGTCTAAAGGAATCAAAGTGGCAAAAATGCCAAACAGGATCTTTCTACGTCTACAATTGATCAGTGTTAAAGATCATTTTACTTTCAAATGTCCAAGTTTATTTAAGATTTGATGGATCGCTTAATCAAACTGCAAAGTTATGTACATCACTAAAATCCATACAACTTTCAGGGGGACAAAGCATGCCACATATAATCACAAACAAGACTTATGAATAGTGAGGAAAGAAATACAATATTTTAAAGAAAATAAGACAAAAGGGAGGGTGACATAAGAAAGAAGGTCGCAGGGCAGACCCTAAGGAGTGATTCAAGACAAGAGTGCTAGCAGTTGAAGGCATCTTTAAAAAGAAAGCATTTCAACTTACTCTTGAATCGGTCTAACATGCGTTTTCCCTTAGGTGAATAGGGAGAGAATTCTACTGTTGTGGAGTCATTACAGAGAAGATGTATTGTCGGAACGTATTGAAAACCTTGAGAGAAAGAACTGTAAATAAATGCTGATTGTTAGACCTAAGAATTCTTGTAGGGGCATAACGAATTAAGAGTATCGATGAAGGCCGGGGCTTTATGAAGAAGGCATTTAAGGGTTAATAGACATATTTTATAAGATATTCTGTGAGAAACTGGAAGCCAGTGTGCTTTTTTGAGAAGCAGCGATACGTGATTGAATTTTTTTGCTTTCATAATAAGTTTTATTGAGACGTTTTGAATAATTTGAAGACGTCTTATTTCTTTTTGGGCGATTCCCATGACTAGGGCGTTGAAGTAATCAACCAACTTGTTTCCTCATATGAATTGAAGGATGTGATTGGATTTATTGCATTTGATATACTGCTTGAACATAGGTATTAAGTGGCATAACACCAATAAATATAGGCATATTTGGGGGGGAGAAAGTGCTGTTTGGTGGTGTCTGCTGAAGGAGAGTGGGGCTTTATTGCTCATACCTGCTTCCCTGATCTCACGGCAGGATTAACCAATAGGCTAAGTAGGGCCTGAAGTGGTCAGGGGGGCCCGATAAAGGAGGGCATCAACATTGTTTTTTCCAAACGGCGATGGGCCCCTCCAGAATCGATCAGCAACACGGGCCCCCCCATCCCGATCAACAATGCGGGCCCCAACCCGAACGACAACGCGGCCCCCTCCCCCATCGACAGAAAGTAACACAAGCAACCAACACGCGTAAGAAAGGCAACAGGAACTGTAATTGTGCAAGCGTTGTTGCTTGCCCAAAGCTTCCCTCTGATGCAGCTTCCTGTTTCCGCCTGGGTGCATGGTGGGGTGGGGCAGGGTAGGAGGCACAATGTACTCGTGTGCCTAGGGGCCCTCAACGAATTAATCCTGTCCTGCCTGATCTACAGCAGCATTTGCTGCGAATTGGGCAGGCACGGAGAAAGACACCTCTGACATCATCAGGCCCTAATTCATCTGGCTCAAAAACGCTACCACTACTGTGGCGCGCAGCCACAGGGCGTGCCCTAAGGGGCACGCTAGGCCCCTTGGAGCCAATTGGAGACAAGAGGAGCAAGATTTGATTTTATGGTTTATATTGTGCTAGTTCAAGTAAAATAAATCTTTTCCTGTTATATTATTTCTTTGTTTATGGGGAAAGGAAAGGAAAGGTTACAGCCTCCACCCCGGTCTTTTCAGGCCCAATGGATCGCCACCTTTTGGTAGGAACTACTAGCACCTTACAGGTGAATAAAGTTGCTCAGATATCAGAAGCCTCATTGAGCTCTCCGGAGCAAACTCCTCCTCTTCCTCCTGATTTCCCTGTCGATTCAGGTTCCGGAGTAGGTCCTGGTGCTTCTTTGGAAGCTGCAGAGGCCCAAACTGATCTGGTTGTTTCCTACTCTAATATGCCTCAAACGTCTACATTTAGACATGAATCTAGGCAGGATTTATGGTTAATTAATGTGAGGATGGAGAAGTGATTGAAATCTGTCATAACTCAGTCTCAAATGTTCGAGAGGTTGTTGTTAAGTTAGAGAATGTCGATTCAAATATCAACGTATTGGATGCACATATGCTTAAAACAGATAAACAGGTTTCTAACCTTCAAGGACTCTCCATATCTGTCATAAAACATTTTCATATTATTCATTCTAAGTTAGAAATGATGGAGAATTCAGCAAGGATTAGAAACCTACATTTGATAAACTTTCCTGTTACCCACTTGATCTCTCCTGAGATATTTTTTCAGAAGTATCTTGGGGATAACTAATCCTGATTCAATACCCATCTCTGCTCTTTATTATATTCCTAGAAAACAAAAGACATTTCGGTTGAACAGGGAGTAGATCAATTGACTACTATAGAAACTGACCCGACACAATTTCTGAAAGATTCCCAAGACACGAGCCAGACTAGATTCACTCTCCTGGTATCTTGTGTGAATGAGAGAGACAAGCCATTAATCATGAAATTATACTTGAAGAATAAATTGGCAATGTTTTATGGAGCAAAGATTCAAATTTTTCCCAGCTTAGACAGAAAGCCTTTTTGGCTTTGAAGTCTAAGGTGTTAGATCTAAGTGGTACTGTCTTTTTTAAAAGTTCCCGTGCAAATGCTTGGTTACATTTCAAAGTAAAGATTGTGTTTTTCGACTCAATTCAACTAGAACAATTCTTAGGTCAATTTGATAAATAAACTTCTTAGGTTATATTGGTTTTGTACTTAGTATTGACAGATTTCTGTTACTATGGAGGAGATGATGTTTATTTACTGCAGGAGATTTGAAGGATGTAACGATCTTTCAATTTTCTTTTGAAATTTTACATTGATTGGCAAATTTCTCTCCGCAGATTGGGCTGGATAGGATTCTTGCCTTTGAGCTGTAATTGATTTACTTATGTTGTTTACTTTTATGGTATTCCTATTTTCTATATACTCGAGGTATTCATGTTAAAAAAATTTTCAATTAAAAAAAAATATATATATATAGGCATATTTGGAGGAGGGGGAGGGGTTTGAGCGCAAGATAAATTGGTTTCAAAATGGTGCTGATTGCCAGAAAGTGATATTAACCCACTACATGCTAGTCTTACAGTTCTGCTTTTCTTAAAGAAATAGAAATCAGAATGGCAAATCCAGGCCTAGATAAAAAATGGAGAAAGATGCCACCTTAATGTTACATCTCAGTGACTTGTATTCAACAGCCAGAGCTTCTGAGGCACTGACTGTTGCAAGATTATCTTCTCATTCAAGGTAGAGATAACGGGGACAAAAAATTTCACCATCTACCCTGTCCCTGGAATTTACATTACATTACATTACATTTGTGATTTCTATTCTGCCTGTGCCTTGCGGTTCTAAGCGGATTACAGTTAAAAGAGATCAGGACATTACCGAGAGAATTACATTACAACGATTTAAGTAAATTACATGTTGTGGTATAGAAATACAAGTATAAGATATCTGGATTTATCGATAGAATAGCTTGACAGGGTTCAAGTAGTTACAAGGTTCAGTGGGGAAAACAATATAGGCTACTGAAGAAAGATACCTAACTTTGAAGGAATCAGTTGAGTGGATACCTAAGGGAGATGCTTATTTAGGAGAAGGTTAAATGGATACCTAAGGGAGATGCTTATTTAGGAGTTTGGATATTTTTGGTAAATGAGGTTCAAGGGGATGACTAGTGTGTTATTTGCTGGGGAGAGTGCAGGTGTGATTGGGGAGGGGAATATTAAGTAAGGACGTGTTTTTTGAAAAGAAATGTTTTGATTTCTTTCCGAAACACTTTGATGTCTGTTGTTTTGATCATCAGTTTGGTGATGGTGGGGTCAATTTTCGCTGCCTGAGTTGCTAGAAGGCTGTCGTAAAGTTTCTTACGTCGGGTATCATTATGAGGGGGGAAGGTGAAAAGATTCTGAGTTCTTCTTGATCTGGGTAGTCGGTAGCGGCAAAGACGGTTGTTCAGGTAATTGGGGGCCATACCATGGGTTACTTTGAAAAGTAAGCAGTAGAGTTTGAATTGAGTTCTTGCTTTTATCGGAAGCCAGTAAGAGTCTACATAGGCGGGTGTGACGTGGTCGAATTTGCTGAGCGAGTAGATGAGTCTGATAGCTGTGTTCTGAACGGTCTGTAGTTGTTTTATCATAGTATTTGGGCAAGGTAGGTAGAGGCTGTTGCAGTAATCTAAGGAGCTGAGTATGAGGGATTGTACAATGATCTTGAAGTGTTCTTTGGAAAAGAATTTTATTATTTTTCTTAGGTTTCGCATGGTGAAATTTAACCATCTCCAGCCAAACTTGCTAAGATACATTGGTGAACCGATATTGGCGCGCGAACAATCCCGACATTCACACGCAAGACAAATGTGCGCTGCCCTATTGCCTTCCCATTTGTGCTCAGGGGGGAGGGGTTTGGGGGGAACCCCCCCAATACACTCCCATTCTCGTTGAGAGGGGGTGTGGGAGGAACCCCCCAATACACTTACAAGTCCTGGTCTCCTCACCTGAACTTTAAATTTTCCACTCTGAGGGTGTGTGTGGGTGGGAAACCCCCCTCCCCCCACTACAATGAGGGAGATGCCGACGCACACCATTGCCGCAAACCCCCCCTCCCCAATCCACTTACCATTTGAGCCATAAAGGAAATAGGGCGGCATGCATTTGTTCGGCATGCAAATGTTGGGGCGGGATTGTTGGCGCGTCAATGTCCTTCACGCTACTGATGGTGTACCGATACATTCTATCCCCAAAATTAATCTCCTCCAGCCTACAAAAATCAACTACTCTCTCACAACTCTGTTTCATTGATCCCAACAGTCTCTGCTGGATTTTGGGGAGGTATTTAAGCCTCAGTTCAGTGTTCCTGCTGCCTCTCAGGGCATGGCCAAGCTTTATTCTGTTCCTCCAACTGATTCTGTCAGTGTATTCTAAGCCTCATTCTGGCATCAGATTTTTTACTACAGTTTTGCAGGAATCCCATAGCAACCACTTCCATCCCTGCAGATTCTGCAGGATCCCATGATCTCCATTCCCATTCAGCTCTCTGTGTCAAGAATCATAATTGTAAAACATCCAAAGACATTATTTCCCTCTCCAGCAACAGAGCTCACGTACCGTTGGGGAGTTAGGAGTCCAGTTAGCAGGACAGACCTCCCCATGTGTGTCCACAAACTGGAAAGCCTTCACCAAGCGCAATGTCTCTTCTACGCTGCGTCCCACTGGCAGGTCATTCACGCTCAAGTGCTTAATGATGCTGTTTGGATCTATGATAAATAAGCCCCTGTGAACAAGGAAGAGGATTTCAGCTTTTATATCTGCAGATCAGTCACAGAAATTCCAAAACTCAAGATGAATCAAGATGAAAATAAAAAGCCACCAAGTCATCAATGTCCTTCACAAAGCAAGTATGAAACCAAGCCTTTGCTCGATGCCCCTCGTCTCACTCCCCATCCCCTGCCTCACTATTGAAGATCCACAGTAGCAGGTTGATCAAGGCACTTGCACTTCCAGACATTTCTGACCAGTTAAACCCACTTCTGAGAGAGCCAGAAGTGGATTTAACTGGGGCAGCTTGAAGCTTTTGCTTGTCTGGGCTGTATTTTGTTTGTGGTCTTAGACTTAAAAGTTGCACATTTACTTTTCGGCTCACTTCTGGCAATATGGCTTCCGGAACAGAACAATTATTTTCTAGAGGAATATTTGTTTTCTTTTTTAAAAAAAGTATTTCATCTCATTGTACACCTACCTGTCATTTATATAAAGAAAAAAAATTGCCAAAGAGAATGAAAAAAAGAAGATGATGAAAGAGTTCAGAAGTAATGTAACTTATGGTGGCCATTAAGCAAAGTGGATTTTGGAAGAGGAAGTAAACCAAGTGAACATCTGCTGCTGCTGCTGCTTCATTTATTTATATTAAATGTTCTCTCAAGGGAGCTCAGAACCGTTGACATTATTCAGGAACTCAAACATTTTTCCCTGTCTGTCCCAAGGAGATCACAATCTATCTAATGTCCCTGGGGCAATAGGGGGATTAAGTGACTTGCCCAGGGTCACAGGGAGCAGCGTGGGTTTGAACCCACAAAAATAGGGTGCCGAGGCTGGAGCTTTAACCACTGCGCCACTCTAGTATTCAAAGTGTAGCAAAAGAGAGCCAAGTATAGAACAATGAAGCCATTGTGACATCACTGATGAGGTTGGCTCTTAATGGTAGAATGAGGCATTGTGACATCACAATCTCAGCTCCGGTTACTAGAGACAGAAACTTTTCACACTATTTATTTATTCAGTTTTCCATCCCATTCTCCCAGGGGAGCTCAGAATAGTTTACATGAATTTATTCAGGTACTCAAGCATTTTCCCTGTCTGTCCTGTGGGGCTCACAATCTATCTAATGTCCCTGGGGCAATAGGGGGATTAAGTGACTTGCCCAGGGTCACAGGGAACAGAATGGGATTTGAACCCACAACCTCAGGGTGCTGAGGCTGTAGCTTTTAACCACTGCACCATTGCATCAGGACTAAATCCAGAGCTAGATGCACTAAACAGGGTCGGTAATACTGTGTGGGTCTGCTGCAATCCGATTTTTGACCAATTCCAAAAGAACAATTGATGCACAAACAAGTTTGCATGCAAATGATTTGCGCAGAGGTTCGCCATAATCCCTGTGTCTCTTGTCCGACGGATTGCTGCGAGAGCAACTCACGCATTTACAGAGCCGGCAGGGGAAGCCCTGAAGCAGCTTCCTGCCACTCAGCTGTTTGGGGCAGGAAACCTTTTTTTTCCTTTAATGAACACAGATGTTGTGTGTGTTACCCACACAAAATATCTGTCCCCATTAAAAAAAAAAAAAAAAAAGTTGTGCCAGCAAGCCCTCCTGACCACAGCCATCACTCTTCCACCCCCTCCCCCACCAAAAACTCCCCTGATGATAATAGCCATCCCATGAGAAACAAGAGGAATGCCGACTCCCTCCTGTCTCAGCAACCAGCACCAGTGAAAATTGGCAGGAGTGAATCCCCCTCCCGGCAGCAAAAAAATGGCAAGAGAGATGGCTACTCCCTCCTGCCACTGGATGCTGCTAGTAGTACTAATGCTCCCCCCGACCCCCCCCCCCCCCCCCGAAGTTAAGAGAAGGAGGGAAGCTTGGTCCCTCCTGCTCCAAGGCCCATCAGTCCAAAATGGCAGGCCTTCCCCTCCCCCCCCTCCCTGGTGCATCATGTGATGCATGGTGAAGGGCCTAAGGCCCTGATTGGCTCAGATGCCTAAGGCCCCGATTGGCTCAGATGCCTAAGGCCCCTTCCCTTGAAACAGACCTTTTTTGCATGGCCAGATTGGAGAACAAGTGATCATGCACAGAACCACGTAGTGAGCTGTTTTGTGCATTGGGTCGGCAAATCCGATAGTCACTAAACCAGTTTAGCAACAATCATGAGATGATCGTTGACTTTAGTGCATCTAATGCCCAGTCCTTCCTGCAGGCCCCTCCCTCACCAACAGAAAGAACCCCTTTGACAGCAAAAGGGAGCGAGGAGAATATTATAGAGAATGAATAATTAGACTGGGTGACATTAAGGACTTTTTGGTAGAGCAGATTTATACTGTGTGTATTTTTATTCTATCTTTAACACTGTGATGTGTTTGTTGATGTTCCAAACCACAGTTGTTTTTGTAGAAGAACAGTATAAAAAATAAATCAATAATGAAAGCAAATGATGCCCACAGTGTGTTCTGCAGTCCGTGTCTCAGGGGCATGTGCTTTATTTAGATAAAAATACCGTTTCAATAAAGGTCTCCAACTTTGGAATCAGATTCTTCAGGAAGAAAACAAGTCAGAACAAAACTGAATTCCCTTTAAAGTACTAAGTGAATTACTTTGTCCATGTGACTGCATCACTATCTGTGTCTGACACACAGTTGGTGTCTAAAGTCTTTGGAGACACATGTCCTCCCCTGCCACCTCCAGACCTCTCTATCCTTTCAGAACAGCCCCTCTCTCACAGTCCCTTACAGAGCAAGAGCTGAGATAGCAGAAGTGGTTATCTTGGCAGAGATGGTTTCCTAGCTTAGAGAAGGAGCTTTAAAAAAAGGGTGTGAAATCAAGTGAAAAACTTTCCTAGCAGCCTCTGGCATTTCTACATCTGATGACCTCTTCCAAAGCAGACAAATGTAAAATGTTCTACCTCCAAACCTCGACACTGAATGGAAGCTCCTCTCTCTCCATCAGCAATCAACCTGTACCCCCTCCCCCCCTCCGACGAATACACACATCCAGCAGCAACACACAATACAATACACTTACGTTTCTCTTTAAAGTAAGCGTCTGTAATATTTGAAAAATCTGGGCCCCTGTTTAGGAGGGTCTGTCCCGTAGAGCTAGAAGTTATCTTTTTAACTTTTGACACTGGAGTGCTGGGGTGGGGGGTTTGGGATGGGAGGGTTTGGGTCTCTTAGGTCGCTGTGAAGGATTAACACGGATGTCCTTGCGCAGTCTGCTGTTGTATTCTGTATTGTTGTTGAGTTTAGTGTATAAACATATGGAACAAAAATTTCAATAAACATAAAAAATAAAAAAAGGTAGTGTCCGTTTTGGTCTCTCTGCATTTCTTATAGCAGTGTCTCGCAAACTCTCTGGAACTGCGGCACACCAAAACTCGGGGCCGTGGCTGGAGGGCATCCGGAGGTGCATGGATATCAATGCAATGATGTCATTCACATGTGTGATGTCATCGCAGCAATGTCTGCACTAGAGAACTGCACAGGAACGGGGACATAGGGAATCCTGCGGGTTCCCCCTTCAGGTCACG
This sequence comes from Geotrypetes seraphini, assembly GCF_902459505.1. Taxonomy (NCBI): domain Eukaryota; kingdom Metazoa; phylum Chordata; class Amphibia; order Gymnophiona; family Dermophiidae; genus Geotrypetes; species Geotrypetes seraphini. Next base: position 319,062,996 of record NC_047087.1, read on the forward strand.
GGGATCCCATGGAGATGCCCTCCTAGGGTCGCGGGGATCCTGTGGGGACACCCTTAGGGTCATGGGGATCCTGCGGGGTTCGATGCAACTCGTCTTCTTTTTCCTACCTGCCCTGCCGCAGCACACAGCCGACCGAAAGTCTTCCCTGATGTCAGTGCTGATGTCAGAGGGAGGGCTTAAGCAAAGCCCTCCCTCCCTCTGACATCAGCACTGACATCGGGGAAGACTTCCAGTCGGATATGTGTGCTGGGGCAGTGCAGGCAGGAAATAGAAGACGATCCTCACGGCTCGAGCTCCATTTTGCTTGCAGATGAGGGCTGGGAGGCGGAACACAAAAGGGGGGAGGGAGTGCATTTTTGGCACAAGGCATGAACTTGGAAAAGAGGATGAAGGAAGGGAGGGAAAGAGATGCTGAGATGGGGGAGGGAATGTGTTTTTGGATACAGAAGGCATGGACTTGGGAGAGAGGAAGGGAGGGAAAGAGATGGTTGTGTATGGAATGGAATGGAAGAAAGGAGAATTTCTGGTCATAGGGAGGGAGTGAGGTACAGACAAGAGGGAGAAATATTGTGGTGGAAAGGAAACAGTGGGACACATTGAAATGGATGCAAGAGGGAGGAATGTTGGACATAGTGATGAAGAGAATGAAGGGAGAGATGCGGCATGGTGCTGGAGAGGGGTGATAGAAGGAGAATTATTGGGCATGGGGCTGGTGGGCAGGCACAAAAGATGAGAAAGGGATAAATGCTGGACCATGGTAGTTGGAACCAATAGACAGCAACAGAAGAATTTACAGAAGATGGGAAAGCGGAAAAAAGAAAATGGGACCAACTTTATGGAAAAATAAGTCTCCAGACAACAAAGGTAAAAAACAGAATTTGTTGACTAAAATATGTTAGCTTTGGGAAATGCATATAGCAGATGTCTTTGTATTGTGTTCAAAAGAAAAGGAAATGCATTTCTGGTTTTATTTCAACAGTGCTGACCCTTGCTGTGGCTGGTGGGGATCCCCAAGCACCACCAGCAGAGGACCTCCTCTAGAGATGGCCAGAACTCCCCTCCACCAAGCACAGCAGTCACTGGCACATCCATGAGCCACTGAGGTGCCAGCATCTGTGACTCAGGGACGCTACTGCTGCCTGCCAAGCTTGGCAAAAGGGACCCCCGGCCAACTGCAAAGTAAGTCCTCAGAGAATAGCTTGGGGGTTCTCATCAGCTGAGTATTTATATTTTATATTTACATTAGAGGCTCTGGTAGAAACCCATTTACAAAGTATGTATTCTTCCCAATTAATATTTCCAAATTAATAAAGTCTCTTTGCTTATTTGTAAATGGGTCTCTACCAGAGCCTTTAATTCAGTAGCATAATTAAATGAAATAACTATTTCTGAAGTTTATAGGGACGGGCGGGGACAGAGGGGATTCCTCGCGGGGACTGGTGGGATTTCTGTCCCCGCGCAACTCTCTAGTCTGCACATGCAGAGGCCCTCCAGCCAGGGCCCTGAGCGGCCAGTGTGTGTGTGTGTGTGTGGGGGGGAGTGATGATGGAAGATGAGAGGTGCCAGCTGGCTGCCTACAGGGGGGCGCCTGGTGCCACGAGAGACACATCCTGTGGGCAGTCAACTGGTACCCCTCCTCCTCATGGCACACTAGAGCTCATACAGTAGAAACCTTCATTTCACAGCCAGCAGAAGGAAGGTGAAGCGTCTTGTGGGATTACATGTGCTATTATTTTAAGACATCTTTAGGAGCCCTTAATAGCTGATAGTTTGAATGAATCCCAGTTTCTCAAATCTTCTAAAGACATAATAAATAAACGGTCAATGCTTCTTGTGGCTTTCAAGACAGAGCTAGAGAAAAAGGCTGTTTTGAAATTATATTTTTTGAAAAAGCAAGATGTGTTCTATGGCCAACGAATAACAATTTTTCCTGATGTCTCTACATACTCAATTGAAAAGGAAACAATTCCTCCAGCTAAAGCCCAAGGCTTTGGCAGTTGGAGCTGCTTTCTTTTTAAAATTCCCATGGAAAAGCCTTATCTCGTATGGAAGTGACAAATATGTATTTTTTGATCCAGTCCAGCTAGAAGATTTTATAAAGGAAAAAACCTTTGCTGAAAGTTTAATTTCTAATTTGCTATTTTTCAGTTTAGGAGGATGTTGTATGATATAGAAGTAACCCACAATTATGCCTCTCAAAGCTGGGGACCATCATAATGTGGACTAGATCATGGTTGATTAATTTCCCGATTTATGTTTCAGTGTATTTTATATACAGCTGTTTTGTGGATATTCAAGAATATTTGTTATTATTGTTAACGAATAATCAAAATAAAGGGGGAAAAAGTTGGCTCCTCTGACTACATCCATAGGAACTGGCAGCAGTGCCAATGTCCAAAACTGTACCACGTCCTGCCATTCAGTGCCTGCAGCTCTTCACTCCCCCCTAGCCCTGAAGAGCAAGGCACCACAGCTTCCAGCCAATACCTGCAGAGGGAAGGCCGCTCCATGTCCTTTCACTCACTCCCCTTTCTGCCAACCGAACTGCGACATAACAACGTGACCGGCAATCTGCCACCCAGACCTCCTTACAAGGCTGTCCCTACTGGACAATGCGGTAGGAAAATCTCGGATGTGGGGCGCTGTTACCTGCAGTTTTTCTAAAGCATTGTGATTGTCTCAATCTGTGTCTTTCGTCCAAAGTGAACCCATTATTGCCCTGTTAATATGGGCTGTAGAAAATGGTCACAAGCTCCACCCACTGGGATTTCTGCCCGTCTGGGAAGCCACCACTTTCCTTCTTGGCCATACCCTCATAACTGTTTATTGAAAGCTCCTAGATTGCTACTTGAGTCAATTCAGAGCGGTTTACATGAGCTTCTATAATGGTGTTATGATACAGAATTTGAGGGGTGCTTCAGATGGTGTACATTGATGCTTTTGGGCATCTTGGTATTCTTTACTGAGTATACAGTATTTACCACCATCTTCACCATATATTTACCCTATATATACATTCATTTTACATATTTATAAAAATCACATTTATTTTATATATACTTCTAGTTTTCTGTGTTTTATTTATCATATACTCAACTTTGTGTATTTCTGTGTAATGCCAAGGCATCAGTCTGGACCCTAAACTTCCAGTCCCAAAAACAGTTGAGCTGGGACTGAAGTTTGGCTGCAATCAGATGCAAGCTAGAGGGGGAAGAAGCAGAGGTCAACACCTTTCTTGTTACTTTCTGGATACTTCTTTACTTTGTACAAAGTACAGTTTCAACGTAAAGAGTTACAAGTGGAAAGTACTGTATGGCACAAAATGTAACTCATTACAAGTGAAAGTTCTGACAATTGTAACAAAGTAACTAGTTTGTTACTACTCAACTCTGACATGATCTCATGTGCATGGGAGAAGTCAGATCATTCTGCATCAGGGATCAATCTGTGTTATGATCATTTGATGTTACTGTGTGTGTATATATATATGGGCTACTTCTTCCATCCGATATCTGGGTGTCCTCATTCCTAGGGACTTAACCACTCTTTATTCCATAAATGTATTGCCTTTGCTCTCTCAAACTGAACAGCGCTTACAGGCGTGGCGAGCTTATCCTTTGACGTTAATGGGTAGGATCGCTTTGTATAACATGATGGTGATCCCACAATGGCTTTATATTTTGCAAACTTTACCTATTCTTTTATTGCACACACATCTCCGACAGCACCACCGTTCAGTAATACGATTTCTATGGGGGGGGGGAGTAAAATATCTAGGATTACTTTGCATAACTTATCATTACCTACCTCCCAAGGGGGTCTGGGTCTCTTACACCTAGGTAAATTTAACGAGGCTTGCCAAATCCGGCATCTGAATGACTGGTTCTGTAACACCTCATATTTTACGGCTACGGGGGTGGAATGTTTAGCTTTTACCCCCTACCACTTTAGTTACCTACTGCATGTTAGTTGCCTACCCAAAAGGGAGGAGAGTTATGGTGATTTGTTTTTGCTTCCCCTGCGAAAACTTTGGAAATCTCTTTGCCAGCGACTGGCCATTAGATATGATGTGACCCCATGTCTCCCTGTAACTGGTAATGGAGCCTTTTCCCCGGGCATGGATTTGGGTGCCCGCACTTGGTGGTCTGGGAGGGGAATGTATTATTTGTTTCATGTATTACAGTCTGATGGATCTCTCCAATCTTTTCAAACATTATGTGACTCTTCCGTGCTAGAGTCCGGTGATTGGTTCTCCTATAAACAATTACATCATTATGTCAGCTCTTTGTCTAGATCTGCTTTAAGGAGAGAAGTTCAGGACAAATTGTCAGAAGCTTTCTGTTTGACGGCTCAGGAACCCATACCATTACGCTTTCATCACCGCTTTCTACAAGACCTGGCCGGTGAACTGGACTATGCCTCTTTGGCCTTTAAATGGACTCAAGACTTACATATTACTATTTCGACGGATGTGCTTAAACAGAGTTTTTCCTTGGGAATGAAACTATTGGTATTTCCCGCAGAAAAGGAACGCTATTACAAGTTTCTGGCCCGGGCGTATTTTGCCCCAGTTCGAGCCTATCGGGCACATGCGAGTACTACTGACTGTTGTCCGAAGTGCGTGGCCCCGAGGGCCTCTTTGGGACATATGTTTTGGCTATGTCCGGGCATAAAAGCTTATTGGAAACGTGCTTGTCTACATGTTCAATCCATATGGAACTGTACCTGGAAGCCAACGAACACTTTTCTCTTTACGTTGAAATTTACTTTAACACCCAACCGTCCAGGCGCAGCAGCGTTTGTTCAAAAGACTATATTCATGGGCCTTAAAACTATTCTCCAATGCTGGCTGTCTTCACATACCCCAACTGTTTCTCATTGGCGAACACAGATGATTCAATTGGCGGGATATGAACGTTTGGCCATCACAGATATGAACTCTAAATCAGGTTCTTTATATTTACGTTGTTGGATGCCTTTTTGTGCTACTCTGACGCCAGTTGTACGCAGTAGATTGTTGAATTGATGTGTTAACTTTTCTGGCTGTTCCCATGGGAGGGAGAGGGAGGGTGGGCGGGTGGTTGGGAGATTGATTTGTTTGGGTTGGGAAGGTGATGCCTTGACTTTGTTGCTGGATTGGTTGATCTTTTGTTCTGTTACTTATTTAAATTAATAAAAAAGATTTAAACATATATATATATATATATATATAAAGTTAATAGAACTACTGGATGATTTCAAGGAAGGAGTTTTAGCTGATGGCTGGATGGAATGAAGCACAGAGGAGCCCTAATACAATTCTCTTTACCTCCCATGCATTATCCAGATTTTAATAATGCACCCATTTCAATTTAGCAGTTTTCCATTTGTATTTGGTTGATGCTTATAATCTATCTTGATCTTATTGTGGTTGAATGGACTACAAATAACCAAACTAAACTGAATGTGATAGGAAGGAGCCCGCTGATGGCGGCTCTCCAGTGAAAACTGCTTGTCCTGGGATAACCTAAGATATGTTCTGAAAAATTCAGCTCCTAGGGGGGACAGTTATTGTGGTGACACCTCACAACTGACGAGAATCATCTCAAAACAAGCCAGCAAGAAGCAGCTTCTCCATTAGCAGATATCTCCCCTGCAGCTGTCAGTGATGGGAAGGAATTACAAATGTATGAAGAGTGACTCAAGTAAAGCTGAATATGAAAAAAACAAACAAACACAACCAAAACCTGCTCAGCTTCATCAACAGAAACTGGTGGTTTGTTACAGCACCTCTGATCCATCTTCCCCATCACACTGGGCTGAAAAGAGCAACCCCCCCCCCTTCATCTCTTGCACTCCCCCACCCTCCCTCCAAACCCCATCCTTCTGCATTTTGTTTTTATGAATTACCATTACATTAGTGATTTCTATTCCGCCTTTACTTTGCGGTTCAAGGCGGATTACATAAGAATTGTTATGATATTAAGAAGTACATACAGAGTATTGTACAGGGTTTCTCTGGTCCCCACTGCCCCCCCCCCCAGACAAACAAGCTGACACTGCTCAACTAGGCAGATTGAAAAGACAGGAGGTGTGATATGGAGTCTACAATTTAAATGAAAATCAATGAAACTCTTGGACCTCCGTTTTCAAATCCTGACTATCAGCCTCCCGACAGTTGATTTTTTTTCAGCTCCGACTATAATTGTTGTGCACATTTCTGGTTCCTGGACTTCATAAAATCCTTCCACCCCAAAGCTAGCTATACATCTAGATCTGGTATCTGTATCAGTTTCAAGTGTACTGGGATCCCAAAATGATCAAAAAGCACCACATATAAATAATCAATTTTATCAGCAGCAGGCTCTCACCTCAGAGCAATCCCAGATGCTTCCAGGAGCACGCCATAATCCCGAGAAATCTGCTTGGAGAGGTCCGACAGCATGGGGATGTTCATGTGACCCAAGCCTCCATTCTAGCCATGAGATAAAATCACACATTAATAAATAGGAACCATAGGAATTCATCACAAGACAGCAGGCTTAACTCCAAACAGGCTGAAAAGGCAATGGTAAAAGCCAGAAGGATGCTAGGGTGCCAAGGGAGACATATTGCTAGTAGGAAAAAGGAGGTATTGATGCCCCTGTATAAGATTCTCATGAGATCTCATTATGAATGGGACAGTGAGTCCAGAAGAAGGCTACTAAAATGGCTGATGGTCTACGTCAGCTTCTCACAAACTTTCTCAAGCCACAGCACACTAAACACAGTGATAACGGCTTGAGACTTCTGGAAGTACGCAGATGTCGACGTCTGCACATGCGCGAAGGCTGTCCAGGTGGGTCCCGAGTCACCATTGGGGTTGCAGGCAGGGAAGATGCATGGAGGAGAGGCACAGGCTACCTACAGGATGTGCCTCTCGCCGCGAGAAACGTGTCCTGTAGGCAGTCAACTGGCATCTCTCTTCCTTCTCAGTGTCTCGCGGCACACCTGAAATCTCAGGAGGCACACAGTTTGCGATTCACTGGTCTATGTCATAAGGGATGCGGGAACAGTCTTAAAGATCTGAATATGTATACTTTGGAGAGGGGAGATAATAGCTCTGTGGCATAAATGCAGAATGAGAGGGGTTAGGATGAAGTTACTAAGGAAAGCCTTCTTTACAGAAAGGTTGGTAGATGCATGCAATAGTCTTTGCAGTAGAGGTGGTGGAGAAAGCAGGGGACAGGCACTAGGATCTCTTCTGGAGGGGGATCAAGTGCCAGTGAAAAGCTCTAAGTCAGGGATCTCAAAAGCCAAATCCAGTGGGGTTTTCAGGATTTCCCCAATGAATATGCATTGAAAGCAGTGCATGCACATTGATCTCATGCAGGGAGATCCTGAAGACCCGACTGGATTGCGGCCCTCGAGAAGGGACTTTGAGACCCCTGCCCCTTGAAGGGTTCCCATAGAGCAAGGGTGTCAAAGTCCCCTCCTGGAGGGCCGCAATCCAGTGGGGTTTTCAGGATTTCCCCAATGAATATGCATTGAAAGCAGCACATGCACATCTATCTCATGCATATTCACTGGAGAGATCCTGAAGACCCGACTGGATTGCGGTCCTCGAGGAGGGACTTTGAGACCCCTGCCCCTTGGAGGTTCCCGTAGAGCAAGGGTGTCAAAGTCCCCTCCTGGAGGGCCGCAATCCAGTGTTGTTTTCAGGATTTCCCCAATCAAAATGCATTGAAAGCAGCGCAAGCACATCGATCTCATGCAGGGAGATCCTGAAGAGCTAATGACTAAGCAAAGTGGGGGCCCGTGTACCTTTCGGGGGGTGTTTATCCAGGCCAGGTGGCTGAAGTGCGAGTCCACAGACACAGCCACCACCTCGCAGTTGACATCGTGGAATTCATTCGCTTTGTCACTGAAGGCCACGATTTCCGTGGGACACACGAAGGTGCTGCAAAGGAGAAAGGGACAAGGCCGCGTGAGCAAGGGCAAGCCCGGGGGGGGAGGAGGGGGGGCAGCCGCCTCAGTACTCACAAGTCCAGCGGGTAGAAGAAGAGCACCAGGTAGCGGCCCTTGAACTCGTCCAGGCTCAGCTCGCGGAACTCCCCGTTCACCACGGCGGTGCCCTTGAAGTGGGGAGCGGCCCGGGTGACGGCAGCCGGCGGCCCAGCGCAGAGCCCGCGCCCCCCCTGCCCCCGAGAGCGCGCGCCACTGAAGCGCAACGGCGCGGGAATTCGAGCCCACCGCAGCAGCCCGCCCAAGCGCGCCGCCATCGAGCCAGCGAAGAAGGCGCGAGAAGCACCGTCCGACGCATGCGCGGGGATTCCCGCCGCGCGGCCTTTGGCCCTTTACCCCCCCCCCCCCCCAGTGGACGGAAGGAGAATTGCGATCAGCTGGAGTCGAGCCACTTTTCTGCGTTAGGCATCTTTTCAATTCAATATTAGCCATTGTGCAAATGTATCTTTTTCACTGAACCGCCCAGAACTGTTGGTGGGGCGGTATATAAGAAAATAAATTCTTCTTATTAAGCACACAAGCCACTTCTGCTATAGGTCCCACCTCTATGCGTTCGGCTAAAAGCAATGACGGTCTCGCCTTGATGAGCCACCTGTGTTCGAACTTGCCAACCTGCACCATGGCATCTGGTGAAGAAAAACCAGACTTAAAAACTTCAAGAGACTTGACCAACGGGAGAATTGGGTCTCTACTGCAAAACATTACAGCGTTCATCCTAACCAGATTTCTCAGATTCACAAAAAAAAGCAATCCTACCAGGAAACGGAAAAGAATTGGGAAGAGGCCACGCTAGAAGTCATCAACTGCCTCTGCTGATGGAGAAAGAAGAACTGGGCGTAGAAGACTTCAAAGCAACAAACGGACGGCTGGAGAGGTGGAAAGTTCATAACGGCATAAAATTTAACAAGCAGCATGGCTCTGAGCCACAAATGTGGTACCTCAGGTCTGGCACCTCTGCCACATACTGTAGTTCCAGTACCTCACCCCCTTTCCTCCAGCATCAACCCCAGTCCTAGGCTGTAACACACAAAGGCTACTCAGAAGTGGTCATGGCTACCCTCCTAAGATCTAAAAAAAAAAAAAATGACAACTGTTGAGGAGGCTTAGAATAATTTTCAGTGCTGCTGTGCTAAACAGAATGTGGAGCCTTTTTAGGCTCCGATGTCAGTGTTTCAAGCGTTTCTTCAGGATAGCCTAGAGAAGAGCCTGGTGGTTGGTTCCCTCAAAATAAAAGATGGTTGCTCTTGCTTTAGGGCTCAAATGAAAAAAAGTTTCTTTGGCTTTGACACACAATTTTTGAAGGAAGTGACGCAGCTGCTTCCTCCTGTGTGACGGCTGTTCCCAACTTGGAACCTCAATATGGTTTTGCATTCTCTCAGCAAGGCTCCGTATGAGCCCTTGCAAGAAGCATTGCTGATAGATCTTGGCCACCAGAAAAACTGTCTTAACTGTATTGCCTCAGCAAGAAGGATCTCAGAACTGCAGGCTCTGTCATGCAGAGAGCCTTTTCTCAGGAGTCTCGTTACACATTACCTTCCTTTCTACTAAAAGTGGTCTTGGCCTTCCACGTAAAAATTAGGAAGTCTGGCTACCCATATTCCATGCCATGAGCTTGAAGAAAAAGGACAAAGTCTTGGCATTGCTGGATGTTAGAAGAGTTCTTACCTCAAGGTGACAAATGGTTTTAGCTTCTCAGGATATCTTTTTGTACTAAGTAGTCCCAGCTGCCTGGGGAAGATGACTTCTAAGGCTTCCATTTCAAGATGGATTCATATGGCTATTTCTTCAGCAACCACCGATTCCTTTGAGAACAATAATAATAATAATTTTATTCTTATATACCACCAAAGCCAGGGAAGTTCGATTCAGTTTACAGCAAGAAGCGCTGGACAATCAGCGAAGAGGTTACAATCAAAGTCAACAGTACAATCTTAAATAATGAAAGAATTGGAAAGCTATACAGTTCTTAGCAGAGCTGTGTAGATTCTTAGTTTACAAATCGATTGAACAAACTCGTTTTTATCAATTTTCTAAAATTGAAGTAGGATGAGGAGAGCATGATAAAGTTACTAAGCCAATCGTTCCATTTGCCTGCCTGGAAAGCAAGAGTTCTGTCCAAGAATCTTTTGTAGTGGCAGGCTTTTATTGTCGGATAGGTGAACAGATGTATTCTTCATGTGGGCCTAAAATAACTTGCCAGATTAAAATGGGAAACTAGGTAAGTGGGGGCCAGGCCAAATATTGATTTATAATACAGACAAGAGAACTTAAACAGGATTCGCGCCTCCAGGGGAAGCCAATGGAGTTTTTGATAGTAGGGGCTTATGTGTTCCAATTTCTTCAGCCCAAAAATTAGTTGAACTGCCAAATTTTGAATGACTCTGAGTCTTAGAATGGTTTTTTTGATGGATCCCAAGTAAATTATGTTGCAATAATCGAGCAAGCTTAGGATGGAATATTGAACCAGTAAGCGGAAGGATGTTGCATCAAAGTATTTTCTGATGGTTCTGAGTTTCCATAGTACCGAAAAGCATTTTTTAACCACTAAATCTGTGTGAGCATTTAGAGTGAGGTGGCACCTAGGATTTTAATGGAGTAGTCAATAGGAGATCGATGTGTCTTTGATTTTGTCATTAGAGCTTGCAAGGAAAACTTTGGTTTTGTCAGTGTTGAGCTTCAATTTGAATTCGGTCATCCATAGTTCAATTTGCTTTAGAATGGATGATAGATGAATCTTAGTCTCGGGGGTCAGAGTAGTAAGGGGAATAACAATGGTGATATCATCAGCATAGATATAAAATTTAATTTTAAGCTTTGTAGTAAGTTCCCCAATGAGGCAAGGTAAGGTAGATGTTGAACAATGTAGGGGAAAGAGGAGAATCTTGCGGGACTCCGCAAGAGTTTACCCAACTAAAGGATTTTTTTATTGTCACTATAGACTTGATATGACCGTTTGCTCAAAAAACCCTCTACCCACTCTGCACACTCTACAAGGAGTGTGGCTTCTTCATGGGTGGAGTCCCAGGCAGTTCTGCCCGAGGAGATTTGTAGGGTGGCTATATGGTCCACCCTCCATACTTTCACAAAATTTTACAGGGTGGATATGGCAGCATGACTGGATACTGGGTCCAGGGTGATAGCCGCAGGTTCATCTGCCCTGCCCTAGATTCAGAGGACTATTTTGGTATGTCCCACTGGTTCAAGAATTATATGCCTTTTGCACTAGAAGGGAAGGTTAGGTTCTTACTTCGATAAACCTGTTTAACTGTCTGACATGTATACATTTTCTAGATGCTTGACCTTCTCCTGTCAAACAGGTCTGAAGAGTTGGGCCCATGTGCTTAAGGCCCTGCCCACAGGAGGGGCCTAAGGCTCCTGGGCCTATTATGGTTGGCCCAGATGCCTCAGTCCCCACCAGTGGGCGGGGTTTGAGCTGCCTGGGCCAATCCGGCCCCATTGCTGGGATGGCTGGCCTGCCGGACAGGCGGGCTTGGCACCCGTTCATCCAATGATTTCAAGGTACAGGGGGTGGGATTGGGGGTGGGGGGTGTTGTGGAGTCAGCAGGGGGGTCACGGGTCAGTGGGGGGCTGATCGGGGGTTCAGGGGGGCAGTCATGGGGGGAGTGCGTTGAGGGCAGGAGGGCCTGGGATCCCTCCTGTCCATATTTTAGTGGGGGGTGGGGCTTAGAGGGTGCCGCCAGGCCAGGAGAGCTTGGGCTCCCTCCTGGCCCCATTGGAATCAGCCGATGGGGGGGTGAGGATGCTTCCGGGCCAGGAGGACTTGGGCTCCCTCCTGGCCCCATTGGAATCGACCGGTTGGGGGGTGAGGGTGCCGCCGGGCCAGGAAGACTTGGGCTCCCTCCTGTCCCCATCGGAATTGGCCAGTGGGGGGTGAGGGTGCCACCGGGCCAGGAGGTTGAGGGTGCCTCCTGGCCCCATTGGACTCAGCAGGGGGTTTGGTGATCGCGGGGCAAGAGGGCTTCGGCTCCCTCTTGCCCCGATGTTGTCGGGGGGGGGGGGGGGGGGCTATGGTTCGACAGAGCAGGAGGGCTTGGGCTCCCTCCTGCCTGGATCATTGTGGGGGGGGGGGGGTGGATTCTGTAACCGGTGTTGTTTTTGACAGACACCGATTACAGAATCCAGCTTTTAGGCGAAGAACTGCCTCCTCATAGAAAGATGAAACATAGAAAGATGACGGCAGATAAGGGCTATAGCCCATCAAGTCTGCCCACTCCCTTGACCCACCCCTTTGAGTCAACTGACCCCTTTAATTATACAGCCACTTTACTGACCCGCTCCTTCAAGGCTAGTGACCCTATTCCTGGACTTGACCCCAGTAGGGATCCCACATAGGTATCCCATTTATTCTTAAAGTCTGGGATGCTGCTGGAAGCTTGTTCCACTGCTCAATCACTCTTTCTGTGAAGTACTTCCTGGCGTTTCCATTAAACTTCCCTCCCCTGAGTTTGAGCGGATGCCCTCTTGTGGTCGAGGGTCCTTTGAGAAGAAAGATGTCATCTTCCACCTTGACGCATCCCGTGATGTACTTAAATGTCTCAATCATGTCTCCCCTCTCCCTACGTTCTTCGAGAGTGTAGAGCTGCAATTTGTTCAGTCTTTCCTTGTACGAGAAGCCCCCGAGCCCTGAGACCATCCTGGTGGCCATCCGCTGAACTGATTCCATTCTGAGCACATCTTTACGGTAATGTGGTCTCCAGAATTGCACACAGTATTCTAGATGAGGTCTGACTATGGCTCTGTACAATGGCATTATGACTTCAGGCTTCCTGTTGACGAAGCTTCTCTTGATACAACCTATCATCTGCCGTGCCTTCGATGAAGCCTTCTCCACTTGAGTGGCAGATTTCATGTCTGCACTGATGATCATTCCTAAGTCTCGTTCTGCTGTAGTCCTGGTTAAAATTTCTCCATTCAAGGTGTAAGCTTTGCATGGATTTCCGCTTCCGAGGTGCATGACCTTACATTTTTTGGCGTTGAAGCCCAGTTGCCAGGTTGAGGACCATTTTTCTAATGTACGCAGGTCATCCGCCATCGTATCCTGAAGATTGCTGTTGCTTACTATATTGCATAGTTTGGCGTCATCAGCGAATAAGGTTACCTTACCTTGAAGCCCTTGAGTCAGATCCCCAATGAATATGTTGAAAAGGAGTGGGCCCAGGACTGAGCCCTGCTGCACTCCACTGGTCATCTCTGATGTTTTAGAGAGGGTACCGTTAACCACCACCCTCTGAAGTCTGCCACTTAGCCAATCATTAACCCATGCAGTTAGTGTCTCTCCTAACCCCATCGATTCCATCTTGTTCAGCAGCCTGCGGTGTGGGACGCTGTCAAAAGCCTTGCTGAAGTCCAGGTACACGACGTCCAAGGACTCTCCTAAGTCCAGCCTTCTTGTAACCCAGTCAAAGAAGCTGATGAGATTGGATTGGCATGACCTACCCTTGGTGAATCCATGTTGACTGGGATCCCGGAGACTCCCTTCATTCAAGATCGTATCTAATTTATGCTTAATTAGTGTTTCCATGAGTTTACACACTATTGAAGTAAGACTCACCGGTCTATAGTTTGCAGCCTCTGCCTTGCAACCCTTTTTATGCAGAGGGATGACGTTTGGGGCTTAGGCTTTTTTTAGGTTGATTATATGGTATAAGTTTAAACGTAGTGGTGGTCTGGGCGTTTAAACAAGCCAGAACATAGAGGCAAGCCATTATTTAAAAAAAAACCCTCCTTTTGGACTTTTTTTGATAATGGACATTTTCCCTGCTTCTACTTTCAACATTTAAGGCCTTAGGCCAAAAGGGGACTTAGATGTTATTTTTTATTATGCCCCTCCATGCGTATTACAGCAATAAAATAGGGATAAGAACAGAGATAAAAACAGAATTAAAAACAATATTAAACAAACAAAATATACTCAGACGAACAAGACACAAAATAAATGTAATACGAACAAAAGGTTAATTGAAAACATACTTGAGTGTTCGATAATACACAATGCACTTGCAAGGGTGTCTAAGATAGAATGTTGTCCCCAGAGATATAACACCAGGCTTTAGAAGAAGAAATTTGCGTCTTCGCCTTTGGATCTCATGAGAGAGATTGAGAAAAATTTTAATTTTAAACCCCAGGAATTCTTTTTGTCTATTCTTGAAAGATAGTCTCAAGAGCTAAGATTTATCTGGTGAAAGAGACAATGTTGCAGGTATCGCTGTTTCTTTATCCAAAAGCTCCAATAGAGTTGAAATATTTACTTGTTGAGTAATAACCTATTCTATTTGGTAAGTAATAGACTTGTGAGAATGGAGGCATAGATTCTTTGGGGACCTCTAAAATTTCCATGAGATATCTTGTTAACATTTCCCTAGGAGTTATAGTAGTAACCCTAAGAAAATTAATTAATCTCAGATTATTGTTACAAGAAAAATTCTCTAACATTGAAATGTTCATTCTCATTCATATTAAGAACATAAGAAATGCCTCCGCTGGGTCAGACCCGAGGTCCATCGCGCCCAGCAGTCCGCTCACGCGGCGGCCCAACAGGTTCAGGACCTGTGCAGTAAATTTCTATCTATACCCCTCTATCCCCTTTTCCAGCAGGAATTTGTCCAAACCTTTCTTAAACCCCAGTACTGTACTCTGCCCTATAACTTCCTCTGGAATTGTATTCCAGGTGTCCACCACACGTTGTGTAAAGAAGAACTTCCTTTTCATTCATATTGTCCTTGATTAAGGTCTCCTGAACTTGTTTATAGGTTTTTAGTTCCTGTTCAGATTTTCCCATCAAAGATTTAGAAGCATTAACATCAGCCTTTAAATTTGTTAAATTTCCCTTCAATATATTGGAAATGAGGATTTATAGATTTGCCCAAATTGGCCACAAGATCCCACAAAAATTACAGTGTTACTTCAGGGGGTTTATCTATTGAAAATTGGTAATGCATTGAGGAAAATTGCTCACCATCTTGTTAATTTTCCCAACAGTCCTCCTTCTGGATCTGTCCATTTCTCAAAGATGAACAAGCCTCGGTCTCCACATTAGGGCTTTCTTGTAACATAGAAGAGCCTGTTTCCATGCTCCCAGTTGTTACCTTCTTGGCCTCCAGAGAGAGGAACAACCTGTCTTCCGGGGTTTCCCCCACCCATGGGGAGCTGGTAATCTGAGGCTGTGGGGGTGGCGCTCTTGTGTCGGAACTTTAAAGTTGTATCAGGCCCCAAGGTGACTGCTTCAGTCCCATCTCTTCAAAGTGTCTCCAGCGGGGGAGTCACCGACGCTGTCACGGTATTCTGCATGCACTTTACGAGCTCCTCTATATTGCTGAAGGTAACTGCTCCAGGGTGCCACAAGGCACCAGCAGCACTCCGGCCTCTTCTCTTCGGCATTATGAGTTAATGTATCCGTGAAGTCAGAAGAAAAAGTTAGCAGAGAGAGTTCTCTAAAGCAGTGTTCTTCAACCACCGGTCCATGGACTGGTGACGGTCCACATAAATTTCCTGCCGGTCCACAGGGCCGGCATGTGCATCAGGCCAAAACTGTGTTCTTCAACTGCCAGTCTGCAGTGAGATCGATGCGTTGTTAATAAGATTATATTGTGTGTATGTGAATGGAAAAAATAGTGTTACAATTAGGACTATGGTGGCAGGGTCTGAGGTGGGGATTGGGGTAGAGATGGGCAGGGGCTGGCCCATGATTTAGCCCAGTGTCCTTCAACCGCCGGTCTGCGGACCAACGTCGGTCCACAAAATAATTATTTTATTTCTGCCGGTCCATAGGTATAAAAAGGTTGAAGAACACTGCTCTAAAGTGTCTTACTCAGATCATGTAGCCAGCGGCCATCTTGGATCTATTCAGAATAATTGGTAATTTTCAACTAAGATAACTGGTTAAGTGCTGCTGAAAATTACTGTATAAAGGCAAACAAGTTATTTCACTAGTTGGCTGCTGTTTTTGACCAGTTAAATCATTTTGAATATTGACCAAAACCAATCAATTGTTCAAAATAATAAACAACACACAGATACCATATGATGTACTCATAAAGAATTTGTTTTCTATATGATTCAGCCATAGAGATATTCCAAAACAGATATGTTGTAAGTTAGTTATACTACTGCAACTTAAATAGTTTAATGGTTGTTCTATCAAACCTTTAGTATTCTTGGGCATTAGGGAATATGGTACAAACAACAGAGGGAATGTAGTGGTCACTTTTGTCACTTCTAGTTATGTGGTCACTTCCAGGTACTTGGTCATTCTGGTCACACTTTCACCACACAGCAGATCACCTAGAGAGAGACGAATCACTCCCCCTACTTTCCAAGGCAAGTTGCCCTGGATGTCTTGTTCATTAGCCCCTTTTGCCATCAGGGTGAGACTGTGGCTTCTTTTAGTAAGAGTTTGGAAATCCTTAGTTTTTCTTTCTTTAGATCAGATTTAGGCTTATTCCACAGGTTAAAAAAAAATAATTATTTTAATTGATTTATTATAAATTTGCTGAGAACTTTGATGTATTATTTTTAAACATTGTTATCTGCCTAGAATCTGATTGGAGATTAGAGCAAGCTATAAATGTTATATAGAATAGAATTATCAGTGTTGTATAGCAATTAAGCAAATATAACTAATTACTGCACTTAAGTAAATTTTGTTACTTTTACTTGTAAAGAAAATTTTACTGAAGTAATTCCCCCGTTTTCACTACTTTTACCTAATTACATCTGATGCTTGCAGTAAAAAAAATAAAAATAAAAGTATAAGCAAGATGTAAATGATGATTCCTCAGTAAACCAAATCAAGCAGCAAAACATAAGTATGCCATACTTGGATAGACCAAAGGTCCATCAACCCAGTATCCTGTTTCCAACAGTGGCTAATCCAGGTCATAAGTACCTGGCAAGATCCCAAGGAGTAAAACAGATTTTATGCTGCTTATCCTAGGAATAAGCAGTGGCTTTCCCCACATCCATCTTAACAATAACTTATGGACTTCTCTTTTCAGAAGTTATCCAAACCTTTTTAAACCCTACTAAGATAACTGCTTTCACCATATTTTCTAGCAATGAATTCCAGAGTTTAATTACACATTGAGAGAAGAAATATTTTCTCCACATTGTTTTAAATCTACTACTTACGGTAGTAGTTTCACTGCATACTCCAGAATTTTTTTAAGAGTAAATAAGTGATTTACATCTACCTGTTCCGCTTCACTCAGGCCCTAGAAACATGATGACAGATAAAGACCAAACGGTCCATCAAGTCTGCCCATCCGCAGTAACCATTAGCTCTTTCTCACTCCGAGATATCCCATGTTCCTATCCTAAGCCCTTTTGAATTCAGACACAGTCTCTGTCTCCACCACCTCTTCTGACTGTTCCATGTACCTACCACCCTTTCTGTAAAAAAGCTTTTCCTCAGATTACTCCGGAGCCTATCACCTCTTAACTTCAACCTATGCCCTCTCATTCCAGAGTTTCCTTTCAAATTAAAGAGACTCGACTCATACGCATTTACATTACGTAGATATTTAAACGCCTCTATCATATCTCCCCTCTCCCGCCTTTCCTCCAAAATATACCCTGTTCAATATCTATCTCATCTCACTGGGAAATTTGCTACAAAGCCTAAGGCTCAATTTTTACATTTATGCAGATGACATGATTCCTTTAACCTGTCTGTCATTAGATTTTATTAATTTCTTAACCAACATCCTAAATCAAATTGAGGTCTGGATGATAGCCTCCAAATTGAAACTCAACACAGAAAAAACTAAATTCTTCTTGGCAACTCCCAATGAAAAGATAAAAGAAAATAAGATTCATATGAACGGTCGAGAATACAAAATTGATCAAACCATAAAAATACTAGGTGTAATCCTTGATAATAATAATAATAACAGCTTATATACCGCAATACCGTGAAGTTCTATGCGGTTTACAAAAGATTAAGCAAAGGTACAAATTGACTGACTTCAAGAGGGGAAGAAGAAAGAGAAGTAATTAGACAGGAAATTCATTGTTGAGGAGAAAAGTGATCAAAAGGACAGTAGGTTGCTATTGAGAGGAAAGAGATAAGTGGATCAGTTGTCAAGATGTTTTAGGAACAGGTGTGTTTTCTAATTACCTCATAAGTAGAGGGCGAAAGTAATTGTTCTAGGTCTTTACCCCATGATGCTGCTTGGTGTGAGAGAAGGAATTCAAGGTGTTTTTTCAGTTTGCAACCTCTCACTGGGGGGGAAACGAAGTTGGAATGTGAACTTCTCTTGTGTCTGTTAGTTGAGAAGGAGAAAAGGTCAGTAATGTATTTGGGGGCAAGTCCGTGTAATGCTTTAAAGCAGAAACAGGCAAATTTGAACTTTACGCGTGCCTTCATCGGCAGCCAATGTAGCTGCCGTGGTCAAATTTTTTTAGTCCAAAGATTAGTCTGACTGCCGCATTCTGGACACATTTGGAACATTCCAGACAAATTGATAAGTACCTAACCCTGGAAAATCATACAGATCTATTGTTTAAGAAATGCATATCGGTCCTATGGAAGCTTCGCACCATTAAAAAATTCTTTGACGAATTGTCTTGTCATTTACTAGTACAATCATCCATCTTGAGTACTCTGGATTACTGCAATATTATATATCTAGGAGCTTATAAAAAGTCATTTAATAAGCTGAGACTAATTCAGAACACTGCGGTCCGTCTAATCTTTGGTTTAAAAAAAATGGGAACACATTACCCCTTATTTTCAGAAACTTCACTGGTTGCCTGTGGAATCTAGAGTTCTCTTCAAGTTTGCCTACATTAGGTTCAAAGTTGTTTTTGGGATGCTACCAGTTTACCTTGCCTCTCAGTTCACTTTAAACTGTTCTAATAAGAGCACCCACAGAATAAATCTATTTAACTATCCCTCCCTGAAATCATGTCAATACAAGAAGTTTTTTAATAGAACGTTATCATTCCAGGCAGCTAAATCGAACACATGGCTTGGAAAACCCATACTTGAGGCCACTTCTTACGTTGACTTTAGAAAATTACTGAAGACACGTCTGTTTGACAAGTTCTAAATCTCTAATCATGTTCCTCCTATCTCATTATCAATTCCCAACAGTTGTCCACATCTTAATTACGCCACTGTTCCAACTTTTAGATTTAACTGATGTACTCTTTCAACTGTAATTGTATTTCAGATTGAATGTTTTTACCTTGTATCAGATTGAATGTTTTTACCTTGTATCTCAATCACTGACTGTATGTATCTCTGTTGTAAACTGCTTTGAACTTCTGGTAGCGGTATATAATAAATAAAATTATTATTATTATTATTTTAAAAGGGGCATCAATACCTCCTTTTTCCTACTGGCCATGCTACTCCCTATGCAACCTAGCATCCTTCTAGCTTTCGCCGTCACCTTTTAAATGTGTTTGGCCACCTTAAGATCATTACATAATCACACCCAAATCCCTCTCTTCTGTCATGCACATAAGTTCTTCACCCTCTAAATTGTACCATTCCCTTGAGTTTTTGCAGTCCAGATGCATGACCTTGCATTTCTTAGCATTAAATTTTAGCTGCCAAATTTCAAACCATTCTTCAAGCTTCACCAGGTCATTCTTCATGTTATTCACACCATCCAGCGTGTCTACTCTATTGCAGATTTTGGTATCATCCCCAAAGAGGCAAATCTTTCTCACCCTTCAGCAATATCGTTTATAAAAAATGTTAAAAAGAACAGGCCCAAGAACAGAACCTTGAGGCACACCTCTGGTAACATCCCTTTCCTCAGAGTGATCTCCATTGATCAGTACCCTCTGTCATCCTCAACTCAACCAGTTCTTGACTCAGCCTTTCACTTTGGGACCCATCCCGAGGGCACTCAGTTTAGACAAAGCTCTGACACCACGATAACAAATACTCTATGAGTGTCGGGAGCAGGGCAGAACATTCAGTGCACTGGCCTGCACTAAAAAGAATGCTTTTGCGGTTTTGTAAGGGGGAAGGATAATACTTTTTTGAGTAAAAAGTACTGTAACTACAATTAATACAACTATTGTTAATGTTTTTATCCCAACAATTTTATTGTTCTACAATTCAATCCACTTTGCTTTTATAAAAACTACATTTTGAAAATTACTTTCACTCATGCATATGTAATTGTGAATCACTATTAAACCAGCATAACTAAAAAGGTGTTTAATTCAGGCAATATTACTGATGTATTTTGATTAGATCTACAGATATTGATCAAGGGAAAATCTGCTTGAAACAATTGACTACCATATAGTGAAAAATAGTTAATCATCATTGTCATTATGAAGCAGTGTGGTCTAATTCATCACTTGCATCTTCATCTTAGTTATCATCGTGCGATGTGAAGTTGAATCTGATGAGACCTCCTCGGTGGTAGCACTGGATCAGAGTCATCGAACAGATCAGAATCCTTGAGAGGAAGTATGTTGGTTATGGTGTCGGCGACTCGATGCGGAAGGTTCAATATGCTTTGACTTGCATGAAACCTTCCCTGATCGTGCCGGAGAAGGCTCCGGTGAAGTCTGGGTAGAGGAGGAATGGTGTTGTGTCTTGCTCGACTCCCATGCCAAGGACTTCCATACCAAGGGAGTATCGGTGCCAGGTGTGGTCGGCGTCATGATTAGCTCAGACTGGAGTGGCGTCGGGAGAGTTGGTGTTGACAGCTGCGCAAGCTAAGACAGTACCAACAGTTGAAAATAAGAACATAAGAATTGCTGCTGCTGGGACAGAAATTTATACATTTTTTGCTTTAGGGAAAGCACTGGTACAGTTTGCTCTTTAGCTGGTAGCTTCGGTGACGCAACTCAGTCCAGGGAAGAGGAGGCTGATGAAGAGGCACTCACCAGGTGTTATGCCCATGGCTGGCCAGGACATGGCAAGTAGTCATTTTGGCTATTATGTGTGAATCTTCATGTCTGCTTGCTTTTTCAGCTGCAATCCTTGCTTTTTAATTAGGCAGCCTGTTATCAGCTTGTGTCATATATCTTATACTGTTTCATGTATTACCAGGAAGGGCCGAGGAAGGTTTCTCGTGGCACTGTAATTAAGAAGGGCCCGAGCTCATTCCATCTGTGAGAGTTAGGAGATAAGGGGGACACCTGTTGTTACTGTAGAAACAGCAGTGTCTGTGTGTGTGTGAGAAATTCAGCACTTGCTGTGCTATAAAAGACTGAGAGTCACAGACTGGATTTGGAATCCTGTTGCAGCATTGGGAACACTACTGCTATGAGACTGGGTCCTTTCCCTTGATCAATCAGATTCCCGATCAGTATTGGAAGAGGACGTGCCAGACATGGAGAAGTATTCTATTTGGTGTATATAGATATTCTATTTTCTGTCTATTTCTTGTATATTATCTGATGTCTTTCTGCATTATTTGGTATTATCTAATGTGTATGCAATAAAGAATTATATTACTCTGAAGCTTTGTTGGAGGTGACTGCTACATACCCTTGTTCGATAAATACGTGGGCAGAACACCGGGATCAGAGCACGATGATTTTCACATAGTTGGAATCATTGTCTATATTCTAACAATTTTTTTGAATTCTTTATTTATTGGATTATTCATTACAATATCTTTGTAACAATCATACATGAATGAACACAAAAAAATACAAAATGTAAATTCCCAAATGGGAATTAACATAATATATAAGGAAACTAATTCAACCGTATCCTAGTCCACATTAAAGCTGATCGCCAGTACAAATAAAACATCAAAGCAAATCTTTCTATCTACTATCTAGGAACAGGCAAATGGCTATTATATGTATTATACATCATCCTCCAAAAGTGAACTAAATAAGGAATTAAACTTTCAACAAAGGTTTCTCTTTGATAAAATCTTCCACCTGGGCTGGATCAAAAAACACATATTTATCATTTCCATATGATATCAGGCATTTACATGGAAATTTTAAGAAGAAAGTAGCTCCGACTGCCAAAACCTTAGGCTTTAGCTGAAGGAACTGTTTCCTCTTAAACTGGGTTTGTCTAGAGACATCTGGAAAAATTATCACCCGTTGACCACAAAACATCTCTTGCTTTTTCAGGAAATATAATTTTAAAATATCTTGTTTCTCAAGTTCTGTCTTGAAGGTCACGAGAAGAGTTGCTCGTTTCTCAATTATGTCTTTAGATGACTCCTAAAACTGTGATACATTCAAACTCTCAGGTGATACTATTCTATCCATTCCACCTTCCTCTACCTTTTCTTTGGAATCTCTTGAAATGTAATATAAATTATCAACCTCAAAGGTCTCCACTTTGTTATAATGTAATATCTCCCTCAAATACATTTTCAAGAGTTCCATTGAAGAAAGGTAATGTGTGGTAGGAAAATTTAACAAACGAAGATTCTTAACTCTAATAGCATTTTCCATTTTCTCTAATTTAGCATGTAACATCATACTATCCTTTATATTAGAAACAGCACTAGCTTGTAAATTACCTACTGCCTGATCTAACTTTTCAACCTTTACAGCTGTTTCTCCAATTTTATTATTTTGTTCTTTAATTTTCACAGTTACATCAGATGAAAATTGACATAAGTTCAAAACGGTTTTTTGTAAAGATGACTCTATTCTGTTAATGCTAAGCCAAACATCATTTAAAGTGATCACTTTATCCTTGGGGAGAACGTCCGAGCTTGGCCCAGTAATAATCTGCACTGGGGTTAGTTCTTTAGCTTGCCCCAAGGATTGTCCTGAAACCTCCAGACCAGATAATAACAATGATTGAGGGGAAGAAGAAATTATTCCTTCCTTAAAAGGGGAAGGAGATTCTTCTAACCTTAGGGAATATGATGGTTGAGGAGGTGGTGTTGGTTCCCCAGAAGATAAGGAGACAGCTTGAATATTAAAAGTTACCTGTTCCTCAACAGGAGGTAAGACAGGAACCACAAGATGGCGATCCATCGGGCCTGTTGTTCCAGCAGATGGTATTGCTTTGGCTTTCCTCTTACCCATGCTGAAGAATTGGTAGTCCTGCTCCCTGCTCCTCTTAGGCTCTGAAGGGGCTCAAAAGGGGCAAGCCCCTTTAGCCACGCCCCTTCAGCTCGCGACCCGGGGCTCACGACCACGGGCCGCGTACCGCGGCTGGACCGCTGTTAAAAGGATCTCCGAAGGACCCTCTCAGCTGGGCAAAGTCGGGCAGCAGCGGGACTGCCTGTCCCGATGAAAACAGTGCTAAACAGCACTAGCGACAGGCTCCCTCGGCGGCTGGACCGCTGTTAAAAGGATCTCCGAAGGACCCTCTCAGCTGGGCAAAGTTGGGCAGCAGCGGGACTGCCTGTCCCGATGAAAACAGTGCTAAACAGCACTAGCGACAGGCTCCCTCGGCGGCTGGACCGCTGTTAAAAGGATCTCCGAAGGACCCTCTCAGCTGGGCAAAGTCGGGCAGCAGCGGGACTGCCTGTCCCGATGAAAACAGTGCTAAACAGCACTAGCGACAGGCTCCCTCGGCGGCTGGACCGCTGTTAAAAGGATCTCCGAAGGACCCTCTCAGCTGGGCAAAGTCGGGCAGCAGCGGGACTGCCTGTCCCGATGAAAACAGTGCTAAACAGCACTAGCGACAGGCTCCCTCGGCGGCTGGACCGCTGTTAAAAGGATCTCCGAAGGACCCTCTCAGCTGGGCAAAGTCGGGCAGCAGCGGGACTGCCTGTCCCGATGAAAACAGTGCTAAACAGCACTAGCGACAGACCCTATTCTAACAATTTTTGATTTGATAGCAAACTGTTTGAATACCTTCAAGAACTAATACAAGAACATCAAATGTATGGAACCCTTCAGTTTTGGGTCCAGATAAGCAGGCTTCTTCTCTAAAGAGTATCAGTCCAGTAGACAATCATCCCAATGTCAAATTTATGATTGTTCACCAAGAATGGCTACCAGCTTCAGCTTTATCTTCAAAGTGACCCAATTCATCACTGTTCTTTTTGGCTTGAGGACCAGTAACCAGTTCAAACATACACAGGCTACTCCATTGTTCCTATAGGCTTTAGTCACTGAACAGCAATTTTTAAGATTAAATGATCCACTGTTTACATGATGAGGCTTGCAATAGGTACAGAGAAGAGTGATGAAAATGATAAAAGGGATGGGACAACATCTGTATGAGGAAAGACTAAAGTGGCTAGGGCTCTTCAGCCTGGAGAAGAGGTAGATCAGGGGAGATATGACAGAGGTTAATAAAATACTGAGGCCCCAATGCAGAAAAGGTCTCTGTGCCAGTAAGACTCGTTAAAGCAGTCTTCTTGGCACAGAAACCTTCCTCCTGAAGTTCAAAAGGGTTCTTCATGGCTGTTACTGATCCTTATAGCAGCTGCTGAGAATCCTATGCAAATACATTGCAAGGAGCTCATTAGTATTCTAACAAGCTCTCTTTGCAATAAGAACATAAGAATTGACCAGTGGTCCATCGTGCCCAGCAGTCCGCTCCTGTGGTGGCCCCTAGGTCAAAGACCAGTGCCCTAATTGAGTCTAGCTTTACTGCGTACGTTCTGGTTCAGCAGGAAGTTGTCTAACTTTGTCTTGAATCCCTGGAGGGTGTTTTCCCCTATGACAGCCTCTGGAAGAGCATTCTTTTCCACCACTCTCTGGGTGAAGAAGAACCTCCTTACGTTTGAATGGAATCTATCCTCTTTTAACTTTAGAGAGTGCCCTCTTGTTCTCTCTGCCTTGGAGAGGGTGACCAACCTGTCCTTATCTACTAAGTCTATTCCCTTCATTACCTTGAATGTTTTGATCATGCCCCCTCTCAATCTCCTCTGTTCGAGGGAGAAGAGGCCCAGTTTCTCTAATCTTTCACTGTACGGCAACTCCTCCAACCCCTTAACCATCTTAGTCGCTCTTCTCTGGACCCTTTCGAGTAGTACCGTGTCCTTCTTCATGTACAGCGACCAGTGCTGGATGCAGTACTCCAGGTGAGGGCGTACCATGGCCTGGTATCATATCCAAGGATGCGCAGAAGCCCCTCCCCCTGGATACGGCTCTGAAGAAATGGGGTTTGAGTGAGGCCGGGGTTGGGTGGGCAAAATGGGGCGGAGCTTGTGGGTGAAATGGGGGCGGGGCCACACTTTTGTTTTGTTGTTACAAAAAAATGTGATAACCCTACCCCTACCTTATACAGAAGGGCAGGAGGGATGCCCAGTGCCTGTTCAACATGGCAGCTGCACCCGATGAAATGACAGAGAAATACTTTTAACCCCCCCCCCTCAGAGAACTGTTAAGCCGTGGAACGCGATGCCAGAGGCTGAGGTGAGGGCGGTTGAAAAAAAAAAAAATAGCCGGTGCGCACGCGCGGTGGAAGGCGGCTCGCGCAGACGCTCCCGCCTCCGGGAGCGAGGAGAGCGAGGCAGCAACGGCAGCGGCGGCTCCTGCTCCGGCGAGGAGGAGGATGGCGGCGGCGGCGGCGGCGGGGCTGGAGTGAGCGGGAGCCGCGTCCATGGAGCTGGAAAACATCGTCGCCAACACGGTGCTGCTGAAAGCCCGAGAAGGTGAGCGCGGGGCCGAGGGGGGAGGGGCTTTGCTCGCGAGGCCCCTGTGCGGTCATTGCAAGGGTCAGGTAAAGAAGCACCTGCGCCATCTTTTGAGCTCGGCACCTGCTGCTGGACTGCAAATAGGCAGCGGGGCAGTTGCAAATGCATCATCCTTTTTCTCCCAAATGCAGGTGAGGAGGCAGATGCTGGGGACCTTGTTTGCTTTGGTCTCATTTAGTACCACTAGAAAATCTTTGCCTTTTCCAAGAGAGTAAATCTTTGGTTGCCTCCACTTGTTTGGTGCAGGGCAAAATGACTTGCCCAGCCATTTAAAGCTACAAAACTGCACACCCAAGTTCTCTGAGAAAGCACAGTTACTTTATATTAATTATATGCTTAAACAACGTCTAAGGCCCTAGGTGCACAAAAAAGGCAGCATTTTCGGAAAAAAACGACCAAAATGTCGGGGGGTGTTGTTTTTTGGGGGGAATGGCCTACCTGTACATTCCGAACAACAAAAGAAAATCCAACACAGTCTGCAGTAAAGGAAATAACACAGGGGAAAACAAAAAAGAACTGCAGACAAGCGTACAAGGATGCAGGCTATATTTATTAACAAGTAAATGAGTGGGGTTAATGTCACCACCTTTAAACAAACCAAAGAACCCAATCAAAATAAAGATCACTAAGGATATGCATGAAAAATATATTTATATATATCTGGACACTTACAGACTTAAAAATGGTGTGCATAAGAACAATCATGAAAAAGTGAAAATAAGGACAACAGAAAAAAAAAAAAAAGAAAAGATCACAAAAATGTGAAGTGACAAGTGTATCATGCTTATGTAAGTGAAATAGATAATAAACGTGATAATGAATAGTAAAGTGTAAATCAAGACTACCAAAAAAGGGGAAGCTTAAGAGTGTGCACATCATAAACTAATGATAAGAAATAAAAGAAAAGTAGGACAGAATCACAAAACTTTAGGAACTACCCAGGTTGACAAGGTATCAAATAAAACCGCAAACAAAAAAGCAAAAATAAGTCAATTATTAATACACCAATTTTAAAATCAAAAGCGAAATATAAGCATAAAAAATGAACATAGTTATCAAAACATATTTTGATATATGAGCAACACAGGAAAACAGATTAAAAATGTGAAAAGTAAGATGAATAAAGATATGAACAGCACAGGGAATTACACTTATAAGGACCAGATAAGTGCATAAATATTAAAGAAATCAACCAAGAATAGATAGGTGGGGAAATCATCATTATGGATAGGGACAAATACATACAAGAGATCCTCAGGCAAATCCATGATGTAACTTTCTATATGCCAGGTTTATTGGAAGAGATTAAAGAATTAGCCAACACTGCACTTTGTGCAGGTTCAATTACATTAAAAGAATAACTTCCTTGTAAACGAAAACCCAGTAATTTCCACAATATTTATGTTTTACTTAAAATTAATAAATCACCCACAGACCCACCAGGAAGACTCATTATCTCAGCAAATGGTTCTGTTTTAGAACCTTTATCTGATTTCACTGACTTCTTTTTATTTCCATATGTACCACTTATACCTTTCTATGTACGTGATTCAGCGCACGTTTTCACTATCTTGGATGACTGATGGAGATCTAGAGGATTTGATATTGGTAACTCTGGATATCTAATTGTTTTACACTAATATCCCACAAATGGAAGCCATACAAGTCATTGAGAACACATTGCAAAACGGGAACACTCAAGGCCATATACCAAACAGATTCATCATTACTGTAGCTACGATAGCTCTAACACAGAATTACTTTTGCTTCAAAGACAAGTTCTTTTTACAAATTAAGGGTACGGTTATGGGAGCCTCTATGGCCCCAGACATCGCCAACCTGTACGTGGCAGAATTTGAAAATAAGTTTTTGAGTATACATGAATATCAGGAAGAGATAAGGTTATATAAACGTTATATAGATGATGTATTTATCCTATGGAAAGACAGTATTCCGAAGCTACATTCTTTTCTGGATTAGTTGAACTCTAGCGATAGAAATCTCAAGTTCAAAATGGATTACAATGATCATCGCATTTATAGACATTATGATTTCCAAGGATTGATACAGCTTTTGTACCACCATTTATCCCAGGACAAGCAGGCATGATATTCTCACATGTGGGTGACGTCATCTATGGAGCCCCGATGCGGACAGCATTTCAAGCAAACTTGATTGAAGATTCAAGCTTGCTGTGCTGCAGCACGCATGTGTGCCTCCTGCTCCACTAGAGGGCGCATCCCCTCCTCGTGGTCTCCAGTTCGTTTTTTTTTCCGCTGTGCTAAGAAGACACGTTTTTTCTTAGCTCTGCCCCAGTGCCTTCTTTGCACCGCGATTTGTTGTTTTTCTTCGTTAAAAGTCGCTGTGCGTTTAAAAATGTTTTCTTCTCCCTGCTCTTCGTGCTTTTCGCGCTCCTTTTTTGCGATCCGGGGGCTCCCGGATCGTCGCGGCTGCATGGCCTGATTGACCGCGGCCGCCTGGACTTCCTATGTCCCGGCCCATTTCGGGCTTTAAAAAGTGCACCGGGTGCGAGCGTCTTCTATCACTCACAGACCCGCATTGCTGGTGCATTCTCTGCCTGGGGGCCGACCATCCAACAGAAACTTGCCCCCGGTGCGCAACCTTCCAACACCGGGCGCTTCGCCGACGACGGGCCCGCATGGCAGACCTATTTGCTGCCGATCAACCCTCAACCTCGGCCTTGAGATTGGCCCCGGCTTCGGCCTCGGGCACCTCGGCCCCGCCTCGGGACTCGACCTCGAAGACCCCGAGCTCTCAGAAGTCTTTGGCTTCGGGTAAGTCCCCTCTTCCTTCCTCAGGTTCCATACCTCCAAAGAAGTCGACCTCGGGGACAATGGCCGGACAAGGGGGGAGTTCCTTACCCACTGCCCCGGCAAAACCCCCGAAGACCTCGGGACGTGCCTCCACCACTCGGGAATGCTCTGAATCGAGATCGCCCCTGGTGGAGTGCACCGCGGCCTTGGACATGCTGTCGATGCTGTCCGTGCCGGTATTCCAGGAGTTGCTCCGAGCGATGATCACAACGGAGCTCTCCGCTGCCATAGCTCACCTTCAACCAGCCTTGACCTCGCGTGCGCCGGACCAGCCTGAGCAACACGTCGAGACCCCTCGACCCCTCGAGGCAAAGCACGCCGTTTTCGCCGCCTCTCCTCTTCCTCGGATTCCTCCCCGAGGCACTCGAGGCAGGCGTCCCCGGCGGAGCACCGCGGGGCGAAACGAAAATCGAAGCCCCTCTCTAAAAAGGCCCGGAGTTCACCTCCGGCTCGAGGCCGCTCCCCCTCGACTGTCTCTTACCGAGCTGTCTCTTACTAACCCACAGCTCCTACTGACTCCCCCTCGGACCGGGGCTCCGGTCCGAGGCGCCAGGCTTTTGCCGAGGGAGTCCGGGGAGGGGTCCCCGACCCGACATCGGTCAGTACCCCGTACCCCGGAGGCGTCCCCGAGGGGCTCCTCGAGGTGACGCAGGTCCTCGACTCGGGAGCATTTCCATAGCGCGTCCCCGGCGTCGGATCGAGGGTCCGAGCGAGAACCTCACTATTCGAGGGAGGCTTCCCCTTCCTTCTCGGCACAACGGAGGTCTCGGTCACCGTCCCCGCAAGGGGCCATAGGATCCCACCGACCTTCCTTCACGAGGTTCGTCCAGGACATGGGACGTGCCCTTGACTTGGACTTACAATCCGACTCGAGGTACTCCAAGGAGTACCTGGCGGAGCTGGATATGCCTTCCCCACCCCGAGAGTCCCTCCGGCTACCGCTGAACCCGGTACTCCGGCAGACCCTCATAAGGAACCTCGAGACTCCCTACATGGTAACGGCGGTTCCATCTAAAATGGAGTCTAAGTACCGAACAGTGCCCTGCCCGGGGTTCGAGCAACCACAGTTGTCCCACCAATCCTTACTGGTGGAGTCTTCTCTGAAGAAAGCTCACCCCTCTAGAGTGTCCGCAGCGGTTCCTCCTGGACGCGAAGGCCGTACACTAGACAAATTCGGACGCCGTTTGTATCAGAACTCTATGATGGCCTCTAGGGTCCTGAACTACACTTTCACCTTTTCCTCCTACCTAAAACACCTCATTGGGCTGCTGACTTCCTTCTCGGGAGACCTACCGGCCCCTCGTCAAGCAGTGTTTGAGCTCCTCCTCGAGGATTTTTCCAACCTCCGACTGCACTTGTTCCATGCCGCTTACGATGGCTTTGAACTGTCTTCCAGGGTCGCAGCCTTCGCGGTGGCCATGCGCCGACTGGCATGGCTAGGGCTCGTCGATATGGACCCCAACCTGCAAGATCGGTTAGCTAACCTCCCTTGCGTCGGGAAGGAACTGTTTGACGACACCATCGAGGCAGCTACGAAACGGTTGTCGGAACACGAACGTTCCTTCGCATTCCTTGTCCGGCAAAAACCTAAACCGCAAGCCTCTCGCCCCTTCCGGGGATTGCCTCGCCGCTACCCCCAGAAGTCTACTCTGACCTTTTCCAGACCACCATCGCGTCGCCCCCAGGCTCACTCTAGGGCTCCACCAAAATCACAGCCCACTGCGCATGCGAAGCCGTCTCCGTCCTTTTGACGGGATGAGCAGACGGGGGCGGGCCCCCTCCGCACCACCAACTGGCCTCCTTCCCATCAGGGGCCGCCTACAAGCCTACTACCCTCACTGGGAAGCCATAACGTCGGACTCATGGGTCCTTGGCGTGATCTCATCAGGGTACTCGCTCAACTTTCAGGAGGTTCCTCCCGACAGCCCACCAAGTGCATGTCCTCCCAATCGAGCGCAGCTGTCCCTCCTCCTCTCCGAGGCACAGGACCTCCTTCGCCTGCGGGCGGTGGAACCGGTTCCCCAAAATCAAAGGGGCCAAGGGTTTTACTCCCGATACTTCCTGGTACCGAAGAAGACGGGAGACCTGCGCCCGATCCTGGACTTGAGGCGCCTGAACAAATTTCTTACGAGGGAAAAGTTTCGGATGCTTTCACTTCCGATTCTTTACCCCCTGATCGACGAGGGCGATTGGCTCTGCTCCCTCGATCTGAAGGAGACCTACACCCATGTTCCGGTGCACCCGGCTTGTCGCAGATTCCTCCGCTTTCAGGTGGGGGACCTCCACCTACAATACCGGGTCCTCCCCTTCGGCCTGTCCTCGTCCCCGAGTCTTCACGAAGTGCCTCGTAGTGGTCGCGGCTGCCTTGCGCTCCCAGGGTCTGCAAGTATTACCATACCTGGACGATTGGCTGATCAAAGCCCCGACCAGGGAGGGGGTTATCTCAGCGACCCGACAGACTATTACTTCGCTTCAACATCTGGGGTTCGAGATAAACTTTCCAAAATCCCAGCTATGCCCCTCTCAGTCCTTAGAATTCATCGGGGCCGTGCTGAACACGGTCCGTCTTCGTTCCTTCCTCCCCCCTCAGTGGCGGGAGGCATTGGTAAATCTGAGCCGACAAGTATCGAGATCGACCTCGGTCTCGGCACGACAGATGATGACGCTCCTTGGCCATATGGCCTCTACAGTCCACGTTACCCCGCTCGCTCGCCTTCACCTGCGGTTACCACAGTGGACTTTGGCATCACAATGGCGTCAGGATCGAGATCCGATCAATCGCCATGTGACTGACTCCTTCCTTACTAAGATCGCTCCGTTGGTGGACCGACTCTTCGAATCTTTCCAAGGGTTTGCTCTTTCTCGCCCCTCCACACCACAAGGTCCTAACCACGGACTCGTCGGAGTACGCCTGGGGGGCTCATGTAGACGGTCTACACACTCAAGGTCTGTGGACCACAAAGGACCGTTGCTGCCACATCAACGTGCTGGAACTTCGGGCCATTTACCTCGCCGTGGTGGCTTTTCAGCACCTGCTTCACGACTGGGTGGTCCTCGTCCGCACAGACAACCAGGTGGCGATGTACTATGTAAACAAGCAAGGAGGGATGGGGTCCTGGCCCCTCTGCCAGGAGGCCTTGCTACTCTGGGAGTGGGCGGTCTCCCAAAACATCTCCCTTCGAGCGATTTACATCCAAGGGGAACAAAACTGCCTGGCGGACAGGCTCAGCTGCCTCCTCCAGCCACACGAGTGGTCCCTGCACTCTCAGGTGCTGCGACAGGTGTTCGACTCGTGGGGGACTCCCCAGATAGATCTGTTTGCCTCCCCCGACAATCAAAAACTGCCTCTCTTCTGTTCAAGGATATACTCCCCAGACCGTCTCGAGGCCGACGCCTTCCTCCTAGATTGGGAGGGAAAGTTCCTCTATGCGTTCCCGCCGTTTCCTCTGATTCTGAGGACGCTGGTCCATCTAAAATCTCTGAGGGCCACTCTGATCTTGATAGCTCCTCGATGGCCCCGCCAGCCTTGGTTTTCCCTACTACTTCAACTCAGTGTCAGGGAACCTCTGCTTCTGCCTGTCTTTTCCTCTCTGCTATCTCAGAGTCGGGGGTTCACTGTTACATCCCAATCTTCAGTCTCTTCATCTGACTGCTTGGTTTCTTTCCCCTTGACTTCCTTCCCTGTATCTCAGTCGGTCAGGGAAGTGTTGGAGGCTTCTCGGAAAGTCTCGACTAGACTCTGCTATTCTCAGAAGTGGACTAGATTCTCGTCCTGGTGCTCCTCTCACCACCAGGACCCGGTGTCGGTCCCTGTGTCTTTGGTTCTGGAGTATTTGCTCCATTTAGCTCACTCTGGCCTGAAGACCAATTCCATTCGAGTCCATCTCAGCGCCATTGCTGCCTTTCATCAGCCCCTGGAAGGGAAGGCTCTTTCACTCCACCCCTTGGTTTCCCGTTTCATGAAGGGACTTTTGAATGTTCATCCTCCCCTCAAACCGCCTCCGGTGGTTTGGGATCTTAATGTGGTTCTAGCTCAACTGATGAAACCTCCATTTGAGCCTATGGATAAGTGTCATCTTAAGTTCCTCATTTGGAAAGTGATCTTCCTACTCGCCCTCACTTCCGCCTGGAGGGTTAGCGAGCTCCAGGCCTTGGTGGCGGACCCACCTTTCACGGTATTCCACCATGACAAGGTGGTCCTCCGCACTCACCCTAAGTTTTTGCCTAAGGTGATATCTGAATTTCATCTCAACCAGTCCATTGTTCTGCCTGTGTTCTTTCCCAAGCCCCACTCTCACCCTGGAGAGGTGGCGCTCCATACTCTTGACTGCAAAAGGGCGTTGGCTTTTTACCTTCAACGCACTCAGTCTCATCGGACAGTTCCACAATTGTTTTTGTCCTTTGACCCTAATAGGTTTGGACGCCCAGTTTCCAAGCGCACCCTGTCCAACTGGTTGGCTGCTTGCATTTCTTTCTGCTACGCTCAGGCTGGTCTCGCGCTGCATGGTCGAGTTACGGGGCATAAAGTCCGAGCGATGGCAGCTTCGGTAGCTTTCCTCAGGTCCACGCCTATTGAGGATATCTGCAAGGCTGCCACGTGGTCTTCGGTTCATACTTTCACCTCTCACTACTGCCTGGATACACTGTCCAGAAGCGATGGCCGGTTCGGCCAATCGGTATTACGTAATCTGTTTTCTTAAATTGCCAACTTCCCTCCACCCCCTCGTTATTAGCTTGGAGGTCACCCACATGTGAGAATATCATGCCTGCTTGTCCTGGGATAAAGCACAGTTACTTACCGTAACAGGTGTTATCCAGGGACAGCAGGCATATTTTCTCACAACCCGCCCACCTCCCCGGGGTTGGCTTCTTTGCTGGATATGTGAACTGGAGACCACGAGGAGGGGATGCGCCCTCTAGTGGAGCAGGAGGCACACATGCGTGCTGCAGCACAGCAAGCTTGAATCTTCAATCAAGTTTGCTTGAAATGCTGTCCGCATCGGGGCTCCGTAGATGACGTCACCCACATGTGAGAATATATGCCTGTTGTCCCTGGATAACACCTGTTACGGTAAGTAACTGTGCTTTTTGTTAACCGAAATATGGACTGTGTCGGGTTCTTTGGTTTGTTTAAAGGTGGTGACATTAACCGCACTCATTTACTTGTTAATAAATATAGCCTGCATCCTTGTACGCTTGTCTGTAGTTCTTTTTTGTTTTCTACCTGTACATTCAGCAGTTTAATCGCCCAGACCGCCACTATATGTATGTTTAGAACACATTCCCGACCAAAAAATCTCCCAAGTCCCAAACCAAACCTTTTAGGCAAAGGAGGGGCCAGTCCTTCACCTAAAAGCACAATTCTTTAACCAGCGTCTGTCATAAACCACGCCGGTTACAGAATAATGGAAACACACCTCCATCCCCGGCAACGATCGCGGCAGGAGAGATGCCTATCTCTCCTGCTGCCATCCCCTCCCGACACATCGCGCCAGGAGAGATGCACAGTCCCTCCTGTTGGACCCCCCCCCCCCCCCGAACCGGCGTGCTATTCACACGCAGGAAGGCTGTCCAGTTCCTCCTGCTGGACACCCCACCCCCTGCCGACTTCCCAGCCCACCCCTTACCCCCCCACCAGGATCCACCTTACCGCCCTCTCGGACCCCCCTCTAACTTTTTTATGATGGCCTGCCGGCAGGCTCACCTTCATCTGAATGGCATGCCTACCCCTTCTTGGCACATTGTGGGATGCACCTGGGAGGAACTGATTGTCCCAGGCGCCTAAGGCCCTGCCCATAGGCGTGGCCTTAGGCACATGGGACAACCTAAGATTCTGGTTGGTCCATGTGCCTAAGTCCCTCCTATTGGCAAGGCCTTAGGTGTCTGGGCCAGTCAGGCCCTAGGCCCTTCCCCGGTGCATTCCACAATGCGCTGAGAAGGGCAGGCCCGCCATTCACACAAAGCGGGCTTGTCGGGCAGAGGGAAGGCCATCCATCCATCAATCAATAAAATGTTAGGGGGGGTCTGGGTGGGGGTGGAGGGTGGTCCGGGGTGGGCTGTGCCGTTCAGTAGGGGGGTGTTTGGCAGGAGGGCTGGGCATCCTTCCTGTCAGTGAAGAGCACTTGTTCGTGGGGGGGGGGGGGGGTGCTATTTCGGCAGGAGATATTGTGCATCTCTCCTACCATGATGGTTACAGGTGCAGGGGCCTGGGTTGCCTGGGCTGCTGAGCTGATTGCAGGAGCCGCAATCAGCTCAGCAGCCCGATCCAGAACTTATGCCTGTTTTGACTTCTTCTAAGTCAAAACATATTAGTTTCGTCTGGCAACCTGTCAAACTTTTTTGGTTATGGTTGTTGGACGACTAAGTCTAGGTCGGCCCACCTCCCGCCCTAGCCACTCCTCCAGAAATGCCCTTTATCGCTCTTGGTGCACAGAGGCAGTGAAAAGGCCTAAGCTGGTTTTAGATATGTCTAAAAAAACAGTTTTGCTTATCAGTACTTGGACATCCTTTTTTTTTGATCATCGAAGTACCGACTTATTTTGGTTTTTGGATGTATTTTTTTATTATGAGCCCCTTGGTTTAATAAGCCGAACTTAGCAGGACTGAAAGAAATTTCCTATGCATAACTAAATATTTCAAGTACAGAGCAGCAAGATCATTTGTACATGGAGTCTAACATGTTGGTTAGCTTAGTATGTGTAAAGAAAAGCAGGAAGACCCGGCGTTCCACAGAAAAAGGAGCAATTCAAAAACAAAACAAACTGTGGACAAAACACAATGTTCTTGACCTTCATTTACTACTTCAGTGTTAAAAAATATATCCACATCAACCGTATTAAAAACTAATGGACCTGATACGAGTCGTGTTTCAGCTAACAAAACCTTTCTCAAGGGTCCTAGGGTATGAAATAAGATAAAACAAAACAAAAATTAAACTTAAATGAAGGAGAAATGCAAAATAAATAGACAGATGAAAGAATGGAGAAAAACATACATATAGAAATGAACAAGAACCATGCGTATATGTATTAAGGACATGGTTGTGGATGTGCTTAGTTGTGTGTGACCACTTCCAGCATTGAATCAGTGATATATTCAAGAGGCTCTGTAAATATAGAGTGAAGCATGCGTTGTAAAATATGATAGGTAATATTAGCTTCACATGTATATGATATGTGGTTTGGAGTCTAGAATAGATATGAAGACTCCCGGCCTAGAGGGTGAAGTAATAGTCTATATTAGTGCTGCCCGATTCACTTCGATTTAAATTTTTTTAAAAAATTGGCTTTCTGATTTCGACCCTCTCCTCTCGCCCCCTAAAGCAGGAGCGGCAGCGCTGCTCTTGCTGGCTGGTCGCTGCCACACCTGTTTTAGAGGGCGAGGAGGGGTCAGTCGGGAAGTGCTGCTGTCTGGCTTCCCCCCGGGAAAACCTCCATATTCCCCCTGTCCTCCCCAAACCGTTTACCTTATACCTTTATCCTGCAGCCGAAGATCGTGGTTACAGCGTCTTTGCAGTGCTTTGAGCTGTTTCCTCTGCTGTGGTCCCACCCCTCCTCTGACGTCAGAGGCAGGATTGCGCTGGAGGAAACAGCTCAAAGCACTGCAAAGATGCTGTAACCGCGATCTTCGGCTGCAGGCTAAAGCTATAAGGTAAACGGTTCGAGGAGGCCAGGGGAACATGGAGGCCTTCCCGGGAGGGGGGTGCACAGTCTTTTTGGGGGGCAGTCCTTTGGGGGGAACAGGCCTTTAAGGGGGGAACAGGCCAGGGATGGTGACATAGGCCTTTAGGGGGAACAGGCAGTCCTTCAGGGGGTGGGACAGGCCTTGGGGGGTGCAGGCCTTCAAGGGGGGAACAGGCCTTTAAGGGGGGGGACAGGCCAGGGATGGTGGCATAGGCCTTCAGGGATGGGGGTTCAGGCCTTCAGGGGGGAGGTGCAGACCTTCAGGGGGGACCTTCAGGGGAGGGGGGCCCTGTTGTAGAAGTACACGGAGGGAGGGAAGGGGGGTTCAAAGAGACGGGCATATGCCGGACTTTGGGGGGGGGAAGAAATAATGGGTCTAAAAATAGAGGAGAGGGAGAGAGATGATGGACAATGGGATTTAGGGAGGGAAGGAACAGAAAGGGAGAGAAGTTGGACACAAGGGATGGTGTGGAGGGGGGATAGAGATACTGGATAGGAGGGTAGTTGGGAAAAGAAAGGGAGAGATGGTGGACCCTGGGGTGGTGGGGAAGGAGTGAGAGATGTTGGATGAAAGGGTAGTTAAGAAAAGGTGGATCTATGAATGGAGAAGAAAAAAAAAAGAAAGATGCAAGACCTCCATGGGAGAGAAGGGAAATGGAAGGGGAGAACAGAGATGGCAGATGGATGGTTAGAATGGAAAAGAAGAAAGAAGGCGACCCTGGCAAGCAAGTTATCAGAAGACAACCAGAGCCTGGGACCAGCAAGATTTGAATAATGACCAGACAACAAAAGTTAGAAAAAACTAATTTTATTTTCCATTTTGTAATTACAATATGTCGGATTTGAGATGTGTATCCTGCCAGAGCTGGTATTAAACCGCAAATGTGGGCTAGGATTTAAGAGAGAGAGGAAAAGTGTTTTTTGTTTGTTTATTTTGTTTACACCACAGCGCCAGTGTGGTTAGGAGAAGGCAAAGGGGTTGAAGAGGCTATAAAATAAACCCACCAGGATGTTTGGAAAAAAACACCCAATTGGGCAGGAAAATCGAAAAACCAATTCAGTAGGCTGAATTGAATCAAAATTTTTTTTCCTGAATCGGGCAGCACTAGTCTATATAACAAGCAAAGGAGTACTAGTACAAGGGAAATGAGAGGTTACAGAGTAATTAACATACTGGTCGTTAAATAATACACTGGTATTGTGGAATTGGTGTTCAAAATCGCGAATGCCTTAAGAAAGGAAAAAATAACTTAACCTAACAAATAAAAGAACTAATTAAGATATTTGGGATTCATATTTGCAAGATTGCATCCTAAGGGCCGTAGTGTGATTTTAAGTTGGATTTCTTAATTGGGCTTTTTATTTAGTTAAATGAAGAGAGTATCATTGGGTAGAGAGTACTATTGGGTAGGCAGAGGTGGGTGTGGAGAGGGACGGTAAAGGTTCAAACACATTTAGATAAGTGGGGTTTATTGATATTGGAAATTGTCTTTTATTATGTATATTAATAATTAATGCATTATTGATGTCCTTTGATGTTGTATTTATTG
This sequence comes from Geotrypetes seraphini, assembly GCF_902459505.1. Lineage (NCBI taxonomy): Eukaryota > Metazoa > Chordata > Amphibia > Gymnophiona > Dermophiidae > Geotrypetes > Geotrypetes seraphini. The sequence continues at coordinate 319,100,618 of NC_047087.1, forward strand.
TATTTGATGATATTTGCATCAATAAAAACTGTTTGAATCTAAGATACATTGGCTCTATATCAATATATGCCATATATATTTAAGTCGAGACCCCCTTTATCCCCCCAAAATAAAAAATGGTTGACTCGAATATAAGTCGGGCGGCTTAATATTCAAGTGTCCTGCCCTATCAGGCTCTGCACCCAGCCCCCTCCCTGCCAAGCTCTGCACCCATCCCCCTTCCCTCCATCCCTCCCCTGTCAGGCTCCCAGCACTCTTCTTTCCTTCCCTCCCCTGTCAGGCTCGGCATCCAGCACCCTTCTTTCCTTCCCTCCCCTGTCAGGCTCTGCACCCAGCACCCTTCTTTCCTTAGCAACAGCAGCAGATGAATCCAGAGACCAATGGGATAGCACACATCTACCAGCAGGCGGAGATAGAGAAACTGATTAACAGGTGGTCCTATTGGCTGGCACTCCTCCTGTATCTCCAGTATGCTCTATCTCCCAGCAGGTGATGGTCGCTATTCAAATAGCTCCTGGATTCTGGCTGTGACTGGAACTTTATTTTCTCCTGTTGAGGTTTCTCTTCAGTGAGACTGCCATTCTGTTTCTCCTGTTGAGGTTTTCTCTTCAGTGAGCTGGCAGTGCTATTTCTCCTATTGAGATTTTCTCTTCAGTGAGACAGAGGTGTCCGGCTGAACTTTACACCTGGGTCCCCCCAGGTCCCTGCCTCACCCTCCCTCCATTGCTAGAGGGTCTGACTGGGTCTCGATTTTTTTCTTCTTTCCCCTCTCTGTTCAAAAAAAAAAAAGGGAGACCACAGTTGCTACATTCTGCTCTGTTAGTGCTGCACATCCAGCTCTAACTGGCTTCAACCTGCCCTAACAATATGCTTGTGAGTATGTTTGTGTTTTTTACTGAAAAGCCAGATAAAAATCATGTGAATTTTGAACATATAGTTGCTGGTTATTCAATGCTCATTTAAAAGAAGAAAATCAGATATTTAATCACGACATTTAAGAATTAATCACGAAAGAAGTGAAAAATTTTTTAAAATTCAATTACACAAAATTTTAAAAAAATTATACAGGGGTTTTTGACCAGTGATGATACCCAACCCCAAAGAGGTTGCGATCTATTGATTGCATTCCCGGGGTATTTTGAGGTCTTTTCTCCCTTGATTTAAATTACATTATATATACATTGAAGTGTTCCACCATATTTGTTAATCTCAGAATAAGTTTTATGATTAGAAATCCATTGAGGGAGCCGGGACTTTCCCGCCCTTTGCATGCACGTGCTTGGTTTCATTGTTGGTTACAGCGCGGCAGTAGTGGTACGATTTCATGCTCGCACTTCTCCTCGTTGAGTTTCAGTACAGCAGTAGTAGTCCTGTTTATTCCGAGGCTCTCTTTCGTCGGTGTTTGTCACGGCCATGTGCAGCTGATTGTGCAGGTGCCAGTTTACAAGCAGCACGCATGAGATGGAACATGTTTTTTCCAGCGCTGTGGGAAGCACCGCACCATTCTTCTGGTTATTCCCCGAGTCTGATTTTCTTTCTATGCAGGCCGCGGCAGGGTAAATTTTGCGGGGCTTGAATCCGACTATGTTTCTAGGAGCGTTGATGCAGCGGCCACGTGTCAGCGAGAATCAGGCATGCGCTTGGGTCTCCGGCGATGAGCACCTGGCTGTCAAAATTTTTAAAAACCCTGGAGCATGGGTTCAATTCGCTGCAGGCTAAGGCGGGGAGATAGGGCAGCGAGTTGAAGGAAGGGAGGGAGGGAAGCAAGCTTATGTTCATGGTGAGTTGTGCCTAAGGAGGGAGGAGGAGGAAGCAGGGTGAACTGGTAGGACGGTTGGTTTTCTGTTTGCTTCTGGAAGTAGAGGGGGTTAGCATCTGCGTGCTTGGCCCCTCTTAGCGCTCGTTGTTGTGCTGCGGTGCAGGGTGGGCAGTGAGCCTCTTGGCCAGCCAGCAGCAGAAAAATAAGAGCCCCCCAGTCTTCAGCCACAAGTTTGTGATTCAAAATCATGCTGATATGGTGTCATGCGTGGCCATGGTCATCCTGCTGGGATGCATGTTCGAGGTATTGGGAAGCTGCTACTGATTGGCCTGTCTGCGCCTGTCAGCCTGTCAAACTTATGTAATGAAAATCCCCGTCCTCCCTGCCTTGTCCCAGCGCGCCTAGCAGCGAACCACTTGTAGACCTTATCCCACCAAACTGAGGTTAACGGGTTTACTTGCTTCGGGCCTTCCTCGCTGCTGGGTCCTGCCTTCGCAGAAACAGAAAGTAGGCAGGACCCAGCAACGAGGAAGTCCCGAAGCAAGTAAAAACAGCAAGTTGTAAGCTTCCCTCTGTCGCTGACCTATGAAAGATAGGTCAGCGATGGTAGGAAGCTTACAACTTGCCTAGCGACTCTGCTGATGGGTGTGTGAGCTGGGAGGGATGGGAAGAGAAATACTGCTGCTGCACTGAATGGAGGAGGGGAGGGGGAAGATAAATGTTCTGCTGCTGCACCCATTTTGGGGGGGGAAGGGAAGAGAAATGTTGCCCAATTTTTTTGGGGGGAGGGGGAAGAGAAAAGCTGGTGTACCCAATTGGGGGGGAGAGAAAAGCTGCTGCTGCACCCAATTGGGGAGGGGAAGAGAAGTGTTGCATCAGCATCCAATTGGGGAGGGGGAGGGGAGAGGGGAAGAGAAGTGCTGCTGCAGCAGCAGCACCCAATTGGGGAGAGCGAGGGGAAAAGGAAGATCAGGGAAGGGAGAGGAGAGGCAAGAGATGCCAAGAACATGGGAGGGAGGGAAAGGAAAGGAGCTACCAGACCATGAAGGGGGAGAGATGTCAGCGCATATGGGGGGAGGGGGAGGATGGAGATGCCAGGGCATGGGAGGAGAGAAGGGAAGGAGATAGAGATGCCAGATCTGGGGTGAAGTGGGAAGGAAGGAAAGGAGAAGAGAGAGATGCCAGAGCATAGGGGAGGGGATGAAGCTGAAATGAATCATGTACAAAGGAGAGAAAGGGCACAGGATATACAGTTTACTGAAGGGACATAGAAAGAGGGAAGATGCCATATAAAACAAAGAGAGGGCGAACACTGGATGGAAAGGGCAGAGAGAGGGTGGACAGTGGATGCAAGAGGCAGAGAGAAGGTGGACAGTAGATGGAAGGGATAGAGAGAGAGGGCAGAGGCTGGGTGGAAGGGGCATAGAGAGGACAGATGTTGCATGGAAGGGAATGAGGACAAACGCTGAATAGAAAGAAGAGAGTGAAGAGAAGATGATTAAAGCAGAAACGACAAAAGGTAGAAAAAAATTGTCCATCGTGCCCAGCAGTCCGCTCACGCGGCGGCCCAACAGGTCCAGGACCTGTGCAGTAATCCTCTATCTATACCCCTCTATCCCCTTTTCCAGTAGGAAATTGTCCAATCCTTTCTTGAACCCCAGTACCGTACTCTGCCCTATTACTCTCTCTGGAAGCGCATTCCAGGTGTCCACCACACGTTGGGTAAAGAAGAACTTCCTAGCATTCGTTTTGAATCTGTCCCCTTTCAACTTTTCTGAATGCCCTCTTGTTCTTTTATTATTCAAAAGTTTGAAGAATCTGTCCCTCTCTACTCTCTCTATGCCCTTCATGATCTTGTAAGTCTCTATCATATCCCATCTAAGTCTCCTCTTCTCCAGGGAAAAGAGACCCAGTTTCTCCATTCTCTCAGCGTATGAAAGATTTTCCATCCCCTTTATCAGACGCGTCGCTCTCCTCTGAACCCTCTCGAGTAATGCCATGTCCTTCTTAAGGTACGATGACCAATATTGGATGCAGTACTCCAGATGCGGATGCACCATCCATCGCCTGATACAATGGCAGGATAATTTCTTTCGTTCTGGTTGTAATACCCTTCTTTATTATGCCTAGCATTCTGTTTGCCTTCTTAGCAGCAGCTGCGCACTGTGCTGTTGGCTTCATTATCATGTCCACCATTACCCCCAAGTCCCTTTCTTGGGTACTCTTTTAATAACATCCCTCCCATCGTATAGTTGTACCTCAGGTTTCTGTTTCCCACATGTAATACTTTACATTTCTCAACGTTGAACTTCATCTGCCATCTCGTCGCCCATTCCCCTAGTTTGTTCAAGTCCCTTTGCAATTCTTCGCAGTCCTCTTTAGTCCGAGCTCCACTAATCAAGTAGTATTATAACTGTATTGATTAAATTTTATAAATAGGAAATGGAAATAAGGCAGTTATTTTGGGACTAAACGCCTTTCCTCAGGTCAGGACAGGATACCATAACAGCAGGGGTGCCCAAATGTTCGATCCTGATCGACCAGTAGATCGCAAAGGCAATGTGAGTCGATTGCATTTCTTCTTGCCTCCCCGAGCCAGGCCAGGCACATACAAGCGCTGGACTCACAAGACTTCACCTCCGACGTCAATTCTGACGTTGGAGAGGAAGTTCTGGGCCAGCCAATCGCTGCCTGGCTGGCCTGAAACTTCCTCTCCGATGTTAGAATTGACGTCAGAGGTGAAGTCTTGTGAGTCCGGCGCTTGTATGTGCCTGGTCTGGCTCGGGGAACCAGCAGGGAGAAATTGGTATGGTTGCTTAGGGGGTAGGGAAAGAATCAGGAAGTGGAGAAATCGGCGCGATGGCTTGGGGGGCAGGGGGAGAGAGAAAAAAAGACAGGCAGGGGGAGAGAGAGAGAGAGAAAGAAAGGCAGAAATAAAGAGAGGGGCAGGGGGGAGAGAGAAAGACAAGCAGGCAGGGTAGAGAGAGAAAGAAAGAAACAGAAAGAAAAGGGGAGGGGCAGAAAGAAAAATATTGGATTTACAGTCAGAAGAAGGAAGTGCAACCAGAGACTCATGAAATCACCAGACAACAAAGGTAGGAAAAATTATTTTATTTTCAATTTAGTGATCAAAATGTGTCCGTTTTGAGAATTAATATCTGCTATCTATATTTTGCACTATGGTCCCCTTTTACTAAATCACAATAGCGGTTTTTAACACAAGGAGCCTATGAGCATCGAGAGCAGCGCAGGGCATTCAGCGCATCGCCCTGCACTAAAAACCGCTATTGCGGTTTAGTAAAAAGGGAGGGGGTATATTTGTCTATTTTTGTATAGTTGTTCCTGAGGTGACATTGCATAAAGTCATCTGTTTTGACCTCTTTGAAAACCCGCGGAATATAAATGATGATTAACATTTTCTCTGCGTACAGTGTGCTTTGTATTTTTAAAAATTTTATTGTTGGTAGCTCATTTTGACTTGGTCATTTAAAAGTAGCTCGCAAGTCCAAAAAGTGTGGGCACCCCTGCTGTAGAGCCATTTCTTGTATGACTGGATGAGCTATATTTATCTTTTTTTTTTTTTTAAGTTGTTTAAATTCATGCAGAAATAAATGGCTAGACTGAACCTAATGACTTCATTAACGCCTTTCCCTTTTTTAAACCTCTATACCTTTGAAAGAGGGCAAATATCTAATTATTCCCTGCTCCCCCGCAAGCCTGCATGTTCTCCCAGCTTCCTCGATTTTACCTTAAGCTAATATGGCAGCCTGCAGGATCGCTGGTGTTATAGCGATCCCTGCAGCTGCTGTCGTCCTCAGCGGCATGATTCCTCTGCTGTGATCCTGACGTCAGAGGAAGCGCAGGTCCAAATTTTCTCATAATAAACCTGCGAGGTTCAGTATATGAAATGTCCTGGATCAGAAGGTTTCCAAGTGTTCCACTGTTTTATCTTTTTTTTTTTAACTTATTTTTTTTTAGTTTCTGTGTCATGTGTAGCAATGGTTATTTAATAATATAATGTAATAAAGTTGACTAGAACATTTCAGCATGAAGTAACTGTATGAAAGATCACAGTAGAGCAATGTATGCCTAAGTACCTAAATAAATTAGTATAAAATGTTCTGAGCTCCCCTGGGAGAATGGTATAGAAAACAGAATAAATAAATATGAGTCTGCTAGCAGAAAGTGATTTGCATTATACTTTAGTAATGTAGCAGAAAAGACAACCAGATGTAATAAGAGCTTTTATTGCATTTATTCATTTTGGATATAACCTACATTTTTTCATTAGTAATTCAAGGCCATGTATATATAGCCAAGTAATTGGAATTTAGTTAATTGTACGCACAAATAGATTCACATTTCTATTCCTACGCTGGAGACCTTCTTTGGTGTAATGATTTGGAGCAACTGAAGCACATCTCTGTAAGTCTAGCTAGAAGATCAAATTGATAAACTCAAGAGCATCAAATTATCAGGACCAGATGGAATTCACTGCAGAGTCCTTAAAGAGCTCAAACATGAAATTACTTTAATCTATCATTCAAAACAACCATTATACCTGAGGAATGGAGAGTAGCAAATGTAACACCACTTTTTTGAAAAGAGCTTCTGAGATGATGTATAAAACTATAGATCAGCGGGCTTGACATAGGTGCCCAGTAAAATGATGGAAGCTATACTAAACCTTCCCCAAATCTTTCTCTCTTTTACAAAAATTATTATTGAATGGATGGAGCTCCTCCAATAAGCTATATCACTCTCGAGGAATATAACTTATAAAGAACTATTAATTTGGGGAAAGTTAGTTAGCTTGATTAAAACTTAGCTAATTAAATATCAAGAACTAAGACTCGGAACATTTATCAGCAAACTGAAAATTTATTTAAAAGCATTAAAATCAAGCAGGTAAAGCAGTAACAGATAGGGTCTTTAAGCAAAAATAATAGAATTAATAATAATAATAATAATAATAACAGCTCATATACCGCAATACCGTGAAGTTCTATGCGGTTTACAGAAGATTAAGCAAAGGTAACAAATTGAATTGACTTTAAGAGGGGAGGAAGAAAGAGAATTAATAGGACAGGAAATTCATTGTTGAGGAGAGAGTGATCAAAAGGACAAGTTAATCGCTATAGAGGGGAGAGAGAAGAGAGGATCAGTTGTCTAGATGCTTTAGGAACAAGTGTGTTTTTAGACGTTTCCTAAATTCCCATAAGTAGTGGGCGAAAGCAATTGTTCTAGGTCTTTACCCCATGATGCTGCTTGGTGTGAGAGAAGGTGTTCATGGTGTTTTTTCAGTTTACAACCTTGAACTGGGGGGGGGAAATTACACAAAACAAAATTTCTCTAAGATTAAATGATTACATTTACTCACAAATGCTGGTTGAAAAGTCCTTAGAAGGCCGCCCTCTAGGCCAGAAAGCACATGTTTGCAGAGAGAGAGTGATGTTGCAGCATAGTGATCCAACCAGGTTGGGATCCGATGGAAAAGAGGAAAAAAAGACAGAAGGCCCAGCGTATCCAGGCTTTATAGATGTGTGTGTGTTGGGGGGGGGGTGTCCCAGGATGCATCAAAGCTTAGGGGCAGTATCTGGCATCACATTCGATCATAGAGTAGGGCAGTCTTGTCCTCGGTGATGTCATCTGATTAGATTTTCTTACAGATGGGGGGGCAGGGTTATTGGTACATCCATGCATTTGTTTATTTGCCTGAGCTGCATCTGTCTGGCCATGTCTTTGTCCTCGTTGAGATCCTCCCGGGGTTCCTCGCCCTCGGGTCGGCCTCTGGCGAAGCGTCGGTCGAGGAAGCCCAAACGCCAACGGGCCTCTCCTCGACGCCGCGGTCGCTCCTCGCCGACCAGGGCGGAGACCCTGCGGGTCTCCGAACTGCGCCTCGATAACCCGAGGCTTTTCCGTTCTTCTGAGGTTGAGTGCTCGAGGGACTCTTCGCCAAGACGAAAGGGGCGTGCCTCGGTGCCCCATACCCCGGGGACTTCCCGAAGGGGTTCCTCGGGGCATGGGCGGTCCCCGACCCCGTCCAGATCGCTCGGTGTGGCTTCTTGGGGTTCGGGGTCTGGCACGGGGAAGGAACCTCGTTACTCACGCGAGGCTTCTCCTTCCTTCTTGGCGAGGCGCTCGTCTCGATCTCCCTCTCCGCCTTCGAAGCCCTCCTCTTTCTCGAGATTCGTTCTTGATATGGGAAGGGCTTTGGACCTTGATCTGGGAGCAGGATCGAAGTACACCAAGGAGTTTTTGGAGGAGCAGGATTTGCCCTCTCCCCCCAGAGAGACGCCTCGGCTCCCTCTTAATAAGGTTCTTAACCAGACCTTTTTGAGGAACCTTGATGCCCCTCTTACAATCACAGCGGTGCCTTCTAAGATGGAGTCCAAGTATCGCACTGTTCCGTGCAAGGGCTTTGATAAGGCACAGCTGTCCCACCAGTCCCTACTGGTGGAGTCAGCTTTGAAGAAGTCGCAGCCTTCCAGGGTCTCGGCGGCGGTTCCCCCCGGACGGGAGGGACGGACCTTGGACAAGTTTGATCGTCGCCTCTATTCCAACTCCTTGATGGCGACCAGGGTCCTGAATTACGCATTCACCTTCTCGTCTTATTTGAGACAGATGGTGAAGTCGTTGCCGAGGTATCATGGAGTCATGCCAGATTCCCATAAAGAGGATTTTGGGGCTTTTATGTCCAATTTGTCTCAGCTGCGTCTCTACCTCTTCCATGCTGTGTATGACGCATTTGAGCTCGCCTCTCGTGTGTCCGCCTTCGCGGTGGCGATGCGCCGCCTGGCATGGCTCCGTACCCTGGATATGGACCCAAACTTGCAAGAGCGTCTGGCCAATCTTCCATGTGTTGGCTCAGAGCTGTTTGATGAATCCTTGGAGGCGGCGACCAAGCGTTTGTCTGAACACGAGTGCTCTATTGCCTCATTGGTCCGGACTCCGCCGCAGAAGCCGTTTAGACCTCCTCCGCGGCGGTACCCGCAGAAGTCGACGCCGGCCTTCTCCAGGCCTCCGCCCCAGCGTCCCCAGCAGCAGGGCAGAGCGTCCCAACCAAAGCCTCTGGAGCAAGGAGCGTCTAAACTCGCTCCGTCTTTTTGACGTGATGCGCGGTTGGGGGCGGGTCCCCTCCGCACTGTCAAAGGACCCCCTTCCTATCGGGGGCCGATTGCAGGCCTTTCTTCCAGCCTGGGCCGAGATCACGTCGGACGCTTGGGTGCTCCGGATCATCTCCGAGGGCTACTCGCTGAATTTCTTATCCATGCCACCGGAACATCTGCCGGGGGCTTCTCTTTGCTGTCGAGACCAGCTTCTTCTTCTCCTGTCGGAGGCCAGGTCCTTGTTGGGCCTTCGGGCGGTGGAGCTGGTGCCCCCGAACCAAGGGGGACGGGGGTTTTACTCCCGTTACTTTTTGGTCCCGAAGAAGACAGGGGACTTACGCCCCATTCTGGACCTCCGGAGGCTCAACAAGTTCCTTGTCCGGGAGAAGTTCCGTATGTTGTCCCTTCCAGAGCGATCATCTCAAGGAAGGAGTGACCGCTACAGGAAGGGAGAGCGGGTCTCGATCCTGACGCCACTGGGAGGCCAAGGTCCACTGAGGAAGTCTCAGATGCAATCTGGCAAACGGCGTGACATGAACTGTCGAAGCCATGTGGCCGAGTAGAATCATCAGCCTGTGCGCAGAGACGGAGCGCTGCAGCAGAATCTGACGGGCCAGGCGAAGCAGAGCCTCCAGTCTCAATGAGGGAAGGAATGCACGAAGGCGAACCGTGTCCAGCACGGCCCCGATAAACTGAAGGGATTGAACCGGGCACAACTGCGATTTGGGAAAATTTACCACCTGATTTCGCAGCAGATGACCGAACGCTCGAGCTGCCAGAAAAATGGCTCGAAGCTCCAACACATTGATGTGACAAAGACGGTCCTTCAGATGACCGAACGCTCGAGCTGCCAGAAAAATGGCTCGAAGCTCCAACACATTGATGTGACAAAGACGGTCCACCAACTCTTCCAATCTTTCCGGGGGTTTGCTCTTTCTCGTCCCTCCACATCGCAAGGTCCTGACCACGGACTCTTTGGAGTACGCGTGGGGGGCTCACCTCGACGGTCTGCGGACTCAAGCGCTATGGTCGGCGGAGGACCGTCTTTGTCACATCAATGTGTTGGAGCTTCGAGCCATTTTTCTGGCAGCTCGAGCGTTCGGTCATCTGCTGCGAAATCAGGTGGTCCTGGTGCGGACGGACAACCAAGTGGCAATGTATTATGTAAACAAGCAGGGGGGAACGGGCTCCTGGTCCCTGTGCCGGGAAGCCTTGCTCCTTTGGGAATGGGCGACCTCCCAGAACATCTTCCTGCGGGCGGTTTACATTCAGGGAGAGAAGAATTGTCTGGCCGACAAACTCAGTCGTCTTCTCCAGCCGCACGAGTGGTCGCTAAACTCCTGAGTTCTGCGCGAGGTCTTCGACCGCTGGGGGACGCCTCAAGTGGATCTGTTTGCCTCCCTGGAGACTCACAAACTGCCCCTTTATTGTTCACGAATTTACTCCCAGGACCGTCTCGAGGCAGATGCCTTCCTTCTCGACTGGGGAGGGAAATTCCTTTATGCGTTTCCTCCTTTCCCTCTGATCTTGAAGACGTTGGTTCACCTCAAGTCATCCGGAGCCACTATGATTCTCATCGCGCCTCGTTGGCCTCGTCAGCACTGGTTCTCCCTGCTCCTTCAACTCAGTGTCAGGGAGCCTCTACTTCTGCCTGTGTTTCCCTCTCTGCTGTCTCAGAGTCGGGGTTCGCTGTTGCATCCCAATCTTCAGTCATTACATCTGACGGCTTGGTTCCTTTCCCCCTGACTTCGGCGGTCAGGGAGGTGTTGGAAGCCTCGCGCAAGGCCTCGACTCGGCTTTGTTATTCCCAGAAGTGGACCAGATTTTCATCCTGGTGTACCTCGCACCATCTGGATCCAAGTTTGGTTCCGGTGTCCTCGGTCCTGGAATATTTGTTGCATTTGTCCGAGTCTGGACTGAAGACAACTTCCATCCGGGTACATCTCAGTGCTATTGCTGCTTTCCATCGGCATCTAGAGGGACGTTCTCTCTCTCTTCATCCTCTGGTGGTTCGTTTCATGAGGGGTTTAGTTAATATTAATCCTCCTCTGAAACCTCCTCCTGTAGTTTGGGATCTTAATGTGGTCTTGGCTCAACTGATGAAACCTCCTTTTGAGCCGATTGACAAGTCTCTTCTTAAGTTTCTCACTTGGAAGGTGGTCTTTTTACTTGCGCTCACGTCTGCTCGTCGGATTAGTGAGCTACAGGCTTTGGTTGCGGACCCGCCCTTTACTGTATTCCATCATGACAAGGTTGTTCTTCACACCCATCCTAAATTTCCACCTAAGGTTGTGTCTGATTTCCACCTCAATCAGTCTATTGTTCTTCCGGTGTTCTTCCCGAAGCCCCACTCTCATCCTGGTGAGGCGGCACTTCACACGCTGGACTGTAAGAGGTCGTTGGCTTTTTATCTCCAACGTACCAAGTCTCATCGGAAGGTTCCTCAATTATTTTTGTCCTTTGATCCTAATCGGCTGGGACATCCTATTTCCAAGCGCACCTTGTCCAACTGGCTAGCTGCTTGTATTTCTTTTTGCTACGCTCAGGCTGGTCTCATGCTCCATGGTCGAGTCACGGGGCATAAGGTCCGGGCGATGGCAGCTTCTGTTGCTTTCCCTCCGGTCTACTCCTGTGGAGGACATATATAAAGCTGCCACTTGGTCTTGGGTTCATACGTTCACCTCCCACTACTGTCTGGAACTTTGTCTAGAAGCGACGGCCGGTTTGGCCAGTCGGTGTTACGTAACCTGTTTTCCTAAATTGCCATCCTCCCACCTGCCCTTTTTTGGTTGGCTTGGAGGTCACCCACATGTGAGAATATCATGCCTGCTTGTCCTGGGATAAAGCACAGTTACTTACCGTAACAGGTGTTATCCAGGGACAGCAGGCAGATATTCTCACAACCCGCCCTCCTCCCCGGGGATGGCTTCTTTGCTGGTTATGGAACTGAGGACCACGAGGTGGGGATGCGCCCTCTAGTGGGCAAGAAGGCATGCACATGCGTGGTGCAGTGTAGCAAACTTGAAACTTTAATCAAGTTTGCTTGAAAAGCTGTCCGCGCTGGGGCTCCGTAGATGACGTCACCCACATGTGAGAATATATGCCTGCTGTCCCTGGATAACACCTGTTACGGTAAGTAACTGTGCTTTATATAGGGTACATGTGATGCCATGTATATCATCACCAACACATTCATCTCCACAATAAACAGATGGAAGCAGAGGAAAACGCTGTGTGCTTAAATATTACTAAATACCAGATTGGTTTATTATACCAGAGGAAGGGGAGGCCTGCTTCTTGCATTCACTACAGTCTGCCTTTAATCATTCAGAAAGAATTCACTCACTGCAGGATGCCTCAAATGTCTGGACAGAAAAGGATTAACTGTATGAAGGGAATTTACTAAACTGTCTGTGTTTAATTAGTGCTTTCATTTAGCTGAGCTCTGGACTCCTTTTTGGAGAAAACTGCAAACATTTGGGATGTGGGGTGTGGTATTCCTGCACACAGGTAACGGTGCTCATTTCAGTTCAGTGGCACATTCCCTCTGATATATTATCCACATAGAGGAAAGTGTGTTGTGGGTGAGAAAACATGAGAAAGCTCCACCTTCCAACTAGAGAATGACACGGGGAAAAATTTATCACTGTTCCCATCCCGTCCCCGCAATCTCAGTCCCCGTCCCTGCCCTGCAAACAGTCAGATCCTATCTGCACAAGCTTCAAATAGTTATGATTTTATACTGAACTTATTTTATTAAAGTATAAAAAGAGACAACATTCTGTACAATTGTCATTTTATAAACACAAATAATACAGAGCAACAAGGATCAACAAAACCCTTGTCTCCCTTCCCTTTCACAAATATCCCCTCCACTATTGTGAAAACTGGACAAACCAAATTACTACAGAATGCTATATAGAAAAATCAAGCTAACAGAATACCACAGTCACACATGACAGGAATAGTGTTAGGGGAGAGCAATAATAATAATAATAACTTTATTCTTGTATACCGCATTACCATGGAAGTTCTATGCGGTTAACAGATGAAGAGACTGTACATTTACAGCGAAGTTACATTTTCGGCGATGCTACATTTACAGTGAAGTTATTTTTACAGCTAGGTTACATTTGCAGTGAAGTTACATTTGCTGTAAGTTACATACAGCGGTGTTACATACAGCAGAGTTACATACGGCGGAGATACATACTGCGGTGTTTGATAAGGCAGAGCAGTGGCATTTAGTATGTGGAGTAACGAAGACGGGGTAATTAGTTGGATTGAGTGATCCATTTTGTTAAGCCATTTAGTGGCTAACAAGATTGGAGGAGTCGGAGAGTCTGGAGGTAAGTCGAGGTCAGAGGAGGAGGCAAGGAAGAGGGGGGGAGAAGTTAGAGAAATTTGTCAAACAGGTAGGTTTTGATTGACTTCCTGAACATTTGGTAGGGGGGGGAATTGGAGAGGGCTGTGAGGCATTTGGTCCATTTGCCCGCTTGGAATGCTAGGGATCTGTCGAGGAATTTCTTGTAGAGGCAGCCCTTCAGGGAAGGAAAGAAAAACAGGTAGGTGTTTCATGTAAGAGAGGGGCCTGCAATTTCAAGGGGCTCAGATAGGTAGATTGGTGAAGAGCCTGCTAAGGTTTTGAAGCAGAGGCAAGCGAATTTATAGATGATCCTTGCCTCCACCGGCAGCCAGTGGAGTTTAGTGTAATAGGGGCTACCGTGGTCATATTTTTTGAGGCCAAAGATGAGGCGGACGGCAGCATTTTGAACTATTCTTAAACGTTTGATGGCGTTTTTATAGGATCCCAGGTAAATGATGTTACAATAGTCCAGTATGCTTAAGATTAGTGATTGGACCAGAAGACGGAAGGAGAGATAGTTGAAGTGGCGTTTAATGGTGCGAAGTTTCCAGAGGGAGTAGAAACATTTTTTGACCTGGGCAACTAGGGCAACTGCCCCCTGGTCAGAGAGAGAGCCCTAAGCCAGCTATAAGCTAAAGAAGCAAAGCCTGGGCTTTGCAGTTCCCAGTTATGTCTAATACCAGCTCTAGCAGGATACATATTTCAAATCTGAAATATTCTAATCACAAAATATAAAATAAATTTATTTTTTTCTACCTTTGTCTGGTAATTTTATTCTTCAAATCACATTGGTCTCGAGCTTTGGTTTTGGGCTCCTTCTATCTTTGTGGCATGGCTGGCTCCTGAAGGTAAAATAGGCGCAAGAGGAACTGGGGACTGGGAGGAGATGCTGAGTCTGACACGGGCGCAATTTTTTACCACAGAAGCAAGACTTTTCACCGCTCCCATGGGGCGGTGAAAGGTCTTGTCCCCATTTCTGTGGTAAACGAGTTGCAAATGTTTTCATTCCTGTGGATTTACTGTGGTGACCATGATTTACTGCGGTAAACGGTCCCATGCCATTCTCTACTTCCAACCCACCTCTGACCTCATCTTTTCCAGCGAGGTTAATCCTTTCCTATTTCCAGAGGTTACATAGTAACATAGTAGATGACGGCAGATAAAGACCCGAATGGTCCATCCAGTTTGCCCAACCTGATTCAATTTAAATTTTTTTTTTTAATTTTTAAATTTTTTTTCTTTTTAGCTATTTCTGGGCAAGAATCCAAAGCTTTACCCGGTACTGTGCTTGGGTTCCAACTGCCGGAAATCTCTGTTAAGACTTACTCCAGCCCATCTACACCCTCCCAACCATTGAAGCCCTCCCCAGCCCATCCTCTACCAAATGGCCATACACAGACACAGACCGTGCAAGTCTGCCCAGTACTGGCCTAGTTTAATATTTAATATTATTTTCTGATTCTAGATTGTAGATCATCAGAGGGTCATTGTCCTGCTGAGTATGCTCTGTCAGAGAGGGGAGAGATCCTGTATATTGTGGTATGCGAGGTAGGCCTGCTAGGATTGGCCCTAGTATAAGGCCTATGCCTGGAGCAGTTAGTGCCCATTCTGACCAAGCTAAAGAACAATTTCCCTTTTCGCCTGCTATTTTCACCAAGGCCAGCAGAGGGAGCTTAGGGGTTGAGCTACAGACTTCCCCTCCCCCTCAACTTCCCAGGTCTTGTGATCGGAAATGCTTTGCACCTGGGAAGGTTGGGCGGGGCTGCAAGTTCCTTAATCTCAGGTCTGAGCAGTTGGAAAGGCAGAGGGAGAACTGGAGAGGAGGGGAACAGTCTCAGGAGAAGTACTGGCAGCCTAGCTCAGGGCTGGGAGCTCTGCAGGGCCAACAAACGCCTGAATGCATGGAGTTTTCTGAAGCTGGTACTGAGTTAACTCCTGACCCCTATGAAGTTTCACAAGCCATGGAGTTGGAGCCGGAACCGAGTGCAGAGGTCCAGCTGGAAAGTCAACCCATGGAAGTGTGTTTCTCCAAGTCAAGTAAGGAAACTGCCTAAAGGGGATTTCCAAGACTAATATTTTGTGTGAACTGTTTTGTTTCTTTTTTGAAGCTGTGCTTTAATCCACCCTGTTGAGGTTTAAGCAGGGAAGCACAGGAATTGGGGACTGAAAGAACATATGCTTTATTGTTTGCTGAGTTTCTCCCTGTTCTGGAGAAAGTGGACTTTACCCTGCCAGTGTGGCGGCGGATTTAGCCCCACGTTTTGAGGTGGGATAGAGGGCTCTATTTTGTAGCAGTATTAAAACATGCGGAGCACACCACCTGGTCAGCATAATTTATATTGCTGAGGAAGAGCAGTGCTGTGTCACTGACGGTGATCTAAAGACACTTTCAAAAGGGAAGAGATTATTTTCTTCTTGTCAGTTTTTTTTTATTTTGGAAAAACTTCAAACTAAAAGATCATTAATGAATACAGGACACTTTTCATGTGGATTGAAAGACTGTATTGATATGATATTGAAATTGAGTTTTGTTTTTTTGAAAAGACTGGATTGCTTGATGAAGAGTCCTGACAAATTATTTATGTTTTGATTTCACTGTTTTGGCAACTCAAATAAATCCAGTCCTGGTTTTCATGAACAACTTACCTGACTTGTGGGCAAAATCCTTATTCTAAAGTAGTTTGCTTTTTCCCTTCCTTGTGGAGCCTTCCGCGGCTCACAAGGGGATAATTCTTGTCCTCGCATTCCTGGACACATTGCCCTGAGCGTGCGGGTGACAATATGTAGTGTGTTGGAGGGGCACTGTGTTCTTCATTCTAAGCAGAGGAAGGATTCCTCCACAAGCATTTTGAGACAATTACTCAAATTATGTTCTTTGCAAAAAAATATGTATTTATTAAAAAAAAATTTCTAACCTGCTAATTCTAAAAATCAGTTGGTTACAACTAAACATATAAATATAAAGATGGGCTGGAATGAGCTTTGACGGAGACTTCAGTAGTTGGAACAGTACCGGGCAGAGCTTTGGATTCTTGCCCAGAAATAGCTAAGAAGAAAAATAAATTTAAATTGAATCAGGTTGGACAGACTGGATGGACCATTCGGGGCTTTATCTGCCGTCATCTACTATGTTACTATGTTTTTGTTTTTTTTAAAATTCTTTATTCATATTTACATATTACAAGTGTATCAGATGAAATCATTCGAATTTGTATATATACACTTGATTAACTTTCATGTAACACTTTAAATATAACATTTCAGTCAATACCTATGTTCTATAATATCTTGAATATTATATACTACATCTAATATCTAAAGAATTAATATTAGGATAGAAAACCCTCCCATCCCCTCCCTTCCTCTACAGAAATTCCATCTACAATATATTAAAATTATTAACACATTCATATACATTATAGTATTAATAAATATTACCCACCTCATGTCGAATATCTTACTTTGGGAAAATGTTATTACTCATTGCAAAAATCTGTTAATGGTCCCCATATTTTCTGAAACTTATCAAAATATCCTCTCTGAGTTGCTATTGTACGCTCCATTTTATATATATGACGTACAGAATTCCACCAAAAGTTGTAATTTAATCTGACATAATTTTTCCAATTAATGGCGGAATAGAAATCCCTAATGTAATGTAATGTAATAGTCAAACCTTGGTTTGTGAGTAGCCTGGTTTGCGAGTGTTTTGCAAGACAAGCAAAACATTCTTGCAAAATGTGTCTCGCAAACCGAGTGTTGACTCGATTTGCGAGCAGCCCCCGATAACCGGCATCGCTTCCCCCCGCTCGCAAAGGGCCCCCTCCCACTCGAATCGCCCCCCCCCCCCCCCGCGAGAACAGGAACCCCCCGCCTGACCAACTTTAACTCGCCCCCTCTTTGGCACTCGCACGCAGCCCACAAGTGCCGGTGCCGCTTGAAGATCTTCTTCCCAGTCTCTGCCGGCTTTGAGCATGCATCTGCGCATGCTCAAGCCCTTCTAATTCTCTCTCTCTTGCCGAGAATCTCGGCGAGAGGGAGAATTAGATAGATAGGGAGGGTCATTGGAGTGGGCAGACTTGATGGGCCATGGCCCTTATCTGCCATCTATTTCTATGTTTCTAAGGCCACCGGATTATCTAACATCCTATTTATTTGAGGCCAAATTGATTTCCAAAATAATAATATAAATGGACAATAGAATAAAAGGTGATCTAATGTCCCAGCCTCAAGATGATAGTGCCAACATCTATTAGACTTAGAGCTATCTAATTTTTGTAAACGAATAGGGGTCCAAAAAGCTCTATGCAAAAGAAAGAACCATGTTTGTCTCATAGATGTTACTATGTTAAAACAAAATACAATTAGAAAAAATAAGTACAATTAAACAAAAATATAACACCCCTCCCCAACAAATCAATAAACAAACCCAGTTACCTGTATAGAATCTTCTCATTGCAGTAAAGCAAAAATCCATATTACATATTTTAAAGGTTACAATACTGTGACAAAGGTCTGCTTAAATAAAACCACCTTAAGCAGTGGCTAGGTCCATAGTCTGTCTCAACAGTAGACTATGGACTTTTCCTCTAGAAACTTGTCCAAACCTTTTTTAAAACCAGCTACATTAACCACTCTTACCACATCCTCTGGTAATGCATTCCAGAGCCTAACTATTCTCCACGTGAAAAAATATTTCCTCATATGAGAGGAGTTCCATCCCCTTTATCATCTTGGTCACTCTTCTTTGAACCTTTGAACGCAATATTCAAAGTGAGGTTGCATCATTGAGCAATACAGAGGCATTATAACATTCTTAGTGCTGTTTACCATCCCTTTTCTAATAATTCCTAGCATCTTGTTTGTTTTTTTGGCCACCGCTGCACATTGGGTGGAAAGTTTCAGCGTATTGTTTTTGATGACACCCAGTTTTTGTTTTTTTTGAGCTTTGACCCCCAAAGTGGATCCTCACAAGCTCTGCCCCTGGCCATACAAACTCTTATATAGATATATAAATAAGAGTTGGCTTCGGAAGGTTTTGTGTATCGATGCCACAGTTCTGGCATTTGGAGCAAAATAGATGAAACAGAATTGTTATTGTCAGAGATGCAGGAAGGGAAGAAGTTGGGGAAAGTGAAGAAACAGAAAATGGAAATGAGATCGCTGGAACTTGAGAGACATAAACAAGGGAAGTCTAATTGGAAAAATTCAGTGATCAGAAAACAAACTTACCAAAATTTGTTTTTCGTTTTTAGGGAATGAATGTGCATTTCTCAGTGTTTTTGCATTGTGACCTAGATCAGTGTTCTTCAACCTTTTGACATCTATAGACCGGCGGAAATAAAACAATTATTTTGTTGACGAACAAAATGGGCTAAATCGTGGGCCTGTCCCTGCCCATCTCCACCCAGTCTCCGTCACAGACCCCACCCCCATAATAGTACTAATTGTAACACCATTTTTTCCAAATGTTCATTTTTCATATATACTTTACACACATACAATATAATCATATTAACAACACATGATAGTTAACCACAAAATTAAACTACACAAAGCACACTGTATGCTTCTCAATATTCATTCCTACCCCCATGCAAATAAGGGACCAAAAACTAAAAGTACTAATATTTACAAACAAACCCTAAGGTGCAAGACTCTGCATGCAGTACAACTCCAGAGGAAAAGAAACAAATGCATTTCTTCCTGAACAGACAAATCAATCATTAAATTAAAAAATAAAAGCATTCCCCCTACCGTTGTTGTCTCCCTCCCTCCCTCCATACTGTTCCTTGCTTTCTGGCCTGCCCCCCGGTGTTATCTCCAGGCCGGCTTTCTCTTCCTCAGTGTTGCAGTGCACAAAGCCATGGGCAGCAGCTCCTTGCGCCTCTTTGACGTTGCGACGTTGGAGAGAAAGCTTCCATTTCAGGCGCAGGACGCACATAGGAGCTTCTGCCCACAGCTTTGTGCACTGCAGCACTGAGGAAGAGGGAGCCGGCCCGAAGACAACACCGCATCGATCGCACCGTGGACTTGTGGCTGAAGAGCACTATTTGGGGCCCAATGCACTTGCTGTCCCTGTGGACCGGCAAGAAATTTCTGTGGACTGGCACCAGTCCATGGACCAGTGGTTGAAGAACACTGGCCTAGATTCTATAAATGATGCCTTAAGTTAGTTGCTGGTAGGCACCCTACTGGCCCCTAAGTTGAAAATGCCATTTAAAAAAGAAGAATGTAAGCGCTGGAATCATGCCTACAGAGGCGCTTTATGACTCCTAATGTCAGAAGTAAATAACAATAGGAGAATCTTAAATAGGTTTATCTTAATACTTTATAACTCACAGACCTCAGTGATACCATCTGTATGCCACTAAACTTTTAGATCATACAGAATATCGGTATCCCTAATCGTCACTAGTCTCTTATAGTCATTTTATTCTAGTTTTAAATATTTGTATTAAAGTAATATACTCATCTATACTACGCGGGTGGGTCGAATCAATATTGGGAATATGGAAGCCCCTCTTGTACAACACTGGAGGGAGAAGAAACATAAAATTACAGACCTTAAATGGCGTGTCATAGATCAGGTTCATGTAGGGTGGGAGGGCGGCGACTTCAAAGAAAAATTAAATTTTAAGGAGCAAAAATGGATTTTTCAGTTAAATTCTGTAACTCCTATGGGTCTAAATGTCGAAATTGAGTGGATGACATTAATATGAGGCTGGTAGAACTACGGGAGTATGTATTTACGTTAAGAGTGAGGTCATCACGTTTTGCCGAACAGATGCCCCGGGTGAAAGGGGTTGGGCTATTTAAATGTCAGAACGCCGCGGCCATGTTTCCTGAATCAATCTTATAGCGCGGGGAGCATGAGCTGTTTGAATTGAGGTAACCATTAATCTAATACTAATGTTTTTATCTAATTGCTGTATAAATATAGTTTCTAAAGTTAGACTTAACATTTAGGCCTAGATTCTCTATAATACGTCTAAACTTAGGCATGCTTTAGACGTCCGGAAAGCGCAAGTGGCAATCAGCGATACTTAGATAATAATAATAATAACTTTATTTTTGTATACCGCAATACCACAAATCAGTTCAGAGCGGTTTACAGGTTAAGAGACTGTACATTTACAGCGAAGTTACAGCATATCAGAAAAACAGTTCAGATCAATTTATGCATTGCAGGTGCAGAGAATAGTTAACAATTATTTGGTATAAACCAGTGAACAGTTACAAAATGATCCAATAATTGTTGCATGGGGGGTGCAACCGGGGAGGGTAAGGGAGGGAGGCGAGGTTGGGATTATTGGTTTGGTAGGGGGGTGGGGGTTAGAGGAATTTATCAAAGAGGTATGTTTTGAGACGTCTGCACACAGCTGAGCGCAGGGTAGACGCGGCTTTGTGAAACGTCATATAGACGTCTCTACATGGCCGTGCTTAGACGCCAGATAGATGTCCGTACGATGTTTTTTAATATATATAAAATACTCTTTACTGATTTATTATCAGTCATTCAGCATTGTAAGCTTTCACATAATTAACCCAAAGTATAGGATGATGAAAAGGATAATCAAAACACAGTATACCATTTTGTAAACTATATATTTTTTGTAATATATTCGTTTTAGTGGGAGTTGATCTGGGAACATCAGTGAGTACTATATATTGAAAAGGATGACATGCTAACCGCTGTGCTAGACAACAAAACATGCAGAAAACACTGCTGTTTTGTATCATTTTCCCTTATGATTTCAGAATTGTAGAGTTTACCATTAATACAAACAAAAAAAATATGTTATGTTTAAAAGGAGAACTAGAAGATGAAACATACCAAGTGGGTGTTGAACTTACATTATCAGTATGGAAGGTGGGAAACTGTAGATGTATGCTACACAGAAAGCTGTACAGTAATGTTCTACTCACCTCCTATTAGAAGTGGAAAGGATCGGACCTTGAACACCATATAGACTTCTGATAAACTTAGTTTAAGTTCCACAAAGACTGGCAGGAAAGGCACCCTAAATCATCCAATGAGCTTTCTCTGGATTTCCCAGAGACATTATTTGAGAGAGGATAGTTTAGAAGTGATATCTTGCTCTAAATAACATTCTCCTGGTCTTAAAACATTGCTACAATCAGCTCATTCTTCAGACCAAAGGTAAATCCCATAACTTACACTGGCCCAACTTAGAAACAGAATCAAAGCACAGATCAGACCTGAATGTGGCTTCTAGTTCATAGGAAGAGGAAATAGCCAGTAGCACAATGCTGACCTCATTGTGACATCATCAAGGTGCACCTGGAAGGTAGATATGCCACAAGTAAAAGACAAGCCGGGAGTTGAACCCACAACCTCTGGAAGATCAGTACTGCGCTTTTACTCACTGAGCTACAGCACCTTTCACTCCAGTGTCTCTGGCTCCCCTGTCATAGCATACCTTAGTGATGTGGTAAGGTATGATCTACTTAGCTATCATCTCACAGTCAGTTGAGACAAAAGATTGGTTTAAAGCTCTGCTGTCATGGACAAAAACCCATATTCTTAGGTATGGTTCAATAAATGTAACACGGAGTCAAATTATGCTGTTTTTTTAATGATCATCTCAGACCTGCTAATGACCCTAGGGAATAGAAAAATAGTTAATGGATAATCACCAAAAGAAGAAATAATTTTTCCCTGAGCTGTTCGCTAACAAAGACACCTAAATAGCTACACAAACATTAAAATCTGATTGGCCAAACACCTGACTTTTAATCAATTCCTTCCCTTCTCAAAGATATTACTAGAAGCCAGTTGTCATTTGCTTAGTCTGTAGAAGCTCTGTTACCAACTTCTAAATGAAGTTCCCTCTCTTGCTCTATGTCTTAAAGCACAGCATTTGTCTTCCGTACGTCAGGGGTTCAGGTCTTGAGTGTGGTTAGCGCATATTTGATATTCATTTTTCTGCCTGAAAATATCACAGATCAAGCACCAGAAGCACAAACGCACAGGAGTGTAAAGGAGACAAAAATTTGCTGTTTTACAGCCCTCTATATACTATACACGTCTAATTAACGTCTGACGCACAGGCGTTGTTAAATCTTACTTTGTCCCGCATAGGCGTTGTATGCGGAAAAAACGGCGTCCTTAGCGTTTTTCGAAGTACACCCATGTGGCGTCGAGTGACGTAATGCCGTTTCAGTGTTGTGACGTCACAGAATCACCGATTTTTACAACGCAATTGATTTCTGAAAAAATGGCTGCTAGAAGAAGTCCTAACTTCAGCTCTGAGGACTCCCGCCTCCTAGCAAGCCTGTTCCTCCCCAAGGAACACCATTTTTTTAAAGTGCCAGGCCGCAGGAGGACTTTCCTGCAATATCGTGCCTCCTGGGAGCGCCTCACCAGGAGGTATAATCACCTGGCTTCCTATTCCAGGAATGTAAGTATTCATATTCAAGTGATCAAAGAATAAAGTAAATATATTTTCTTTACATAAATCAGTACAGAATATTGCTTTCTTATTAACCCCCCCCCCCCAAGGTGGCAGAGTGGGATGTGAACTTACAACCTCCAGTTCTTAATCATGGTCATTCATAAAGTGCACTTTTTAATCTTTGTGCCACATGTAAGTGATTCCAAACAGCTCATTTATAGTATAAACTTATTGAAGTGTGCCTGCCTGATTATATATATGTACCTGTAATTTCCTCTTTGCCATATGTATACAGCAATATATCCCAGTACACCCTCAGCACCTTCAGCTTGTAAGTTCATAACCATGCTGCTGCTGCTTCTCCTAGCCAACCCATTTTATTGGCACACCAGGATAAGAGAAAAAGCCTGAATGCATTTATTTAAACTAATGCCATAATGGTGTATAAACCTAAATTTACTCATGTTGCTTCCTATAGTCCAGGACGCAGCATTGTGGCCTGCTAACATCCATGTGTGCTCCCTGTCCTATTATCACTGAAGGCCAGCAAAATTTATCACCCATTTTTCTGTGTTATAGAGGTCAAGACATAAATAAAACAGTTAGGTCACAGTGCGATATGACACTCATCCTCTCTCTCCCCTCTCTCCTTTTCCATTATGCAGATGGAGGACCTCCGCAAACGTGGCCGGCTCCTGAGACGGGAGGAGCAGGCTTTTCTCCAGGGGGTGCGGCGTGAACTTGCCGCGCAAGCTGGTGAGTAATAATATTGGAAACCATTCAGTGAGCACAGTACACGTAACCTCTTCATGAAATCATCTAAGATAATAAAACCCTAATCCGTGCATGCGTACTTCCACCCCGTGATCCCGTTTTCCATGAGCTGTAGGGTTCTGTTTACTGTTTGGTGTTCGGTGTGGCCTGCTCCCTGCTCGCCTAGCCGTATTGTACATTTTAGTACAATACAACAAGGCGATCAGGAAGCAGGCCACACTGAAGCTTAGAATTTAACTGCACGCACGCACGTGGATCTCCTCACTGTCTCCCGGATGTCGGCTTGAGGCGGCTGGAGGGCAGACGCGAGGTAAGGGGTGCTGCTGGACAGGGGAAGAGATGGGGGGGTGGGAAGAAAAAGGAAGGGTGGCCTCTGCTGGACAGTGGGACAGAAAAGAGATGCTGCTGAACAGGGGGAGATAACACAAAAGGAAGAAGGACTGCTGCTGGATAACGGGAGCAGTGAAGGGGTGGTGGTAGACAGGGAAGGTAAAAGGAAGGGAGAATGGGTGGACAGCCGAGGAAAAAGAAAGACAGAAATACAGAAAGTGGCTAAGGAAAGGGATAGACAAACACAGACACATATATATTCTAGCACCCGATAATGTAACGGATAGAGATTTGCCTGCACTGCCTTCTTGCTATGCAAATCTCTCATTCATATCCTGAAAGCCTTGTCTTCAAGGAGATGTCGAGGACTGCAATTTCCCACCCTCTGTCTTAACATCTCCTTTTTTCATGGCCAAATGTGGGCAAGGTGTAATAGTAGAAATCTAGTAGAACTCATTTTCCTTAGCAACAGCAGCAGATGAATCCAGAGACCAATGGGATAGCCCACATCTACCAGCAGGCGGAGATAGAGAAACAGATTGACAGGTGGTCCTATTGGCTGGCACTTCTCCTGTATCATCAGTATGCTCTATCTCCCAGCAAGGGAAAGTCGCTATTCAACTAGCTCCTGAATTCTGGCTGTGCCTGGTTTGTTGTTTTCTCCTGTTGAGCTTTCTCTTCAGTGAGCCTGCCATTCTGTTTCTCCTGTTGAGGTTTCTCTTCAGTGAGCTGGCAATGCTATATCTCCTGTTGAGATTTTCTCTTCAGTGAGACAGGGGTGTCCGGCTGAACAGTGCCGGCTTTAGGGGTTACACCTGGGCCCCCCCAGGTCCCTGCCTCACCTTCCCTCCTGTGATAGAGGGCTACCTGGGTCTCTAATTTTTCTTCTTTCCCATATATATAAAAAAAAAAAAAAGAGAGCCCACTTGCTATTTATGCTTGTGCCTTTTCAGGGGTGCTAGACCAGTGTCTACCGGCGTCTGCCCGCCCTGTCAGCTTGGTTGTGAGTATTCCTTTTTCACATTGCTTCTGCGGGCTGTGTATTTTCTAGTGGTGTGGGAGCTGTGTGATTTGTTTGGCGGTTATCTTCGACCTTAGGGTTTTTGTTGTTGGTTTTAGGTTTTGTTCTGAGAACGGGCTGCAGTGCGGTCACATGGTTCCCTGCAGTGATAATTTCTTTATCAACTGCTTAGCTTTGTTGGACAATTTGCAATATGTGGAAAATTAAATTTGGAATGTGTGGATGTTTCTGTACAGGGCTCCAGCTTGGTGTTTTGAGCATGGTTGTTTGAATTGGAGCTTTCCCGCGCGCGGGAGCGCAAGCTTGTTCTGCTGCGTGGGTGGGAGAGTGCTAACACTTGCGGCCTGTTCCTGGGGCTGCCCTTTGCACGGCGGGTGTCGCGGCTGTGTTCGCGTCGCCAAGTCGGTCGCTGTTTGTGAATCCAGTGCCTGTCTGCGAGCAGGCAGCTCGTGCTTGTACTCTGATGCTGGCGCCGCGAATTTCTTGGAATCTGTTCGGCAGCTTCTTTTCTCTGCGCCTTCTGCAGCCTCCCTGTGTTCTCCACACGGATGCAGGGGGCCGGCGCTTCAGGCACCTGATTGTTCTCTGGCACTGCCGAGTTCGCTGCAACGTGGATGGTATTATCCACGGAGGGGCCATGAGTTCGGGTGGCCGCAGCTGAGTTCGCTTATACGGCTGCTTAGTTGTTTTACCGTGGGCTGGGAGTCACGGTCTTACGGCGAGCAAGAGGATCGCGCTCCTGCGCTGGTGGGGGTGTCCCAGTGTTCGGGGCCTTGCTTTTTTAACTAGCTGGTATTGTCCTCTGCCGCAGATTTCTGTGCCCTCGGAGGGAGATGCGTCGGTAGTGCTAACAGTTTTTGGCCTTCCTGGGATACAAGCGCTATGTGTGGGGGTCTCCCGGGTTGTTTGACCTGCTGGGATAGCACTCTCTCCGGGGGGGACTCTCTGCAGGCCCTTTGAAGGGAAATCTGCTCTGTACTTACCACCCTTTTTCAGCTTGCCTCCGTAATGGGTTACCGGCAGGCGGTTCCTGGTACAATTTTGGCAGCTCGCAGGTGAGTTCCCAGTGCTTCACTCGGGTCTCTCCTAATCTAGCTTGGTGTCTCCTAAGGTGAGCCTGTGTAGGTTGGGCTGTTCCCTGCATATTGGGGCCATTCCTGTTGCACTTTAGACCTACTTACCGCACAGTTGGAGCAGTTCTGGGGGCATGGGGCTCTTCTCGGTTTCCTGCGAGCACGTCTATCCTTGTCTATTGCTAGCATTCCAGGGTCTTAAGCTGGGGTGTCCGCTCTTTTGCTTTCCATGGTCCGCTTTGACCTATTTTACAATTGTGCATGAACCTTGCAATGTAACATGAAATTGACTTTCAAGACTATATACAAAATTTTTCCTTTGAGAGCTGTCGTATTTTGGAGTAGCTGGCATGTGATGTTCCGATTGCACGGGCTGCTGTGGATTAGTCCTACTCATTCTTATGTTGCCTAGTATGTTCTCAGGAGGTGTTTCTTCCTTCTATTCACGACTTGTGATTCCCCTCCTGCTCGTTTCCTGTCCGCTACTTCACTTGCTTGGGGTCTTTGCTTCCCCTGCCTGATCTTTCGACTGCTCACGGAAAGGGAGATCTGGTAATATCAGGTTGCGGATCTTTGGTTTTTTCTTTCTACTGGTTTGCATTATTTTGCATTATTTTCTCCCATTTCAGCTTGGGGTCGCTGTGGTATTGTGTGTCCTCAGACGACGCTGATGCGGGATCCCCTTCCCGGGTTGCTGGAACTTCGGTCAGGGGTTTCTGCTCTTCTAGAGCTAGGGGTTGTCCTTCCTTTTTCTTCATAGTGCCCGAAACGAAAAAAAAAAAAAAAAGGGGGGGACTTGGTCTGACTGGTGTTAGTTTCCTATGGGTCTCTTTGGTCACCTCTCTTGGAGCAGTGCTTTTGGTTTTGGCACATGGTATTTTGCTCCCCAAGGCTTTCTAAACTTCTTCGCAATTAGGGGCAGTGGTGCCGTTGTGGCCCTGCCAGGCGATTCGCCTACTTCCTTCTGGATGGACTGCTTGTTTCTGACGTCTTCCAGTCGGCCCTTTGACTGTCACAAAACGGGTGGTTTCTGTTCCTCAGTTCTTTGGCCGTGAATCGGCGAACTTACGCGGCGCTCCCATCTCCTGTGATATTTATGGATTTCTCAGGGTGTTGTTTTTGTTCATATAGGAGCGAAAGGTGTTTCTTCCCTTGGACTAGGGTGATGGGTCCCAGTCTCAGGTTTGCTTCTTCTTCGGTCCCCCTGACAAGCGTACGGGATTCGGAACAGGTTCTGGGATCCATGTTCCTGACTCCTCTGGGACCTTCGGCTTGCTTTCCCGTTTTACCGCTCCAGCAGTCGCTTTTATTCCGGTGGTTCTCGGTATCTCGGGGCTCCCGTTATTTGGTATGCTTCTCAAGCATTGCTCAGTGTGATTTGGTGGCTCAGTGGGATTTTTGTTTTTATGTGCATGCCTCGGTCTTTGCTGGACTGGCTCCTGGTTGCCAACTTTCCGAGCTGGCGGGTTTGGGGGGGCTTAGTGCCTGCCATCCTCGGCTCCTCCAGTCTGGTCTTGAGAGGCAACTTAGTACTTGTTTAGTATTCTGCTCTGGAGCATGGTCATGCTACCTTACTGGAGCTTCAGACCATTATTCCGGTGTGCCGCTGAAGCTCTTTTCAGTCAGTATTGTGATGGTGGTATTTCTCTGCAGCCTGGGCAGTAGGGGATATACTCAATTTGCGGGTGTCGTATTAGTTCTACTTTCATGGGTGGACCCTCATCTGCCTCTTCAGTTGACAGCTCACTGTCCAGGTCAGGAAATGAGTTTCTATACACTTCTCTCCATGCAATCTGAGCATGGCTCATTTATTGTATGTGATGGTGTTCTGCACTGTGTGCGCTCTAGCATGTGTGAATGTTGTTAATAGAGAGATCTTCTACATTCTGGATATTGTGAGTTTTAGCTCAGGCGTTCCGGTATGGAAATGAGATCTCCTGGAACTAGACCTCCTGGCCTTGTCTCATGATTTTATGCTTCCTAGTTTCTTCGGCGGACACAGGGAGTGAGAGTCCGAGGGGGTAGCAGCGTGGCGTCTTTCTCGCCTCTGGTTTTTTCTTTTTTCAGAGTTTCCCATAGCTAATGCTGACTTGGCTTGGCCATCTCACGCTCGCTTTCAGGGTGCAGTATTGGTAGACTCTCTGGATAGGCTGCGCCATTTTTGCTGGGCGAATCTGATGAGTCTGTCAACCACCGAACTGTTGAGTTTCCTGGTGTCTCTGGTTTGCTTACCTAGAGTCCGATCACCATGCTTATTTGTGCTACTTTGGTATTACGACCTCACTTTTGGACATGTCTCGTCTGAAGTGTAGGGGTTATGCGCTGGTATGTTGTTTCTTCTCTTATTCTGGTGATACCGGTGTCTTCCCCTGTGCCTTCTGCTTCCTTTTGGAGGTTTTTCCTTTCTGGGGTAATTCTCTCCAGTTGCACCCTTCCTGGGTTTCTTTTTGGCACTAGTGTATTGCCAAGGGATTGACATTCATTTCCCTTCAGCTTCAAGGGCCATTCTTGTCTTGTTACCTGGGCTTGTTATCTTGCTCTTCGCTGACTTCTCAGCTTCATGTAGTTCAGTTCCTACACGGAGTACGGTATATTTGTATGCCTTATAGTAAGCACTGTTCAGAGTGTAGTCTTAAGGTACTTCTTCGCAGTTTACCGAGGGATTTATTTCATCCTTGTCTTTGGAGACGCAAAGAGGCTGTGCCGTTCCACACGTGGTTTCTTGTGACCATGGCTTCTGCTTGGCGGTTTCCGAGTTGCAGGCTTTGTTTCGGCGAGGATCCCTATTTCTGATTTTCGCACTCTGGAGCGTCAGTTCGGACGGTACCTCATGTTCTTCTCAGGAGGTGTCATCCTTGCTTTTAGGGCATTCTCACTTTTCCTTCCTTCTACCTGGGGGGAGAAATGGGAGACCATGCTTTTCACTGCATTTTTTTTGCATGTGCTTAGCGTTCTCCACGGGCTAGGGTTCTAACACCTTTTCGTTGTTTAGATTGCCTTTTTTGTATTCTTCACAGCATCCAAAGCCTCCATCGCTCGATGGGTTCACGAGGACATTATTTATGCTTGCTTGATGGCAGGGTAGCTGTTGGCGAAAGATCTTCATGAAAATTCCGACTGAGCTCTGGTTACTTCTTGGACTCGGTCCAGAGGTTGTCTTTTGTTATTGTTTTGTCCGTGGCGGGGCTTGGTCTCGCGGCTGCTTGGTCTTCCGAGAGTGCTTTATCTTAGCTTTACCGGGGAGATATGGGGGCATGTGCGGTGGGTGCATTGCGTGCTTCAGTTGTTGCGGAGGCGGCGTTTGCTTCCCACCCAAATTGAGGATTGCTTTGCTACATCCCATTGGTCTCTGGATTCATCTGCTGCTGTTGCTAAGGAAGGAAAAATTATGTTCTTACCTGTTAATTTTCTTTCCTTTAGACGCAGCAGATGAATCCAGAGCCCCACCCTTTCTGGATATTGTCTGTTTTTTCTTTTGCAGCTTTCCGAGTTTGTTATTGTTGAAGGTTGTGTTTTGTATTGTTGCCTTTTGTGATTTGTTATGGGAAAGAAGTTTTTTACATGTTATGCCTATTGATGGTTACGGATGCTTGAGCAAGGAGCTATACTGATGATACAGGAGAAGGGCCAGCCAATAGGACCACCTGTCAATCAGTTTCTCTATCTCCGCCTGCTGGTAGATGTGGGCTATCCCATTGGTCTCTGGATTCATCTGCTGCGTCTAAAGGAAAGAAAATTAACAGGTAAGAACATAATTTTTCCGTCTGTTGTCAAGACTTTTAAGACTTTTAAGATTGTGTCTCATACCTGACAAATAGGTACTGCTTTGGCACAAGTAGAGCTAGCAGCAGGGCTTGCAGACGTCACCGGGTATTGCCTGTCTCCTAAATGTTTATAAGGTTCCTTTTAGGAGGTGCATGTTTTGCAGTTTTATTAATATTACAAGGAAAGAAAGCAGTAAAAGAATGCCATGTTCAAAAGTTTCCTTCACCTACCTGATGGTATCCTGTTTCCTTCCTGTCTAGATGAAGCAGCAGCTGCAGCAACACCCCCTGAGAGTCCAGGAGCCGGCCATGAGGTGGCCATGGAGCCTGAGGCTCCGGAGGCGCAGGCCCGGGAGTTGGCGGAAGCCTGGGAGGCTGATGAGGCCCAGGCCCAGGAGAGGGCCGAAGCCCTGGGCGAGGGCACTGCCCAGAGGCCACCTATCCCACACCCCTTCCCCCCTGTCACACCCCTTCCCCCTCCTCTCCGCCCCTTCTGTTTTTAGACCCCACCCCATCCCCTTCCCTCTCTGGCTCCCCCCCAGAGCAGCATGACCAGCCTCAGGAGGAGGCTGGCCTCCTCCATGCACCCTCAACCTCTCCAACACAGACGGTTCCAGGATTAGGGGCTGTGTTGGAGAGGTTGGGGAGGATAGAGGAGGCCTTGATCACCCTGATTCAGGAGCACCAGTCATTGAGGGAACAGCTGGCTAGGTTGGAGCATGCTCATGGATTCCAGGATGGTGAGGGAGGGCATGCGTCCAGCCATGTGCCACCGTCCTCTCAATGACTGGCCTTTTCCATATCTCCTGACTCCTCCTGAGGTAGCTCAACTGCTCTTGGGGGGGGGGCACCCACCCACCCACCCACCCTCTCTGTCCCACCCTCTCTTCCCCTTTGTATATAGTTTTAGTTGTTTGTAAAGTTTTAAAATATATTTTATAATTTTATTAAAAAAGTTTATATTGGTTTATAGGTTTCCTGTGTGGGTTTCTCTTTGGAGGTAGTGCTGAATGGACCCTGCCATTCCCTTTCAAATTAACAAGGTGACTTAGTAAAGGTGTATAGGCCCTGATATTTATAATCTAAACATATATAAGCACAAGGTGAAAAATGGTATATGATTTTAATTGGACAGGCCAGGAAAACAGCATGGAAGATGAATTGAGACAATGAAGAGTTGATTGGTTAATTTCTCTTTGTAAAAGAGAGCTTAACACTCATCCACGTACAGTTCTCTCATTAAATACCTGTGAAGGGAAAAAAAGTGTAGTTAATTAATCACAACGGCAAAGAAAGGTTGCATGACATCATTCTCACCTATTTTAGTTGTTGGTATTTGAGCTCTGGCCTCTTGGAAAAACACAAGGCCACACTGTGCTAGGGACAGATAGCTTTGCTCGGGGGGGGGGGGGGGAGGGGAGACTGAAAGATACAGACAGCGGCCAAGGAGAGAGAGATAAAGGTGTAACTCAGGTTTAGTTCTAACAGTCAAGTGAAGAATAGTAGAGTAAGCAAATAAATGTTACCATATAGCTTTCTCACCTACAATTGTTTGGCCAGGTGCAAGTTGGTGTGCTGAGCTGTTCTTCTGGTTTCTGGCAAACACACTGGGGTGATGAGCATACTCAACCTGAAATTAAGAATAGAGAGAAACATGTTACAAAGACCTATGTCTTCAAAATTAAACACTGAAGTTGTGGCTGAATGTCACATCACAGTCTCCAACACATACCTAGAAGTAACAGAAGTGCTAACATACCTTTGGACTTCTTATTAAAATAAACAGCTACAGCTGACCCCTTTTTATAATAAAGATGCCTAACCCATTAGGCACTCATTAGGAGTTTTCCACCTGAACCATGTACACTGATTTGATGTCCACTGAAAGGCAGTGTTCCCCCCCACCACACTCAACACACCTTACCTATTCTTATCAATGAGGTAGTACACAGAACCATTCCTCAAATGATTTAAACTGGCCTGTAATTTGATTCTACAAAGAATGAACTTTAGCTCTATTAGTAAACCCTCTCAGATGTGTGAACACATACATTTTACTTACATATCCATTTTGCTACCACCATAATTTCTACCAGCATGAGTGCTCTTACAACAAACACACCTTGACTTGAATGTGTTATCACTCTTTTTTGTCAGCCCTGTGGAATGGAGAGTAGGGGATATCAGAGGTAGAAGAACTATTATAAACAATAACACACAATGAAAGTCCATAAAAAGAAGTCGGTTCTTGCTGGTTGGTTTCTTTGGTTCTATTATAGGGACACTTAAGTAGCTTACAAAATATCATTCCTTAGCAACAGCAGCAGATGAATCCAGAAACCAATGGGATAGCCCACATCTACCAGCAGGTGGAGATAGAGAAACTGATTGACAGGTGGTCCTATTGGCTGGCACTTCTCCTATATCATCAGTATGCTCTATCTCCCAGCAGGGGAAAGTCGCTATTCAACTAGCTCCTGAATTCTGGCTGTGCCTGGTTTGTTGTTTTCTCCTGTTGAGCTTTCTCTTCAGTGAGCCTGCCATTCTGTTTCTCCTGTTGAGGTTTTTCTTCAGTGAGCTGGCAATGCTATTTCTCCTGTTGAGATTTTCTCTTCAGTGAGACAGGGGTGTCCGGCTGAACGGTGCCGGCTTTAGGGGTTACACCTGGGCCCCCCCAGGTCCCTGCCTCACCCTCCCTCCTGTGATAGAGGGCTACCTGGGTCTCTAATTTTTCTTCTTTCCTTATAAAAAAAAAAAAAAAAAAGAGAGCCCACTTGCTATTTATGCTTGTGCCTTTTCAGGGGTGCTAGACCAGTGTCTACCGGCGTCTGCCCGCCCTGTCAGCTTGGTTGTGAGTATTCCTTTTTCACATTGCTTCTGCGGGCTGTGTATTTTCTAGTGGTGTGGGAGCTGTGTGATTTGTTTTGCGATTGTCTTCGACCTAAGGGTTTTTGTTGTTGGTTTTAGGTTTTGTTCTGAGAAACGGGCTGCTGTGCGGTCGCGTGGTTCCCTGCAGTGATAATTTATTTCTCAACTGCTTAGCTTTGTTAGACAATTTGCAGTATGTGGAAAATTAAATTTGGAATGTGTGGATGTTTCTGTATAGGGCTCCAGCTTGGTGTTTTGAGCATGGTTGTTTGAATTGGAGCTTTCCCGCGCGCGGGAGCGCAAGCTTGTTCTGCTGCGTGGGCGGGAGAGTGCTAACACTTGCGGCCTGTTCCTGGGGCTGCCCTTTGCACGGCGGGTGTCGTGGCTGTGTTCGCGTCGCCAAGTTGGTCACTGTTTGTGAATCCAGTGCCTTTCTGCGAGCAGGCAGCTCATGCTTGTACTCTGACGCTGGTGGGCGCGCCGCGGATTGCTTGGAGTCTGTTCGGCAGCTTCTTTTCTCTGCGCCTTCCGCAGCCTCCCTGTGTTCTCCACACGGATGCAGGAGGCCGGCGCTTCAAGCACATGATTGTTCTCTGGCACTGCCAAGTTCGCTGCAGCGTGGATGGTGTTATCCACGGAGGGGCCATGAGTTCGGGTGGCCGCGGCTGGGCTCGCTTATATGGCTGCTTAGTTGTTTTACCGTGGGCTGGGAGTCACGGTCTTACAGCGAGCAAGAGGATCGTGCTCCTGCGCTGGTGGGGGCGTCCCAGTGTTCGGGGCCTTGCTTTTTTTAACTAGCTGGTATTGTCCTCTGCCGCAGCTTTCTGTGCCTTCGGAGGGAGATGCGTCGGTAGTGCTAACAGTTTTTGGCCATCCTGGGATATAAGCGCTATGTGTGGAGGTCTCCCGGGTTGTTTGACCTGCTGTGATAGCATTCTCTCCGGGGGGAGTCTCTGCAGGCCCTTAGAAGGGAAATCTGCTCTGTACTTACCACCCTGTTTCGGCTTGCCTCCGTAATGAGTTAGCGACAGGCGATTCCTGGTACAATTTAGGCAGCTTGCAGGAGAGTTCCCGGTTCTTCACTCGGGTCTCTCCTAATCTAGCTTGGTGTCTCCTAAGAGTGAGCCTGTGTAGGTTGGGATATTCCCTGCATATTGGGGCCATTCCTGTTGCGCTGAGTGTGTTTGTTGTGCTTTAGACCTGCTTACAGCACATTTGGAGCAGTTCTGGGGGCATGGGGCTCTTCTCGGTTTCCTGCGAGCACATCTGTCCTTGTCTATTTCTAGCATTCCAGGGTCTTTTGCTGGGGTGTCCGCTCTTTTGCTTTCCCTGGGCCGCTTTGACCTATTTTACAATTGTGCATGAACCTTGCAATGTAACATGAAATTGACTTTCAAGACTATATATGAATTTTTTCCTTTGAGGGCAGTCGTATTTTGGAGTAGCTGGTATGCGATGTTCCGATTGCACGGGCTGCTGTGGATTAGTCCTACTCATTCTTATGTTGCCTAGTATGTTCTCAGGAGGTGTTTCTTCCTTCTATTCAGGACTTGTGACTCCCCTCCTGCTCGTTTCCTGTCCGCTACTTCCCTTGCATGGGGTCTTTGCTTCCCCTGCCTGCTCTTTCGACTGCTCATGGAAAGGGAGATCTGGTAATATCAGGTTGCGGATCTTTGGTTTTTTCTTTCTACTGGTTTGCATTATTTTGCATTATTTTCTCACATTTCAGCTTCTTGCTTGGGGTCGCTGTGGTATTGTGTGTCCTAAGATGACGCTGGTGTGGGATCCCCTTCCGGGTTGCTGGAACTTCGGTCAGGGGTTTCTGCTCTTCCAGAGCTAGGGGTTGTTCTTCCTTTTTCTTCGTAGTGCCCGCAACGAAAAAAAAAAAAAAAAGGGGGGGGGGGACTTGGTCTGACTGGTGTTAGTTTCCTATGGGGCACTTTGGTCACCTCTCTTGGAGCAGCGCTTTTGGTTTTGGCACATGGCATTTCTCTCCCCCAAGGCTTTCCAAACCTCTTCGCAATTATGGGCAGTGGTGCCGTTGTGGCACTGCCAGGCGATTCACCTACTTCCTTCTGGATGGACTGCTTGTTTCTGACGTCTTCCAGCCGGGCCCTTTGACTGTCACGACACGGGTGGTTTCTGTTCCTCAGTTCTTTGGCCATGAATCGTCGAACTTACGCAGCGCTCCCATCTCCTGTGATATTTATGGGTTTCTCAGGGTGTTGTTTTTGTTCATATAGGATCAAAATGTGTTTCTTCCCACGGACTAGGGTGATAGGTCCCAGACTCAGGTTTGCTTCTTCTTCGGTCCCCGTGCCAAGAGTACGGGATTCTGTATAGGTTCTGGGATCCATTTTTCTGACTCCTCTGGGAACTTCGGCTTGCTTTCCCGTTATACTGCTCCAGCAGTCGCTTTTATTCCGGTGGTTCCCGGTATCTCGGGGCTCCCGTTATTTGGTATGCTTCTCAAGCATTGCTCAGTGTGATTTGGTGGCTCAGTGGGATTTTTCTTTTTATGTGCATGCCTCGGTCTTTGCTGGACTGGCTCCTGGTCACCAACCTTTCCGAGCTGGCAGGTTTGGGGGGGTTAGTGCCTGCCATCCTCAGCTCCTCCAGTCTGGTCTTGAGAGGCGACTCAGTACTTGTTTAGTATTCTGCTCTGGAGCATGGTCATGCTACCTTTCTGAAGCTTCAGACCATTCTTCCGGTGTTCCGCTGAAGCTCTTTTCAGTCAGTATTGTGATGGTGGTATTTCTCTGCAGCCTGGGCAGTAGGGGATATACTCAATTGGCGGGTGACGTCATGGTTCTGCTTTCATGGGTGAACCCTCATCTGACTCTTCAGTTGGCAGCTCAATTTCCGGGTCAGGAAATGAGTTTGTATACACTTCTCTCCGTGCAATCTGAGCATGGCTCATTTATTGTATGTGACGGTGTTCTGCACTGTGTGCGCTCTAGCATGTATAAATGTTGTTAATAGAGAGATCTTCTACATTCTGGATATTGTGAGTTTTAGCTCAGGCGTTCCGGTTCTTTGTATGGAAATGAGATCTCCTGGAACTAGACCTCCTGGCCTCGTCTCATAATTTTATGCTACCTAGTTTCTTCGGCGGACACAGGGAGTGGGAGTCCGAGGGGGTAGCAGCGTGGCTTCTTTCTCGCCTCTGGTTTTTCTTTTTTTTTTCCAGAGTTTCCTATAGCTAATGCTGACTTGGCTTGGCCATCTCACGCTCGCTTTCAGGGCACAGTATTTGTAGACTCTCTGGATAGGCTGCGCCATTTTTGCTAGGCGGATCTGCTGAGTCTGTCAACCACCGAACTGTTGAGTTTCCTGGTGTCTCCGGTTTGCTTACCTAGAGTCCGATCACCATGCTTATTTGGTATTACGACCTCACTTTTGGAAAAGTCTCGTCTGACGTGTAGGGGTTATGCGCTGGCAGGTTGTTTCTTCTCTTATTCTAGTGATACAGGTGTATTCCCCTGTGGCTTCTTCCTTCTTCCTGTGGTTTTTCCTTTCTTGGGTAATTCTCTCCAGTTGCACCCTTCCTGGGTTTCTTTTTGGCACTAGTGTATTGCCAAGGACTTGACATTCATTTCCCTTCAGCTTCAAGGGCCATTCTTGTCTTGTTGCCTGGGCTTGTTATCTTGCTCTTCGCTTACTTCTCAGCTTCAAATAGTTCAGTTCCTAAACGGAGTACGGTATATTTGTACGCCTATAGTAAGCCCTGTTCAGAGTGTAGTCTTAAGGTACTTCTTCGCAGTTTACCGAAGGATTTATTTCATCCTTGTCTTTTGAGACGCAAAGAGGCTGTGCCGTTCCACACGTGGTTTCTTGTGACCATGGCTTCTGCTCAGCGGTTTCCAGGTTGCAGGCCTTGTTTCGGCGAGGATCCCTATTTCTAATTTTCACACTCTGAAGCATCAGTTCGGACGGTACCTCATGTTCTTTCTCAGGAGGTGTCATCCTTGCTTTTATGGCATTCTCACTTTTCCTTCCTTCTACCTGGGGGGAGAAATGGGGGACCGTGCTGTTCACTGCATTTTTTGCATGTGCTTAGCGTTCTCCACGGGCTAGGGTTCTAACAACTTTTCATTGTTTAGATTGCCTTTTTTGTATTCTTCACAGCATCCAAAGCCTCCATCGCTCGATAGGTTCAGGAGGACATTATTTATGCTTGCTTGATGGCAGGGTAGCATTTGGCGAAAGATCTTCATGAAAATTCCGACTGAGCTCTGGTTAGTTCTCGGACTCGGTCCAGAGGTTGGTTTTTTTCCGTGTAGGGGCTTGGTCTCGCGGCTGCTTGGTCTTCCGAGAGTGCTTTATCTTAGCTTTACTGGGTGGATATGGGGGCTCATGCGGTGGGTGCATTGCTTGCTTCGGTTGTTGCGGAGGCGGCGTTTGCTTCCCATCCAAATTGAGGATTGCTTTGCTACATCCCATTGGTCTCTGGATTCATCTGCTGTTGTTGCTAAGGAAGGAAAAATTATGCTCTTACCTGTTAATTTTCTTTCCTTTAGACGCAGAATATGAATCCAGAGCCCCACCCTTTCTGGATATTGTCTGTTTTTTCTTTTGCAGCTTTCCGAGTTTGTTATTGTTGATGGTTGTGTTTTGTATTATTGCCTTTTGTGATTTGTTATGGGAAAGAAGTTTTTTACATGTTATGCCTATTGATGGTTACGGATGCTTGGGCAAGGAGCTATACTGATGATACAGGAGAAGGGCCAGCCAATAGGACCACCTGTCAATCAGTTTCTCTATCTCCACCTGCTGGTAGATGTGGGCTATCCCATTGGTCTCTGGATTAATCTGCTGCGTCTAAAGGAAAGAAAATTAACAGGTAAGAACATAATTTTTCCTTCTCACCTCGACTTATTATCTGAGCTGCTAGCAAGCTGCTTCTAGAAAAGATAAAACAACATATTAGAATGACATGTAGCTGTTAATGGCTCTGTGGAATAGAGAGAGGTGAAAGGCAGAGATAGGAAAGCAAATTTAAAAGACTAAGACAGAGTAATGTCTCAAACGTCTGCATAAGCGATAGGACAGAATAGAAAGGAAACTCTGCTCACCTGGACCTTCTTATACCCACTTAACCACGCCCCCACACCTCATTGGTTGTCCTATGGTCTATAAGTATTTTGAAAAGCTGGCTGCACCTTGCAACTCTATGTTCTAAACAAAGTTCTCTCTGTAGCTCTATGCCTTAAAGCACTGCTTTTATCTTCCATACATCAGGGGTTCAAGTCTTGAGTAAGGTTTGCAAATAGTTTATATTACTGTTTCAGGCAGGAAAACTGGTAACTTTTTAGCCATGCCTTTACTTCAATATATTTTGCTTCAGCTTTTATTATCTGCCTCCATTTTCTAATTTTTAATGCAACCTGTTCTCTCTCATGCTGAACACCCTCCTCCACCCCAACTTCCCCCCCCTAAATGTCAAGCCAAACTGCATTTACCAATACAGTGGAACCTTGGTTTACGAGCATAATTCGTTCCAGAAGCATGCTCGTAAACCAAATTGCTCGTATATCAAAGTAAGTTTCCCCATAGGAAGTAAGGGAAACTGCTTTGATTGGTTCCACCTCCTCCCCCCCCCACGAGGCTACCAGCGCTGCTCCATTCTCCCCCCCTTGAGGAATCCGACGCTGTTCCAAACCCCTCCCCGCGATCCAGCTTCCCCCCCCCCCTGCGAACCGGCATCCCCCCGCTCGCGTTGCCCCCCCTCCACCGCGATCCTACTTTTTCCCCTCCCGAGCAGTCAATGACACCCTTTACCCGACTTGGCACTAGTGCCGGTGCCTGAAGATCCTCCCTCTTCTGGCGCGGTTGGGCGGTGTGTCGGAGATCCTCCTTCTGGTCTGGGCTGGGCTGGACTGGCTTTGAGCATTTGCGCATGCTCAAAGCCTTCTGGTCTCGCTCTCTCCGAGATTGAGAGCGAGACCAGAAGGCTTTGAGCATGCGCAAATGCTCAAAGCCAGTCCAGCCAGCCCAGACCAGAAGAAGGAGGATCTCTGATGCACCGCCCAGCCCAGGCTGTGCCAGAAGAGGGAGGATCTTCGGGCACCGGCACTGGTGCCAAGTCGGGTAAAGGGTGTCATTGACTGCTCGGGGGGGGGGGGGAAGTAGGATCGCGGGGGGGGGGGGGGATCACTGTGGGGGATGCCGGATCGCAGGGGGGCACTCGTACTGCGAGGCAAGCTCGGTTTACGAGGCACCAAGTTTGCGACTGTTTTGCTCGTCTTGCAAAACACTCGCAAACTGGTGCACTCGTAAACCGAGGTACCACTGTACTAATGTGTATAAGATCCATCTCGCCACATGTATCATCCTTCAACACCTGTCCAAGCCCTCTGATGTTTGATTTAACTCATAGCTGTTGGCCAGTGCCTATATTGCATCAAAAGAAACACATTCCTACTAGAATGGCTTGTAGTTGGGAGCAAATGAAAGTATCTCATGCACCTGTGGCTGCAGAATGCTGATGAGAAATAGCAAATTCCACCACTTATGAGAACTGTTAGGATGCAAGGAAACAAAAGTGAAGGTGAGGATGGGATTTGAACCAGGGTGCTTGAGAAGATGGACAAGGCGTAATAGAGCACATTAACCAGGCGATCCACAAATGTCATCTTGCTGTCAGAGGGAAGGTTTCCTCTCATCACTGCTTAGGATGTCCCAGCCATGGTAAGTTGAAAATAGGTTTGCCTGGAAAGGGAAATGTGCACCTTACAAATGGCAAAGTCCACCATGTAGACCCTGTTATAAGACCTAATAGGAAGCTGCTAGGACCTTATTAAAATGAGCAAAGGTGGGAGTTGAACCGGGGAGTTTGAGAGGTTGGACCAGGCACATTAACCTGGTGAGCCAGAAATGCTTTCTTTGTGCTTATTGTGACATGATAGTTAATGAGATGATACAAAGGCAGCTCAGTCACGTATGATATGAAAGGGTGGTGAGACCCGTCTAAGCAGAAGCTGCTGTAGCTCTATGGGTTAAACTCCTGTGCTAGTCGTATAGCGGTTGTGAGTTCTACACCCAGCACATCTTTTAATTGTGATATAATACCTTGAAGGTGCTAGATAACAAACCGTACAATAGCAATTTTGATTTGCTTATACTGCTTCTTATAGGCAGTTAATTCTGCTAGGAGACAAAACACTGCTGTTTTATATATTTTTTCTTCATGATTTCAGAAATGTATACTTTACCATTATAAAAACTAACAAAGTATGCCATGTTTAAAAGGAGAAATATAAGATGAGTTGAACTCAAATTCTTAGCATGGAAGGGGGAAAAGTTTATTTTTCTGCTACACAGAAAGTTGTACAGTAATGTTATAATCAACTCCTATAAGAAGTGGAAAGCATCATCAAGGTGCACCTGGAAGGTAGATATGCCACAAGTAAAATACAGGCCGGGAGTTGAACCCACAACCCCCGGAAGATCGGTACAGCGCCTTTACTCACTGAGCTACAGCACCTTTCACTCCAATGTCTCTGGCTCCCTTGTCATATCATACCTTAGTGAACTGCTAAGGTAAAAGCAGCTTAGCTATCATCTCATAGTAGGCTGAGACAAAAGAGTGGTAGCTCAATGGTTAAAAGCGCTGCTTTCACTGAGCCCCAAACCCATATTTCCAAGTATGGTTGAATACTGTCGCACACCCGGTACTGGCTGGTCAGAATGGCTACCGGGCTGTGCGCAAGACTCCAAAATCCAGACGTGCCTTTTTCAGGTGAAAAGTCCTGCTGGTGTTCCAATATCAGCTAGTCTATAAAGAAAACAAGTTAGCTGAATGTTCAATGAAAAATAGAAGTGCTTTATTTGACAGTAGCGTGGAAACCAACACTGTAGCTACATTCAAAGTCCACATTCAAAGAATAGCAAGTTCAAAACAAAACCAAAATACAGGTCAAAGGAAATGGCTAATAAGTCAGCCAAGGTCTGAGCAGCCCTTTCTCCAGGGTATATCACTACTAGTCTTAATTAGCTCTTAGTCTCAGACAAGGAAAACCATAACTGCAAAGGTAAGTCAATTTACTTCTTTCAGCATACTGTGGTAGCCTGGAATTGTACAGGCTTCCCTAGTTCAGGTAAGCTGGCGGGGGTGGGGAGTTGCTGAATCCACTTCAAAAAAACTTGCCAGAAAATGGCCCCACAATCCCAACCCAGGATCTTTTGTGGATTCAATCCCCTCAACTCCCATTAACCTCAATCAGTAGCAAAATCTTCTTTTCACATGAGGGAAAAACAAAATCTCCACATTCAAAAACACAGTTCAGTCCTTCCCTAATTGAAGAGAGTTCTTCAGGAGTGGAGCTTTTAACAATGCTTCCCACTCACAAGCAGTTAGCACAAGTCCCAAACAAAATGCAGTGCCAAAAACACAAAAAGAAACTTAGCTTTCCTCCAAGGGAATTTCCTCAGGCTCCCAGGTAAGGTCCATAGGTTCCTCAGTCTGTAGACCATCAAGCAGACTTGGCAGAGACGGCTCATCCAGATCTCATCTCAACCTCATTCTCGGTTTGGAACCTGGAAGCACCTGGCCATGAGTCTCCTTCCAGAGCTGGATCCAGACTGCCTTTACTCAGCTTGCTCTGCTCTATTTGTCCAGCCTTCAGAGAGCCACGCCCTACTACTCTGTATGGGGGTTGGGCAGCCTGGTTCTGAGCTTTCTGCTGTTTTTCTATTAGCCTAAGCAGATGGGGGCTGGGCTGGATAGGAGCTTGTCTCCTATGGGAAGTTTTAACAGGAGCAGCTCTAGGTTTAGAGAACCTTATGCTCTCCTCTGGTTTCCCCTTCTCCCAGACCTCTTGTTCTAGGGCGCCCTTGCCAATGACAGAGCTCTGGGAACTGTTTGTAGAAGGGCTGCTGTACTGGTCTGCTCTCCTAAAAGTCAGGAGTTTTTGTCCCTTCTCTGGCACAAACCTAACTCTGGTGCCGGGTTTGTGACAATACATGTGATGTGGAGTCCAAAAGTGCTGTTTTGATCGAACGCAAGCTCCATTTTTCTAATGTCCAACCCAGACCATGCTCACACACTAATCTTCATTCTAAGCACTGTACTAATGGATGTATGACTGTAAGTAATCTGTTCCGTTTAGGCGTCATATGTGGAAAAGCAGTGTTCTTTGCCCTTAACGATCGGCGTCATTTGTGCTGCAATTCCTTAATACATATTTGATATTTGTTTTCTATCAGAAAACCTTCCAAATCTTTAGGCATTCCTTTGCTTAAACTTATTTGAGTTGATCCTTAAAATGATCTGCACCAATTCTCAGTAGCCTGTTCTCTGTCATCCTAGACCCCCGCCCCCACCCCAACACACACTCCTGCAGCATAACATCCTAACCTTAACTCTAACTATGAAAAACAGCAAAGTCCACATACATATGTATATATACATACATACCACTTTGAGAGCTAATAGGAAGCTGTGAAAAAGAGGTATGCTGATGGTGGGATTTGAACCAGTGACCTTGAGAGGTTGGACCAGGCGCATTAACCTGGTGAGCCAGAAATGCTTTCTTTGAGTTGAGTGTGACATGATAGCTAATGAGATGATACATAGGCAGATCAGTCAAGTATGATATGAAAGGGTGGTGAGATGGACCTAAGTAGAAGCTGCTGTAGCTCTATGGGTAAATATGCTGTGCTAATCGTCCAGAGGTTGTGAGTTCTACACCCAGCGCATCTTTTAATTGTGACATACTACCTTGAAGGTGCAGATTGATGATGTCACAATGAGGTCAGTTTTGTGCATCTGAAGAGCTCCATTTTGCAATGAGGGAAGATGAATGTTAAGGTGTGTATCTGTTTATTCTCTTTTTAAGTGCTGAGGAATGAAGTAATGTGTGCAATAATGATATGTGTTTGCTGTTCTTTCTTTGCTTTCAAAAAAGAGCCGATTGCAGTGCTGTTTGTTGAGAAAAAAAGGGGGTTGTTTTTAAACAGGAAAGCCATGTGTAAATTATATTATTGTTTGGGCAGAAATGTACTTTGTTATTCATGCAATATAATGTGTTTTATTGATATGGTGTCATTAAATTTATTAGGACAGAGAAAAGATGAAAATTACCTTTTCAAACTCTCTATTGGAATTATTGTTGCAAAAGCACAAAGGACGTCTAACTCGCGTCTAACAGGGAGCCGGAATTATGAAAGTTGAAACTACATTGAAATGAAGCAAAATCCACGTTAGACCAGCGTTTCTTATGCCTACAATATAGACGATATTTAGACGCGGTCTGCTGCCTAAGTAGCGTCTAAGTAGTGCCTGCCCATCACCACTCCCACGTTACGCCCAATTCACGCCCACGTCTACATATGTAGACGTGACTATGCTTTCCTTAGACATCTATCCTTCGTCTATCTTTTTTGGACGTCTACCTACGTATAACTCCCAATTAACGCTTATTAAGACCCTTAACTCCGTAATTATTCAATTACTGCAGACGTCTAAAGCACGCCTAAGTTTAGACGTATTATAGAGAATTTACCCCTTAATGTTTTATATCCTACATTGCAGGGGGATTTCCTTGACACAGCCCTTAGGGGCGAAACGTAGGACTACGTCGGAGTGCTTACCCCCACCCGCGTAGTATAGATGAGTATATTACTTTAATACAAATATTTAAAACTAGAATAAAATGACTATAAGAGACCAATGACGATTAGGGATACCGATATTCTGTATGATCTAAAAGTTTAGTGGCATACAGATGGTATCACTGAGGTCTGTGAGTTATAAAGTATTAAGATAAACCTATTTAAGATTCTCCTATTGTTATTTATGCTGGCTGGCTTTAGTGGAGATCTAAAATAAATAGAGTCAGTTGCTAAGTTGTAATGCCAGAAGTGGCATTAGGTGTTGTAAAGCACCTTTGTAGGCATGATTTACATAAAAAGTAGGCCTTGAAATACCTGACCTACATATCCGATGTCCATCTTTCCCAAAGGCACAATTCTCTAAGCGGCCACGCTATTTATAGAATCCGGGCCTTTTGTTTGTTTCTTCGGTATTCCGTACCTAAGAGTCTGGTTTATTT
This sequence comes from Geotrypetes seraphini, assembly GCF_902459505.1. Classification (NCBI taxonomy): domain Eukaryota; kingdom Metazoa; phylum Chordata; class Amphibia; order Gymnophiona; family Dermophiidae; genus Geotrypetes; species Geotrypetes seraphini. The sequence continues at coordinate 319,144,155 of NC_047087.1, forward strand.
TCTATGTATTTTGTTTCTAATCTGCAGTCTGTTTTTAACTAGATGATGGTCTGTGTTTTCCTTATATAATCACAGTGAAGGATATTTTTTTTTAACATGTAGATTTGTGTAGGATTCTGTAGCAGTCTGGCTTGTTCTTTTTTCCTAACTGGGGTTCTAAAATATTTGCAGTGCTGACTTTTCATAGATAGGGTTGATGCAGTTTGAGTTCTTGAATTTGGTGTGTGTGTTAATAAGGCACTCTTCTGATAGTGTGAGTGTGTGAATGTATGAATAGTGGGAAGGAGTGTGCTCTTGTGTGCCCTCTTTTGAAAAGAGCGGTAGTTCCTTTCATCTAGCTGCCCCCTATGCCTGGAATAAATTACCTGAGTTTGTCCACCAAGACCCTTCCCTTGTTTAAAAGCAGACTGAAAACCCAACTTTTTGATATTGCCTTCAATCCATAACCCTACTCTCCACTGCCCACCACCCCAGCCAGCAGATCAACCATTCCCCCCATCTGTATCCTCCACCCTGGCATCCTGTTTGTCTGTTTAAATTGTAAGTTCTTTGATCAGGGAATGTCTTTTGTGACTGTACAGCGCTGCGTATGTCTGATAACACTATAGAAATAATTAATAGTAGTAGTAGTTCAAGGATTGAGAGATGTGAAGTCCTGGTGAAAGCTAGCCTGCGAATCTGTGATCATTACCCAAAATGATACAGAACCAGAGTGAGATAAATGGCTTTTTTGCAGTTCTCTAGAGGTGTATCTTGTACTGGCTTTGGAAACCACCCTCTCTTCCATTCCTCCTTAGTCTCCTGTGTGTGAATTCAAGATAGAGTAGGACAGGCACGTGAAATCTCATAGGAAGAGGAAAAGAGAGTGGATGCTTTGGATAGGTCATTTCGCCTTTATTTGCCATCATGTTTCTATGTTTCTCCCACGACATTGATATTTTTTCTTCCCTTTCAATCTTTACAGCTACTTAACTTGTACATTTTCTTGGTTTTCCTTGATTTCCATGTCCTAGGTTATTTGCATGATGTATTTGCTGACATTTTTCCCCTTCTCCCTCTTTTAAATATGCTCTGTTGTATGTAATATCTCTGACTTTTTTTTCTAACATAGTAGATGATAGCAGATAAAGACCCAAATGGTCCATCCAGTCTGCCCAACCTGATTCAATTAAAATTTTTTAATTTTTTTTCTTAGCTCTTTCTGGGTAAGAATCCAAAGCTCTACCCGGTACTGTGCTTGGGTTCCAACTGTCGAAATCTCCGTTAAAACCTACTCCAGCCCATCTACACCCTCCCAGCTACTGAAGTTCTCCCTAGCCCATCCCCCACCAAACGGCCAGACACAGACCGTGCAAGTCTTTAGTTCAATATTTAATATTATTTTCTGATTCTAGATCCTCTGTGTTCATCCCACGCTTCTTTGAACTCGGTCACAGTTTTACTCTCCACCACCTCTCTCGGGAGCGCATTCCAGGCATCCACCACCCTCTCCGTAAAGTAGAATTTCCTAACATTGCTTTTGAATCTACCAACCTCAAATTATGTCATCTGGTTTTACCATTTTCCTTTCTCTGGAAAAGATTTTGTTCTACGTTAATACCCTTCAAGTATTGAACGTCTGAATCATATCTCCCCTGTCCCTCCTTTCCTCTAGGGCAGGGGTGTCAAAGTCCCTCTTCGAGGGCCGGAATCCAGTCGGGTTTTCTGGATTTCCCCAATGAATATGCATTGAAAGCAGTGCATGCAAATAGATCTCATGCAGATTCATTGGGGAAATCCTGAAAACCCGACTGGATTCTGGCCCTCGAGGACCGACTTTGACACCTGTGCTCTAGGGTATACATATTCAGGGCTTCCAGTCTCTCCTCATACGTCTTCTGGCGCAAGCCTCCTATCATTTTTGTTGCCCTCCTCTAGACTGCTTCAAGTCTTCTTACATCCTTCGCCAGATACGGTCTCCAAAACTGAACACAATACTCCAAGTGGGGCCTTACCAATGACATGTACAGGGGCATCAACATCTTCTTCCTTCTACTGGCTACGCCTCTCTTTATACAGTCCAGCATCCTTCTGGCAGCAGCCACTGCCTTGTCACACTGATTTTTTCGCCTTTAGATCTTTGGACACTATCACCCCAAGGTCCCTCTCCCCGTCCGTGCATATCAGCTTCTCACCTCCCAGCATATACGGTTCCTTCCGATTATTAATCCCCAAATGCATTACTCTGCATTTCTTTGCATTGAATTTTAGTTGCCAGGCATTAGACCATTCCTCTAACTTTTGCAGATCCTTTTTCATATTTTCCACTCCCTCTTCGGTGTCTACTCTGTTACAAATCTTGGTATCATCTACTGTCTTCTTTCCTTTTAATTTTATGGTGTCCTCTTCGTTAGCCTGCAGACCACCTTATATATTCACAGGAAAGGTGTCATAGAAGATTTTAATAAACCATAACTATAATTATATCCTTCAAATGTCTTGTTGAAAAGTTCTGTTTAAATTCAGATATTAGTTGTGTGTATTTTACTCCAGTGGTCAGAGCAGCAGATCGCAAGGAAATGGAGTGCAAACATCTGAAGTGTAATGCAGCTGCTTCTTTTGCAGGTGGTGGAGGGAAGCGCAAAGGAAGGAGCAAAAAGTGGAAGGAGATCTTGAAGTTTCCTCATATCAGTCAGTGCGAGGATCTCAGGAGAAAAACAGGTGAGAAGTTGTTTGCTTTCTTATGATGCTTCAGGTTTCAGACACTGACTCCTATAGGCAGGTTGTGTTTAGTCTTCACAAATGTACAGTAATGGAAAAATAATGGAAGGTTTGGTACAAACCCAATTGATGAACTACCTAGATCAGTTCTCGCTGCTACATGAAACCCAGTCAGGCTTCAGACCGCTGCTTAGTACGGAGACGGTGATTGCAGCGATCCTAGATTACATACGCAACTTATTCAGCAAGGGTCACAAAGCTTTAGTCATGCAATTCGACATGAGCTCGGCCTTCGACTTGGTGGATCACAAAAAATTACTACAATGCTTAGACGCAATCGGCATCGGAGGCGAGGTGCTGGACTGGTTTCGAGGATTCCTTACGACCCGCACCTATCAAGTGCGCTTCAATTGTAACCTCTCCAAAATATGGAGAAACCCATCAGGCGTACCACAGGGGTCCCCACTATCCCCACTCCTCTTCAACGTCTACATAGCTTCACTGGGTACGCAGTTATGCAGACGACTTCACAATCATTATCCCGTTTACTACCTCGCCCTCCGAAGTCACCCCCACAGCAACTGAAGCGCTAAACATGATGGAACAATGGACCACAGATTTCAAACTAAAGCTCAATTCAGAGAAAACTAAATTCTTTATAGCCTCGCCACACGTACATAACACGACAAAATCACTACACATTAACAATCTTAACTACCCTATTCAACCAACGATGAAGATTCTAGGAGTAATACTAGACCAAGGACTAACCATGAAAGACCATATAGACTCCCTAATCAAAAGAGGGTTTTTCACTCTCTGAAAACTTAGGTCCATTAAGGCGTACTTCCACACTTCAGCCTTCAGAATTCTAGTACAATCCCTAATACTAAGCCACCTAGATTATTGCAACATCACCCATCTGACAATCCCCCAGAAGCAAATGCAAAGACTACAACTGATACAAAACGCAGCAGTCAGGATGATTCTCGGGTTGAAGAAGTCCGACCACATAACCCCTTCCTACAGACTCCTACACTGGCTGCCGATGAAGGCACGCACGACGTTCAAGCTAGGATGTCTCTGCTTCAAGGTATTAAACGGTCTAGCCCCTAAATATATTACAGACCTCTTCTCATTCCCAACCAACAGACATGAAAGAAAAACACACCTGAAATTTGTCTCCCCTCCGGCTAGAGGGTGTAAATATAAGAGATACCATCAACAACTGCTATCGTACCAGGCAGCCACATGGGGTAAAGACTTAGAAAAACTAATTGCACACACAAACAACTATGGCGAATTTAGGAAACACCTAAAAACCTACCTGTTCTTGAAATACCTAGGCAACGAACCAGAACATCAGCCCCCCTCATAATACCACCACATACCCGATCCTGTAAATTGTAAACCCCAACCCTAATCACTAACCATGAACACTCCATTCAATTCATGGAATATTTCTAAATTTGTGTTAGCAGCATGGCACTTCCTGGTCTTGCAGCACACAAACTGTTGTTAATATTATTAATGTTGGAATTACCAGATGTACAATGCTATACCCTTTAATTCGCTGTATGTACAGTTTCTCTTTATTGTATTTACAGTTTCTCTTTATTGTAAACCACTTCTCTTTATTGTAAACCGCCTAGAAGTCGCAAGATTGTTGGCGGTATATAAGAATAAGTAATGGACCTCTGGGTGTGTTAGGGGTCCCATATTTATGACCAGTCTTCCCTCCCAATGCTTTCTTAGCAGCTGCACCCGTGAATGTTCCCAGATGCTTGCCTGCTCTAGGAGATTGCAGATATGGAAAACAAAGATATGGGGGAGGGGGATCGTGACTGCCGCAACCTGGTAGGTGTGGCAAGGGGGGCACTGACCTCTAGGGGTTGCCAAGAGCCTCCGTAAGTTGTGCTTACCTGTTGGGCCAGCTGAAGGACTATGATGTCTCTTGCTTCCCCACCTCCTTCATCTCTCCTCCACACTGCTTCCATTGCTGTGTCTGCCTCCTTCCCTCCATGCGAGGCGGAATCTTTCTCCCTTCCCTCTTCTGGCTGTGTTCTAAATTTACTCTGAGTTTCTCCAGTAGCATTAACAATGGATGCAGGCTAACTTAAGCATTCCTTCAGTTGTGTTCTTCCCTCCTTTGAAGGAGTTTCCTATTTCTATGAGGGCGGGATGAGACTGAGGGAGGGCCTGTAGCAGCCTGCATCCATTGTCAGTTCTGCTAGAGAGACACAGAGCAGATGGGAGAAGGAAGCTAGGACTAAAACTAGTGGCTGAAAAGGGGGGCAGATGGGAGAAAGAAATGAGGCTGGAACTGGGGGCTAAAAAGCAAGGGAAGGTGGTGACTGAAAGGGAGGAGCAGGAGAGAGAAAGAGGCTGGGGCTGGAACTGGAAATTGAAAAGGACAGGTGGAAGGAGGAGGCTGGGACTGGAACTGGAAATTGAAAAGGACAGGTGGAAGAAGGAGGCTGGGGTTGGACTTGGGGAGGTGAGTTGGAGAAGGAGGCTAAGACTGAAACGGTAGGCAGAAAAATTGGGGGGAGGGGGCCAGGTGGGAGAAAGGATGGGAGTGAAAAGGGGGATCAGATGAGAATAGAGACTGAGGCTGGAACTGGGGGCTGAAATTGGGGGCAGGTGAGAGGAGCAGGTTGGTACTTAAAAGGGGGGTGGGTGTGAAAAGGGACTGGGGCTAGACCTGAGACTAAAAAGGAGGGGCCAGGTGGAAGAAGAAGGCTGGGGTGGGTATAGATGGGAGAAAGAGGCTGAGACTAAATGGAAGAAGGGGCTGAAAATACAGGAGGGCAGGTCGGGGGAGGAGGAAGAGGCTGGGACTTAAATGGGGGTTCAGATGGGAGTAGGGACTGAACATTAGAATAGCCTTACTGGGTCAGATCAATGGTCCATCAAGCCTAGTAGCCCGTTCTCATGGAGGCCAATCCAGGACACTAGTACCTGGCCAAAACCCAAGGAGTAGCAATATTCCATGCTACCGATCCAAGGCAAGCAGTGGCTTTCTTCCATGTGTGGCGAGAGTGTGGCGCAGTGGTTAAAGCTACAGCCTCGGCACCCTGGGGTTGTGGGTTCAAACCCACTTTGCTCCTTGTGACCCTGGGCAAGTCATTTAATCCCCCCAATGCCCCAGGTACATTAGATAGATTGTGAGCCTGCCGGGACAGACAAGGAAAAATGCTTGAGTACCTGAATAAACTCATGTAAGCCGTTCTGAGCTCTCCTGGGAGAATGGTATAGAAAATTGAATGAATGAATAAATAAATGTCTTTCTCAATAATAGACTATGGACTGAAACTAGACTTGGGGGCTGAAAAGGAAGGGGGAGGGTGGAAGAAGGAGCCTGGGGCTGGGGAGGGCAGATAGAAGAAGGAGCTAGAGCTGGCGCTGAACCTGGTGTTGTAAGTGGGACAGATAGGAGGAGGCTGGGGCTTGTAAATGGCCCTGCAAGGGGGGTTGATGCTGGCAGATGCTAGGGAAAGATGCAAAAAGGCTGATGCTAGGGCTGGGACAGAGAGAAGGTTAGCTCCATGTGGATCTAAGGGTGGAGGGCTGATGTAGGGACTGGGAAAAGTAAGAGAAGAGCAGATAACTATGTGGGAGAGAGAGAGAGGCAAGGACAGGTGAAGATGGATGGGTACTGGAGGAAAATGAGGTACTGTTAAGGTAAATAAAATATTGGAGAAGGAAGTAAGTGGATGGATGCTGGAGAAGAGGCAGAAATAAAGGATGATGGGGAGAAGAGATGAGAGGATGAATGGGTGAGGGACAAAGGAAGGGGACAAATCTTTGAAGGAGATGAGAGAGGATGTAAGTGAAGGGAAAATGGGAATCTGTGTAAGGGGATAACACACAAAGGGACTGGAGTGGAGAGGGGATGAAGACATGGAAAGAACTGGGATTGAAAGGAGTGAGAGGCAGAGAAGATAAGTTGGGGAGGCAATGAATATATAGAGAGAAGATAAAATACATGGAAGAACAAGAGAAGTAGAAATGATAGAACTAGGGAGGTAAGCGCAGGAAGTAAAAAGCTTGTAAGTAGGTGAAAGATGGAGACGGAGGAATAAAACCTAGCTAGATGTAGATTAAATAAGCAGATGAATTAGATATAAGGGAAGAAGGCTGTGAACAGCAGTGTATGGAAATTAGATTCTCTAAAAGGACTTCCCTGACAATCACTCCCAAGTCTCTTTCTGCTACAGTTCTTGTCAGGATCTCGCCATTTAGGGTGTAGATCTTGCATGGATTCTGGCTTCCCAGGTGCAATGCAAAGTCATGCACCTGGGAAGCCAGAATCCATGCAAGATCTACACCCTAAATGGCGAGATCCTGACAAGAACTGTAGCAGAAAGAGACTTGGGAGTGATTGTCAGGGAAGACATGAAGTCGGCAAACCAAGTGGAGCAAGCTTCATCCAAAGCAAGGCAAATCATAGGTTGCATACGCAGGAGTTTCATCAGCCGTAAACCTGAAGTCATTATGCCACTATATAGATCCATGGTGAGACCGCACCTGGAGTACTGTGTGCAATTCTGGAGGCCGCATTACCGCAAGGATGTGCTGAGACTGGAGTCGGTCCAGAGAATGGCCACCAGGATGGTCTCGGGACTCAGGGAGCTCCCGTACGAGGAGCGGTTGGGGAATTTGCAGCTCTACTCACTCGAGGAGCGTCGAGAGAGGGGAGACATGATCGAGACATTCAAATATCTCACGGGCCGCATCAAGGTGGAAGAAGACATCTTCTTCTTCAAGGGTCCCGCGGCAACAAGGGGGCATTCGTGGAAAATCAGGGGCGGGAAACTGCACAGTGACACTAGGAAGTTCTTCTTCACTGAAAGGGTGGTTGATCGCTGGAATAGTCTTCCACTTCGGGTTATTGAGGCCACCAGTGTGGCGGATTTTAAGGCCAGATGGGATAGACATGTGGGATCTATCCGCAAAGATAGATAGTGAGGATCACTGGGGTGGGCAGACTTGATGGGCCTTGGCCCTTATCTGCCGTCTATTTCTATGTTTCTATGACTTTGGAGACAGCCAGCAAGAGAATGTAGTAGAGATTGGGACCAACCCAAAATGGTCAAACAGTGGTACAAAAAATTGGATTTTGATATTAAGTGAAATGAGTGTTGTCAGATTTGAAAATGTAGATTTCTTCTATTTTGTTCTGTACAGGACGAAATGTCTTTGTTTCTCTCTTTTCAGTGTTCTGCCGTACACAGTCTGGTTTCTTGGGGTTTTAGTTTTCTATCTAGGTATGTTTTCTGATCTTTAGAATCTTGTTAACTAGATGGCAGTCTGTGATTTTTCTTCTATAAACACAGAAGATTCTTTTAACATGTAGATTCTATGTATGATTGTTCTCTTTTCCCAGCTGGAGCTGTTCTGATTTTGTAAAATATTTGCAGTGCTGATTTTTATAGGTAGAGATTTTACAGTTTGTAATTGCAGAGGATTCTTGTGCGATATAGATTCTGTTTTTCCATTTGGAGGTGTTCTAAAATATTTGCAGTGCTGCCGTTTCATAGATACGATTAGTTCAGTTTATAATCACAGGGTTGAGGGGTTCTTGTAACATGTAGATTCTATGTATTATTGATCTCTTTTTCCAGCTGGAGGTGTTCTAGAAGTGTTTCTCAACTTCTTCAAGCCAAGTACCCCCTAAGTCTAACAAATATAAAATGAGTACCCCTTCCCAAGCTCTGCCCTTGATCCCACTCCTATAACAATAGTACTAATTTTAATGCAATTTCTTCCATTCATTTTTCATAAACACACAAAATAATCTTCTTAACAATACATAATGGTAACCACAAAATTAAAAAACACAAAGCATACTGCGTGTAGAGAAAATGTTAATTATCATTTATATATTTTTTCAAAGAGGTCAAGGCAGATGATTTTAAAATATGCAATCCCCAAAAAAACTCAGATACAATGATAATAAATAGTAACACTTTCACTTGAATTAATGCATGATGTCAAATTATGTGGTACCAGAACACCACAGGCTCTACAATAAATTAACCAGAAGGAAAAAGCCTCAGAAAAGGGCCCTCCCACCTCCACAAAAAGTGGTTTATTAAAGGTGGTTGAGTGGTCACCTCATTTGCAAAAAAACCTTCATCAAAATTGAGAAGATGCTGTGCTGTAGAAAACTCAAAAAGATAGAAGAAAAAATTATTCAACTTATCTTCAGCTGATTGGTACACCGACGGTGGCCAGCGTTTCACAAATCTGTTGCCTCAGGGTGTAGCACGACCGATCAGACTTTAAAGTAGGACACTGAATGCTGTTTTTGTTTTTTGAGATTTTTTATTTTTGTTTTTTGGAACATGTAGACAAACATGATTTAATGAGACAGAGTCAGCAAGAGTTCAGCCGAGAGAGATTTTGCCTCACCAATTTGCTTGACTTCATTGAAGGTGGGAATAAACATATGGATAAAGGTGAGCCAGTTAATATAGTATATCTAGATTTTCAGAAAGCTTTTGATAAAGTTCCTCATGAGAGGCTCCTGCGAAAATTAAAGTGTCATGGGATAGACGGCAAAGTTCAGTTGTGGATTAGGAATTGGTTATCAGATAGAAAACAGAGGGTAGGGTTAAATGATCATTTTTCTCAATGGAGGAGAGTAAACAGTGGAGTGCCGTAAGTCTGTACTGGGACCGGTGTTATTTAACTTATTTATAAATGATCTGGAAATTGGAACGACGAGTGAGGTGAATAAATGTGCAGACGACACTAAACTGTTCAAAGTTGTTAAAACGCATGCGGATTGTGAAAAATTGCAGGCAGGCCTTAGGAAATCAGAAGACCGGGTGTCCAAGTGGCAGATGAAATTTAATGTGAACAAATGCCAAGTGATGCACATTGGGAAGAATAACCCGAATCACAGTTACCAGATGCTAGGAATTATTAATAAAGGGATGGTTAACAAGACTAAGAATGTTATAAATATCCATCTATCGCTCCATGGTGCGACCTCATCTGGAATATTGCATTCAATTCTGGGTTTCTTATCTCAAGAAAGATATAGTGGAAGTAGCCAGATGAGATCCAAGATGGCTGCTGGCTGGACACGTTGAGAGGACCGCTCTAGAGCTCAGTTTGGTTAATACTTAAATTTCTCTTTAACGGTAAATTTACTTACTTACGATGCCGAAACGGAGGGGCTGGAGTGTGGCTGGCACCTCGTGGAGCACTGGGGTGACTGTTTTTGGCAATATCTAGGAGCTCTTCAGACGGATGCAGGGAGTTTCAATGGAGTCAGAGAGCAGCCCACTGAGGATGCAGGGACTGGATGAGACCGTGGTGGTTCCTCCTGGGCTAGAAATAATGCTTAGCCCCGACGTAAGGGTGCCGCCCCCACGGCCTCAGATTACCAGCTCTCCAAGGGGCGTGGAAGCCCTGGAGGTTAGGGTGTTTCACTCTCCTGAGGCGAGCATTGTTAACAGCGGAGAGTCTGGAGGTTGGAGCTCCTACTCAAGGGAACCCAATTGAAGAGTCTGGGGCAAATTAAGCGTCAGAGGACAGATTGAGCCAAGGGGGAAAATGACACATAATTCCACAGTTTGGTTGTGAGCACTCTTTCACTACTCAATCTTTATGGTTCAAACAATTTTTATTGATGTAAACAGTAGTGAAAGCAATGCAAAGGCACACAAATGGTGCACAGTACAAACAATGATGCATCAGAGACAACATTATATCAAGCATGTACAGAATAAGAATAACAGCAACAACCCCCCCCCCCCCTAATCTTCTCAGGGCAAGCGAGGCCAGAGGTGATGGAAAGGCACTCCAAGGCCCTGGACTCTGATGAGCCCCGAAGAAGCCACACCACCCCCATCCCCCACCTATCCCCCAAAGAACATGCCTGTGTCTAAGTGCCAGAACCTTCATAACTCCCCCCCCTAACCCCGCCCCCCAGTGGTACTCTCCACCCTGCTCCACCATTGCTCACCATTGCTCTCTCATCCCTAAATACTGAGCGCCCAGATTAGGACACCCATCTTAAAACCTCACTGCGTCCCCTAGGATGCAAGGGCTGCAGATATGGCTCCCAGATATTCAAGAACATCATCTTCCGCTTCCGAGACCCTCCCGCATCTCTTGACTCCCAGGTGGCCAACTGATGCAACTGGTTCCGCCAGTGCCAAAATGCTGGAGGGTCCGGGACCGTCCAGCATTGAAGAATATATTTCCTGGCCAGTAAGCTCATCTTCCTGCAGAGAGCCCTGTTTCCTCTAGGTAAATGGCCATAAGCCTCTGGTAAATCCAATATGAAGTGGGCCTGAGTACTGCACAAGACTCTACCAATCAACCCTGACATGTAGGAGATTATACGCCTCCAGAAGCACTGGATAATGGGGCAAGACCAAAAGGCATGCCCCAAAGTGTGTCCCATTTATGACACAGTGGTGTGGGTAGACCTCCACTGTAATACAACTGTGTACAAGTATAAAAGGCATGTAAGGTCACCCTATAATACGTTTCTCGAAACCAAGCACACGGGGTCACCCCAGGCATCACCCACAGGGTACGGGCTACATCCCATTGTCCCAAATTAATCTGCAATTCCCCCTCCCATTTACCCCAAATTAAATGGTAGTCCTTAGCTGGTTGTAGGTCTTGCAGACTAGCATGAATGCTAGACATCGAGAGGGATACCCCATCCTCCTGGGCGAACAACTCCCGCAGTCTGGCCCCCAAATGCTTTCTCAGTTGTGCTCTGTCGAGGGATCCCAAATAATACTCCACTTGATGACATGCGAACTGCGCTCCCCAGGTCTCCCCCACCATAGCCAGCAAATCCGCATGGGCCAACAGCTCCCCATCAGCCCCCAAGAGTTGTTCTAATCGAGAAACTCCTCTCTTTCTCCAAGATAAGTACTCCCGTGATTCCCTACCCGGAGGAAAGGCTGGATTACCCTGCAGTGACTGTCGGATCCCCCCCAGGGCTTGCACAAGCCAACGCCAGGCCGCTTGCAAAGTGCAAAATAACACACTAGTTCTGATAGAAGATGGCAGTGCCTTCCGGGGACTATGGAGTAACGCAAACACATCAAAGGGAGCAAAAAACTCAAGTTCCATCTGAAGAGGAGTGTAACCATTAGACAAATTCACCCAGTCCCCCAAATGACGAAGCAAACACGCATAATTATAAACCCGAACATCCGGTAAACCTAACCCCCTCCTATGCCAATTCTCCAGTATCTGAGACAACTGCAATTTCGGTTTCTTGGCCGCCCAACAGAAACGAGTAACCCCTTTATAAAAGATGCGCAAATCTTTCTTTGTCAAACACAACGGTAGAGTCTGCATCACATACAGCCATTTGGGAAAGATAAACATCTTAACTAAGCAAATGCGCCCCATCAGAGAAAGGGGCAATGCCCGCCAAGTATCCAGCAAGAGCTCCGCCTGTTGCTGAAGCTTGTCCACATTAAGGCGATATAATAGCGGAATCTTCATAGTCATCAGAGTCCCCAAGTACACAAACTGCCCTTGCGCCCAAGTCAACGGAAACCCATTCCTCCATAGGGCCTGAACCGCCACCGAAGATGCCAACGCCTCTGATTTGTCCAAATTTAAGCGGAAACCTGCATAGTCACCATATTCTTTAATGAAGTCCAATAAGGCCATTAAGGAAGGCAAAGGATCCGTTAGGTGTACTAAGATATCATCCGCAAAGACCGATAACTTAAAGGTAGTAGCTCCGATGTCAATCTCCCGGATAGATAGCATGACATATATATCCTGAATAAGGGGGTCCAGTGTGAGCACAAATAATAATGGTGATAAGGGGCAGCCCTGTCTCGTCCCCCTAGAAATCGGGATCCAGTCCATTTCAAAATCTTTCAACACTAATTTAGCCTGGGGCAAGGCATACAATGCTTGCACCGCCGATATAAAAAAAACATCAAAACCATAGGCCGTTAAGGTATCATAAAGAACATCCCACCTCACCCTATCGAACGCCTTTTCTGCACCAAAGTTAACCAGCATAGATGGGAGATTGCGTGCCGCCCGCTGTTCCAAAGATAGAAGCAATTTTCTTACATTTTTAACTATTCTTCCTTTCACAAATCCCACCTGAGCTTCATGGATAAGGGAGGGCAGCACAGTTGCCATCTGATTTAACATAATTTTCGCTAACAGTTTAACCTCCGTATTCAGTAGGAAAATAGGATGATATGAGCCCGCTTGTTCGGGGTCTTTATTCGGTTTAGGTAACACCACATTGCAAGCCGTGTTCAAACCCTCTGGCAAAGCCTCTGCTCCAACCATGATATTAAACATCTGAGCTAGCGGTTGAATTATCTCCTCGCCTAGGATGTTATAAAATTCAATGCGTATACCATCCTCGCACGGCGCCTTCAGCAAAGGACTGTTCCCAATTGCCCAATACACTTTCTAGCGATATAGGCGCATTCAGACGCTTCTTGGCTTTCTCAGAGATACAGGGCAACGTTATCCCATCCAAGTAGGGGCCAACTGATACTCCCTCCTCTGGGGGGGGCATAGAGGTTCTTAAAATAGTGAAAAAATATTGCTCCGATCTCCAGATCGGATGTAACTCTTTCCCCTTGCTCGCTCCTCAGGGCCTGAACCCTACGGCTGAAACCAGGCGGGCCAATAGTTCCCCCCCCTTATTCCCATATCTATAAAGCTTGTACTTATAGTAGGCAAGGGATTTTCGCGCCCGCTGATATAATAGGGAATTGAGGGCCACTTGATATTCCATCAACTCTTGTCTGTGCGTGGGGTCGCCAGACGAGCCATACTTCTTCCGGACCCTAGCTATATCCCTCTCTAGACGCAATTTCCCTGTCGAGAGCTTTTTTCATATGACTGCTGTAACTAAGGGTATCCTCCCTCAATACCGCCTTTGCAGCTTCCCAGAATAAGATGGGGTCCCCCTCCACATGAGCATTATGCCTTTTATAGTCTTTCCACGAACCCAGCAACCTCTCCCTATAGTTCGGATCCCCATACAAAGCGAGCGGAAACTCCCAGCGCCACACCCCTGGAGGCCCCCCTCCCTCCTTCCACCTCACATGAACCCAAGTGTGATCTGATATTGTATATGGACCTATATCCGCCTGCTCCAGGTCCCAAAACACCGGTTCTGTCACCCAAATATAGTCTATGTGGGACCGAGTACTGTGCGCCCGGGACATATGGGTGTAATCCCTCTCGTCGCCATGCAGCACCCTCCAGGGGTCGATTAACTCCAGGTTATCACTAAATTTTGGCGCTCCCTCTCCCCTATCCTTCACTACTCAATCTTTAATAAGTTTGGATAAGCCCTCAGAGGTAAGCCTGGACTCTATAAGGGATCTCATGGCCTGCTTGGTGAAGACCATAAGTCCCAACTTTCAATATATTGAAAGGAAATTGACTGAATATTCTAAAGAACTAAAACACTTGAAAACTGAAGTATCTGTCTCTAATTCTGCTGTGCAGAAACTTGAACAGGAAATAAGAACTACTAAACTACTACAAGAGAACTTAATGAAAGATAATATTAATCTTAGGAAAAAAATGGAAATGCTTGAGAATGCCTAGGGAAATGCTCAAGAGATATCTGTTGGGAATATTGGGAATTTTGGAAGATACATTACCTCCATTTTCTCTGGTATATTATTTACCTGATAAAAATCAACCTCAACAGCAAAAAAGTTCTCCAGATCAAGAGTTAATGAATGTATCAGAATTGTTGGCGACATCAGATAAAGAGGCAACAGTGCCAGCTACTTTGATTATATCCCTATCTCTTTCAATTGATAAAGCATGGTTGTTGAAACTTTTCTTTAAAAATAGAAAGAAGGAATTTATTGGCTTTAAAGTACAGATGTTCCCTGATCTTTCATGAGAGACGCCGAAGCATCGCCGTGAATTTCTTTTGATGAAACCTGGGGTTATATCCATGGGTGCTACTTTTTACCTACAGCATCCTTGTAAGTGCATTGTTTTTTAAAAAATAATTTTTATTGATAATGCAACCAAAATCACAGCAAGCAACAAAAGTGATGAGACAAAGTTATACAAAAACAGTGCCACCAATCCAGGAATGGCAACCGTAAACAAAGTAAGACAGCAAAGCCCAGCCCACTAACACAAGACCCATGGTAAACAAGGGTACAATAGGAGAGCCTGGGACAAACGATGGGGCAATTATGCCCCTCTGGAGACCTGGCCAAGGCTGCAATAACAATTTTTAGTAGAAAGAACAGACACCCCTCACATACGCGCATCCATTTCAACATGCAGCAGCCAACCAAGCGTACTGTAAGTGCATTGTGTGCTACTGCATTGTTAAATATGTCTTTTTCAAACCTAGTCAGTGGACAACTTTTTTGGCATTATTCCGCCTAGAAATAGAAAAATCTTGAGCCTTAGTGATTTAAATATGAGATTCCGTACTAAGCGCTATAGCCTTTATTATGCTTTAAATATATACTTATAGTATTTTCTTTTCATTTCGCTAAATTTTATTAACTTGTATCCTTTTTGAGGACTTGAGCATAATTGGCTAAAGTTATTTTTCTCTTGTTTGGATTGTTAAAGTTTATACTTTGATGTAATGAAATATGTAATGGCTAATATTTGCTTTCTGTACAAGTGAATACTTGCTACTTCTGTTTCAAAATCAATAAAAAAGAAAAAGATATAGTGATGCTAGAAAAGGTTCAAAGAAAGCGACCAAGATGGTAAAGGGGATGGAACTCCTCTCATATGAGGAAGACTAAAAAGGTTAGGGCTCTTCAGCTTGGAAAAGAGATGGCTGAGGGGGAGATATATGTTTGAAGTCTACAAAATCCTGAGTGGAGTAGAACGGGTACAAGTGGATCGATTTTTCACACTGTCAAAAATTACAAAGACTAGGGGACACTCGATGAAGGTACAGGGAAATACTTTTAAAACCAATAGGAGGAATTTATTTTTTTTTTCCACTCAGAGAATAGTTAAGCTCTGGAACATAGCTGGTTTTAAGAAAGGTTTGGACAATTTCCTGGAGGAAAAGTCTCTAGTCTGTTATTGACAAAGACAGGGGGGAAGCCACTGCTTGCCCTGGATCGGTAGCATGAAATATTGCTACTTCTTGGGTTTTGGCCAGGTACCAGTGACCTGGATTGGCCACCGTGCGAATGGGCTACTGGGCTTGATGGACCATTGGTCTGATCCAGTAAGGCTATTCTTATGTTCCCTTCCTCTCATCCCAAAAGAAGCATATCCCTTCTCCCCCATCCATGTCAAGTATTTCTCCACACCCAACCAGCTAGCCTTACCAACTCTCTCCATTTTCCCCAAATCCCTCAGTCCAGTATTGCTCCCTCTCTTCTCCCCCCACCCCAGTAAGTCAAGCATTTCTCCTCCTCTAACCTTCCTCCTTCTTCAGCCCTACCACTGCCTGACCCAGAATATGGATTCCACACAGGGCCCGGTACCAGAGCTAACTTCAACGAAGGGCCTTCACGTCCATGAGCTCGGGAAGGCCCTGTTGGCTTCACCCACTTTGACACATTTACATCAGAGGAGTGGTACCAACGTGGCCTTATGAGTGGATAAACTGAAAGGCTCTGAATCAGTTAAGCTAGCGCCAGACTGTGGGGCCACCCCAGCTGACCTTGAAGGCGAAGTCAGCCGGGGTGGCACTACAGTCTGGGCAACACCAAGCTAACGCCAGTAATGAAGAGCCCTCCGTCTTCTGCCATGCTCCCGCTGCCTGTTAGGGAGTCCGGAGTCTATACTTAAAGGCCCAGCACTGGCGCTAACTTAACTGACATAGAGCCTTTGAGTCTATTGCTTGTGAGGCCCTGTTGGTACTGCCCCTCTGACACAAACATGTCAAAGTGGGTGGAGCCGACGGTGGAGCACAAGGATGTGAAAGCTCTTTGACTGAGGGGGCATACTGCTAGAGGAAGGGGGGGAGAGAGACCCATGCCGCTAACCCACCCCCTCCCCCCCCCACAAGTGGCTCACATACTCCTAGGGGTAGGCACAATGCGTGTTGAGAAACATTGTTCTAGAATATTTGTAATGCTTCATAGGTAGGATTTGTGCAATTTTCTGTTTGCAAGTTTTTGTTTAGTGTCTTGTAGTGGATGGAGTTTCTGTTGCTTGGGATAGGCACACGAGATCTCAGAGAGAGAGGAAGAGATCATGGTCACTGGAGATGGGTAGACTGGATGGCCATTTAGCTTTAATCTGCCATCATGTTTCCATATTTCATTGATGTGACAACACCAGAGTTTGAACAAAATGTTTCTGTAATTCTTCTTCTGTACCTGTTGCTGCAAGTTTGATTGGTTGATTTGGGAATGTTCCATGTGAATAAATAATTGTACTGTATGGGGTCAATCCTATAGCTGGGTGCCACAATTTATTTAGGTGTACCAATGCTGCTCACTGAGTGCAATTCTATAACAGCAACTGTGCTCCAAAATGCCATTAGAGAATACAAACCTAAGTTGGCATTGATATGCCTAACTGTGAACAGTTCATGGCTAAATGCAGCACTTTAGCATGTAGCTTAGTTCTGTGTATGTCCCTTGGCTTATGCAATAAATCATTATTTCTCAAGTCTTACCTGGATACCCCCTTACCAGTCAGGTTTTCAAGATATCTGCAATGAATAAGCATGAAATGGAGGCAATGTTTGCCAATCGGTATATTCATTGTGGATATTCTGAAAACCTGACTGGCAAGAGGGTGCCTGGGACCAACTTGGGAAACACTGCAGTAAATGACCTTGTGTGCGTAAATTATAGATTAAGTGTGCATTATATGTGTGTAGGTGCCAGTATTGTATTTTATAACACCTGTACACAAATGGTGTCTCTCATAGAATTGGGGGGAGGGGCAGTTCCTGATTTACATAAAATTGACCAAAGGTTAAATTGTTGTGAGAACTTGGAAACTGAAGGTGAAATTGGTTGCAGTGTTTGGGTTCCCCCAAACAAAAAGGCATTCTACTACCCTGTGGTGAGGAGGGTAGAGAGATACTTTGTCAGCGCTAAATAAGTGATAAATAATAGTAGAAGGTTTTTTTTTTTGGGGGGGGGAAGGGAGATTCTAGATATATAGGGGACACCAGAAACCCTTGGATTGACCCTGCCATCAGCCCACACTGCAGGGCCAGCCTTAGGCCTGGTGAGGTCACACAATATACCTGTTTAAACATGGCTTTGGGTTATACCAAATTGTATGCACCTGATTCCTATCTGCCATGGGGAATGTGCTGAGAGAGGAGATGAGAATGGCAGAATGTAATCAAAGACCTATTGACTATCTTATTCTTTCTTATCAATATTGCATCTTGAGATCCCAAAGTGGTACAAATGGGTCTTAACTTGAAGGACAATGAGTATGGAGCCCATAGAGTTGTAATACTGGGGAGCGCTCAATTTGGCAGCAGTGGTATACATCTGTAACATAGGAACCAACTTTTTAGAATAATTTAGGGGTGCTAAATTAGAGGCTGACCAAAAATGCTTCTTTTCAGTTTTGACTGAAACCAAAACTGCAGCCGAAAATTTCAGCAGAAACTAAAGAACCAATGAGACCCACTGCGGATTGTCAGAGCTTGCAGTCTGCAGCCTACTAAATCCTCAGGAGGTTGTTACCCTCCAGTCCCAGAAACTGCATGCACAGGTTGACAACTGAGCCATTTTAACAAGGACTTCTCAACAAATCTGGTACATTTAGATTCACCATGTCAATGTTGACAGCATGCCAGACTTTAAGAATAAATGGGATACCCATGTGGGATCCCTACGAGGGTCAAGATAAGGAAATTGGGTCATTAGGGCATAGACAGGGGGTGGGTAAGCAGAGTGGGCAGACTTGATGGGCTGGAGCCCTTTTCTGCCGTCATCTTCTATGTTTCTAGTTATAAACCTCTGAGATGAGAACTTGTTATGAAAAGCTGGTAATTATGATTTTTTTTTTTTAACCCAAACTCTGCACAATAACAAGAAAAAGTAGCATTGAGATTTTCCCATTTTGTATTTAGTTATAAAACTGATTAAAGACAAGCATAATATAGGGTCTTACTAAAAAAGGGAAAAAGAGGCCAGACACTATAGATGTGGTCTACACTGTGGACGTTATACCAACCTCATGCCAATCCAGAATAAAAAAAAAAGCACATTGAGGTTGATGAATGAGAGGACTATATGCTCTGAAAAACTACAAACAAGCAATATTTATCATTCCCTACTAACAACTATACTAGTACTTGTGCTTGAAAACAATCACTGCAAATTCCTTTCTTATAGAATCTAACTTCTGTATGCTACAAATTATTACAGATTTATTTGGTTTGTTTTTTGTTAAACTAAAAATCATTCAATAAAAAATTTGAGCTGGAAAAAAAAAAAAAAGTTGATCTTCATCATATTCAATAGAGTCTGGAAATTAAGAACATAAGAATTGTCATGCTGAGACATCAAGTCCAGTATCCTGTTTTCAACAGAGGTCAACCCAAGTATCTAGCTAGACCAGAGGTGGGAGGGATCTCTCCTGTCCCAGCCACCGTTGAACCACCAGGTCTCATAGCAGGCCCAGCAGAGGCCTACAAACAGGTTCGGGAGAGGGACAGATCATTGCTGACCCGAATATAAACTGAGACCCCCATTTTTGTCCTCCAAATCTCTGTTTATATTAGAGTATATACAGTAATAATGGGTGATTTCAACTACCTTGACTGTGTTCCACACAGATGTTTAATAAATAAACTGAGTGCCCTCGGGCTGGGTCCCAAAGTGACGGGCTGGGTCAAGAACTGGTTGAATGGAAGGCGATAGAGGGAAGTGATCAATGGAGATCGCTCTGAGGAAAGGGATGTTACCAGTGGAGTGCCTCAAGGTTCTGTTCTAGGGCCTGTTCTTTTTAACATTTTTGTAAATGATATTGCTGAAGGGTTGTCGGGTAAGATTTGTCTCTTTGCGGATGATACCAAAATCTAGACACTCCGGATGATGTGAATAACATGAAGAAAGACTCTGTTATTGCTCAGAAATTGGCTGTTTAGGTGTATGAAGGGACTTTGTTTCAGCTGTTGGGGGAGGGGGGTGGTCTTATGTTGTTATCACTGCTATGGATGTTAATGTATTTTGTGTATGCAACGGTGATGGTTCACCGCAGACTTAACTTGTGTTACTTTGGTTGTATATTATGCTGTTTATTTGTTTAAACTTTAATAAAAATTTTAATATAAAAAAAGAAAGACTTGGTGAAGCTTGAAGAATGGTCTAAAATTTGGCAGCTAAAATTTTAATGCTAAGAAATGCAAGGTCATGCATTTGGGCTGCAAAAGCCTGAGGGAACAGTACAGTTTAGGCTGGGGGTGAAGAATTTATGTGCACAACAGAAGAGCAGGACTTGGGTGTGATTGTATGTGATGATCTTAAGGTGACCAAACAGGTTGAAAAGTTGTCTGCAAAAGCTAGAAGGATGCTAGGTTGCATCGGGAGAGGTATGGTCAGTAGGAAAAAGTAGGTATCGATGCCCATGTATAAGACGCTGGTGAGACCTCATTTGGTATATAGTGTACAATTCTGGAGGCTAAAAAGGATGGAGTCTGTCCAGAGGAATGCTACTTAAAATGGTGTGTGGTCTTCAGCATAAGGCATATTTCTATAAGGAAATAGCCCGTTGGGCAAGATGCTGGTTCAGGAGCCAGGAAAAACCCACTTGGCTGGGATTAGTTGGCAGTGTAGGGGCAGGTGCAAGCAGGCCGTGAGCAGGACCCTGCCAAGTGACCCCTGAGTCCCCTGAATGGGTGATAACGGTAGTGCTATGATATTATGTGACAATACATTTTACAAATAACAAACAACAATAGATGTTGCATATACATTTACTAATAATGTCATTTACAGTGTTGTTCATACAGCTATTGTGTGATTACTTGGTTTGTTCTGGTTTTCTATTTTAATTTTTTGTCTATTTAAGTTTTTACATGCCTAGATGGATTGTTAATTTTTAGTTTAGTTTACTGCCTCAAGTTAAAATTCTGCAATTATACCTTGGATCCTTTCCCCTCCTACTTATACGAGAATATTCCCGCACAAGCCATCTCATCTCTCACCAAACTTATAAATTCCGCCCTACTCTCAGGCCTATGGATTTTCAGAAGGCGTTTGATAAAGTTCCGCATGAACAACTGCTTCGAAAAATTGCGAGCCATGGAATCGAGGGTGAAATACTCACGTGGATTAAAAACCGGCTGGATCATAGGAAACAGAGAGTGGGGGTAAATGGACAATACTCGGACTGGAAGAGGGTCACCAGTAGGGCTCGGTGCTTGGACCCATGCTCTTCAACATCTTTATAAATGATCTAGACATTGGTACGACGAGTGAGGTGATTAAATTTGCTTACGATACGAAGTTATTCAGAGTAGTGAAGACACAGGGGGATTGCAAAGATCTGCAATGTGACATAATCAGGCTCGAGGAATGGGCATCAACATGGCAGATGAGGTTCAACGTGGATAAGTGTAAAGTGATGCATGTAGGTAACAAAAATCTCATGCACGAATACAGGATGTCCGTGGCGGTACTTGGTGAGACCTCCCAGGAAAGAGACTTGGGAGTTACGATCGACAAGTTTATGAAGCCGACCACGCAATGTGTGGCAGCGGCGAAAAGGACGGACAGAATGCTAGGAATAATAAAGAAGGGGTCATGAACAGATTGGAGAAGGTTATCATGCTGCTGTACTGGTCCATGGTGCGTCCTCACCTGGAGTACTGCATTCAGCACTGGTTGCCGTACATGAAGAAGGACATGGTACTACTTGAAAGGGTCCAGAGAAGAGCGACTAAAATGGTTAAGGGGCTGGAGGAGTTGCCGTACAGTGAAAGATGAGAGAAACTGGGCCTTTTATCCCTTGAACAGAGGAGATTGAGAGGGGACATGATCGAAACATTCAAGGTAATGAAGGGAATAGACTTAGTAGATAAGGACAGGTTGTTCACCCTCTCCAAGCAAGATAGGGAGAACGAGAGGGCACTCTCTAAAGTTGAAAGGGGATAGAAAACTGGAACGCTCTTCTGGAGTCTGTCATAGCGGAAAACACCCTCCAGAGATTCAAGACAAAATTAGACAAGTTTCTGCTGAACTGGAATGTACGCAGGTGAGGCTAGACTCATTTAGAGCACTGGTCTTTGACCTGGGGGTTGCCGCATGAGCGGACTGCTGGGCACGATGGAACACTGTTCTGACCCAACAGCGGCAATTCTTATGTTCTTATGGCAGAATGCGACTTCATAGGCCAACTGTTGTGAGGACAGGGGGCCAATGTCGGCGTCGAGCAGTAGTTTAGGAAGAGGGAAATGCAGTATTTTCCTTCTTTGATGCTGGCCTTCCCCTCTGGCAGCAGCAGGCCTATGAAGCTACACCCTGCTGGGACTGGTCAGCAGTGTTAGGAGAGGGAGGAGGAGGGAAGTGTTCAAGCCATATGATTAGCTTAATTTATGGGCGTTTGGCATCATGGGTCAGAGCCTCATCTAGCCCTGACTGTTAAATATTTTGATGTGTATGTAATTGCTTGATGTCTTTTTTTTTTTGGAGCCTTGAAAAAAATTACTAAGCTGCAGAAAAATGTGGAATTTTATAGCAGTGAAGTTTAGTGCGAGAGTCACTAACTTGCAGTAACTCATTACTATGGGGTAGCAACTCCCACCACAATAACTCAAACTTGTAATCAACGTTACAAGTTACCTTGTCCTGGTCTCTGTTAATGGGGCCAGTGCTGGAGATGTAGAAATAGCGGCATCCCTCCACCTCCTCCCCATTCCAAATCTTAGTTCAAGATCCCTCAGGCAACCCTTGGTGGTCCAGTGGTAAAGGGGCAACAGTGGCCCCTAGGCACTCCTATTCTGTTCTACTAGACCTCTAGGGATTGCGCAGGTAAGCATGGTAGGCTTCAGGAAATGGGAGGGTGAGGGGCCTTAGACTAAGATTTTTAAAGGTGCCTGCAGGGGGAGCTAAAGGGAGAGGGGTGGTATTATTTATACAGCTCTAACCCTGATTTTTTTTCAGGCAGGAAAATGTCAGCTTTGAGCTATTTTTCTCAAATAACACAACTTCTGATGTTAAGTATTTTATTTAATTTACATAATGGTTATTTTGCATACACCTCATTGTTATGCAGCTCACTGTGACTTACAATAACATGCAATATGGTAAAATAACACATGACTGTCATATAATACGTGTTAAGGGACTAATTCCTGATATTTGTCTTAATGCATGTTAGTAACTACCTCCTTAATTCTTGTACAGTATTAATGAAGTGTTATCTTGTTTTCATGTTCATTGATGTAACCTGTAATAGTGATAGTCTACCTTTTACTTGTGGTAACATTATTTTGAGCACAATTAAATTGTGTAAACTGAATAAATCTTGGCATCGGACCTTAGCTCTTTTCCTTCTGTATTACTCAAGGTTTTTTTTTCATTGTCATTCCAAAATGGAAAGAGAGATTACAGATATGTATCTCTGCATTTAACTCTCTTTTAGCTACCCTGGATTTTTTTCGTATTACTCTACCTATCTTGACAATGTGTTTATTTACCTTAGTAGCCAAGTTCATGCTTATGTAATTTAATGAATGATTTGGAATAAAAGGAAAAAAAAGATAATCAAGGCTGAAATATTTGTTGTCATCCACTTCTGTATGGCTTGATTATAAGAGAACAACAGAATTTCTTCTAAGTCTTCACCTTGACTGACTTGTCCAGTCTTGGGGTATATTTGGGATGCCTTATGTGAGTGGTTCCCATCCTTTACCCCTGGGTGAAGCCAGGCTTGAGAAGACCCTTGAGGACAAGAGGCTCTCCAACCATCAGTAGAATCCTGAGCAAATGCCTTCATGGCCTATGGTCACAGTCGCTCTTCCTCAATCTCTGCATTATCTTAACAATTTTCAAAGTCCGTTCTATACTCAACCAACATTTATTTCATTTCTATGAATGGTCACAAAACCTTTTGAATCCAAACCTTTTCTTCTACAATAGAGAACCCAGTTATCAGGCACATGTATCTTAAAATCATTTGGTACACAGTATCACAGCAGGATTGTTCAACTCCTGGGCAATAGGAAAGTAGCTGTTCATCTTGTTCCATTACCTAATTAATATGAAAGTGTACATTTACTGCTTCAAGTTCAATGGGAATAACTGCTTGTAGTCTTTTCTCTGATCTCGTTTTATTCTTTAGCTATTCCTCTTGTTTAGTGCTCATTAAATGTACCTAATTTACTATCTGGGATTGAGCCTAGTAGCCTCATTTTGACATCTATCATTCTCTTGATATTTATTCAGAACACTCAATGAAGTTAGATGGAAATATCTTTTAAAAGAAATAAGAGCATATATTTTTCACTCATCAGAGGATATGGTAACAGTGGTAGCATAGCTGGGTTTAAAAAAAGATTTGGACAAGTTATAAAGGAAAAGCCCATAGTCTGGGGAAGCCACTGCTTGCCCTGGGGTTGATAGCATAGAATGTTACCCATCTACATGTGACCTGACTTGGATACTGGACTAGGTGGACCATTGGTATGACTCAGTATGGCTATTCTTATGTTCTTAGTATGGAAACATACAGACTACCCTAAGCTTAGCTTTATGCATATTTTTTTTTTGCTATGTCAAAGCAGATGTTCTCTCTACTCTTAAGGTCAAGTCCTATTTAAGATGTACTTACAGGAATGTTGATGCAGTTAAATCCTGCCATCTTAGCTACCAACTGGGAAGCAGCTATGTGATCCTCAGTTTATACTTTATTGCACTTTTTTATTGGGACCAAGTTTTACCACAGTATCTAGCATTTATGTGGACTGCTCTAAAACCAAGTCAGAGCCATCAAAGGTTGGATGATTTTATTCAGTGGCATACCTAGGGGAGGCCGGGGGGGGGGGGGGGGGGGGGTGGTCCGCCCCAGGTGCACACCCCAAGGGGGTGCACAGGAGAGAGCTAGACGGGGGACCCGCGGAGTTAAATACATCTCGAGCCGCGAGGCTCGTCTTCTGTTCCTACCTGCCCTGCCGCTCACATATAGCCGATTGGAAGTCTTCCCCGATGTCAGCGCTGACGTCGGAGGGAGGGCTTAAGCAAAGCCTGCCCGCTGACGTCGGAGAATACTTCCAGTCAGCTATTTGTACACGTCAGGGCAAGCAGGAAACAGAAGACAAGCCTCGCGGCTCGAGCTCCGTTTTGCTGAGAAAGTTGCAAAGATGGGCTGGGAGGCAAATGCGGAACACAAAAGGGGGGAGGGAGTGCGTTTTGGACACAAGGCATGAACTTGGGAGAGAGGAAGGGAGGGAAAGAGATGCTGAGGTGGGGGATGGAATGGGTTTTTGGACACAGAAGGCATGGACGGAGAGAGGAAGGGAGGGAAAGAGATGCTGAGGTGGGGGAGGGAATGGGTTTTTGGACACAGAAGGCATGGACTTGGGAGAGAGGAAGGGATGGAAAGAGATGGTTGTGTACACGGGGAATAGAAGAAAAGAGAATTTTTGGTCATAGGGAGGGAGTGAGGTACAGATAGTGGCATACCAAGGTGGGGGGGGGGATGGTCCGCCCCGGGTTTACGTCCCAAGGGGGTGCACAGCTGGCCACCCTCCAGTGTTCTCCCTAGGCCGGCAAACTGCGGCTCTTTAGCCACTTGAGTGCCACCGCTGCCATCGGGAACAGGCCGGCGCCGAGTTCTCCCTGCTTTTCCCTGTGGGGCCGACCAACTCTCGCCACCCATGTCAATTCTGATGTCGGAGAGGACGTTCTGGGCCAGCCAATCGCTGCCTGGCTGGCCTAGAATGTCCTCTCCGACGTTAGAATTGATGTCGGGTGGCGAGAGTTAGTCGGCCCCGCGGGGAAGAGAAGCAGGGTGAACTCTGCACCGGCCTGTTCCTGATGGCGGCAGTGGCAGCCTATTCCCCAGTGGCAGTGGCAGCCTATTCCCCAGTGGCGGTGGCAGCATTTTCCCAATGGTGGTGGCATAGGGGAGGGCAGGGAGAAAGAAAGAAAGAAAGGGGGGACAGGGAGCCAGAAAGAAAGAAAGGGGACAGGGTGAAACAAAGAAAAATGGGGCACGGAGAGAGAGAGAGAGAAAGACAGACATACAGAACGAAAGAGGGTATGGAGAGAGAAAGAAAGAAGGGGGCAGGATGAAACAAAGAAGAGAGAGAGAAAAACAGACATACAGAAAGAAAGGGGGTATGGAGAGAGAGAAAAAGAAAGAAGGGGCAGGGTGAAACAAAGAAAAAGTTTGGGGAGGGAATGAGGTCTGGAGGAGAGGAAGCATACAGGAGGCTGAAAGAAGGGAAGAAATATTGGATGCACAGTCAGAAGAATAAAGTGCAACCAGAGACTGATGAAATTACCAAAGGTAGGAAAAATGATTTTATTTTCAATTTAGTGATCAAAATGTGTCTGCTTTGAGAATTTATATATGCTGTCTATATTTTGCACTATGGCCCCCTTTTACTAAACTGCAATAGCGTTTTTTAGCGCAGGGAGCCTATGAGCGTTGAGAGCAGCGTGGGGCATTCAGCGCAACTCCCTGCGCTAAAAACCGCTATCGCGTTTTAGTAAAAAGGGAGGGGGAATATTTGTCTATTTTTGTATAGTTGTTACTGAGGTGACATTGCATAAAGTCATCTGCCTTGACCTCTTTGAAAACCCGCGGAATATAAATGATAATTAACATTTTCTCTGCGAACAGCGTACTTTGTGTTTTTAAAATTTTATTGTTGGTAGATCATTTTGACTTGGCCACAAAGGTAAGGGGGAGGGAGGGAGAGGAGCTGCTGAAAGACATCTAGTAATCCTTGCAGGCTTGACTGTGCAGGGAATTATTTTATTTTATGTGACTGGCATTATTTAGACTTTAATTTCTATGAATGAATAGAATGAAAATGATATAAATTACTTGCTTGTTTTTATGTGCGTGCGCTGAAGGAAAGTGGAGAGAGAGTGGGCTGAGGACGCTGAAGGGAAATGGGGAAGAGAGAGTGGGGAGAAGACGCTGATTTATAAATTGACAATTGTACAGAATATTGTTTCTTTTTATATTTTAATATAAACAATTCAAGGCTTGTGTGGATGGAATCAGGTGGTTTGCGGGGATGGGGACCGAGCTTACGGGGATTAGTCCAATAAAATGGTATTTTTTTATTTCTCATTATTTGTTTTATTTTTATTTGTTAATTTGTAAAGTGGTGATTGTTATGTATCAGTTTTTTCAAATTTACTTCTACTGTCTTTATATTTTGCACAGTATTAGAGGACATGTGTTACTGTTTTTGTGGTGTTGCATTGTATCCAGGGTCTGGTTTCTTGGCGGTTCAGTTTAACTTTTGTCTACATATTTCTATTTTTAGTTTGTGATTATTCCATATTGGGCGAGGGTGTATCTCTGTTCTGTGTGTATGAAAAGAACATAGTTTTCAGTTGGCATTGACTACAGGAACAATTGACTGTGCGGGATCTGGCTTGTTTAGTTTTACAATGTATGTGTTGGTGTTCTAGTGCTCACTGCAGTGTTTAAGATGCTTTCCTAGGTACACTCTTGTTGTGCGATATGTGGATTGTTACTAAAAATCATATTTTTCATATAGATGGGGGGGGGGGTGTAAAAAAAATGATGGGCCCCGGGTGCCACATACCCTAGGTACGCCACTGATTTTATTGTCTGGTATATATAACTCATCAGCATAAAATGTTTGAGATCCAAAGATTCAGAACCTGAACATACATCCCGTGTAATGTTGCATGTTGAACAGCTAGATTTTGCCAATTAATTTGGTTATGAAATTATTTTTGTAATCTGTTACAGTTTACAGTCTTTAAAAGTGTGTGTGTGGGGGGGTTCCTTTCCTACTTGAATTTGTAATCCACTTTGAGCCTAAATACTGGGAGTTGGCAGACTAAAAATATATATTATAATTAATTCTGTTTTATTTGAGACATATTGCCCACTCTAAGCTCTTTTTTGTTCGTTCTGAGTGTTTGTGTGGGTGTCAGGAACTGTAATTAGCAGTTTCTTCGGTTCGGATCGAGTCATGGTGGCAGAAGTGATTAAATGGTGTTCATGCTTTGAAAAGCAGTGAACACCGTTCTGCACGTCTGGCTATGCGAAAGGCGCCCTCAACAAGCACAATATGTTGGCGGAGGAGATGTTGCTTTCCCGTGCAGGTAATGCGCGTTTTCACTCCCCATCCATGGTGGCTGGCCAATTAGTGCCGTGTGTGTCATCTCTTATGCAGGAACTTGAGAAGGAAACCGCAGCCGGTGGTTTAACTCCAGTGGGATGACCTACAGTGCAGAGCACATTGGATTTGACAGGGCTGCAGGCTGGCTTGATGCCAGTGCCATTTTCCCTGGAATTTGTGTTATTAATGCACGAGGCCCTACTTTTACAAGGGCCTATGCTGGCTCACCCTGGAATTGGCTTAGGGGAAGGCTTTGCTTCAACGGTCCAGCAGCAGGGATCCTCTGGGCTGCAGATGCAGGGAGCGAAACACCGCTGGATGGGGCCCGTGGCTGGGGAAGCTCCTGCGGTAGACATGGATGTGGTTTGCCCGTATTTGGCGGATGCCTTGTATGATATCATTCAGGCTTCGGCTAAACAGATGACTCTGGTGGTGGTGGTGTCTCGGCTGTCATTGTGGCTCTGCCATTGGGCAGTGGATGTTGCGTAAATTTAAGGCTAGTTAAGCTTCCCTTTAAGGCAGGGATCTCAAAGTCACTCCTTGAGGGCCACAATCCAGTCGGGTTTTCAGGATTTCCCCATTGAATATGTATTGAAAGCAGTGCATGCACATAGATCTCATGCATATTCATTGGGGAAATCCTGAAAACCCAACTGGATTGCGGCCCTCAAGGAGGGACTTTGAGACCCCTGCTTTAAGGGTTGCTTGTTGTTTGGTGAAGACTTGGACAAGTTGTTCGAAGATTTTAGGGATACAAAGTCCCAGCAGTTGCTGGATGATAAACCTAAGAGTTCGTTTAAGCCGCAGCCATCCCACCTGCATTTTAGAGATACTAGACCTGGTAAGCCTTCTTCCAGTGCAATAGGTGAGACATTCTAGACCAGTGGTCTCAAACTCGCAGCCCGGGGGCCACATGCGGCCCGCCAGGTACTGTTTTGAGGTCCTCAGTATGTTTATCATAATCACAAAAGTAAAATAAAACAGTTTCTTGATCATATGTCTCTTTAGCTATAAATGACAATATTATTATTAAGACTTAGCCAAAAAGAAAGATTTATAAACTAGAAAGAGTTTTACCTCATGCAAAATTGTCATTTCTTTAATAAGACATGAACTATTTTTTTTTGAGGCCCTACAATCCAAATCCAAAATGTGGCCCTGCAGAGGGTTTGAGTTTGAGACCACGGTTCTAGACCATAGAGTTATTTCCTACTACATGCATGGGTTGCAGAAGAGAATTGTAAGTTTTTCACTCCGCCTGTAGGGTACATCACAGGCAATCTTAGCTCCTCCCATCAATCTTTCTCTTCTGCATGTGGTTGCAATGTTTGTTCTGCTTGCTCCAATTTATTATTTTTAATTTGACATAGTTTTGTTACCTTTTGCGGTTCTTTCGTGTTCTACGGACATTTGAAGTGCTACCTGCTCAAGAATTCACAGTCTTCAATCTGTAGCTGACAGGCCGATCCCTTGAGTACCTGACTGTAAAACAGCTTAGATAACCTTAATAGGCGGTATATAAAAACCTAATAAATTTGAAACTACCTGTCAGCCAGTCTGCTAGCCTTCCTTGGATGTCAGGGCCATCCCTGACCTTTTCTCACTCCATGTTAAAGGGGGAGGGGCAACCGCAGACTGTTCAGCTTGCTTAGGGCGCTCAGCTGTGTTCCGTAGCGTGCAGGCTGCGTTTTCATGCCTCCACCCATCTCCGAGCGTGGTTGGTGGTCTGCAGGGGTGAAGGCACAGTCAGATGGTGGAGTTTGACCAGCAGCCCAAAGATCAGCTTGAGGAGGTCTTTATCAGCAGTGTGGCAGTGAATTCTCACTCTGGCTCTTAATTGGTGCTAGAGAGCAGCTGCAGTCTGTGTCCAAAGCTGTGAGTAAAGAGGAGCTTACAGGCTCCAACAGTGATTTTCAAACTTTAATTTTGTGGCGTTTTCTTAAGTTTCTAGTCATCCTTTGTGTTTCCCCACCTGAAAAATTCATAAATTGCAATTTTTAAATGAATTGACAGGCTCCAACCATGATTTCTAAACCTTATTTTCAAGGGGTTTTGAAGGTTTTCCAGTAATCTCTGTGTTTCTCCACCTGAAATATCAGACTGTGTATACCTGCCCGAGGTTCGGAGACAGAAGTTGTGCTCGCAGATTTCGGAGTTTAAAAAAACGCACAGTTCTGTGCCTTCGGCTCCATGGGAACTCGCCGGAGGTGTTCCTTGGGCGAGGGCGTACTTTCATCCTCTTCAGCAGGCCTGGCTTTCGTGCTGGGTGCCCCACCGAGATGTCTTAGCTTCCATGGACTTTGGAGGCTTCACTCTCAGTTGCTGTGCTGGAGTGTTCCATTGGACATTGCCTCCTGGATGGTGGTAATGAAGGAGGCCTTTGGGCCTGGTGGGGCTCGTTGTCCTCGTTTCCTTCAGGACAACTGGACTCCGTTACAGAGGAAGTGGTCCCTCATTCGTCTGGTTCTCTGGGTCCTTCATCTAGCCCTAAAAGACTTGTTGAGGTCTCTGGAGGGGCTGGTGGAGTCCCACCTTCTTTTCCTTTGGATGGACCGTCATCTCCTGATGCTGAAGGCAGTGTATGTCGCCAGATTGGGCTATATTCAAGCGGTCTTCATCAGCCATCAGACTCTAGACACTGGAGAGTAGATCCTATCGCCTCAGGCACTTCAGTCAGCCCCATATTGACTTCTATTGAACACAGCTGGGAAAAAAAAGCACCATGCTTCTTCAGCCGCACATTTGAGCCCAGAAGCAAGGAGCTCAAGTATAGCCATGGCCTACTGATGTTCTTTGTTACATCTTTCTGCCTGGGTCGAGATCCTTCGGTGACTGGAGTCATCCAGGCCATGTTTTTTGAGTGGCTCATGTCGGGCCTCAGAGACTGTTGTGCACGGCTCTGATGTGTTTGCACCTGAGCATATTCCGGTCCTTCTCGCTCAGGCCCAGTTGTCATGGAAGTTCTAGGTCGCTCTGCTCTTCCAGCTTGGCTCTTGAGCGTGCGGCCCTAGATCATATAGGCTATTCGGAGCTTGTGTTTTTTCCACTGCTCAAATCTAATAAGTCGTCCCAGGGGTCTGCCTATGTTAAGACATGGGAAACTTTTCTCCTTTGAGGTGACCAGGCTCCAGAAGGACCTTTGTTTGGCTCCAGGGTTGCAGGTCCTTTCCTTTTTTCCGAACTGGTCTAGATAAATAATAATAACAGTTTATATACCGCAGTACCGTGAAGTTCTGTGCGGTTTACAATAATTAAAAAGTTACAGATTGAGTAGTGCTAGTGGAGTTGAGATTTAGCCGTCAGTTATTGTGGGAAAATATTGTTCAGTGAAACTGCCTAAGTACTTTAGAAACAAATATGTTTTTAGGTTTCTCCTAAATTCCCCATAAGTATTCACAAGCATGAGTAATTGTTTCAGATCTTTACCCCATAACGCCTCCTGGTAAGATAAGAGATGTTGATGATGTTTTTTTTAAATTTACATCCTTTAAACCAGTGGGGAAACCAAATTCAAGTTTGAGCTTGATTGGTTGAGAAAGAGAAAAAGTCGGTTATATATCTGGGGGCTAGGCCGGAAAGTACCTTAAAGCAGAAACATCCAAATTTGAATTTCACCCGAGCCTCCATCGACAGCCAATGCAGGAGTCGGTAGGAAGGAGTTACATGGTTGAACTTCTTCAGACCCAAAATCATCCTGATCGCCGCATTTTGCACCAGTTGTAATCGTTGCAAGTTCTTCTTGGAAATTGATAGGTAGGCTATATTACAATAGTCAAGTTGGCTCAGTATAAGGGATTGAACCAGAATTCTGAAAGATGCAGCATCAAAATATGCTCTAATGGACTGAAGTTTCCAGAGAGTAAAAACCCTTTCTGACCAATGAGTCCACCTGGTCCTTCATGCTAAGGCCCTGGTCCAGTATTATACCTAGTACCTTCATAGTAGATTAAATAGGGTAACTGAGTTTGTTGATGCGCAGCGAAGTTTTGTTGTCAAGTGGGTGTGGCGAGGCTATGAAGAATTTTGTTTTTTCCGAGTTTAGTTTCAGTCTAAATTCAGACATCCACTGTTCCATCACATTTAGTGCTTCTGTTGCTATGGGAGTGACTTCAGATAGGGAGGTCGTGAATGGGATAATGATTGTGAAGTCATCTGCGTAACTAAATAATTTTATCCCCAGTTGGGATAATTGTGCACCTAGTGATGACATGTAAATGTTGAAGAGTAGTGGGGACAGTGGAGACCCCTGCGGAACGCCGGATGGATTACTCCAGGTTTTAGATAGATTGTAGTTAAAGCGTACTTGATACGTATGGGATGTAAGGAATCCTTGGAACCAGTTTAGCACCTCGCCTCCGATACCAATTGCATCCAAGCACTGTAACAGTTTCCCATGGTCCACCAGGTCAAAGGTAGAGCTCATGTCAAACTGCATAATCAATGCACTAAGGCCCCTACTGAACAAGGAGCGTAAATTATCCAAGATTGCCGCGATTACTGTCTTGGTGCTAAATAGAAGTCTGAAACCAGATTGAGTTTCGTGCAAAAGAGAGAACTGATCAAGATATTCCATCAATTGGGCATGTACCAATCCTTCCATGATTTTTTACAAAAAGTGGAATGGATGCTACTGGTCTGTAGTTGGTTGCCACTGCTAGTGATTCTTTACAATTTTTTGGAATTGGGGTTATTATAATGTGACCATTGTTAGTAAGGAATTTTCCATTTTTTTTAATTATCGGCCAAATAATTCAACAAAGTTAGTTTAAAGCCTAATGGGGCTGCTTTCATAATTTCAGGGGGACAGGAGTCTAGGATGCAGTATGATTTAATATGCTTGTTATATAATTTGATATAATCATTCCATTTTAAATTTTGAAAGGAGTTCCAAATCATATCCGCTGGTATTTCATTTCTTATTACATTAAATATTTGATGATCATGTATATCATTTGTTGAGCAGTTATTTCTTAGGTTTTTAATTTTTGAGTCGAAATGTTGTGCTAGATCGTTTGCTGAAGGTAGTTTACTATTATGCATGGATTCCCGGTACTCCCGGTGACATCTCTGGGTTCCCTGGGCATCGGTCTCTCCTGTTTTCCATCTCAGGATGGTTGGTTCTAGTTAACGTCGCATCCGGTTATTGCTCATTTTTGAAAGAGCCTCTTTAGTCCAGCCACCCATTAAGCATCTGTTCCCGGTCTGGGACCTTGACATGGGGCTGTCAGGCCTCTCTTCTAGATGTGTTTCTCCTGGACTTAGCTCTCACGACTGTTTTCTCATCTCCATCACTTCTGCCCATATTTTGGAGATACTTGTTTTTCTACGGACAGTTCCTTCCTTTTTGCAGACGGTGGTTTCAACTTTCCCTGTCATTCAGGAAGTGTGTTTGTCTGTTTTTCAGCCAATGAGTTCTAAACATCAGGATTGGCTTCTGAGGAAACTTGGCATACGCAGGATGCTTCTGCGTTCTCTGGAGGGCACTAACGAGTTTCGTCTTTCTGACCCGCTGGGCTGTCTCATTCGTTGAAGTGTGGTGTTCCCGCTTCTAATACCACGATCTCCAGGTGGATCTGTAGAGTCATTTCATACACCTACATTCTGGCAGTCCCCTGTTTCTGTTCAGGCGCATTTTGCCAGGAGTGTGGCTTCTTCATGGTCCCATAGTAACATAGTAACATAGTAGATGACGGCAGATAAAGACCCGAATGGTCCATCCAGTCTGCCCAACCTGATTCAATTTAAATTTTTTTTTTTTTTTTTTTTTTTTCTTCTTAGCTATTTCTGGGCGAGAATCCAAAGCTTTACCCGGTACTGTGCTTGAGTTCCAACTGCCAAAATCTCTGTTAAGACTTACTCCAGCCCATCTACACCCTCCCAGCCATTGAAGCCCTCCCCAGCCCATCCTCCACCAAACGGCCATATACAGACACAGACCGTGCAAGTCTGCCCAGTAACTGGCCTAGTTCAATATTTAATATTATTTTCTGATTCTAAATCTTCTGTGTTCATCCCACGCTTCTTTGAACTCAGTCACAGTTTTACTCTCCACCACCTCTCTCGGGAGCGCATTCCAGGCATCCACCACCCTCTCCGTAAAGTAGAATTTCCTAACATTGCCCCTGAATCTACCACCCCTCAACCTCAAATTATGTCCTCTGGTTTTACCATTTTCCTTTCTCTGGAAAATATTTTGTTCTACGTTAATACCCTTTAAGTATTTGAACGTCTGAATCATATCTCCCCTGTCTCTCCTTTCCTCTAGGGTATACATATTCAGGTCTTCCAGTCTCTCCTCATACGTCTTCTGGCGCAAGCCTCCTATCATTTTCGTCGCCCTCCTCTGGACCGCCTCAAGTCTTCTTATGTCTTTCGCCAGATACGGTCTCCAAAACTGAACACAATACTCCAAGTGGGGCCTCACCAATGACCTGTACAGGGGCATCAACACCTTCTTCCTTCTACTGACTACGCCTCTCTTTATACAGCCCAGAATCCTTCTGGCAGCAGCCACTGCCTTATCACACTGTTTTTTCGCCTTTAGATCTTCGGACACTATCACCCTAAGGTCCCTCTCTCCGTCCGTGCATATCAGCTTCTCTCCTCCCAGCATATACGGTTCCTTCCTATTATTAATCCCCAAATGCATTACTCTGCATTTCTTTGCATTGAATTTTAGTTG
Source organism: Geotrypetes seraphini (assembly GCF_902459505.1). Taxonomy (NCBI): domain Eukaryota; kingdom Metazoa; phylum Chordata; class Amphibia; order Gymnophiona; family Dermophiidae; genus Geotrypetes; species Geotrypetes seraphini. The sequence continues at coordinate 319,178,786 of NC_047087.1, forward strand.
CCAGGCATTAGACCATTCCTCTAACTTTTGCAGATCCTTTTTCATATTTTCCACTCCCTCTTCGGTGTCTACTCTGTTACAAATCTTGGTATCATCTGCAAAAAGGCACACTTTTCCTTCTAGCCCTTCAGCAATGTCACTTACATACATATTGAACAGGATTGGCCCCAGCACCGAACCCTGAGGGACTCCACTAGTCACCTTTCCTTCCTTCGAGCGACTTCCATTAACCACCACCCTCTGGCGTCTGTCCGATAGCCAGTTTCTGACCCAGTTCACCACTTTGGGTCCTAACTTCAGCCCTTCAAGTTTGTTCAACAGCCTCCTATGAGGAACTGTATCAAAGGCTTTGCTGAAATCCAAGTAAATTACATCTAGCATATGTCCTTGATCCAGCTCTCTGGTCACCCAATCAAAAAATTCAATCAGGTTCGTTTGGCACGATTTACCTTTTGTAAAGCCATGTTGCCTCGGATCCTGTAACCCATTAGATTCAAGGAAATACACTATCCTTTCTTTCAGCAACACTTCCATTATTTTTCCAACAACTGAAGTGAGGCTCACCGGCCTGTAGTTTCCTGCTTCATCCCTGTGACCACTTTTATGAATAGGGACCACATCCGCTCTCCTCCAATCCCCAGGAATCACTCCCGTCTCCAGAGATTTGTTGAACAAGTCTTTAATAGGACTCGCCAGAACCTCTCTGAGTTCCCTTAGTATCCTGGGATGGATCCCGTCTGGTCCCATCGCTTTGTCCACCTTCAGTTTTTCAAGTTGCTCATAAACACCCTCCTCCGTGAACGGCGCAGAATCTACTCCATTTTCTCGTGTAACTTTGCCGGACAATCTCAGTCCTTCTCCAGGATTTTCTTCTGTGAACACAGAACAGAAGTATTTGTTTAGCACATTTGCTTTCTCCTCATCACTCTCCACATATTTGTTCCCAGCATCTTTTAGCCTAGCAATTCCATTTTTTATCTTCCTCCTTTCACTAATATATCTGAAAAAATTTTTATCTCCCTTTTTTACATTTTTAGCCATTTGTTCTTCCGCCTGTGCCTTCGCTAAACGTATCTCTCTCTTGGCTTCTTTCAGTTTCACCCTGTAGTCCTTTCTGCTCTCCTCTTCTTGGGTTTTTTTATATTTTTTTTTTATATTTCATGAACGCCAACTCTTTCGCCTTTATTTTCTCAGCCACTAGGTTGGAGAACCATATCGGCTTCCTTTTTCTCTTGTTTTTATTGATTTTCTTCACATAAAGGTCCGTAGCCATTTTTATCGCTCCTTTCAGCTTAGACCACTGTCTTTCCACTTCTCTTATGTCCTCCCATCCTAACAGCTCTTTCTTCAGGTACTTTCCCATTGCATTAAAGTCCGTACGTTTGAAATCTAGGACTTTAAGTATCGTGCGGCCGCTCTCCACTTTAGCCGTTATATCAAACCAAACCGTTTGATGATCGCTACTACCCAGGTGAGCACCCACTTGAACATTAGATATACTCTCTCCATTTGTGAGGACCAGATCCAATATCGCTTTTTCCCTTGTGGGTTCCGTCACCATTTGTCTGAGCAGAGCCTCTTGAAAGGCATCCACAATCTCCCTACTTCTTTCCGATTCCGCAGTCGGAACATTCCAGTCCGCATCCGGCAGGTTGAAATCTCTCAACAGCAGAACCTCCTCTTTCCTTCCAAACTTTTGGATATCCACAATCAGATCCTTATCAATTTGCTGCGATTGAGTCGGAGGTCTGTAGACTACACCCACGTAGATAGAAGTTCCATCTTCTCTTTTCAGAGCAATCCATATCGCTTCTTCCTCTCCCCAGGTCCCTTGCATTTCGGTCGCTTGGATATTGATCTTTACATAGAGAGCTACTCCTCCACCTTTATGACCATCTCTGTCCTTCCTAAAAAGATTATATCCCGGTATGTTTGCATCCCATCCATGTGATTCACTGAACCATGTCTCTGTGATAGCAACAATATCTAGATCTGCCTCTAATATCAGGGCTTGCAGATCATGAACTTTGTTGCTTAGACTGCGAGCATTTGTGGTCATCGCTTTCCAGCTATTTTTCAGCGATAATCTCCTTTTTCGTATGGATTTTTGTGTCGTTTCACTTTCCGCTGCAATACTAAGAAATGAGTTGCTGATATTGCTTTTGTTGCAGCCTTTACTACTATCACATCTTTTCTTTTGCCGGGGGTGGTCTCTACATACACCACCCCCACCTTCTAGTTTAAATGCCTAGAAAAATATTGTCTAAATTTCTCTGCAAGGTTTCTTTTTCCTGCTGTAGTAATATGTAGCCCATCAGTGCAATATAGCTTCTTGTCCTTCCATGTATTTCCCCATCCTCCTATGTACCTGAAGCCTTCTTGATGACACCAGGCTCTGAGCCATCTATTAAAGTCCTCTGTGTTTTTCATTCTTTGCTCTCCTTTTCCATATGCAGGCAGTATTTCAGAAAAAGCTAAAGTCTTTACAAAAGGTTTCACGCCCTCACCAAGCTCCCGAAAAGCTTTCTGTGCTGCAAGTGTGGAGTTGTTGGCCAGGTCATTTGTTCCCAGATGGATAACAACATCAGTGTTAAAATCCTTAGTTTCTTCCTTAATTATAGTCAGTATTTGCCTGGAACTCCTGGTAGCTGAGGATCCTGGAAGACATTTCACTATTTTGGACTCCTCGCCCTGTGTTCCAAGGTTAATGCCTCTGATGATGGAATCTCCCAACAGTAATAGTTTTCTGTTTTTGGCTTTTTTATTTGTACTTAGGGTGCTCTTGTTCTCTTGAGTTTCTTTCATTGGTTCCAGTCCCACCTCCCTTCTGTTTTCCTGAGTATCGCAGTGCACTAGTGGAGCGAAGGAATTCTGTAGAGGTAATATTAGTGAAGGTGGATGTTTCTGTGTTACATGTCGCAGTCTTCCTGAGCCTACTGTGACCCATTTGTTCCTGGGTTGTTTTATTCTTTGAGGTAGAGGTGGTAAGTTGGTATGATTTTGTGGAGTGATGGAAGCTGCTTTAATTGTATTCAATTCCTGTTTAAGTTTACAGAGCTCCTCCTTAATACTGGCAAGTTGAAGACAGATGGGGCAAGCCTTAAGCCTCCAAATAGTATGTCTTGGAATTAAAGCACCACAGTGATTGCATAGAATAAAGGTCATCTTGATTGGTTGTGAAGTCCTGATTATATGGGTCTCTATATATGAATAGTGGTCCCTGGGGTTGGTGGGACTATAAGTAAGACTACTAGTAAGGCAGAAATATAGGCTCTATACCACCTAAAACACAGTATTTTAAACAAAACTGCAGGTTCTATCAGTGCTACCCTAAAACACAGGATTTATAACAGGATTTTCCCTACTTTAGTCACCCTGAGCCACAGGCACCAGAAATATAGGCTCTATACCACCTAAAACACAGTATTTTAAACAAAACTGCAGGAAGAGGAAATAAGATTTAACAGAGGAAAGAGAAGGATTTTTTTGTGCTTTTTTTTATATTTTTTTAGTAAGAAACAGGGAGGAGAAGAGAAATTAAGCAGATATAATGCTGAAAACTAGTGAAAAGCTGAAATATGAAATGCTGAAATATGAAAATCTGAGTAACTTAGCTTTTAGAAGTTCACAGGGCAGCCTTGTTTCAGCAATGTCCCAAAGCTAGATCTTTTCCTGAGGAGTTATGCAGGGCGGCAATGTGGTTGTCTCTTCCCACATTTGCCAGATTCTACAGAGTGGATGGTGCTGCCTGTCAGAACTTGGCTTTTGGGTTCTCGGTCTTGAAGGCCGGCGCAGCAAGTCCACCCTGACAGTTGGGGAACTGCTTTTGTACATCCCTATGGTCTAGAATGTCTCACCTATTGCACTGGAAAAGGAGATTATGTACTTATCCTGGTAAGCTCTTTTCCAGTAGATAGGTGAGACATTCTAGATACCCGCCCTGTCCTTGCTGTGCCTGCTGGCGGATTTCTGAGTTCAGATCAGATGTCTGTCTCCCTATGTGTTTCCTTTCTTTTTTGTGGAGACTGGTCAGCCTTTTGGGGTAGGGAGAGTTTTCTGAATGTTCTCCATGTTATAGGAGTAGTTCCTGAGCTTCTTTGAAGCCTATGTTGACAGTTAATAGTACTGTTTTGTTTGTTTTGAGCAGAACACTTGTTTAGCCTGTTGTTATAGGTGCCTCTGCTTCACAGATGGTAGTGCTTCTCTATGCTTGGGTATGGACTGATGGGAGGAGGTAAGATTGCCTGTGATGTACCCTAGAGGCGGAGTGAAAAACTTATAATTCTCTTCTGCAACCCATGCAAGTAGTGGGAAATAACCCTATGGTCTAGAACAGGGGTAGGCAATTCTAGTCCTCGAGAACTGAAGCCAGGTCAGGTTTTCAGGATATCCACAATAAATATGCATGAGATAGATTTGCATCTCAAGGAGGCAGTGCATGCAAATCCATCTCATTCATATTCATTGTGGATATCCTGAAAACCTGACCTGGTTCCGGCTCTCGAGGTCCGGAATTGCGTACCCCTGGTCTAGAAAATCTCACCTGTCTACTGAAAAAGAGCTTACCAGGGTAAGTACAGTACATAATCTTATACAACTTCTCTTATGGTTCCAATGGCAAACTAAAGTTTTCACAAGAGTTCCTTTCATCCTTCCAAGGCCTCCAGCTCCCAGCCGGCCTGTCCTCAGGCCTCCCGAGCTGCGTAATGACAGGGTCTCAGTCCCCTCTGTTGACTTAATTGGGGGATGGCTGTCATCCTTTCTGGTGGAGTGGGCCAAGATTACGTCCAATCAGTGGGTCTTTGACATTATTTGAGATGGTTACAGGTTAGAATTTTCCTTTCCCGTCACAGATTCTTTCTTGGTGTCCCCGTGTTTGGGAGCATCCAAGGCAACTTTAGTGCGAAGTACCCTTCAAGTGCTCCTGGACATGGGGGCAGTGTTCCCGGTTCCTCAGGAGTAAAGGAGCCAGGGGAGGTATGTCGTATACTTTGTGGTGCCAAAGAAAGGGGGATCTGTTAGACCAGTGCTGGATCTAAAAAGGGTCAATTGGTTTCTCAAAGTCAGGCACTTCTCCGGATGGAAATGATGTGGTCTGTTATAGCCGCGGTGCAGCCCGGAAAATTCCTCATGACGTTGGATCTCAAGGAAGCTCCCTTGCATATTCCCATCTGGCCCCCACACTAATGGTATCTTTGCTTTGCGTTCTTGAAGAGCATTATCAGTTTTGAGCTATACCATTTGGCTTGACCATGGCACCATGCACATTTTCTAAGGGAGTGGTTGCCTTTCTTTGGAGAGAGGGAATTCGGGTTCACCCCCACTTGGACGATTGGTTAATCAGAGCTTCTTCCCATCAAGAAAGTTTACGAGTCACCCAAAGAGTAATTTCCCTGCTCCAGTAGTTAGGCTGGGTAGTCAACTTTCCAAAAAGTTCCCTAATTCTCTCTGTCATTGGAACATCTGGGGGGCTCAGGAGAGTGGCGAGAAGTTGCAGTCCCAGGTTCGCTTACTGCTCTGGATACCACGTCCAAGAGTTTGGGATTATGTTCATGTTCTAGAATCCATGGTGGTGGCTCTAGAGGGGTTGCCTTGGGCCCGCTTTCATATGCGGTTGCTGCAACAATCTCTTCTCTCCAGGTGGTTGCTGGTGTCACAGGATTATAGTCGCCATCTCAGATGGACCCCCCCAAGCCTGGAGCAGAATGGATTGGTGGCTAGATGGTGCAAATCTGTTCAAGGGCATGCCTTTCGTGTCCCCAGACTAGCTGGTAGTCACAGCAGATGCCAGTCTGACGGGCTGGAGGACTTAGTGCCTTCAGTCCTCGGTGCAGGGCACATGGTCTATTAATTTTCTGGAGGGGCAATCAAGTTAGCTCTGTTTGAGTTTTGGGCGCTGATACAGGGCACACTGACCAGGGTTCTATCGGACAGTGTCATGGCAAGTCACCTATAGGCAAGGGGGCATGAAGAGCCCTCAACTGGCACAGGAAGTACAGACTCTTCTCATTTACCGTATTTTCACGCAAATAACACGCACCCGTATAAAACGCGCACACGGATATAGCGCGCAGAAATCACGATGATTTGCACAAAAACTTTGATATACCGCGCTCACTGGTATACCGCGCATGCTGCCCGACGCTCCTTTCGCCCGCCCTGACTTTCCGTGCGCTGTCCCGACTCTCCGTTCACCCCCCCTGACTTCCGTGCACTGTCCCCCCTTGAAGGTCTGTCCCCATCCTGAAAGCCTGATGCCCCCCCCCCCGACGTCCGATACATCCCTCCCCCCCCCCAAGGACCGCCGACTCCCCAACAATATCGGGCCAGGAGGGAGCCCAAATCCTCCTGGCCACGGCGACCCCCTAACCCCACCCCGCACTACATTACGGGCAGGAGGGATCCCAGGCCCTCCTGCCCTCGACGCAAACCCCCCTCCCCCCCCAAGAACCTCCGACCGCCCCCCAGCCGACCCGCGATCCCCCTGGCGACCCCCACGACCCCCCCACCCCCCTTCCCCGTACCTTTGGTAGTTGGGCCAGAAGGGAGCCCAAACCCTCCTGGCCACGGCGACCCCCTAACCCCACCCCGCACTACATTACGGGCAGGAGGGATCCCAGGCCCTCCTGCCCTCGACGCAAACCCCCCTCCCCCCCAAGAACCTCCGACCGCCCCCCAGCCGACCCGCGATCCCCCTGGCGAACCCCACGACCCCCCCACCCCCCTTCCCCGTACCTTTAGTAGTTGGCCGGACAGACGGGAGCCAAACCCGCCTGTCCGGCAGGCAGCCAACGAAGGAATGAGGCCGGATTGGCCCATCCATCCTAAAGCTCCGCCTACTGGTGGGACCTAAGGCGCGTGGGCCAATCAGAATAGGCCCTGGAGCCTTAGGTCCCACCTGGGGGCGCGGCCTGAGGCACATGGTCGGGTTGGGCCCATGTGCCTCAGGCCGCGCCCCCAAGTGGGACCTAAGGCTCCAGGGCCTATTCTGATTGGCCCACGCGCCTTAGGCCCCACCAGTAGGCGGAGCTTTAGGATGGATGGGCCAATCCGGCCTCATTCCTTCGTTGGCTGCCTGCCGGACAGGCGGGTTTGGCTCCCGTCTGTCCGGCCAACTACTAAAGGTACGGGGAAGGGGGGTGGGGGGGTCGTGGGGGTCGCCAGGGGGATCGCGGGTCGGCTGGGGGGCGGTCGGAGGTTCTTGGGGGGGAGGGGGGTTTGCGTCGAGGGCAGGAGGGCCTGGGATCCCTCCTGCCCGTAATGTAGTGCGGGGTGGGGTTAGGGGGTCGCCGTGGCCAGGAGGGTTTGGGCTCCCTTCTGGCCCAACTACCAAAGGTACGGGGAAGGGGGGTGGGGGGGTCGTGGGGGTCGCCAGGGGGATCGCGGGTCGGCTGGGAGGCGGTCGGAGGTTCTTGGGGGGGAGGGGGGTTTGCGTCGAGGGCAGGAGGGCCTGGGATCCCTCCTGCCCGTAATGTAGTGCGGGGTGGGGTTAGGGGGTCGCCGTGGCCAGGAGGGTTTGGGCTCCCTTCTGGCCCGATATTGTCGGGAAGTCGGCGGTCGTTCGGGGTGGGGGTGCGAGTGGTCCTGCGGGGGGGGGATGTATCGGACGTCGGGGAGTCGGCCGGGCAAGAGGGCTTGGGCTCCCTCTTGCTCCGATCGTGGATGCGGGTGTGGGTGGGAGCGCGTGCGAGCGGTCGTTCGGGGTGCGGGTGCGAGTGGTCCTGCCGGGGGGGGGGGGATGTATCGGACGTCGGGGAGTCGGCCGGGCAAGAGGGCTTGGGCTCCCTCTTGCTCCGATCGTGGATGCGGGTGCGGATGGGAGCGCGTGCGAGCGGTCGTTCGGGGTGGGGGTGCGAGCGGTCCTGCTGGGGGGGTGAATCGGGCGTCGGGCGGGGTGGGAACTATGTTTTAAAACTTTGGTATACCGCGCTCACGCATATAGCGCGCGAGGGGTATGCGCGGTAGGTAAAAACGCGTATAACGCGCGCGTTATATGCGTGAAAATACGGTATATAAGAAATAAATTATTATTATTATTATTTGGGCTGAGATGTGACTCCTGCTAATGTTGGCAGCTCATGTTGCAGGAAAATCCAATGTTCAGGTGGACTTCCTCAGCAGAAATTTTCTCAACCCAGGAGACTGGGAGCTTTTCCAAGAGGCATTCCAGTTCATTGTGTGGAAATGGGGACTCCCAGAGTTGGATCTCATGGCCTTGGCTCGCAATGCTAAGCTTCCTCGGTTCTTCAGCAAGTGCAGGGAATGAAAATCCAAGGGGGTGGACGCGTTAGTTCTTCCGTGGCCTCCAGGCAGCCTTATGTATGTCTTTCCTCCCTGACTGATGAAAGGCCGGATGCTGCATTGTATTGTTCGCATCAGGGAGTCGGTGGTCTTGGTGGCTCCGGACTGGCCACACTGTCCGTGGTACACGAATCTGGTAAGGCTGGCAGTGAGAGACCCACTCCGGCTTCCGGTAACATTGGACTTACGCAGGGTCCAATACGGATGAAAGATCCCTTCCACTTTGGTCTTATAGCTTAGCTATTGAAAGGTTGAAGCTGAGGCTGAGGCTCCTGAGAAAATTAGTGTCATGGGATATTTAGCAAAGTTCAGTTGTGGATTAGGAATTGGTTATCGGATAAAAAATAGAGGGTAGGGGTCTGTACTGGAACCGGTGCTATTTAACTTATTTATAAATGATCTGGAAATTGGAACGACGAGTGAGGTGATTAAATTTGCAGATGACACTAAGCTGTTCAAAGTTGTTAAAACACATGCGGATTGTGAAAAATTGCAGGCAGACCTTAGGAAATTGGAAGACTGGGCATCCAAATGGCAGATGAAATTTAATGTGGACAAATGCAAAGTGATGCACATTGGGAAGAATAACCTGAATCACAGTTACTGGAAGTTAGGGTCCACCTTGGGGATTAGCACCCAATAAAAGGATCTGGGTGTCATCATAGGCAATACGATGAAATCTTCTGCTTAATGTGCGGCGGCGGCCAAAAACGCAAATAGAATGCTGGGAATTAAAAAAGGGATGGTTAAAAAGACTAAGAATGTTATAATGCCCCTGTATCGCTCCATGGTGAGACCTCATCTAGAGTATTGTGTTCAATTCTGGTCTCCTTATCTCAAGAAAGATATAGTGGCGCTAGAAAAGGTTCAAAGAAGAGCGACCAAGATGGTAAAGGGGATGGAATTCCTCTCGTATGAGGAAAGACTAAAATGGTTAGGGCTCTTCAGCTTGGAAAAGAGATGACTGAGGGGAGATATGATTGAAGATTACAAAATCCTGAGTGGAGTAGAACGGGTACAAGTGGATCGATTTTTCACTCTGTCAAAAATTACAAAGACTAGGGACACTCGATGAAGTTACAGGGAAATACTTTTAAAACCAATTGGAGTAAATATTTTTTCATTTAGAGAATAGTTAAGCTCTGGAACGCATTGCCAGAGGATATGGTAAGTGTGGATAGCGTAGTTGGTTTTAAGAAAGGTTTGGATAAGTTCCTGGAGGGAAAAGTCTGTTATTGAGAAAGACACGGGGAAGCCACTGTTTGCCCTGTATCTGTAGCATGGAATATTGCTACTCCTTGGGTTTTGGCCAGGTACTAGTGACCTAGATTGGCCACCTTGAGAACGGGCTACTGGGCTTGATGGACCATTGGTCTGACCCAGTAAGGCTATTCTTATGTTCTTATGCACTCTTTTGCAGGTAAAGAAGAAATCTATGTCCATAGCTTATGCTCGGGTTTGGAGAGTTTTCAAATCTTGGTGTGCTCAGCAGAACATCTCCCCTTTTCAGGCTTTCCTGTCTCGCATTCTTGACTTCCTGCAGGACAGCATCTCGAAAGGGTTGGTTTACAATTCCCTTAGGGTTCAGGTAGCAACTGTTGCAGGAAGTCACACTCTTCTTTGGCTTCACTGCCTGATGTAGTCCGATTCCTGAAGGGAGTACAACGCATTTGCTTGCCTTTGAAGAAACCCTGTCCGGAATGGTGCTCAGGAGCTCCCTGCAAACTGTTTTGCACTGCTACTCTCAAAGATGTCACCTTGAAGACGGTCTTCTCGACGTGTGCAGAATGCTCTTGTACTATCATCAGGTTACTAATGACTTTCAGCGGTTAGATTACCTATTTGTCTTGTTCTCAGGACACAAGAAAACTTGGAAGCAAGAAGGGCATGGAAGCAAGAAGGGCATGGCGACTTCCAAGGCATTGGTGGCTCATTGAGTCAGGAAGGCTATCTCGTCTGCCTACTTGCTGGCAGGGAAGCCATTGTCGACGGATCTCCATGCTCACTCAACTAGAGCGGTTGCTATGTTTCGGGAAGAGTCCAGGGGATTCTCCTTGGAAGAAATTTGAAGAGCTGCAACGTGGTCGTCCTCGAGAACTTTTTCTAAGCATTACTGATTGGATGTTTCGGCAGATGGGGAGGCTTACTTTGATGTGTCAGTAATTGCAGAGGCAGCTTTTGTTTCCCACCCTGTTTGAGGATTGTTTTGCTACATCCCACTAGATCTGGATTCATCTGCTGCTGTTGCTAAGGAAAGAAGAATTCTGTTCTTACCTGCTAATTTTCTTTCCTTTAGACACAGCAGATGAATCCAGAGCCTGTTATTTCTGTTTATCCCAGGACAAGCAGGCAGGTATTCTCACATGTGGGTGACATCATCCGACGGAGCCTCGATGCGGACGCCTCACAAGCAGACTTGCTTGAAGAAACTAGACGTTTCAAGTCGCCCGCACTGCGCATGCGCGAGTGCCTTCCCGCTCAGTGCACAGGGCACATCTCCTCAGTTCTTAGTTTTCCGTGGAGCCGAGAAGTCCGTCTTTTTGGCTCTCTCCGGTAACTTCGTCATTCGTGCCTTCTCTCACTGCGGTTTGTGTTTCTTTTTCTCACAAATCGCTGTGTTAGTCGTCTTCTTTCTTAAAAAAAAAAAATTTTTTTTACTTCCGTCCATTCGTCCGGTACAGGCCGCTCAGCCGCGGCCCGCAGGCTTCGACTTTGCATCGGCTTTATTTTTGTCTATGCCCCGGCCTGTCACCGGTTTCAAACGGTGTCGCAAGTGCAAGCGCACGATATCCCTTTTGAACCCTCACGGACGCTGCCTCAAGTGCCTTGGGCCGAAACATCATCCTACTTCGTGCCTGCCTTGCCAAACACTTAAGCCTCGTGCTTTTAAGCGTCGTTGCGTTCTGGTGGATAACCTTTTCGAGATGGAGTCTTCTACTCTCTCGGCATTGAAGGTGTCTTCGGCATTGGCCCCGATCAACGCCTCTCCTTCTACTGCTTCCACCTCGAGCCTCATCAGACCTTCCTCCTTTGGAACGGCTCTTGCTTCGACATCCTCGACTGCCATATCTTCTCCTGTCTCCTCAGGTCATATAGCTCAGTACTCGGTTCCGCCAGTGGTGATTAAAGTTTCGAAGCCTTCCAAGTCGAAACACTCTCACACCACTGTGCGAGAACCTCCAGCCAAGGCAGGTGGGCTGGTTTCAGACGCGGTACCTTCCTTGCTGGCTACACCCAGCCCTCTTTGGAGGAGCAGATTATTAAGGTCCTCACTAACATGGGACCCACACTGCTTAATCTGCTTCATCCTGGGCATGCAGAAGTTTCCTGCGAGGTCAAGCCGCTTGTGCCCCGGTCTGATCCTCCACACTCGATGCAGGGAGCGGAGTCTCTGCGAGTGTCTGGTCGGGCTTCCAAGTGGAGCGGGCTTCATCTAAGGCTAGACAGATCATAGGATGTATACGTAGGAGTTTCGTCAGCAGCAAGCCTGAAGTCATTATGCCATTGTATAGATCCATGGTGAGGCCCCATCTGGAATACTGCGTACAATTCTGGAGGCCTCATTACCGCAAGGATGTACTGAGGCTTGAGTCAGTCCAGCAAATGGCCACCCGGATGGTCTCGGGACTCAAGGATCTCCCGTACGAGGAACGGCTGGATAAATTACGGCTATACTCACTCGAGGAACGCAGAGAGAGGGGAGACATGATCGAGACATTCAAATACCTCACGGGCTGTATCGAGGTAGAAGAAGATATCTTCTTTTTCAAAGGTCCGATGGCGACAAGAGGACATCCATGGAAAATCAGGGGCGGGAAATTGCACGGCGACACCAGGAAATACTTTTTCACCGAAAGAGTGGTTGATCGCTGGAATAGACTTCCACTTCAGGTGATCGAGGCCAGCAGCGTGCCTGATTTTAAGAAGAAATGGGATCGTCACGTGGGATCTCTGCACAGAGATAAATAGGGGAGGGTCATTAGGGTGGGCAGACTAGATGGGCCGCGTGGCCCTTATCTGCCGTCTCTTTCTATGTTTCTATGAAACGCTTAGAGCAGAGTCTGTGCGAGTGCATCGACAGGATACCTCCAATTCTACCAAGGGAGTCCAGTCTTCGAAGTTGCTTCAGGGCTCCTTCACGCCTATTGATCTTCGATCAACTGCTTCCGAGGCAACCTCTGCTCGATCTTCGAGATCCAGTTCGAGACACAGTTCTCGACATCACTAGAGACCTGCTTCGAGACATCATTCCTCAAAGCCTCGGTCTTCTCCAGCCTCGATGAGACCTCCAACTCCTCGTTCCAAGTCTCTGATGCCGGCCTTGGAGGATATCCCGATGCCTAGTGCCTCGTCCAAGTCTCCCGGTTCCTTCGTACCATGGTTTCCTGTCGAGACTTCTTCTTCTTCGACTCCAATTGCCTCGACATCCTCGAGTCCGTCTCAAAGCCATGCCACTGCAGATCAGTTATCTTTTTCCTCATTTTTGAGACAGATGGCTGTAGACTTGAGCGTTCCTTTGGACACTGGCTCTAAGTACTCTAAAGAATACCTCGAGACCATGCATCTTCCTCAACCTCCAGCTGAGTCTCTCAAACTGCCATTACACAAGCTTCTTGATCAGACTTTTACTAGATGCATGGAGACTCCTTTTTCCATTCCAGCAGTTCCAGGAAAGTTGGATGCCAGATATAAAACAGTGCATCATAAAGGTTTTGACAATTCCCAATTGTCACATCAATCCTTGCTTGTGGAATCCTCTTTAAAAAGATCCCATCCTTCCAGAGTGTATGCCACAGTTCCTCCTGGCAGGGAAGGGAAGACCATGGATAAGTTTGGACGCCACATTTATCAAAATGCTATGATGTTTTCGAAGGTCCTCAATTATAACTTTCATTTTATTACTTATTTTGAATTTCTTTTGTCTCTTCTGCTGAAATTTTTGAGTTACTTAGATGATAGCATACATTTTGAGTTCCAAGAAGTCATTGCTTCTTTCTCTCAGTTGCGTATCCATCTTTTGCAAACATCTTATGATGCCTTTGAGCTCTCTACCCGAGCAGCAGCTTATTCTGTGGCCATGCGTCTTCTAGCCTGGCTTCGCACCATAGACATGGACTCTAACCTCCAGGATCGTCTGGCGAACATCCCTTGTGAAGGCAATGACCTTTTCGATGAGTCTATCGAGGCTGCCACCAAAAAACTGTCTGACCATGCTAAATCTTTTGCCTCTATAGTCAGACCTAAGCCTAAGCCAGCTCCTTCTAGGCCTACACGTCCTCCTGTTATCTACCAGAGGCATTTTCCTCGCCCTCCTTTGAAGAAGCAACCACCTCAGAAGCAACAGAAGCCTCAACCTTCTGCTCCACCTAAGGCTTCTCAGCCTTTTTGACTGTTTACACCAGAGCATAACATCCATCGTTCTGTCTCTGACTCCTTTTCCACCTATAGGAGGTCATCTCCATCTTTTTTACAACAGATGGACGGTCATAACATCAGACCTCTGGGTCCTTTCCATCATCAGAGAAGGATACTCTCTTCATTTCAATCAAGTTCCTCCAGAGCTTCCTCCAAGAGAGTATCCTTCCAGTCCGTCCCAGACCACCCTTCTTCTTCAGGAAGCTCAAGCTCTGCTTCATCTCCATGCCATCGAACCAGTTCCCTTGGAACAGCAGAACAGGGGTGTTTTACTCCCGTTACTTCCTTGTTCCGAATAAGACAGGCGATCTGCGACCCATTTTGGATCTCGGGGCTCTCAACAAATTTTTAGTCAAAGAAAAATTTCGAATGTTATCCCTGGCATCTCTCTATCCCCTTCTCGAGCAGAACAATTGGTTATGCTCTCTGGATCTCAAGGAGGCCTATACTCGTATCCCCATTCACCCAGCCTCCCGTCAGTATCTCAGATTTCGGGTGGGGAATCTGCATTATCAATACAGAGTACTACCCTTCGGCCTGGCCTCGTCTCCCAGAGTGTTCACCAAGTGCCTGGTTGTGGTAGCGGCAGCTCTACGGAATCATGGTATTCAGATATTTCCCTACCTCGACGACTGGCTTATCAAAGATTCCACTTCTCAAGGGGTTATTGTAGCAACCCAACGGACTACCTGGTTTCTACAAAGTTTGGGATTCGAAATCAACTTTCCCAAATCTCAACTTCAACCCTCTCAGAATCTACAATTCATTGGAGCTGTTCTGGACACTGTCCAACTCAGAGCATTCCTTCCACAACAACTTCTGGAAGCTCTTCTTCAACTCTGTCATACAGTGTCTCCCCGCTCTTCCATCTCAGCAAGACACATGATGGTACTTCTGGGTCACATGGCCTCCACAGTACACGTGACTCCTTTTGCCAGACTTCACCTCAGAATTCCTCAGTGGACCCTGGCATCTCAATGGACGCAGGTTTGCGACCCTCTTTCTCAACACATAACAGTCACTCCTTCATTGAAGCAGTCTCTCCAATGGTGGATGCTCTCTTCCAATTTCTCCAGAGGCTTGCTTTTTCACATGCTCCCTCATCAGAAGGTCCTCACGACAGACTCGTTGACCTATGCTTGGGGTGCTCATCTCGATGGTCTCCGTACTCAAGGCCTCTGGACCAGTACGGATCGTCAGTGTCATATCAGTCAGTTGGAACTCAGAGCGATCCTCAAAGCTCTCCATGCTTTTCAACATCTCCTTCACGACACAGTACTCCTCGTCCGCACGGACAACCAAGTCGCCATGTATTATGTCAACAAACGGGGAGGGACGGGATCTGCCTCCCTTTGTCAAGAAGCTCTGGAAGTTTGGGACTGGGTAATCTGTCACACCTTCCTTAAAGCTGTCTACATTCAAGGGGCTCAGAATTCCTTGGTGGACAACTTGAGTCGTCTTCTGCAACCTCACGAATGGACTCTCCATTCCTCGTCTCTTTATCACAATTTCTCACAGTGGGGAACGCCTCAGATAGACCTCTTTGCAGCTCCCCACAACTTCAAACTGCCTCAGTTCTGCTCCAAGATATACTCTCCTCACTGCCTCGAGGCAGATGCTTTTCTCCTACAATGGACGAATCTATTCCTCTACGCATTTCCTCCATTCCCTCTCATTCTCAAGACTCTAGTCAAATTGAAGAACGATCATGCCACCATGATTCTAATTGCTCCTCGGTGGCCGAGACAACCATGGTTCTCCCTTCTACTTCAACTCAGCAGAAGGGAGCCAGTTCTACCAGTTTTTCCTTCTCTGCTTACACAGAGTCAAGGATCTTTGCTTCATCCCAACCTGCAGTCTCTACACCTGACAGCCTGGTACCTTTCAACATAACTCCTCTTCAGTTTTCTCAATCTGTCAGAAATATTTTAGAAGCTTCGCGAAAGCTTACAACTAAACAATGCTATCACCAAAAATGGACTAGATTTTCTACATGGTGTTTCTCTCATCATAAGGAGCCTCAACATTCCTCCTTATCTGTTTTGGATTATCTTTTGCACCTATCCAACTCTGGACTCAAGTCTACATCCATTCGTGTCCATCTCAGTGCAATTACAGCTTTTCATCAGCCTATTGAAGGGAAACCCCTCTCTGCTCATCCAGTAGTTTCCAGATTCATGAAAGGACGTTTCAATGTCAAACCTCTCAAACCGCCTCCTGTGGTTTGGGACCTCAATGTTGCCTTTCTCAACTCATGAAGCCTCCATTTGAACCAATTGATAAGGCTCATTTGAAGTATCTCACTTGGAAAGTGGTGTTTCTCATTGTTCTCACTTCTGCTCGAAGAGTCAGTGAGCTACAAGCTTTGGTTACTGTTCCACCATTCACTGTGTTCCATCATGACAAGATGGTTCTTCGTACTCATCTGAAATTCCTACTTAAAGTGGTCTCAGAATTTCATCTCAACCAATCTATCGTACTTCCAGTGGTTTTTCCAAAGCCTCATTCTCACCCTAGAGAATCAGCTCTTCATACTCTGGACTGTAAACGTGCTTTGGCCTTCTACTTGGAACAAACCAAACCACACAGAACTGCTCCTCAACTTTTTGTCTTTTTTGATCCAAATAAGTTGGGACATCCAATTTCTAAACGCACCATCTCTAATTGGATGGCGGCTTGTATCTCTTTCTGCTATGCCCAGGCTGGATTACCACTTTACAGTAAAGTCACAGCCCATAAAGTCAGAGCAATGGCAGCTTCTGTAGCTTTCCTCAGATCAACACCGATTGAGGAGATTTGCAAGGCTGCTACTTGGTCCTCGGTTCATACCTTCACTTCTCACTATTGTCTGGATACTTTCTCCAGACGGGATGGACAGTTTGGCCAAACAGTATTACAAAATTTATTCTCCTAAGTTGCCAACACTCCCACCATCCCATTCTGGTTAGCTTGGAGGTCACCCATATGTGAGAATACCTGCCTGCTTGTCCTGGGATAAAGCAATGTTACTTACCGTAACAGGTGTTATCCAGGGACAGCAGGCAGCTATTCTCAAGACCCATCCACCTCCCCTGGTTGGCTTCTCTGCTAGCTATCTGAACTGAGGAGACGCGCCCTGTGCACTTTGTTGGAAGGCACTCGCGCATGCGTGGTGCGGGCGACTCGAAACTTCTAATTTCTTCAAACAAGTCTGCTTGTGAGGCGTTCGCATCGAGGCTCCGTCGGATGACGTCACCCATATGTGAGAATAGCTGCCTGCTGTCCCTGGATAACACCTGTTACGGTAAGTAACTGTGCTTTGTTGTTGGTTCCTGTTTTCTGGTTATGGTTGATTGCACTGTGAATTTGGACTTTATTATGGGAAAGAAGTTTTTTTGTACAGTTCTGCTTCGGATGCTTGGGCAAAGAACGATACTAAATGGCCAGGAGAGGTTCCATCCTAGAGGAGCACCTGCAAATCAGTTCTCTTATCTCTACCTGCTGGTAGATGTGCGCTATCCCACTAGTCTCTGGATTCATCTGCTGT
Source organism: Geotrypetes seraphini (assembly GCF_902459505.1). Classification (NCBI taxonomy): domain Eukaryota; kingdom Metazoa; phylum Chordata; class Amphibia; order Gymnophiona; family Dermophiidae; genus Geotrypetes; species Geotrypetes seraphini. The sequence continues at coordinate 319,196,028 of NC_047087.1, forward strand.
GTCTAAAGGAAAGAAAATTAGCAGGTAAGAACATAATTTTTCCATCTTGATGCACAGACACTTTAATGGAATTGACATGGAGCATGCAGCGTCAGTGCACTTAAATGAAGACTCAAGTTATAAAATTGCTTTTCTGTGTTAAGCAACGTTAAGAATGACCTTTCAAGATGTACTACTACTATTTATCGTTTCTTTAGCACTACCAGACACGCACGCAAGAGATGATCCCTGCTCAAAAGAGCTTACAATATGATTTTGACAGACACTATATGCAGTTCATGTGGAAAAATACAGGCTTTTAAACATTTATGATGTTGCTTTAAAGCAGCATATACATTATGGACTTGATTGTATGAATGGTGCAGAAAAACTAGTGTATAGGTGTAGAATATATGGTTTCAGTAGATCATAATTTTATGGTGGAAAATTGCCCTGCAAACCAGAAATCTGGTAACCTTACTAGGATGGCTCCTACTTCTTTTCACCATCTTCGGATGCCCTTGTTCCAGAGCTTCCTTCCATTGAAAGAGACCCACTTCTGTGCATTTATATGTGGAGGTATTTAAATGTCTCTATCAGACCTCCATTTTCCCACCTTTACTCCAGGGTGTACATGTTTATCTTTAAGCTTTTCCATGTGTTCTTTATGGTGAAGTAGTCACCCTCTGGACCGATTCCATCCAGTATATATCCATTTTGAAGGTCTGGTCTCCAGAATTGTTCACAATATTCTAAATGGAGTCTAACTAGAGACTTGTACAGAGGTGCTATCCTTTCCTTGCTTTCTGTACTCTCCCCACCATCTCTCCTCTTCTGTGTTTGTTTGAGATGCTTGATATTCCACCTTTTTTGTGATACAGCAGGCACATTACGTATTTTCCCTATCTTTAGTGAGCTCACAATCTAAGTGTTGTACTTGGGGCAGTGGAGGGATAAGTGATTTGCCTAAGCTCACTAGGAGTCGTGATGGGAATCAAACCCATCCCCCCCCTCCAGAGTTTGTAGCCCACTGTTCTTAATGTAGTTTGTCCAGGATTGTACCACTAGAGGAAACACTTAGGGTTGTATTTGTGGTTATAGATAAATCAAATTCTTTTCTATTCTGCAGGTTTACCCTGTCCCTGTCCAACAGAGCCATCAGGGGGACAGCGTCAGATGTGGGAAGCCCTGAGTTCTAACTCTGCTGCAATAATAACAGAGGTTAGCATCCAGGACTGCAATGGTTGCAAAGTGGTGTAACTGTAAAACAAATAGGGGATCTTGTCTGTCTGAAAACCCCCATAGATGTGAAAATTATTTGGTAAACTGCCAGGTAAGTAGGACACAGCATGGCATGCTAAATCATTAAACTGTTCTCTGCAGGCCTAATTCACACAGGATTTGCTCAGTCTGCATACAGTGGCGGGCTGGCTCACACAGTGTCTGTAGGCCAGTGAAAGGCATTATCTTCTGGTTGTTGCAGAGCAGAGTGTGTCGCTGTTATCTTAGCACCAAGAAAGTGTCTTAAATAAAGTTTCTGCTTTTTGCAGTGCCATTTATTCTGTTCCTACACTTGAGTGTTTTATCAGCCTGATTTCCAGTAAAGTGCTGAGAAAAAGGGAGGGAGCACACATTTTGAAGATAAGAGGCCTTGAAAAAAAGAGATAAGCTGAGAATTCCTTGAAATACATTTGGGCATTTGGCAGCTGGTTCCCCCATCCAGTCAGGGAGGACTCAAAGGACTCCCTCCAGTGTTATTTCAGTCAGCCTTAAATAAGGATGAGGCCAAGTAGTTTTACCACTTCACACTTCTGTTGGTGTGACTGATGCCTCCCCCCCAGGCAGTTCCCCACTCTTTCTTTTGGCATATCAGGCTTTGTATGCCCTTTCTTTTCCTGGGATTTGTTGTGGATTTGAGTGCAGGCTCTGTGGCGGTTTACCCAGGATTGGGTCCAACTATTTTCCTTCCCCCCTATTTTGCGTGTGTAGGCTCTGGAGGAGGTCGAGGTCTCCAGCCGGGACATTGGGCCCAAGAGTCAGTTAGAAGAAATGGGCAGTCCAGGTTCCAAGGCTTGTTGAGACAGAGGATCTTCCTGTAAGCTTTTACATAAGAATGTAAGAGTTGCCATACTGGGACAGACCAAAGATCCATCAAGCCCAGTATCCTGTTTCCAATAGTGGCCAACCCAAGTCACAAGTACCTGTCAAGATCCCAAGGAGTAAAACAGATTTTATGCTGCTTATCCTAGGAATAAGCAGTGGATTTCCCCAAATCATCTCAAAAATGGCTTATAGACTTCTCTTTTAAGAAATTATTCAAACCTTTTTTTAAACCCTGCTAAACTAACTGCTTTCACCACATAAAAACATAAGAATTGCTGCTGCTGGGTCAGACCAGTGGTCCATCGTGCCCAGCAGTCCGCTCACGCGGCGGCCCTCTGGTCAAAGACCAGGGACCTAACTGAGACTAGTCCTACCTGCATACGTTCCGGTTCAGCAGGAACTTGTCTAACTTTGTCTTGAATCCCTGGAGGGTGTTTTCCCCTATGACAGACTCCGGAAGAGCGTTCCAGTTTTCTATCACTCTCTGGATGAAGAAGAACTTCTTTATGTTTGTAATTTTAGAGAGTGCCCTCTTGTTTTCTCTGGATCTCTCTCTCTCCCTACTCCCTTTGCAGTAAGGGAGGGAATGAGAGAAAGAGAGATGGTGGGCAGTAAGAGAGAGGGAGACATGTTGCCAATAGGGGTGTAGGAGAGAGGAAGAAAAGTTGAACTCATGGAGGGACAGAGAGAGATGTTAGTTGGAGAAGGGGAATGACATCCGGAGGAGAGAAGCATGCAGGAGGCAGAAATAAATAGATAAATATTGGATTCAGAGTCAGAAGGAAGTGCAATCAGAGACTCATGAAATCACCAGACAACAAAGGTAGGAAAAATGATTTTATTTTCAATTTAGTGATCAAAATGTGTCAATTTTGAGAATTTATATCTATCTATATTTTGCACTATATTTGTCTATTTTCTGTAGTTGTTACTGAGGTAGCATTGCATATTTTAAAGTCATCTGCCTTGACTTCTTTGAACTCCCCCCTCCAAATATAAATGATAATTAACATTTTCTCTACATACAATGTGCTTTGTGTTTTTTAATTTTGTGGTTATCATTATGTATTAATAAGATTCTATTGTGTGTATATGAAAAATTGATGGAAGAAATTGCATTACAAAATGTCTTAAATAATAGATAACGTACAGGTCATTGACCTGTGGGGCCGCCGCGGGAGCGGACTGCTGGGCATGATGGACCTGTGGTCTGACTCATAGAAACATAGAAATAGATGGCAAATAAGGGCCACGGCCCACCTAGTCTGCCCACCCCAAAGACCCTCCCCTACCTTTCTCTGTGAATAGATCCCACGTGTCTGTCCCATTTGGCCTTAAAATCAGACACGCTGCTGGCCTCAATAACCTGAATTGGAAGAGTATTCCAGCGATCAACCACCCTTTCAGTGAAAAAGAATTTCCTGGTGTTCCCATACAGTTTCTCGCCCCTAATTTTGCACGGATGCCCCCTTGTTGCCACTGGACCCTTGAAGAAGAAAATATCTTCTTCCACCTCGATGCGGCGAGTGAGATACTTGAATGTCTCGATCATGTCACCCCTCTCTCTGCACTCCTCGAGCGAGTATAGCTGTAATTTATCCAGCCGTTCTTCGTACAGGAGATCCTTGAGTCCCGAGACCATCCGGGTGGTCATTCTCTGGACCGACTCCAGTCTCAGCACATCCTTACGATAATGAGGCCTCCAGAATTTCACACAGTATTCCAGGTGGGGCCTCACCATGGATCTATACAATGGCATAATGACTTCCGGCTTACGGCTGACGAAACCCCTACGTATGCAACCTATGATTTGTCTTGCCTTAGATGAAGCTTGCTCCACTTGATTGGCAGCCTTCATGTCCTCACTGACGATCACCTCTAAGTCTCGTTCTGCTACCGTTCTTGTTAGGATCTCGCCATTAAGGGTGTAAGTCTTGCATGGATTATGGCTGCCCAGGTGCATAACTTTGCATTTTTTGGTATTGAAGCTGAGTTGCCAGTTCCTAGACCAGCGCTCCAGTAGGAGCAGGTTGTGCATCATGTTGTCGGGCATTGAATCTTCGTTCGTTGTGCTATTGCCCACTACATTGCCCAGTTTGGCGTCATCGGCAAATGTCATTTTACCTCTCAGCCCTTCTGCTAAGTCTCTTATAAAGATGTTGAATAGGATCGGGCCCAGGACCGAGCCTTGCGGCACCCCACTGATCACCTCCGTCATTTCTAAGGGAGTGCCGTTCACCACCACCCTCTGAAGCCTACCTCCAAGCCAGTTCCCAACCCATTTCGTCAATGTATCGCCCAAACCCATAGAACTCATCTTGCTTAGTAACCTGCGGTATGGTACGCTATCGAATGCTTTGCTGAAGTCCAGGTACATGATGTCCAGGGACTCCCCAACATCCAGCTTCCCTGTCATCCAGTCAAAGAAGCTGATCAGGTTGGATTGGCATGATCTCCCCTTAGTAAATCCATGTTGACGGGGATCCCGTAGATTCTCCTCATCCAGGATCGTATCCAATTGGCGTTTGATTAGAGTTTCCATTAGTTTGCTCACTATTGATGTGAGACTCACCGGTCTGTAGTTTGCCGTCTCCATCTTGGAGCCTTTTTTGTGGAGTGGAATAACGTTAGCAGTCTTCCAGTCCAACGGGACGCTGCCTGTACTGAGGGAGAGGTTGAAGAGTGTGGACAGTGGCTCCGCCAAGACCTCACTCAACTCCCTAAGCACCCTGGGGTGTAGGTTGTCAGGCCCCATTGCCTTGTTAACCTTGAGCTTTGACAGCTCACCGTAGACACTGTTGGGCGTAAACTCGAAGTTACTAAACGGGTCAGTTGAGTCAACCCTTGTCTATAGCTGAGGGCCAAGCCCCAGTGCTTCTCTGGTGAATACTGAGCAGAAGTATTCATTTAACAGTTGGGCTTTTTCCAAATCCTTTTCCACATAGTCTCCGTCTGGTTTCCTAAGACGTACAATCCCGCCTGAGTTTTTACTTCTGTCACTGATTTATCTGAAGAAGGATTTATCTCCCTTCTGGATGTTCTTAGCCAGAGATTCCTCCATGTGGAATTTAGCCTCCCTGACTGCTGTTTTGACGGCTTTTGACTTGGTCAGGTAGTCTGTTCTAGAGTCTTGTTTCCCCGATTGTTTGTAAGAGATGAATGCTTTTTTCTTCTCCTTGATGAGGTCTGAGATCTCCGCAGTGAACCACTGCGGCTTATTGTTCCTTCGCCGTTTACTTATTAATTTAACATAGCGGTTTTCGCTTCTTGTATGGTGGCTTTCAAAGTTGACTACATTTCTTCCACGCTGTCGGTTTCTGCTTGGCTTTGTAGCGCCTGGTGAACAAAGGAACCCATGTCTTGGAAGTTTGTGTCCTTGAATTTGAGGACCTTGGTCAGTGTGGTAGTTTTAGTGAAACCTTTCCTAAGATTGAATCATACCATGTTGTGGTCACTGGAGGCCAATGTGTCGCCCACTGAGACCTCTGTGACACTTTCTCCATTGGTAAGTAAAAGGTCCAGAATTGCCTGATCCCTTGTTGGGTCCAACACCAGTTGCCTGAGACCAGCTCCCTTCATAGAGTTTAATAGCCTCCTGCTGCTGCCGGAAGCAGAGGTAAGTGTATCCCAATCCACATCAGGCATGTTGAAGTCACCTAACAATACTGTGTCCCCACGCAAGGTGATATTTTCTATATCTCCAATAATTTCCCTATCCAGGTCATCCTTTTGTCTTGGGGGTATGTAGATTACGCCAAGATACAAGCATTTGTCCTTCCCTCTGGCCATATTAACCCAAAGGGATTCCCCAGTGTACTGGACATCTGAGATTCTTGTGACCTTAATGTCATCTTTAGTATATAATGCTACTCCTCCTCCCATTCTGCCCTCCCTGTCCTGGCAAAGCAAATTGTAACCCAGTATGACCATGTCCCACCCGTGGGTGTCTGTGAGCCAGGTTTCGGATATCGCCACCACATCCAGGTCGGCATTCCTTATTTCTGTTTCCAATTCCAGGATCTTGTTTCCCAAACTGTGTGCGTTGATGTACATAGCCCTCCATGTTTTATTTTTGTTACATCTCAGCAGAGGCGATGCTTATGTTCTTATGTTCTTAATTAGTACTACAGTACTCCTCTGAAATTTGCAGGGGTTCTGTTCTTGGAACCCCTGCAAATTAAAAAAAAACACAAATGTGGTTTTTTGCCTGTCAAAAGGCAGGAGAGGGCAGCTGAAGTGTTGGTGGGTGAAGAAAACCACTCACGGCCTACACCGACTGCCTCTTCCTGTAGTAAAGTTGGGCTACACCAATCAGGAGCTGCTTTGACACACAGCTCCTGATTGGTGTAGCCCAACTTTACTACAGGAAGAGGCGATCAGAGCAGGCTGCGAATGAGCGAGTCTGTGATTCTCGAACCGCAAATTAGTGGGAGAACACTATTATGGGAGTGGGGTTAGAGGCGGAGATTGGGCAGGTCTGGGGCGGAGCTTGGGCGGGTGTACTCGGTTGATATTAGTTAAGCTTAGGGGGTACTTGGCTTGAAGAAGTTGAGAAACACTGGTGTAGACCAATCTGGACTCTTTTACCCTAAGAATATATATCATCCTGTATTTATCCATTTAAATACAAATTGAGAAACAACTCTATGCTACGTTCTCTTTTTACTTGTGCATAATTTAGGTAATCGTGATATTTTTTACACATTCTCACAAAATTCTTGTCTCAAGAGGATATTTAACTACATCTGCATTGACTTGTGAACCTAAACGTGCCAGACTTGTTGAAGTCCTTGTTAAAATGTCTCTCCCAGTTATCAACCTATGCTTGCAGTTCTGAGACTGGAGGGTAACAATCTCCGGTGGATTTAGTAGAAGGCTACCAACTGCAAACTTTGGCAATTCCCAGTGGGTCCTCATTGGCTATCATTCACACAACTAAACTTTCCTAACAGTATATATACTGGATCTGCACTATTTCCTATTTGTACAGCATCTTGTAGCTCTTGAAATATACAGCTCCATTATTCTTGTAACTTCTCCTGGAAATGACCAGAATTCTCTCTGTAATTATCCTGGAAATGTCCAGTTGTCTCTTTTGTAATCCGCCCAGAACTGCAAGGTTGAGGCGGAATAGAAATCAGTAATGTAATGTAATGTAAACTTTAGTTTTTGGCTTTGGTAACTAAGCAATAAGTTTAGTGACAGTTTTGTTTTCAGTCAAATGTGTTTAGACCAGGCTTGTTCAACCTTTTTCTATCAGGGGCCACATTTTATAGTTTGTAACATTTGGAGGGCCAAAACATCCACTGTCATATTTGCCACATATTTGGTCAAATAGTATTAAAAAATACAACATATTGTTGTCCTCTTCCTGTCCTTCACCCAGTCTTGCTGTCTCTCACGCATGTACCCCCAAGCCATGACTCGGTCTTGCTTGCTTGCTCTCGCATGTACCCCCCCCAGCCTTCATCCATCTTTTACCCAGTCTCTCTCGCTGTCTCTCTCGCTCACACATGTACCCCAGTTTCTCTCTCTCTCATACATGTACCCCAGTCTCTCTCGCTGTCTCTCTCTCTCTCACACACGTACCCCAGTCTCTCTCTCTCTCTCTCTCTCACACATGTACCCCAGTCTCTCTCGCTGTCTCTCTCTCTCACACACGTACCCCAGTCTCTCTCTCTCTCTCACACATGTACCCCAGTCTCTCTCGCTGTCTCTCTCTCTCACACATGTACCCCAGTCTCTCTCTTGCTGTCTCTCTCTCACACATGTACCCCAGTCTCTCTCTTGCTGTCTCTCTCTCTCACACATGTACACCAGTCTCTCTCTTGCTGTCTCTCTCTCTCTCACACATGTACACCAGTCTCTCTCTTGCTGTCTCTCTCTCACACATGTACACCAGTCTCTCTCTTGCTGTCTCTCTCTCACACATGTACACCAGTCTCTCTCTTGCTGTCTCTCTCTCTCTCGCACATGTACCCCAGTCTCTCTTTTGCTCTCTCTCACACATGTACACCAGTCTCTCTTGCTGTCTCTTGCTCTCTCTCGCACATGTACCCCAGTCTCTCTTGCTCTCTCTCGCACATGTACCCCAGTCTCTCTCTTGCTCTCTCTCGCACATGTACCCCAGTCTCTCTCTTGCGTGCTCTCTCTCGCACATGTACCCCAGTCTCTCTCGCTGTCTCTCTCTCTCTCTCACATACACATGTACCCCAGTCTCTCTCGCTGTCTCTCTCTCTCTCGCTGTCTCTCTCTCTCTCTCACACACACATGTACCCCAGTCTCTCTCGCTGTCTCTCTCTCTCTCACACACACATGTATCCCAGTCTCTCTCGCTGTATCTCTCTCTCTCTCTCGCACACACATGTACCCCAGCCTCTCTCACTGTCTCTCTCTCTCTCACACACACATGTATCCCAGTCTCTCTCGCTGTATCTCACCTTCATCCAGTCTCTCTCTCTCGCACACATGTACCCCAGTCTGTCTCGCTGTCTCTCACATGTACCCCCCCAGCCTTCACCTAGTCTCTTTCCCCTCAGCTGTGTTCAGTTGCTGAGATTTCTGCTTCTGTACCATGAAACAGCTCTCTGCAAGCTTGAGCCACATAATGCTGGAACTGCAATATCAATTTGAACTTCCTCATCGCTTGGTTCAGGCTTAGGGATAGCAGGAGTCCCACTGTAAGCACCACAGGAATTTGCAAGCTTCTGAGGGCAGACAAAAGCCCTTGGTGGGTGAGATTTTGGCCTGAGTGCTGTAAGTTGGACAAACCTGGTTTATATAGTTCCATTTTTGGCTGAACCTGAAAAAACCCAGTTTTGCTTTGCATAACTGGTTAATCTCAAAGTAAAAGCTGAAAAGGCTTAAACTGTTATGCAGGGGGAGGTTGTGGGGTGTTTTTTTTTTGTTTTTTTTTTAAGATCCTATCTACTACCCCAACACCATCTATTTTCAGTGCAGCCTTATGTCTGCTGCCCCAGTTCTGTGCTGCTGGCAGTGTAATGTTATGTCTGTAATGTAGTTAAACTGTGCAGCAGAGAAAGCTCATCATTGGAGACTGTGGGTCTTGTGGATGATGGTGAGGGGGTGGAGAGATTGTTTTGACTTATGGAGTGTCTCACTGTGCTTTCCTGTGTTTAGAGAGGGATTATACCAGTCTCTATGACAAGCAGCCCATCGGCCGCCTGCTCTTCCGGCAGTTCTGCGAGACACGTCCAGAGCTCGAGTCCTGCATCAGCTTCCTGGATGCAGTGGTAAGTCACTTCCACCTCTTTTGCTCATCATGTATCTCGAGCAGTGGCATACCAAGGGGGGGGAGGTCCACCCTAGGTGCACGCTCCAAGGGGGTGCACAGCCAGCCAGATCCGGAACCTCCTGCGTTGTACTTAGAGCAGAGTCAGCAACCGCGCTGAAGTGAACGAAGGTCCCGCGATGACTGCGCCGTCTACTGCCTCTGTTCCGGAAGAGGTAAGTAACGTCGGGGGTCTGGGGGAGGAGGGGGTGGACCAGCAGCCGCAGTCATCGCGGGATCTTGCCGCAACTAACTGCATCTGCCGGCCCAGCCCCCTCTGACTTAACTTACCTCTTCCATCCGGAGCAGAAGCAGTTATCACGGGACCTTTGGGATGGAGAAAGAAAGGAGCATAGTAGGATGGTGAAAGGAGGTCAGGGTGGCATGGAAGGGTGTGGAGGGTGAGAAAGGGAGTCAGAGTGGTATGGAATCATGGTGAAGGGTGACAAAGGGGGGTCAGGCTGGAATGAAATCATGGTGAAGGGTGACAAAGGGGGTTAAGGTGGTATAGAATCATGGTGAAAGGTGACAAAGGGGAGTCAGGGTGATATGGAATCATGGTGAAGGGTGACAAAGGGGGGTCAGGGTGGTATGGAATCATGGTGAAGGTTGACAAACGGGGGTCGGTGGTATGGAATCATGGAGAAGGGTGACAAAGGGGGGTCAGGGTGATATGGAATCATGGAGAAGGGTGACAAAGGGGGGTCAGGGTGATATGGAATCATGGAGAAGGGTGACAAAGAGGAGTCAGGGTGATATGGAATCATGGGAAAGGGTGACAAAGGGGAGTCAGGGTGATATGGAATCATGGGGAAGGGTGAGAAGGGGGGTCAGGGTGGTATGGAATCATGGTGAAGGGTGACAAAGGGGGTCAGGGTAGTATGGAAGGGTGTGGAGGGTGACAAAGGGGGGTCAGGGTGGTATGGAATCATGGTGAAGGGTGAGAAAGGGAGTCAGGGTGGTATGGAAGGGTGTGGAGGGTGACAAAGGGGAGTCAGGGTGGTATGAAATCATGGTGAAGGGTGACAAAGGGGGGTCAGGGTGGTATGGAATCATGGTGTAGGGTGAGAAATGGGGTCAGGTTGGTATGGAATCATGGTGAAGGGTGAGAAAGGGAGTCAGGGTGGTATGGAATCATGGTGAAAGGTGAGAAAGGGGTCAGGGTGGTATGGAATCATGGTGGAGAGAGAGAAAGGGGCAGATGCTGATTTAACTGCAGGGAAAGAGACATAAGGGGGAAGGATACTGCATGGAATTGGGTTGGAGGGAGAGAAAGGGGGCAGACGCTGATGGAAGTGGGGGGAAGGGAGAGGAGAGAGTGAAATGCCAGATCATGTGGGAGAGGGAAGGGAAGAAGAGGAGAGATGCCAGACCATTGGAGGAGGGAAGGGAGGAAAATGGATGCCAGACTAATGGGGTGAAGGGAGAAATGGAAAGGGGATGCATACAGTTTCTAGAACGGGAATAGAAAGAGAGAAGATGCCATATAGAAGGGGCAGAGAGAGGGTAGACAGTGGATGAAAGAGAGTGACAAAAAGATGAGGAAAGCAGAAACCAGAGAAGACAAGGTAGAAAAAATTATTTTTATTTTTTTATTTTTTGCTTTAGGTGAGATGCATCTCTGTTTCTGTGATGTTGCATTGTATGCAAAGTCCAGGTTCTTGGTGCTTCAGTTTAACCTTTGTCTACGTATTTTTATTCTATCTCCCCAATTACAAAACTGTAGAGCGTTTTTTAGCGTTGGCATCTGAGCTGTTACCACCGTGGTTAAAAACCACACTACAGTTTTGTAAAAGGGGGAAAAGTTAGTTTGTGATTACATACTAGGCAAAGGTGTGTTCTGTGTGTTTTAAAAGACATGGTTTTCTGTTAGGATTGACTGTGTAAGATTGATCTGTACTAGTCTGGTTTGTTTAGTTTTACAATGTGTTTATTGATGTACTGCTCACTACAGTATGTAAGATGCTGCCTTTTCCTAGATATTCATGTGTGACGTGTGGATTGTTACTAAAAATCATGTTTTTCATACAGATGGGGGGGGTGTCAAAAAATGATGGGCCTCGGGTGTCACATATGCTAGGTAAGCCACTGATCTCGGGGCACTTTCTTTGGCAGCTGACCCTGAGGAAATGTACAGCTAGAATCCCAGGTAATATTAGGACCAGTTTTTGGATATATTTATTACAGTGTTCTCCCTAGCTCCTTTTAGCTGGGCGCCCGGCTGTCATCTCATCGCGAATCCTGCTGCCGCTGCTCAAACATTTTTAAAAACCCCTTTCATTGGTTTGGGGATTCCCCGGGCTGACTTGGCACAGCCTGAAGAGCCGCTGGAAGTTCTCTGTTCGACTCAGGCCTCAGCCTGACTTTTTTTTTTTTTCCATTGTGTATTGAATTTAAAAATTAATAAAAAAAATAAAAAAACAACCTCAAAACCAGGTGATTTTCAAACCCTCCCCATAACACTAGCCTTCAATTTGTATTTTGTGGGCGGAGCAGCAGTACTGTATGCATTGGGTGGCTCCCATTCCTGATCAGGAAAACGGGCCTGGGGAGGTAGAAAATTGCTTTGGGGAAACTTGTTTCAAGGTAAAAGAATATGAAAACGTCACTTATCAACTCAAGGCTACTTCTGTAAAGGAAATTAAATGTTTCCAGTGTGGTGCCATGGTGCAAATGTGATTTGGAAGTAGGTGTTCCTTGATCGCCTCTCCTCGGTACTTTTACTTTGGCATGCGCCTCCCCCCTCTGTCTATGATATATTTCTTCTTCCCGCGTTCCTGCTACCGCTGTCATTTTCTATTCTCTATACCTTGGACTAGCAGAAGCACCTCTCTCTCCCCTCCCCCCTAGCCTGACAGCTGCAGTAGTGTTATGGAATCGATTCCCTTCTGCAGCCTAGGGGATTTTGCTAGGCTGGCCCACCTCTGATGATGCAACTTCCTTTTTTCTGCAGAGGCCCCGAGGCTGCTGGAGGAAATTGACTCGCTAAAGCTACGGCAGCAGTCAGGCAAGTTATAATAGAGAGCCCTTTAATTGGGAGGGGGGAGTGGTGCTGATGAACCTGGGAGATAAGAGGGAAGGGTGCTGCTGCTAGTCGGGGGGGAGGGGGTGGTGCGCTGATAGGCGAGGAAAAGAAGTGCCACTGGTAGTTAGAGGAGGGGAGGGAGTGGTGCTGCTGCTAGACCTGGGAGGTGAGTGGGTAAGGTACTAGTCAGAGGGGAGGGAAAGGGAATGGAGAGGTGCCTGCTAGTTGGAGAGGAGAGGTGCTGCTGAATCTGGGGGGTGAGAGAGAGAGGTGCTACTGGACCTGGGGGTGGAAAGGAGAGGTGCTGCAGCTAGTTGGTGGGGGAAAACGGAAGTAGAGAGGAGGGGAATGAGAGCTGCTGTTGGAGCTGAGTGATGGAGGGAGGTGAAAGGGAGAGGTGCAGCTGGATTGGGAACAGAGGAGAGTGCCACTGGACTTAAAATGGAAGAGGGAAAGCTGCAGCTGGACTAAGGGGAGAGCAGTGGAGGGGAAGAGGGAAGAGCAGTGGAGGAGAGTGAGTGGATAGAGGAAGGGGAAAGAGAAATGCTGCTGCTGCACCCAATTGGGGGGAGAGAGGGAAGGAGGGAGAAGGAAGACCAGGTAGGGAGAGGAAAGAGATGCCAAGACCATGGGAGAGAGGGAAAGACAATAAGGAAAGGAGATACCAGACCATAGAAGGGGGAGATGTCAGGGCATGGGGGGGAGGGAAGGAGACAGATGCCAGACTAGGGGAAAGGAAGGAGGGAGGGAAGGAGAGAAAGGAAAAAGAGGAGATGCCAGATAATGGACGGGGAGAGGAGAGAGATGCCAGTGCATGGGGGAGGGAAGGGAAACTAAGGATACAAATGCCAGACTAGAGGGAAAGGAAGGAGAGGAGGTGCCAGAGCAAGGAGGGAGAGGGAGAGATAGGAGAGAGATGCCAGGGCATGGGGGGAGGGAAGGGGAGGAGATAGAGATGCCAGACCATGGAGTGGAGTGGGAAGAAAGGAAGGAAAGGAGAAGAGAGAGATGCCAGAGCATAGGGTAGGGGGTGGAGACAGAAAAATGGAGAGGGGGTGAAGCTGAAATTAATCATAAACAAAGGAGAGAAAGTGCACAGGTTATACAGTTTATTGAAGGGACATAAAAAGAGGGAAGATACCGTATGGAAGAGAGAGAGGGTGAATACTGGATGGAAGGGGCAGGAGAGGGTGGACAGTAGATAGAAGGGGTAGAGAGAGAGCAGAGGCTGGGTGGAAGGGGCAAAGATAGAGGACAGATGTTGCATGGAAGGGAGAGAGGACAAACGCTGTATAGAAAGAAGAGAGCAAAGAGAAGATGATTAAAGCAGAAATTACAAAAGATAGAAATATTTTTTGTTGCTTTTTGTAGAATCAAGTAGTATTGTAACTGTATTGATAAAAGTTTATAAATAGGGGCACGAAACACAATTCATCCTGAAAGTCCCAGCCCTCAGTGTACCATCTAGATCAGGGGTCTCAAAGTCCCTCCTTGATGGTCTCAATCAAGTCGGGCTTTCAGGATTTCCTCAATGAATATGCATGAGATCTATGTGCATGCACTGCTTTCAATGTATATTCATTGGGGAAATCCTGAAAGCCCGACTGGATTGAGGCCCTCAAGGAGGGACTTTGAGATCCCTGATCTAGATATATTGTTCAGTGATGTTGGGTGGCTAGAAAGGCATTGTCCAAGGTCCCATACTCCCAATGACCCCCATGCTTAGGAGTCAGAGGAGTAATATAGTGTTTAATCTGTAAATAGGTGTGAAAGTGGTGTGGGTAATGGTCCCATTTGGTTTGCATTTGTAGAAAGGATGGGTACTGTCCACCCCACAGTTCCAGCACAGCCCCCAAAGTTGTGTCCCGCTCCCCCCTTCCCGATAAGCCCCATAGACGCTGCATACCAGGTGGAAAATCAGGATTGCAGTGAAGGGAAAGGAAAGGAGAAACACTGGGCAGTCGGCTCTGTTTGGTCTTCCACCACATCCAGGCCTTCCAGAAAGGAATAAGAAAAGGAAAAGTAGCAGAAGTAGAGTGAGTTCCTCCCTCAGAGCGGCCATGGAGAAATGACAAGAAAAAAAGTGAAAGACAGCAATCTGCTAGAAGAGTCGCAGGAGAGTAACGACTAGTAGACATCAACTGTTCGTGGATCCATCGCAATAAGGCTGCAACATTATAAGCGTGCAAGTCAAGGACATTCAGGCCACCCTGTGATTTAGCTCTAGTCAATTTAGAAAAACTAATTTGAGCTACCTTTATTGTTCCAAATAAAAGTCCGTACAGTGGATAGATAAGTTTGCCTATCAAATTTAGAGATCCAAATGGGATAGTCTGCAGGGGATACAATAATTTGGGAAAAAGCACCATTTTGACCAGCGCTACCCTTCCCAGAAGTGACAACGGTAAGGAGTGCCACCGGTTGAAGAGAGTTTTGATTTTTGATTTTATCAATAGCGGTGGTGTTTGCTGCATATTATCGCTTGGGATCACAATATAACAAAACACCCAAATATTTGAGTTTCTCGGGAGCAATACCTATACCCAGATTCTCCGACAAGCGATTTACACCTGAGGACCCCAGCAGTAGAGCCTCTGTTTTATCAAAATTAATTTTGAGACCAGAGAACACACCGAATGACTTGATGAGAGACATTAGTAGAGGCATATGAACATCAGCATGATTGACATATAAAAGCATACGGAACTCATGAGTCGCCAAAGGTTCGAGGCAAAGCAGGAACAGTAAGGGGGATAGAGGGCAACCCTGTCGGGTACCACACCCCAAAGGAAAGGAATTGGGACAGTCCCCCATTGATCAAGAGTTGGGACAAAGGGTGATGATAAAGGGCTGCCACCCAGCGCACAAAGTCTCCAGAAATGCTGAACCGCCCCAGGACCCAAAAAAGATGATACTGTGTCGAAAGCTTTCTCGACATCTAAGCTGGTGATGACAGCCCTATCAGTCCCAGTATGAAGAGATTGCAGAACAGCCAAGACTTTTAAGAGGTTCATTGAAGCGTGTCATCTAGGCACAAAACCAACCTGATCCTCATGAATCAGAGCCAGAAGAAAAACGTTGAGACGTGTCACCAGAATGCTGCCTAAGATCTTAATATCCTGGTTAAGAAGAGATATCGGTCTATAAGACCCAAGTTGATCCTGGGGTCAACCAGGTTTAGGAAGAAGAATGATGTGAGCCCTATTATGAGCATCCACCAGAGGAAGTTCAGAGAGCAAACCCGTAAAGTAGGTCTGCAATGCGGGTAAAGCAGTAGGGGGGTAACAGTTTATAGAATTCAGAGCCCATCCCATCAGGGCCCGGTGTCTTTGCTAGTGTAAGCTTACCAATGGCCGCCTGAATCTCTTGCCCAGTTATAGGAGAGTTTAAGAGCCGCCCTTGCTCCTCCGAAAGGGAGGGCAGACGCTGTCCCTGGAAGGTTTTTCGTGCCAAGGCTTCTATCTGGGTAAGCTGCATAAATTGAAGAGTGATGCCCAAAAGAGAATGATCAGATAAAACTAGGGCAAGCATGGTGGCAGAGGCAAATTTGGGAAACCATAACTCAGAAACAAGGAAGTAGTCAATTCAGGAGTACATCACATGAGGATGGGAATAGAAGGAAAAATCCAGTTCTTCTGGATGAAGGGTTCTCCACACATCTAACAAGCTCAGTTCCTGCATAAGGTAATTCACGCCCCTAGTGAAATGAGCCCTGGGGGTATTTCAAGCGGGTTGACAATCCAAAGCCGAATTAGCTGTCAAGTTGAAGTCTTCCCCAAGCACCTTTAGGTCAGATGTGAGGAGCCAAGAGACTGACAAGGGAAAAAAAGAAAGCATGAGAGTGTTTGATGCATAGAGATTGTACAAAACTAATGATTCCCCCCATAGTTCACCTATAAGTATAATGTATCTCCCCTCAGGGTCTGCTCTCTGCTTAATAGGGTGAAAAGGTATATTTTTGTGTATGAGTATGGCTACTCCCTGTTGTCTGGTATTATAGGAAGCAAATCCTATTTGGCCCACTCAGTCCCTCTTAAGTTTAAGATGTTCCTCATTGTTAAAGTGCTTTTCCTGTAGAAATGCAATATTGGTGCGTTCCCGCTTCAGGTAGGTAAGGAGTTTAGAACATTTGATGGGAGAGTGAATCCCATCCACATAAGTGATTTTGCATTAAGAGAAGTCATATCAACATAACAATATCAAAAAAGTAATACAGGCAAGATATAGAAAAACAGCAGAATGGAGTAGGGGTGTCCCAGGAAAATCCCCCCTCTGTATAGGAATAGCAGCAAATAGTGATACATGATGCAACCATTGGAACATAGCCATCAGCGTGAGCCAGGTATCAAACAAAACCACACATACAATCCAACAAGTGCACTCCATGCACTCCCCTCCCCACCAAGACTATGCAGTCTACACAGATCAGAAAACCAAAAAACAATAACCACAACAGCAGCTCTGGGCCATATTGCAGAAATACTATAATAATAAAAAAGAAAGAATAAGGTAGAAGAAAAAGGAAAAGAAACCCCCTCTTCCATAGCAGATCTCACCACAAAGGAAATATCAAAGGGCCCTGGAAAAATAAGGTGCAATGTAGAAAAATATGCCTGAAAACCATCTGGTAGCCGTATTCAGGAAAAACTTGGGAAAGTTAGAGAGGTGGGCCCTCAACCTGCTCAAAAATAAAGGAAGGTAGGAAAGCCAAAAAAAAAAAAGACAAGGCACTGCTCAAGTCCAAGGGTAAAATAAAAGGCAAGAGGTGGCAGAACCAAAAGTCATAGCATCAGCAACCAATTCAACAGAAGTAAAGCGCTGCCAGTAGAAAAACAGCCAGTGAGTCCAATTGCAGCCATCCATCTCATAAATGGCAACTTAGAGAAGGCATGCGGCAAAGTCACAAAGGTTAAACTCGGGTACCAATGCACAAAGGTCTCATGATGTGCCAGATTCCGCATTCAGAGGTACCGGTAGATTATGAACAAACTGCTTCATATCCCTTGGAATTTCCAGGTAGTGTGAACCTTGTTGTTGTAAAAGACCCGAGCCTGGGCTATGTACAGTAGAGAGACATTGATGTTACGTTTGAACAGCGTGTTGCAGTAAGGAGCCATCGCTCTCTGTCGAGAGGACACCTGGGGGAGTGGGGAAAATCTTGAAAGATTAAAATTTTGTGTCTATCATACAAGAAATCCGTCCCCTTCTGAAACTGAGCAAGGATCCTTTCCTTAAATGCAAAATTAAGGAATCAAGCAAGCACCAGGCGCGGCTGCTATTCATTGGCCTACATGGTGTGCCTGTTCGATATGGATGTGCGCCTTCGGATCCTGGGGTTCCATGACTTTAGGGAGCCAGCCTTCCAAACAAGTACACAGGTTCACGTCCCGGATAGAATTAGGCAGCCCGATGAATCTGAGATTATTTCTATGACCCCAGTTTTCTTAGTCATCTATGCGCTCCAAGAGGGTTTTATTTGCGGTTTCCAGAACCCGTATGTGCTGCTCAAAATTTGCCGCTTGATCTTCCTGTTGAGCGATGCAGTCTTCAGTCCTTTATAAGTGCCCCGCAGGTGAGTCAAGACTCTCCTTTATGTCTTCCATGAAAGTATGGATTTTTGCTAGCTTGTCCTCCATTACCAGGGTAAGGGAACGGGTAAGCTCCTGTATTGCGGCCACCTGAAGTGTAAACATCGGGACCTCATGGCTGTCGGCCATCTTAGACCGGCTGCTTCAACTTATCTCTGGTGCCACGCTGTGATTTAGCGGTCATTGCGCGAGCAAAATACTCCAACAAAGTGCTCTCCTGGTACAGCAAGAGAAGAGGATGCCAATGCTAAACGTAGAATTAATGTCAAAAGAAAATTTAGGTTTTTTTCAGAGCAGATTAGAACGGCATAGCCCGGAGATGTGGAGAGGCACGTCTGTTCAAGTGCTCGGCATCACGTGACCCTCCAATGAACATTTCTAATATTGTCTTTTTTGTTAATTTTGTAAACCACATAGAACTTACCAGTTATGCAGTATAGCAATTGAGTATTATTTTATTTTTTTTAAAAAGAGAGAGATATATTGCATGCTGGATAAGTTAAGAGAGGCTGGTCGTGTAGTCAGGAAAGCAAAGATGCAAATGGAAGAAAAAATAGCTGATACGGTAAAATGGGGAGACAAGACATTTTTTAGATATACTAGTGATAGGAAGAAGTGCAAAAGTGGCATTGTGAAACTCAAAGGTGAAGGGGAAGAATATGTAGAAGCTGATAAAGAAAAGGTCGAATTGCTTAACAAATATTTTTGTTCTGTGTTCACGTCTAAAGCACCGGGAGCGGGACCGCAGAAGACAAACATGAATAGGGATGGAGGAATAATAGTGGCATGGGAGCCTATGAGCGTCAGGAGCAGCGCGGAGCATTCAGCGCAGCTCCCTGCGCTAAAAACCACTATTGTGGTTTAGTAAAAGGGGAGGAGGTATACTTGTCTATTTTTCTATAGTTATTACTGAGGTGACATTGCATATTTTAAAGTAATCTGCCTTGACCTCTTTGAAAAACCCCAAATATAAATGATACATACAGTGTGCTTTGTGTTTTAAAAATTTTTATTGGTGGTAGATTATTTTGACTTGGTCTTTTTATGTATAAATGTTTTTATTGAAAAATAGAAATATAGCCAAACATGTCAAAACAGCAAAAGTACACAATGCAAGTACAACCATACCCCACCCTCCCATCCATCCCACCCACAAACAGAACAATCCAAATATCAGCGTGTATGACTAATCAGGTACGTTTTAATTATGAGCTTTCAAACACCTGGAGCAATCCATCCGGTGTGCCACAAGGGTCTCGGGACTCCCGGATGGCCACCCGGATGGTCTCGGGACTCAAAGATCTCCCATACGAAGAACGGTTAGACAAACTGCAGCTATACTCGCTCGAGGAGCGCAGAGAGAGGGGGGACATGATCGAGACGTTCAAGTATCTCATGGGCCGCATTGAAGCGGAAGAAGATATCTTCTTTTTCAAGGGACCCACGGCAACAAGAGGGCATCCGTGGAAAATCAGAGGTGGGAAACTACGAGGTGACACCAGGAAATTCTTTTTCACTGAAAGGGTGGTTGATCGTTGGAATAGTCTTCCACTGCAGGTGATTGAGGCCAGCAGCGTGCCTGATTTTAAGGCCAAATGGGATCGATACGTGGGCTCTATTCACTAGGCAAAGGTAGGGGAGGGTCATTAGGGTGGGCAGACTAGATGGGCCGTGGCCCTTATCTGCCGTCTATTTCTATGTTTCTATGTTATCTCCATTGCTCTTCAACATCTATATAATAATAATATAATAATAATAATTTTATTTCTTATATACCGTTTAACCCTAAGTTCGAAGCGGTTTACAGTGAAGTCGTGTCTAGAGAGAGTACAGTGTTAACAGAAGGATACAGGATAATACAAAGTGAGCAGGTACTGGGTGATACAATAAGGTACGAAATATTAACACGATAAACAGTTACAGTATGTTTACAATGAAGTACAGGGTACTGGGGTGTTTACAAAGGGTACAAGATAGTAGCAAGAGGACAGTTACTGGATGTTTACAGTAAGATACAGGAAGGTACAAGGTGAGTGGGTACTGGGGTGGTTACAATAAGGTACAAGATATTAACAAGAGTACAGTTACAGGATGTTTACAATCAGATACAGGATGTTATACTAAGTTATAGGGTGATACAATATGAACAGTTACTAGGGATCAGTGCTGTTTACAGCTAGATATATGATGAGTGTAAGAGAGGTACAGCATTAGACGTTAGGGGAGGGGGAAACGGAAGGGGAGGGTTTTCGAGGTGGTTTATAATTGGTAGGGGGAGAGTTTAGGTGGTGTTGAAGAGGCGGGTCTTCAGAGATTTTCTGAAGTCCGCGTATGATGTGGCTTCGAGTATTGGTTTTGCTAGCCATGTGTTCAGTTGGGCTGCCTGGAAAGAAAGCATTCTGTTTAGGTACTTCTTGTAGTGACATGATTTCAGGGATGGGTAAGTAAAGAGGTTTGTTCTGCGGGAGGTCTTTTTTGGGCAGTAGGTGAGGAATTGGGAAGCTAGGTAGGTTGGTAGTATCCCGAAGATTGCTTTGAAGCTGATGCAGGCAAACTTGAAAAGAATTCTGGATTCTACTGGTAACCAGTGGAGTTTTTGGAGGTATGGAGAGATGTGTTCCCATTTCTTGAGTCCGAAGATGAGACGGACGGCAGTGTTTTGGATTAATCTTAGCTTTTGGAGGGACTTTTTGTATGTTCCCAAAAATATTATGTTGCAGTAGTCCCGAGTACTCAAGATGGAGGCTTGTACTAGTAGACGAAAGGATGATTCATCAAAGAATTTTTTGATGGTGCGAAGTTTCCATAGGGTAGAGATACATTTTTTGAACATTAGATCAGTGTGTTTTTCTAGTGTTAGGTGTCTGTCAAGGGTAACCCCTAGTATTTTAATAGATTGATCAATTTCGTAATCTTTGCCATTCATGTGGATCTTGTTATCTTTTATCTGCTCGTTGGGAGAGGCTAGGAAAAATTTGTTTTTTTCTGTGTTCAGTTTGAGTTTGTAAGCCTTCATCCAGAGTTCTATTTGGTTTAGGATATTGGATAGGTAAGTGATGAAACTCGGAGAAATATCGAATAATGGAAGTATGACGGTGATATCGTCAGCATAAATGTGGAAGGTGAGATTTAAGCTCTGTAATAGGTGTCCCAATGAGATGAGGTAGATATTGAGAAGGGTCGGTGAGAGCGGGGAGCCTTGGGGGAGTCCACAGTTGTTGTTCCAGCTGAAGGAGAGGTTATCATCTTTGAGTACTTGATAAGACTTGAGCTCGAGAAATCCCCGGAACCAGGTAAGGGTGTTTCCTGAGATGCCTATTGACTCTAAACAGTGCAGCATGATGGAGTGGTCAACTAGGTCAAAGGCGCTGGTTAGATCCAGTTGGAGGATCAAAGCGTTGGAGCCTTGACTGAGAAGGGAGTGTAGGGAGTTTAGTAGGGAGGCCATTATAGTTTCGGTGCTGAAGCCAGGTCTGAAACCGGATTGGTTGGTATGTAGTAGGTTGAATTTGTCTAAGTATTTGTTTAGGTCAGCATTTACCAGGCCTTCCATTAATTTGGCAGCCAGAGGGATATTTGCGACGGGTCTGTAGTTGGCGATGTTATTGGTTGTTTCTTTTTTGTTCTTTTTTATAGGGTTAATAATAATTTGGCCTAGGTCTTCTGGGAATTTCCCGATGGATAATTGTAGATTGATCCAGCTTAGAAGGTCAGTTTTGAAGCTAATAGGGGCAGATTTCATCACGTTGGGGGGGCAGGGGTCTAATTTGCAGTAAGATTTTGTATATTTATTGTAGTACTTGATGAACGATAGCCAGTCTTTTTCCTTGAAGTTGGACCAGCTCATGTTGGCTTTAGAGGAGGAGTCAGGGTCCTGGAGTATGGTGTAATTCCAGTGGGAGTCTTGTGAGTTTGGGAGGGCAAGTCTTGATTTAGATATTTTTGAGTTGAAGAAATCGGCCAGGTCGTGTGCTGTGATCGTGGAATCTTCTACTGGGTTTGTGTAGGGGTGGGTGTCAGACAGGTCGTTAACAAGTTTGAATAATTTGCTACTGTTTAAGGGGGTGTTGCCTATAATGTTGGCGTAGAAGGTTTTTTTCTTTTTGGCGATGGTGTTTTTGTAGTTGGCTAGCATTTGGCGCCAGGCGTCTCTGGATTCTGGTGTTCCTAACTTTGTCCATTTCCTTTCTAATCTTCTTAATTCTCTCTTTATCCCAAGGAGTTCTGAGTCAAACCAGCCTGATAGGTTTCTAGGTCTGAACCTTCTTTTCTTCAGTGGGGCCATTTCGTTTAGGATTTGGGTGCTGGTGGAGATCCAGGAGTTCATGGTTGGGATCCTCGTCGTGGTTGTGGATAATGTCATAGTGAGACCAGAATTCTACAGGGTTGAGTTTGCCTCTGCTTGTTTTGAATAGGGTGGGTTTGTGTTTAGCTTTCCTCGTGTTTGGTGCCTGTTGCCATTCGAATTCGAAGTTGCATATTTTGTGGTCGGACCAAAGCGAGTCTGACCAGGTTTCTGATATCAATTGGATCGTAGGGTTTGTTGAATGTGAGTTGGTCAGTGATACAATGTCCAGTTGGTGGCCTTTTGTATGGGTTGATATTGGGGGGGAGTGAGGGAAGCTTAGGGAGGTTAGAAAGGACCAGCAATCGGTGGATTCAGGTAGATCTGGATTCTCTAAATGTAGGTTAAGGTCGCCGCATAGGAGGTTGTAAGGGCCCGAAAGTGAGTTGGATAACAGGAATTCCTGGAATTCTTCTTTGGCTGCTGACCATTGTTTGGGTGGGATATATGTCAGAATGATAGTAAGGGAGTTCTGATTGAAGCTTTAGAGAGAGGATTTCCAAGGTGGGGGAGGATTTAGAGCTGAGCATGGAGCTGTTTAAGTTGTCTTTAAGGATTACTGCCAGACCTCCACCCCTACCTCTTTCTCTTGCTAAGGAGAGAATTTTGAAGTTAGGAGGGAGGCATTCTTGAATGATGATGTCTTCATCTGAGAGTAGCCAGGTCTCTGTTAGTACGACGAAGTCAGGGTTGGTGTCGGTGAGCCAGTAGTGGATTAATTGGGATTTGTTTCTCATAGATCTTATATTTAGGTAGGAACCTCTGAGGCTGGCATAGGTTAGAGGGGGGGATGGGAGGGAGCTATGCTTTTTAGTACTCTTGTTTTCTTGGTATAGGGTCTGGAAGGTCTGTGGGAAGTAGTTAGGATTGGGATCTCTTGGATATTGAAGGAAGCCTCGATAAGGGTAGGGGGGGGTTTGGGCTTGAAGGTGCGAATAGAGTAGGGGGTGGGGGGAGGGAGAAGGTAGGGTGAGGCGGTTGCCTTGCTTCTTGGGCTAAGTAAGTGTAAGATAATAAGAAGTAACCACATGCTGTGATAGGGGGGTCCCATGTTAATGCACTGATTTAACAGAGTAGCGTGTAAGTGGTAGTACAGAAAGTGAGATACTAAGTCAGAAAAGTTATGTGCTGTGGAGACCAATTATACAATGCTGTAGAGAAAAAATTATGTGCTGTAGAGACTGGTAAACCGTGGGGTAATGACTAAACAAGTTAAGACTGGGCAATTAAATACAAGATGCTGTAACAGATTAATGGTGGGAAGTTGTGATATGAAGCTGTTACCTGACTTGGAGGTCGACAGGAGTTCAGGTGATCTAGTCTTTGTGGTGCAGGCGTTTCACGCAGGCCCTTCACGAAGGTGCGCCTTCGTCGGTGCGCCGAATGGCAGCGCGCCGTTGGCGCTGGGCCTTTTGAATGTGTGTCCTCTGGCTGGATCGGGGGGGGTGGAGCAGGGCTCCCACGCTGGTCCCGATCTGGCTGGCCTCAGTAGAAAGGTGCAGGCGCTGATTGTGTGTCCTCCGGCTGGATCGGGGGGGCGGAGCAGGGCTCCCACGCTGGTCCCGATCTGGCTGGCTTCAGTAGAAAGGTGCAGGTGCTGAATGTGTGTCCTCCGGCTGGATCGGGAGGGGGGGGCGGAGCAGGGCTCCCACGCTGGTCCTGATCTGGCTGGCTTCAGTAGGGAGGTGCAGGCGCTGAATGTGTGTCCTCCGGCTGGATCGGGGGCGGGCGGAGCAGGGCTCCCACGCTGGTCCCGATCTGGCTGGCCTCAGTAAAAAAGGTGCACGCAGCTAACTCAGCTGGGAATAAAACTATTTAGTTATGCAGATGACTTTACGATTATCATCCCATATGCTAATTCTGTCTCTGAAACTATTCCCAAAGCTTCAGAAGCCATAAACGTGATGGAGCACTGGATGACAAACTTTAGGCTCAAACTTAATTCAGAAAAAAACAACTTTCTTTGTTGCTTGACACCAAATCACCACTATGTATCAATAAACTTAGTTACCCTATCCAGCCCACCATAAAGATACTAGGTGTAACTTTGGATCAATGCCTAACCATGAAAGACCAGGTAGACTCCTTAATCAGAAAGGGATTCTTTACTCTCTGGAAACTCAGATCCATTAAAGCTTATTTCGATGCATCAGCATTCAGAACCCTAGTCCAATCCCTCGTACTAAGTCTACTTGACTACTGTAACATCGCTTATTTAGCAATTTCCCAAAAGAATATGCAACATTTACAATTGATGCAAAATGCAGCAGTCAGACTGATCTTTGGGCTGAGGAAGTTTGACCAAGTGACACCCTACTACCGGCAGCTGCATTGGCTGCCAATGGCGGCGCGCGTAAAGTTTAAATTTGCCTGCTTCTGCTTTAAAGCACTACACGGATTTGGCCCTAAATACATAACTGACCTTTTCTTCTTCTCAGCCAACAGACACAAGAGAAGCTCACATTCCAATTTCGTTTCCCCCCCAGTTCGAGGTTGTAAACTGAAAAAACACCATGAACACCTTCTCTTACACCAAGCAGCATCATGGGGTAAAGACCTAGAACAGTTGCTTTCGCCCACTACTTATGAGGAATTTAGGAAACGTCTAAAAACACACTTGTTCCTAAAGCATCTAGACAACTGATCCTCTCTTCTCTCTCCCTTCTATAGCGATTAACTTGTCCTTTTGATCTCTCTCTCCTCAACAATGAATTTCCTGTCCTATTAATTCTTTCTTCCTCCCCTCTTAAAGTCAATTCAATTTGTTACCTTTGCTTAATCTTCTGTAAACCGCATAGAACTTCACGGTATTGCGGTATATAAGCTGTTATTATTATTATTATTAATCAGGGGTTCAATAAATGGCTACGAGCTGTATGAGTTAGTGTGAGCCAAAATGGCTCCCAAATATTTCTAAACAAACGTCCCTGTGGGATATCCAAGGAAGTCAATGAAAGGCGCTCCATAGAAGCTTGATGTATCGTAAGAGTACGCCAATGAGACAATGTTGGGGGGGTGCAATATTGTCTTTTTCCCCAGCAAAACAGCACGTTCCAAAAAACCCCGGAACCCCCTCGAGGACACATGAGGGATATGCTCCAAGGTGAAAAGCAACTCAGGGCAACTAGTATAGCCATACTGCCACATGTTAGTAATATGATGTCTCAACTGATTCCAAAAACCCTGGACCAAAAGACAGGCCCAGAATTGATGTTCTAAAGTTGCCGTTGATTGATTGCATTTAAGGCAAGCATCAGTTTGGCTAAGTTTAGGTCGATGAAGATAAGCAGGGGGATCTATGGAGTCAGAGTAGGAACTTATAGTTCATTTCAATTAAAGTTACCTGAGGGGTGATGCCAGATGTACGTTTAAGTCTTTCTGAATAGTTACTCCAGTAACCTCACAACATAAGTCTCCAGACCATTTAGTTGCATAGGAGTCATAAGAGATGGTCCCTAAGCTCTCTCAAAGGAATCTATGGTAAAACTTCAATGGGATCTGAGTTTGAGCAGAAAGGCACAATGCTTCTGAGAGGGCCTCCTGGCTTTGGTTAGTAAGATCTGCCTGCGGAACAGACTGCACTTAAGAAGCCATCTGAGAGTACGCCAACCAGTCAGTAGGGTGCCAGTTATATTCAGTTTGCATCACTGCAAAGGATGGCAGGGAGCCTTGAGAAGTAACCACCTGAAATAGATATTGCGTATTCGTAGTTCTCCACACCGAAAAAGGAAATTGGGAAGTCCCAGGGGGAAGTGCTTGTTATCCCATAGAGGCAAATAAGCCGTTGCTCTATGCATTATGTGCAGTTGTTTACATAATATCCTCCAGACCTGATGAAGTGGTTTAAAAAGCAGGGCTGTGGAGTCAGAGTCGGAGGAAATTTCGGGTACCTGGAGTCGGAGTCAGAAGTACAAAAAACTGAGGAGTCGGAGTCGGAACATTTATCTACCGACTCCATTTTTGAACTTGGCATACCAATCACGAGTGATTCTTTCAGCTATAGCACCCACTATATACACAGCTTCTGTGGCCTTAGAACCTTGATTAAAAGCAAAAAGAAGGTGGTGTCGAAAATGCTCATTTCTCTCAACTTGACATTCCATTTTAATGATCTGAAAATTAACCAGTGCTGTGGAGTCGGAGTCGAGGAGTTGGAGTTGGAGGAAATTTCGGGTACCTGGAGTCGGAGTCGGAGTCTGAAGTACAAAAAAATGAGGAGTCGGAGTCGGAACATTTATCTACCGACTCCACAGCCCTGTTAAAAAGTATATCACCCACAGGGGAGGGGTGTCCCGGAAGATGTGGCATATATAAAAGGTAGCTAAAGTGGTATGGGGCACAAAGAGTAAGTTCAGAAGTAGTAGCAGAAAAATGGTGTGTTCCGCGGAACCAGTCGTTCAAATGTCTCATTTGGCATGCTTGTGAGAATAACATAAGACTGTGCAGACCCAACCCTCCCTGATTCCCTTTGTCTCATCAACACTGACAGAGCCAACCTTGCCCTTTTCCCATTCCACAAGTAGACACTTAAACATTTTCCAATTTCTTTGTCATGTTTAGCTAATAACAATATAGGAAGCATCTGGAGGACATAAAGCCATTGAGGCACCAAGACCATATTATACAGTGCTATTTTTCCCATCAGAGACAGTGGAAACTCCCTCCAAAGGAGCAACCATTGTTTAGTAAGGGACAGGAGTGGCAGGACATTCAAATGGTATAATTTGGTAAGATCCATGGGGATCTGGATTCCCAAATAGGTCAAATGGTCTGATGCCCATTTTAAGGGGAAATGCTCTCTCCGTTGACTAGGTATGTCTGGGGATAGAGGCAAAACCATAGATTTTTGAAAATTAAGGATCAAACCAGAGTACATACTAAACTCGTCCAAAATAGCCAGAGACCTGAGCAAGGACGGCTGCGGATCCGCCAAGGTCAACAACATATCAGCAAATGCTAAAATACGCAATTGCGCACCCCCTTTCGGGAGACCTTTCAAATCATCATCCCTCTTAAGTGTACGCAAAAAGGGATCCAGGTAAAGCAAAAATAACAGGGGAGAGAGAGGACTCCCCTGTCTCGTCCCTCTCGCTATGGGAAAAGATAAAGTTCATGTACCATTAACCAAAACACAAGCCGTAGGATCCGTATACAACAAGCGAACCATCACGGGGTGATGCCACTCTTGACCTAATCCTCAAAGGACTAGGGGGACCCGCTAAGGAGGTGGCGGTACTAGCCCCACTAGGAAACAGCGATCACAACACGATCCAGTACAGGCTAGAAATTGGATCATCAAAGGTGAAAAGAACTACAACGACTGCACTTAACTTCAAAAAAGGGAATTATGATGCCATGAGGAAAATGGTGGGAAAGAAACTCAACGACAGCGCAAGGAAGATGGAGTCCGTAGAAAATGCCTGGACCATACTAAAGGGCACAGTGCACGAAGCACAGAACCTGTGCATCCCCAAGTACAGGAAAGGGTGCAAAAAAAATACAACAAAAAACCCAGTGTGGATAACAAATGTAGTGAAAAAGGCGATAAGTGACAAGAAAGCATCATTCAAAAAATGGAAAAAGGACAAAACAGAGGAGAACCAAAAGGAACACAAAAAACACCAAAAGGAGTGTCATCGAGTGGTTAGGAAAGCAAAAAAAGAATATGAAGAGAGACTGGCAGGGGAAGCAACAAACTTCAAATCATTCTTCAGGTACGTTAAGGGGAAGCAACCAGCAAGGGAGGAAGTGGGACCCTTGGATGATGGGGACAGAAAGGGAGTGGTAAAAGAGGAAAAGGAGATAGCTGACAGGCTAAATAAGTTCTTCACGTCAGTTTTCACGAGGAAGGACACAACCAACATTCCAGAGCCCGAGGAGATTGTAAAAGGAGTGCAGGATGAAAATCTGGTCCAGCTAGAGGTAAGCAAGGTGGATGTCCTCAGGCAGTTAGGCTAAAGAGCGACAAATCGCCAGGTCCAGATGGCATTCACCCAAGGGTACTCAAGGAACTAAGGAACGAAATAGCTGAGCCACTTCGACAAATATGCAACCTATCCCTAAAAACTGGAGAGATTCCGGAAGACTGGAAAATAGCAAATGCCCATCTTCAAGAAAGGCTCAAGGGGAGACCCAGGAAACTACAGGCCGGTGAGCTAGACCTCGGTCCCGGGAAAGATGATGGAAGCACTGATTAAAGACAGCATCTGGGAACACATCGACAACTATGGGCAGCTAAAGTCGAGCCAGCATGGCTTCTGCAAGGGCAGGTCATGCCTCACGAACTTATACTTCTTTGAGGGGGTAACCAGCCAGGTGGATAAAGGGGAATCCATAGATATCATTTACCTTGACTTCCAAAAAGCCTTCGACAAGGTGCCACACGAAAGACTACTAAGGAAGCTATGGAACCATGGGGTGCAAGGGGAGGTCCACCGATGGATCAAAAACTGGCTGGCGGACAGGAAACAGAGGTTGGAGTAAAGGGACAGTACTCAGACTGGCAATGGGTCACGAGCGGAGTTCCACAGGGGTCGGTGCTGGGACCGCTCCTATTCAATATATTCATTAACGACCTGGAAGCAGGAACAAAATGTGAGGTTATTAAATTTGCGGATGACACCAAACTATATCGCAAGGTCAATAACATGGAGGACTGCGAAGATCTCCAAAAAGATCTGACAACACTGGAAAAATGGGCCAAAAAGTGGCAAATGAGTTTCAACATAGGGAAATGCAAGGTCATGCATACAGGGAAAAAAAACCCGATGTTCACTTACAAAATGGGGGGATCAGCGCTAGGGGTGAGTGACCTTGAAAGAGACCTGGGAGTGATGGTAGACACAACATTGAAGGCGTCGGCGCAGTGTGCCACGGCCTCAAGGAAAGCAAACAGAATGTTGGGTATCATTAAGAAGGGTATCACGACCAGGACAAAGGAAGTCATCCTGCCACTGTATCGTGCTATGGTGCGCCCGCACCTGGAGTACTGTGTTCAGTTCTGGTCGCCGTACCTCAAGAAGGACATGGAGGTACTTGAGAGGGTCCAGAGAAGAGCAACTAAGCTAATAAAGGGCATGGAGGACCTCTCATATACTGACAGACTGAAAAAGCTAGGACTTTTCTCCCTGGAAAAGCGGAGACTTAGAGGAGACATGATAGAAACCTTCAAGATCATGAAGGGCATAGAAAAAATAGACAGGGACAGATTTTTCAAATTAAGGGGATCAATAAGTACAAGGGGGCACTCAGAGAAATTGAAAGGGGAGAGGTTTAGAACAAACGTCAGGAAGTTCTTTTTCACACAGAGGGTGGTGGATACATGGAACGCGCTACCAGAGGATGTGATAAACAGGAGCACGCTACAGGGGTTCAAAGAAGCTTTGGATAGGTACTTGGAAGACAAAGGGATTGAGGGGTACAGATAAGAGTAAAGGTAGATTATAGGGATGGGATTAGAGGTAAGTTACAAAATTAATCAGGGACTACTGTTCAGGCACTGGGCCTGATGGGCCGCCGCGGGAGCGGACCGCTGAGCAAGATGGACCTCTGTTCTGACTCAGTGGGGGCAACTTCTTATGTTCTTATATCTTGAAACCAGCCCGTAATACCCATATGGGTAAGAACAGTAAACAAGTAATTCCAGTTAACCTGGTCAAAGGCCTTAGCAGCATCAAGACTAGCAAGTATACCAGCAGTGTGCGTGGCTTGTGCTCTCTGGATAGCTGTCAACAACCTGCGGACATTCAAAACCGAATGTCGCTGTTTTACAAAGCCTGCCTGTTCAGAAACAATTAATTAGAAACATAGAAACATAGAAAGATGACGGCAGAAAAGGGCCAAGGCCCATCAAGTCTGCCCACTATAGACCCTCCCCTTAAGATTAGCTAGTGTTTTGCCCTGACCCTCTTAGGGATCCCACATGGGCGTCCCATTTATTCTTAAAATCTGGCACGCTGCTTGCCTCGATCACCTGCACTGGAAGCCCGTTCCACCGATCAATCACTCGCTCCGTGAAGAAATACTTCCTGGTGTCGCCGTGAAACTTTCCGCCCCTGAGTTTGAGCGGGTGCCCTCTTGTGGTTGAGGGGCCTCTAAGAAGGAAGATGTCATCTTCCACTTCTATACGTCCGGTGATGTATTTAAACGTCTCAATCATGTCTCCCCTCTCCCTGCGCTCCTCTAGAGTGTAGAGCTGCAAATTGTCTAGTCTTGCTTCGTACGGGAGACCTTTAAGCCCCGAGACCATTCTGGTGGCCATTCTTTGGACCGACTCGACCCTCTGCACGTCTTTGCGGTAGTGTGGCTTCCAGAATTGCACGCAGTATTCCAGATGAGGTCTCACCATGGCCCTGTACAATGGCATAATGACAGCAGGCTTTCTGCTGACAAAACTTCTACGGATGCAACCCAGCATCTGCCTTGCCTTTGAGGAAGCCTTCTCCACCTGATTGGCAGATTTCATGTCTGCACTAATGATTACTCCCAAATCTCGTTCCGCTGAAGTCCTGGTCAAGGTCTCCCCGTTCAAGGTATAAGTTCTGCACGGGTTTCTGTTACCTAGGTGCATGACCTTACATTTTCCAGCATTGAAGCCCAGCTGCCAGGTCGAGGACCAGCATTCCAATGTGCGCAGGTCCTGCGCCATACTATCTTGTAAATTGTCCTCGCTTACCATATTACATAGTTTGGCGTCGTCGGCGAATAATGTTACTTTACCTTGAAGCCCTTGAGTCAGATCTCCTATGAATATGTTGAAGAGGAGCGGACCCAAGACCGAGCCCTGAGGCACCCCGCTGGTCACCTCCGATGTCCCAGAGAAAGTACCGTTAACCATCACCCTCTGACGTCTGCGGTAGAAGAGAAGCTAACCGATTAGCCAATACCTTATCCAAAATTTTTATGTCAACATTAATTAAAGATATAGGTCGATAAGAATCGATGTCTGCGTCCGGCTTGCCTGGTTTCGGAATTAACGTAATGTATGCCTGATTAGCACCCTCCGGGAAGGTGCCCTCTGCCAACGCTGTTGTGTAATAAGCCTCCAAAGGGCCACAAAGATGCGGAAACAAAACTTTATAAAATTCAGGGGCAAACCCATCAGGTCCCGGTGCAGAGTGATTCTTGAGCAGTTTAACCCCCAGTGGTAACTCTTTTCCCTGAATCGGCCCATTCAGGGAAGAGCGCATGGGGGAAGACAACTGCGGCATCCCCGCATCCTCCAAGTAATCACCAGCATCCGGACCCCGATCCCCTTCCACGGAAGCATAGAATTGTTTATAATGGTGAAAAAAACAATCTGCGATGTCCGCTGATTTTGTCACCTTAGAGCCATCAGATAAATTTAAACAAGGAATGTAGCGATTAGGCCTTCTAGGTTTCGTTAATGCAGCCAATAATCGTCCAGACTTGTTTCCATGTTTATAATAGTGAAAATTGGTGTGATACAGGTGTTTCTTGGTGCGCTCATGGATTAAAATATTAAGAGCAGCCAAAAGCTCCCGAGTCTGAGCCGTAGGACATGCTATGTGTTGTTTCTTAAGAGCTAGACATTCCTGCTCCAACCTGATTATTCCCCGAGCGACACGCTTCCTATAAGCCACCACGTATGATATGATGTTCCCCCAGTGGACAGACTTCACCGCTTCCCAAAACAATAACGGCGTCTCCCGATGTTGTGTGTTAAAGGAAAGATAATCCTCCCATTTTTCCTTGAGATATTTAACAAAATCAGGGATTATCGACCAAATATGCGGGAAAACGCCAACTCCCCCAGGAGCAGGATAGTCCTCCAGGAGAACATAAACCCACACAGGCAATGGTCAGAAACTGAAAGGGGACCAATTTCAGAAGAGTCAATCAAGAGAAAGAAAGTAGTGGAAACCAGTATATAGTCTAATCTAGAAAAGTTTGATGGGCTCGAGATTGAGTATAATATTTTTCA
The DNA here is from genome assembly GCF_902459505.1 of Geotrypetes seraphini. NCBI lineage: Eukaryota > Metazoa > Chordata > Amphibia > Gymnophiona > Dermophiidae > Geotrypetes > Geotrypetes seraphini. Next base: position 319,228,302 of record NC_047087.1, read on the forward strand.
TTACGATGCAATAATCGCCAGGGGTCTTGCAAATCCAAAACATCACACAAATATGGATTACCTTTAGAAGAGGTAGTCCGAATCGAGGACTCTGGCCCTATTCTATCTAGCAAGGGGTCTAGGACCTGGTTAAAATCACCCAATATAAGCAGAGGATGCGTCGGATTATGCCGGCCAATTTGCACCAAAGAGGAAAATAATTTATGGTCATAGTGATTAGGGGCATACACCATAAGTAAGTTAAACACCTGTCCTGACACTGTCACCCGGCAAAGAAGAAAACGACCCCAATTATCATTAGTAAGTTGGTCCACCCTCCCTGGGAAACCCTTACACACCAGGTGTGCTACACCTGCATGCTTGGTGGGTGAAGAAGCATAAAGAACCTGACCTACCCAACCCCTAAGCAATTTAGCATGTTCCGCACTAGTCAGGCGAGTCTCCTGTAAACAAGCGAGATCTGCCTTGTGGTGGTTCAATCTATTAAGAATCTTAGTGCGCTTCACTGGGGACGTTATACCACAAACATTTCAGGATAAGAGTCTGAATGTCCTACCACTCACAGGGAAAACAAAAAGAAAACCTGCCAAAAGTGCAATTCCAGTAGACCCCCCTCCCCCCCCCCGGGCGCCCAGCCTTTGCCCAGGGGACAACTAGCAGAAGAGAACCCACTATCCCATAGCCAGAACCATACATACAGAGTACATACACTCCAGAACACAATGTAAAGAAAGCCCCCAGTCCTACCCCATGCCCCTTCCCCACCATCCCCAACCCCCTCCTACCCCTCCCCCATATCCCCAAACACTACCCCAAAAACAGAAGGCCATCCAGCAGCCAAAATGGAAGCTGGAAAACAGAGCATGTATCTGTTGCCATCGGAACCCGTCCCTCCACAGAACAAAAACTATAACATGGTGCGAGAAACCAGCACAAGCAATGCACTAAACAGCAAATCCCCAAACTGCTACCACAGCGGCAGCGTAAGTAAGCTCAAGTAGGTCCTGAAGTAGAGGCTCCCAATCTGTTAATGAACTGTCCAGCCAGTATGTCAGAATCAAAGACATTCCATTTACCATCCAGTTGAATTTTCAGGATAGCCAGGTATAAAAACATAAAACGGCGTTTTTGATCAACAAGCTTAGCACACAGGGAGTAAAAGGCTTTCCTCTTGTCAGTTAATGCTGCAGAATAATCCTGCCCAATTCAAATTGGTACAGAGTCATACTGTAGACAGTCTCTTTTTAAATGAAATTCGCAAAGAATCTCCACTTTGTGTCTATAATTGTGTAATTTACCGATGACCACCCTGGGCTGCTGATCCTTCCCAGTGCGAGGCCCCACCCTGTGTACTCTTTCAAAGCATGCTGGGCCCAAAGCTGCAGGCATAGGCAATTCACTCGCAAGCCAGGACTCCAACATGGAGAGGAGAACAGAATCAGCAATTGTTTCTGGTAATCCCATAAAACGCAAATTACCCCTTCAAGACCTATTTTCAAGGTCTTCCAGTTTATCTTGCTGTTGGCGGAGCTGCGTTTTCAAGGAAGTTACTTCAGTATCCATCGCGTGTGCATCATCCTGCACCATGGTGACTCGCTCCTCCAAAGCAATAACCTTCGTGGAGTGATCCTCCAACAGGGCTTCCAACTTGGTAAGTTGTGCCGATAATTGCTCCATACTCGGGCTTAAAGCCTGAGATATAAGTTGCTTCAGCTCCGTCAGCGTCTCTGCGGTGAACTGCTTAAGCGATCCACATGGGAACTCAGCCATTTTCTCCTCCCCCGGCTTGCCCTCTTGTCTTTTTTTGTCGATTTAGATGACATGGCAGGCTGATTCTTAGCCAAGTATCTGTCCATATAGTGGCTAACCGAAAGATAATAAAATAGCCAAGAAAACTGCACTGTAAATCCTGCTAGCAACCAATGTGAGGGACGAGGTTCCAGAGCTGGCAAGACTAGATGCTCACCGGCTCACAGCATCACGTGGTCTCCTGACTTGGTCTTTTTTTAAAAGTAGCTCACAAGCCAAAAAAGTGTGGGCACCCCATATTCGCATGCTCTGCAGAAGGAATCCACTCTGGATTTTTCACTCTGCCTCTGCAGTACTTCACTGATCGGTTTAGTGCACTCTACAGTCTTTCCTTCTGCAAGCATGTCTGCAGCTCTGTGTGTTCTGCTCTCCCCATTTTATTGTTTTAAATTCGATGTAATGTCGTCCCCTTTGCGGGCAATTTCGTGTTTGAAGCAATTTTGGAACTCTGCCTGAGATTTCACAGACTTCGGTCTGTAGCTGACAGGCTGATCCCTTTTTTGGTACCTGTTAGCCAGTCTGCATAGTTTTCCTTGGAGCTCAGGGCCCTCCCTGAAGTAGTCTTACCTTCTATTAAGCAGGGGTTGAGCACAGACTTAGGGGACTCAGCGGTGTTCCACAGCATACTGGCTGCATTTTCGTGCCTTTGCCCATCCTGGTGCACATCCAATGGTCCGCTGGGGTGGAGGCATAGTCAAACAGTGGAGTCTGACTGGCAGTCTGAAGATTAGCTTTGTGAGAGCATTCCCAGCGTTGTGGCAGTGAATTCTTCTGCAGCTACTGAGAGAAAGCTGTGAGCTGGTGGCGTCTAGTGTGTCAGGTCACATTGACTACTGTAATTCTGTATATCACGGCATAACACAAAAAGAAATCTACAGATTGCAACTCTTACAAAATACTGCCATTAAACTCGTACATAAATCAAAGATATGATCATGTTACCCCTCTCCTCCGCGAAGCATATTGGCTGCCTGTATCATACCATACAACTTATAAAATTCTTCTTCTCGCTTTCAAAATTAAATAAACCCATACCCCAACATTTCTAGACAAATATCTGATCCCATATGCCTCCCCACGCGTATTACAATCTAATAGCCAGAATTTACTAACAATTCCATCCATAAGAGAACTGTTTTACGACATGACCCACAAAGCCATATTCTCCGAAACAGCTTACACACTATGAAATACACTCCCATCAGACACGAACAACCCTTGGGACAAATTCAAGTCCAAATTAAAATCTTTCTATTCAAGGACATACTACACCTGAGAAAGGACCTTGTTCTCAGCTATCTTTTATTTATTTATTTATAGTTTTCAACATAAAATCAAGCATTAAACTTGTACAGAAAAGAAATCAAGCCTGATACATTCTACAACAATCCAAAAAAGAAATAGATTGTTATACAAATAAATTCATAATAGAATATAAAAATTACAATGGCTTAACTTTATTCAGATCCTCAAATGTTTTCAGCTATCTTGAGTAACTCTGGCAATGAATAAGAACAGCTTTTCAGAAGTGAAATTCCCCCCTCTGCTATCGTTCTCTCCACTCCTTCATATCTCCCCTTTTTAAATTTATCTCAATGTACTTTGCACTATCCGAACCCCAGATTCCTATCGTATCTGTATATACTTGTCTTGTTTGTCTCCCCTATTTTAATTATGAAAGGTTCACCTTTCTATTTTATTTTCCACTATATTGTTCTTTTAAATTTAGTATTGTAAACCGTCTAGATATACTTGATTTGCAAGCAGTGTCTCACTTCCGGCTCACCACATATTAAGACCCCTGAAGAAGACTTTTTGTCGAAACGCGGACCATGTTGGGTCCTGCATCCCTAGAGGACTAGGTCTTTTAAGGCTTTTATGTGGATTACTTTACTTTTCTGTGAATGATTTTAGTGAGCCTTAGGTCCCTCCTGGGGGCGGGGCCTTGGGCACATGGTCGGGTCGGGCCCATGTGCCTCAGGCCCCACTCCCAGGTGGGACCTAAGGCTCCCGGGCCTATTCTGATTGGCCCAGGCGCCTTAGGCCCCACCAGTAGGCGGAGCTTTGGGATGGATGGGCCAATCTGGCCTCATTCTGTTCGTTGGCTGCCTGCTGGATAGGCGAGTTTGACTCCTGTCTGTCCGGCCAACTACACAAAGGTACGGGGAAGGGGGGTGGGGGTGTCGTGGGGGTCGGCCAGGGGGGTCGCGGGTCGGCTGGGGGGGGCGGTCGGAGGTTCTTGGGGGGGGTGGTCGTTGGGGGGAGGGGGGTTTGCGTTGAGGGCAGGAGGGCCTGGGATCCCTCCTGCCCGTAATGTCGTGCGGGGTGGGGGTAAGGGGTCACCGTGGCCAGGAGGGTTTGGGCTCCCTCCTGGCCCGAACAACTAGCGGGGGGAGGGGGTCGCCAGGGCCAGGAGGACTTGGGCTCCCTCCTGGCCCGATATTGTCGGGGAGTTGGGGAGTCGGCGGGGCAAGAGGGCTTGGGCTCCCTTTTGCCCCGATCGTGTCGGGGAGTCAGGGGGGCAAGAGGGCTTGAGCTCCCTCTTGCCCCGATCGTGTCGGGGTTGCCGCGGTTGGCTGGGGCAAGAGGGCTTGAGCTCCCTCTTGCCCCGATCGTGTCGGGTGTCGGGACCGCCAAGAGGAATCAGCAGGACACCGGTAGGAGCTTCTACATGATGGGGGGGGGGGTCGGGAGGCTGTGGGGTCCTTCAGGGTGGGGGTGCGGGTGTGAGTGCGTGCGAGCGGTCCTTCGGGGTGGGGATGCGGGTGCATGCGAGCGGTCCTTCGGGGTGGGGGTGCGAGTGGTCCTGTGGGGGGGGGGGTGAATCGGACGTCGGGGGGGAACTATGTAAAAAAAAATTAGTACAACGCGCTCATGCGTATAATGCGCAAGGGTATGCGCGGTATGTAAAAACCACGTATAACGCGCGCGTTATATGCGAGAAAATACGGTACTCTCATGGTTTGAGGATTTTCTTAAATCCAGAACATACAGAGTTAAATCAGATAAAGAAAAATCTGAATCTTGGTCCAACCCCTGTGGAGTTCCACAAGGATCTCCTCTGTCTCCTACTCTATTCAACCTATATACTGCCTCCCTCGGAACGTATATGGAAAAACTAGGCATAACCTCCTACAGTTATGCAGATGACTTCACCATCCTCATACCTTTTGATCAACCAAAGACCACCATAACAGACACTCTACACCGAACTCTGGAACAGTAGCGAACTGGATGGAAGACCACAAACTGAAACTCAACCCAGACAAAACAAAATTCATCCTTCTCGAAAATAACAAAACCCCTACTATTACCAACATAGAAATCAACTCGATCAATTACCCCATTCAAAACACCCTGAAACTAGGAGTGACAATAGACAGATTTTGCACCATTCAATCACAAATAAACAAAACAATTCAGAAATCTTTCGCCGTAATGAGAAACCTAAGACAAATACGCAAATTTTTTGAAAGAGCACAATTCCAGCTCATAGTTCAATCCCTTATCCTAGGTATATTGGATTATTGCAACATCCTCTATCTCCCCTGCCCTGCAATAATGATCAAACAACTGCAAACAGTCCAAAATACAGCACTAAGACTCATCTATTCCCTAAAAAAAAAAAACACGACCACATTACTGAAGCTTTCATGAGCTCACACTGGCTCCCAATCCAGGAAAGAATACTATTCAAATTTTACTGCACGCTATTTAAAACCATAAATGGTGACAGCCCAACCTACCTGAACAACCGACATATCCATAATACCTCAACCAGACATAGAAAATCTCACACCCCATTCACTCACCCGCCAATCAAAGAAATTAAACGAAAAAAACTTTACGACCCCGTTCGACCAGTATGAGTCTCTCCTTTCATCAGATCAGCTTGGGCAGTTTTTCGGCACCTTGGAATTATGGCTGATGTTTGGAATCTGGACCTTGCCTCTACTGAGCAGATCACTGGTGAGGATTTGCGACTCCTCATGCGACATCTTCCGAGACTGACTCGCTCGGTGGTACTGCAAGAACAGCACTACAAATTCTTGTTGAGACTTTACATTTCCCCATATAAGGCCTTGGTGGCTGGTATTGCAACTCTTGCTGAATGCCCTAAATGCCGTGCTGCCCCTGCTGGTTTGTTGCATATGTTTTGGTCCTGTGACAGAATACAAACCTTCTGGTCTTTTGTTGGCCTTCAACTACAGACGATCTTAAAGAAACGACTTCCCCTTGGAGCGAAGGTTTTCCTTTTTTATCACTTTACCTCTTTGGGACTTTCTAGGGGTAATTCCCTGTTGCTGAAGAAGGCTTTTTTGTTATCTCGTAAATGTATCCTCTTGTTATGGAGGCAGGCCGAGGTGCCTACCCTCACAATGTGGAAAAATGAACTGTTTACTTTGCTGAAGTATGAATATTTGGATACTAAAAAGAGTGGCCCTGGTCAATGGAGGAAATTCCGAGCGGTTTGGGCTCCGGTCTGGGACAATTTGTCTCCGGGTGCCCGAAGTGCCCTTCTGAATTTCTGACACTGGAGTGCTTGGGGGGTGTGGGGGGGTTTGGGGAGTGGGCTCTTCTTGGCTTTTACTGAGTATCTTTTGTCTCCGCGCAGAAACCACGCGGTAGACCCTCTAGTCTGGTGTTTTACTTTGTTCCTGGTTCTTTGTATTCGGATTGTGGTTTACTTCTTTGTATACTTCTTTTCTTAATAAAAAGAAAATTTGAAATTAAAAAAAAACAAAAACAAAACTTTACGACGGCCTCCTAGCCACCCAAGCAGTGAAACTTGATAACTAAATCTCCAATCTGCTGATAACAACCACGGACTACAGGTTATTCAGAAAAGAAATAAAGACCATACTCTTCAAGAAATCCCTGATTAAGTCTTAACATCACGATTACCTCATTCCTCCTATCTTCTTCTTAACTCTCTGAGAATACCCGCCCTCTTCACCAGTCATGACCACTGATCTCTTCTTGTAACAGACCACTGTTCTCTTTTTGTAACAGACCAACCTTAATTCTTTTGTAATCCGCCTTGAACTGCAAGGTAATGGCGGAATAGAAATCTCTAATGTATTGTAATGTAATCATACAAAATATCCTTTCCTACTGATCTAAACATTTAAAAAAAGATCAGAAATCCCCCCACCCTTACCCCTTCATTACAATAATTCATCAGTGGCCCCCAAATCTCTTTAAATTTATTATAATTTAATAAGAATAATTTAAAAAAAATGACTGTGAATGTTTTATAGAAGTCTGAGCCCTTGATGGCAAATATATCTCTAGGTATTCCTGACAGGATTTATGGAAACTGAACCAGTACTGATGCTGCATTCAAACACCATAGAAAGGATCCAAGTTGTGAATCTGTTTCTAAATACTGTAGGTAATCTTATGTCACATTCACCGAGGCTCAGAGATCCAAAAACTCCTGTTCTGTTCTCATACAGTCTAATGTTCTGCATTTTATTTGCATTTGGATTTTGTTTTATGGAAATAGAAGTAGATCATTGCAATTTCAAAAATGTAAAACTATGGCTTCTGAGTATCTGGTAGAAGCTGAGACAGACATTGGTAAGTTGCAAGAGTGCAGAAGCTGGAGTTAGAAGGAAGAGACTTGGTAAACATCTCTTGGAAAGCCAAATGAACCCTGTTAGAAGATCTGTTGTCCTCCTTGTTTGTTCTTTTTTTCTGCAATGTTTATCTTCCTATTATGCTTTACTTTAATCACTTCATGTAAACTGGCCATGTGAATGCTAGTGGTCCTTGCTGCCCTTTCCTGAGGCAGGTTGTACACATTGCATGCTAGTACAGTTACTGGAATCTCTTCTTTCTCTGTGTTGCAGGCAGAGTATGAAGTTACTCCTGATGAGAAGCTGGGAGAGAAAGGAAAAGAGATCATACTCAGATACCTCACCCCCGAGGTAAGAGACATCTCAGGAGACTAGGAGGAAGGGAGTGTATAGGGCAATTCATGTGAGGAGGGATGCAGCAGATGTGATTGTGTACATTGTCTAAATCCCTTTATCTATCTCTATTGTATAAACAAATCCAACAATCATATATATGTGCAAAGACTTTGGGTGTCATTCTGTGTGTATCATGATCCAGGAGAGACCTTTCTAGGAGCCTCAAATTCTGTGAGAACAGAGCCCATGTTACATGAGCAAAGGCCTCCCCTCTTTGGGCTATGCTGCCTTCAACAGTGGCATAGGGCATTTGCCAACCCTGATGAGAGATGGACAGAAAGAGCAGAAGACACCTCCCATGGCCCATCTACTCAAGGCTACTTGCCAACTTGAACTAGCTGCTCGAAGATGTAGTTCCCACTGTTTACAGTGGGTGTAGGTTTGAAGAAGAGGTGGTACTTGGTTGGGGTTTTTCTATAGAAGAATGTGGGGTGAAAAGGCAGACACAATGGCATGGTGATGTAAATCGGTTTTACCTGAAAACCTCCATAGAGGGGACCTCAACAGTGAGCAAAAAGACTACAGTCTTCTACCTGGTTGGAGGAAGAAAGATTCGGGACTGGATAAAACGTGGACCTCATAGATCTTAACCCGCATGCCCTTACAAATGTGCTCACCTTGGGGATGGGCAGGTCGGCGAGGTCTGCGGGAACTAAAACAAGGATCTCTGCGGACCCAGGCAAGTGGTTAGGATCCGTGAGGTCTGCAGCCAGAAAAGGTAGAAGTTAAAAAGGATCTCACGGACCCCACAAAACTAAAAGCGCATGGCCTTTAAAAGAAGGTGGCCTTGGCATGGGGTCTGCACAGATCTTCATTTTCTAACTCCTGTGGACCTCATGGATCTTACTGCAGGGGGTGATAAGATGACAGTGGCAGTGATGGTAGGTGGTGCAATGCACAAAAGAGACACCCCCCCCTGGTTTCAACTTGCCAGTAACTGTTGTGTTTGTGTGTGTGTTGTGCAAACATATTACATTACATTAATGATTTCTATTCCGCCATTACCTTGCAGTTCAACACAGGCACAACAACATTTTAAAAATCCCTGCAGCCCTGATGGCAGGGGGACCCAAAACCGGGAAACCCCTTGACCCCAAGCTCCCTCCTTCTGATCCCCCCCGACCACTCTCACCACACCAAAACAAAATCCTGGTGACATAATGGGTTGGGGGGGGTTTAGGTCAAACACTTTCCAGCTCAAGGGGCCACTCCGTACCTTTTGTGGAATATCAGGCAGGAGAGATGATAATAATAATAATAATAATTTATTTTCTTATATACCGCCAAAGCCATGGTAGTTCGAGGCGGTTTACAACAAGAGGAGCTGGACAGTCAGCGATAAGTTACAAAATAGAATCAATGAATACAAATACACTGAAAGCAAGTACAAATAAGAGGCGCTAGACAGTCAGCGATAAGTTACAATATAGAATAGATTGACTCCAAACAGTTGATTAGAATGTTGTGGTTGACTAAGTCAAAGGCACTGCTTAGATCAAGTTGTAGAACTAGTGCACTCGAGCCTTGGCTGAATAAATTGTGAAGGAGGTCTAATAGAGAGGCTATAACTGTTTCAGTGCTGAAACCTGAGCAGAACCCTGACTGATTCTCTTCTAGTATGCTGAAGTTATCCAAGTGCTTTACTAAGTTCTGGTTAACTAGGCCTTCCATCAGCTTTACGAATAGGGGGTTGCTAGCTAAAGTCTATAGTTTGATGGCAGCTTGTTGGATTCTTTTGGATTTTTTATGATCGGAGTGATCAGGATCTGACCTAAATTCTCGGGAAATGTACCGGTCAGTAAGAGAGAGGAAATCCAGTTATATAATTTGGCTTTGAAGGTGACAGGTGTGAGTTTCATGATATTTGGAGGGGAGCTGTCTAGTTTGCAGTAGGCATCGGCATATTTCGTATAAAATTTGCAGAATTGGTCCCAGGTAGTAATGATGAAATTATTCCAGGACATGTCTACCCTAGGTTCGTCTTTGTATTGTGCCACTGGGTAGTTCAAATGATTGGAAGTGGGGGCTGGCAGTTTGGATCTCAAGTTAATGATTTTGTTGTTAAAGTAATTCGCCAGTGCGTCAGCCGATGGGAGGGAGTCTGAGGTAGTGTGGGAAAAGGCCTGTGTGTCGTAGAGATTGTTAACTAGGTTGAAAAGGTTTCTGGTGTTGATGTTAGGTGAGCCAATTTTTAGGGCTGCCTCTTTAAAATGGTAGCCCATCCTCCTCCTGGTGCATTCTGGGATGAACTGGGAGGAGCCTAAGGACCTGATTGGCTCAGGCACCTAAGGCTCCTCCCAGTGCATCCCAGAATGCACCGGGAAGAGGATGGGCTGCCATTTTAAAGAGGCAGCCCTTCAGGCAGGAGGGAGCGGACCACCAGGATTTTGTTTTGGGGTGGTGAGAATGGTCAGGGGGATTGGAAGGGGGGAGCTTGGTGTTGGAGGGCTTTTTAAAATGCTGTTGGTAATTAGCGAGTGAAAAGGGGGGGTCTCTTTTGTGCATCACTAGGGGGCTTTTGGAAGGGGGGAGGTCACCTACTCTCACTGCCACTGTCAGTTTACCTCCTCAGAAGGATCCGTGAGGTCCACAGGAATTAAAAGCAAGGATCTGTGTGGACCCCATGACAAGGCCACTTTCTTTTTAAGACCAAGCACTTTTATTTTTGTGTGGTCTGCGAGATCCTTTTTCTGACTTATACCTTTGCTGGCTTCAGACCTCGTGGATCTTAACCGCATGCCTCGGTCTGCAGAGATCCTTGTTTTAGCTCCCACGAACCTCACAGATCCCACTCACCCCCCCCCCCCCCCCGAGATAAGCAGATTTTTAATAATAATATTAGCTTTATTTATATTCTGTCATACCTTTCAGTTTAAGACTGTTTACAAGAGAGAGGCTGTAGGAATGCAGCAAAGTTACATCAAGAGCATAAAGTAGGATTAAACAAATTGACGTGTAACATAATATATATCAGAAGGCAGGAGCATTCAAGTAGAGGAAATCGTTTGAGGAAGTTTAAACAAATTTATCAAATAAATAGGTTTTCAGTGATCTTCTGAATGATTAGTATATCCAAATTTATGGAATTCTGTCAATTAGAAATTACTCAAGGCCATACGACCTCACTTTATTATAAATTTTTTATATCATCGATTTCTATTGCATGTACTAAATGAATTTGGACCTATGAATCTTCCTGATCGGGATCTGATGACCAATGAATATATTTTTTCAAATATACACAGCGTCCTATGCTATCTACCAGATTAATGCAATCATTATATATATTTTTTTTCAATAAAGCATATTGGACTACTAGCAGATTGCATAGGGCTCATCTAACGGATTCTAATGTATTGTAACAGCAACTTAGGTGACCTTAAACATATGATTTATGATTTTCCAATTGTTCAACCATTTTGGAGATCTTTCCGGAATACCATATGTACCATACTTCCTATTTCCTCTCAACTATCTTTTGATGTTATTCTCTTTCAATCTCTTGCTTTGCCTGATACTCTAGATAAATGGCATTCCAAGTTATTTGACATTCTAATAGCTATTACTTTACAAATGATTTTATCACACTGGAGATCTGCCCAACTGTTAAATACCTCTTTTTGGTGGGCTATGGTCCTGATGATTCATAATTATGAATGCAAAGCTAATTTCCTCACTAATAAGAGCTTTAAAACGAATAAAATATGGTCACCAATAACAAATATTTCTTCTCAGGCCTGAATTTTGGATACATTTCAACTGGTTTATACGTTGGTACAATATTAAACTCTAATGTTTTTCATATTGTTAGATTAGTTATACCTTAATATCTTTGTCTCCATAGGAATTGTTTTCATATGGTTTAAATTTATATTAGATTAGTTTACATTGATGCTCGTTTATCCTTTATGCATCTGTGTTTAATATGTATGTATTATCTGTACTGTAAAATTTCCTTTCTGTTATATTTAATGTTATATTTCATATCTTAAAATGCCAATAAAAAAAAATTTAAAAAAATGGAAGGAAAGTGTCTTGTCGAGGAATCTTTTGAATTGGCATCCTTTGGGATTCGGAAAGGCGAATAGTAGTGTTCTGTGTGAGAGGCAGAGTTTGTTTTGGAGAACAAAGTGTTTCAGAAGGTAGGTGGGTGCAGTACCAAATAATGTTTTGAAGCATAGACAACCGATTTTGAAAATTATCCTAACCTCTACTGGTAGCCAGTGCAGTTTTTTGAAATATGGAGTGATGTGGTTGGATTTTTTCAGGTCAAAAATCAGTCATATGGCTGTGTTTTGGATTGTTCTCAATCTTTTGGTAGGTTTTTTGTTGTTGTTTTTTTTTTGTAGGATCCTAGGTAAATGATGTTGCAGTAATCCAGTGAGCTTAGGATTAGTGATTGTACTAACAGTCTGAACGATGCAAAAGTGAAATATGGTTATATTGTATGTAGTTTCCATAAAAGGTAAAAGCATTTTTTTACTAAGATGTTGGTGTGGGCGTCGAATGAAAGTTGTTGTTCTAAGGTCACTCCTAAGATTTTTATGGTGGGGGTTAATAGGAAAGTTTCTCCCTTGTAAGCTAATTGATGGTACTTTGTATTTGTTCGTTGGGGTGGCCATGAATATTTTGTTTTTTTCGGGGTTACGTTTTAGTTTGAAGTTTTTTGTGATCAATGACAGATGAAATGAAGTGTCTAGTTTCAGTCGATAGTGTAGAGAAGGGGATGATAATTGTGAAGTCATTAGCGTATATGTATGTTTCCATAAAAGGCATGTAAATCCATTGTTGATAAAGGCACACTGGTTCCCCATCCCCCATAAAATAACATATATACTCACCCTGATAATATTTAAAACACATAAAACACACGAACCAGCCTTTATAGATAAATTGATTATCTTCGTGAACCATCTAAGACACTTAGATCCTCAAACCAACATCTTCGTTTTGTACCCTCATTGAAAATAATTGGCACTCACCGTACAACAATATTTTCTGTAACAGCTCCCACAATCTGGAATTCTTTACCTTTACACATTAGATCTGAAACCAATTTAGAGAAATTCAAAGGCGCCTTAAAGTGTTATTTAGTCAAAGATGCCTTTGAATTCTAGATACTCCTTTCTTTCTAAAGATATCTAGGGACGCCAGGTACTCTTGACATATTAGCTTCTTGACTCGTCCAGTCTCTTTTCTTTTTTTTAACAGAAATTCAGCAGCATAATGTGTTTTCCCATTCCTTGTGTTTGTTCCTTATGTTTCCTTTCATAACTTTATTGTAATTCCTCCCCCCTTTCCATGTATAATCTGTATGGTTTGTCCTTAGTTTGAAGATATTTGTGTTTTAAACTATTGTACCCCTTTTTTAATTAATATTGTACTTTCGCCTGGAATTTTGATAGGCGTGTAATCAAATTTTAAATAAACTATGGATAGTTCATGGCCTAGTGAAGACATGTATAGATTGAACAGGATTGGTGATAGTGGGGAGCCTTATGGGCAGTTCTTCAGATATGTTAAGGGGAGGTAGCCGGCAAGGGAGGAGGTGGGACCGCTGGATGACGGAGATAGGAAAAGAGTGGCAGATAGACTAAACATGTTCTTTTTGTCAGTATTTGCAAAAGAAGACACATCCATCGTGCCGGAACCTGAAAAAAATCTTTGAAGGAGATCAAGCAGAAAAATTAACATCCATGGAGGTAAGCCTTGAGGATGTACACAAGCAGATAGATTAAAAAGTGACAAATCTCCAGGCCCGGACGGAACCCACCCCAGGGTATTGAAAGAACCAAAGGAGGAAATAGCGGAACTACTACAGCAGATTTGTAATCTATCCCTGAAAACAGGCGTGATCCCGGAAGATTGGAAGATAGCTAATGTTACGCCCATCTTTAAAAAAGGATCGAGAGGTGACCCGGGGAACTACAGACCAGTGAGTTTGACTTCGGTGCCAGGGAAGATGGCGGAAGCGCTGATAAAAGACAACATTGATGAGCATCTTGAAATGAATAAACTGATGAAAACAAGTCAACATGGCTTCTGCAAGGGAAGATCATGCCTAACGAACTTATTGCACTTCTTCGAAGGAATAAACAAACGGATGGACAAAGGGGACCCCATAGACATCGTATACTTAGATTTCCAAAAAGCCTTTGACAAGGTACCCCATGAACGCCTACTGCGGAAACTGAAGAACCATGGGGTGGAAGGAGACGTACATAGATGGATCAAAAATTGGTTGGCGGGTAGAAAGGGTAGGAGTGAAGGGCCACTACTCGGGCTGGAGGATGGTCACGAGTGGTGTTCCGTAGGGGTTGGTACTCGGACCGCTGCTATTCAATGTATTTATAAATGATCTAGAAACTGGGACAAAGTGCGAAGTAATAAAATTTGCAGACAACATCAAACTATTTAGTGGTGTTAGGACTAAAGAGGACTGCGAAGATTACAAAAGGACCTGAACAAGCTGGGAGAGTGGGCGATGAGATGGCAGATGAAGTTTTTAATGTAGAGAAATGTAAAATCTTGCATGTAGGAAACAGAAACCCAAAGCACAGCTATACGATGGGAGGGCTGGTAATGGGTGAAAGTACCCAAGAAAAGGACTTGGGGGTAATAGTGGACAAGACAATGAAGCCGTTGGCACAGTGCGCAGCGGCCGCTAAAAAGGCGAATAGAATGCTAGGTGCTATCAAGAAAAGTATTACAATCAGAACGAAATAAGTTAGCCTGCGGTTGTATCGGGCGATGGTGTGCCCCCATTTGGAGTACCGCATCCAATATTGGTTGCCGTACCTAAAGAAGGATATGGCGATACTCGAGAGGGTTCAGAAAAGAGCGACACGATTGATAAAAGGTATGGAAAACCTTTCATATGCTGAAAGATTAGAGAAACTGGGGCTCTTTTCCCTAGAGAAGCAGAGACTTAGAGGGGACATGGCTATTCGGAAAAATTAAGAGGGGACAGATTCAGAACAAATGCTAGGAAGTTCTTCTTCAACCAAAGGGTGGTGGACACCTGGAAAGCGCTTCCAGAGGGTGTCATAGGACAGAGTATGGTATTGGGGTTCAAGAAGGGATTAGATAACTTCCTGAAGGAAAAGGGGATAGAGGGGTATAGATAGAGAATCACTATACAGGTCCTGGACCTGATGAGCCGCCGTGTGAGCGGACTGCTGGGCACGATGGACCTATGGTCTGATCCAGCAGAGGCACTGCTTATATTCTTATGTTCACCTGAAACTTCCAAAAAATAGCTGCTTTATCTGAAAGTATGCAGTCCTTTGATAAAGAGGGTTCCTGCACCTGTGGAAAAACAGCTCCAACTGTAAAATATATGGCAACTATATACAGTACTGCTCCCCCCAAATTTGCGGGTGTTCCATTCCAGGAGCACCCACGAACTTTGAAAACCCATGAATATTGGATGCAGTTTAGGAGCAGTTCGGAAGCAGGAGAGGGCTGCAGGGGCTGAAAAAAAAGAACAACAACAAAAAGTACCTTTCTGCTGCAATGAGTGCTGACCACGAACGGTTTTAAAAGTGCCCTATTTGCTCCTGCCAGTGTTGATTCAGTGGGGGTCCCTATAAATTGGACCAGCTCTGGTCAGTTGTAGACTTGGTCTCTGGGTGGCAGCAGGTAGATTTCACTTGGGGAGACCCTGATTGCCAGTGTGCCAGATTGCCAGAGTTTGGGCGAGAACTTCGCTGCTTCTGCTACTGTGGCGGTGGGCGATCAACTGGCATGTCTTTCCATGGAGTTCCTTAGTAGCTCTGCTGGTGACAATCAGAGGCGGAAGAGTGTGGTTTGTGAATTTTCCCCTGACTTTATTTTGGCAGAGCCGGTAACATACTTTCAAAATGAAAGTTGTTTTTCCATTGGTCAGTCATTTGCGAATTTATGGGGGTATAGTGTACCATATCAGCACTGCCATATCTGGAATTTGGCGTTGACGCAAATGAGTTGCAATTGTACAGCACATCTGGATCTTGTTTTCTTATCTAATCTGACCATTTGTATTCCACTTCAGCCGTTCAGTTCAAGGTAGATTACAAGAAATATTTCACACAAACATAAAACACAATTTCTGGACAAATCATCAATTTCTGTGACAAATCATCCCGTGTTCACAGTTCCTCAAACCGATAAATCATAACCAGGAGGATATGGGATTTAAACTGGCAGAGATCGCGCACAGAAAGAGTGCCCAACAGGAGGGATGAAAAGGGGGGGGGGGAGGGTTTAAAGCTACCAGATTTCTGGTGGGTGAGTTTGGGATGCTTATTCCTAGTAGTGAGCAATCATTGTAGTTTGGTGGGGGCAGAGGATTAGCCAGTGGATGCTCTCTCTTAAAAATTCTAAACCAATCATACCTGAAAGCACATTCTTTAGGTGCAGTCCTGAGGCTTTTGTAGTACTACAGAAAAATCAAATTATCCAGTATAATTGAACTGTTCCTAACATGTAAATTGTATATGGGAATTAGGTTCATCTAAAATTTCTTACTGGTTTCCAGAGCACTCGAGTTACTCTAGGAAGCAATAATACATCTAGGCCTTCACATATTACAATCAGTAATCTGAAATTATCCTTGGACAAGCAGGCATGATATTTTCACATGTGGGTGACGTCATCTACGGAGCCCCAGCGCAGACAGCTTTTCAAGCAAACTTGATTGAAGTTTCAAGTTTGCTACACTGCACCACGCATGTGCATGCCTTCTTGCCCACTAGAGGGCGCATCCCACCTCGTGGTCCTCAGTTCAATTTCTTCCGCGGAGCCAGAAGCCCTGTGGAAATTGTGCTCTTGTTTTCAAGCCTTCTGACACCGCGTCTGGGTTCGTTAGCTTGGTCGCTGTGCTTCATTTATTGTTTTTTCGTTTAGTCCGTCGTTTTTTCGTCGGGAAAAAAAAAAAAAAAAGTTTTTGTTTCATTGGCTCCGGGGGCTCCTGAGAGCCGCGGCCGCGGGACCTCGATTGCTCCTGGCCTCTTCTTTTTCATGTCCCGTCCCTCGACAGGCTTCAAGAAATGCACCCGGTGTGAGCGGTTGCTTTCTATCACTGACCCCCACCGGTGGTGCTTGCTCTGCCTTGGTCCGGATCACCCGACTGATTCCTGTGATAGGTGTTCCACTCTCCAGGCAAGAGCCCTTCGTCGACGTCGCGCCAGGATGGCGGACCTTTTTTCTGTTGACTCCGCGTCCGGGAAGGCCTCGACGTCGGCTTTGGCTTCGGCCCCGGCCTTGACCTCGGCCTCGGCGCCCTCGGCGTCGCCGCGTGCCTCGACCTCGACTTTGAAGCAGACGCCCCCGACGAAACCTGCCTCGGGTAAGTCCTCTTTTCCATCCCCGACTCCAGGTCGTCGAAGAAGCCATCCTCGGGTTCCGCTGCGGCGGGCGGGTCGTCCTCGGCCCCGCCCAGGACTCAGGCCACTCATGCCCCGAGGGAATACTCGAGACCGAGGTCGCCCTCCAGGGAGCATCCCCCGGCCTCGGACCTGCCTACCATGGTGGGGATCCCGGCATTCCAGGACTTGCTCCGAGCCTTGATTTCCTCGGAGCTTACTGGTGCCATCGAGCAATTGCAGCGGGCTGTGACCTAGACTGCTTTGGCCTCGGGGGCTCCAACCTCGGCGACCTCGGTCTCGACTCCTTCAGTCTCGGCTGCCGGGGCACCGCCGACCCCGACCTTGCCCTCGACCTCGGGGGCCCCGCCTGAGAGCAGCGTTCGGCCCCGAGACAAGGTGCGCAGGGTGAGACGGATTTCCTCCTCCTCCTCGAGGTCCTCCCGAGGTTCCTCGCCCTCGGGCCGGCCTCGAGCGAGACGTCGCCCGAGGAAGCCGAAGCGTTCGCGAGGCTCTCCTCGGAGACGTAGTCGCTCTTCGCCGCTCGGGGGCCCAGCCTTGAGGGTTTCGGAGCTTCGGCTCGATAACCCGAGGCTTATCCGCTCTCCTGCGAAAGGGGGTTCTCGGGACTCTTCGCCGAGGAAAAGGGGGCGTTCCTCGGTCCCTCGGACCCCGGGGACATCTCCTAGGGGCTCTTCCAGTCGGAGACGTTCCCCGACCCCCTCTAGACCCTTGGATTTAGCTTCATGGGGCTCGGGGTCCGGGAGGGAGCCCCGGTATTCTCACGAGCCCTCCCCCTTTCGTTCGGCGGAGAGGTCGAGAACCCCCTCCCCGCCGGCCAGGCAGTCCTCCTTTTCTAGCTTTGTTCAGGACATGGCGCGTGCCTTGGGACTTGACCTCATGGCGGGGTCGCAATATACCAAGGAGTACCTCGAGGAGCAGGACCTCCCTGCTCCCCCTAGGGAGTCCCCTCGGCTTCCCTTAAACAAGGTCCTTCTTCAGACCTTGCTTCGGAACCTGACTTCCCCTCTTACAGTCGCGGCGGTGCCATCTAAGATGGAGTCCAAGTACAGGTCGATACCACCTAAGGGGTTTGAAAAGGCCCAACTTTCCCACTAGTCTCTACTGGTAGAGTCTGCCCTCAAAAAGACACAACCCTCCCGGGTTACTGCGGCGGTCCCCCCAGGCAGGGAGGGTCGGACCCTTGACAAGTTTGGTCGTCGCCTCTATGCCAATTCCTTCATGGCATCTAGGACATTGAATTATGCCTTTACCTATTCTTCCTATTTGCGTGGCATGATAAGGGATTTGCCACTATATCGTGAGGCCCTGCCGGACTCCCGCAAGGAGGGTTTCGACAAGTTCGTGTCAACCCTGTCTCAACTGAGGTTGTACCTCTTTCATTCGGTGTATGACACGTTTGAGTTGATATCGAGGGTGGCGGCCTTTGCGGTGGCCATGCGCCGGCTGGCGTGGCTGCGCACCCTCGATATGGACCCAAACCTGCAAGAACGCCTTGCGGACTTGCCTTGCGTGGGGTCCGAATTATTTGATGAGTCCCTGGAGGCGGCGACCAAACGGCTCTCGGAGCAGGAGCGCTCATTGGCCTCCTTGGTCCGTCCGAAGCCTCGGGCTACGCCGCAGAAATCCTTCCGGCCTCCCCCGAGGAGGTATCCTCAAAAGTCTATCCCGGCTTTTTCACGGCCACCGCCTAGGCGCCCCCCTCGACAGGGCAGAGGGGGTCAAACTAAGACTCCACCGCAGGGTCCTGCCAAGCCTGCGCCGTCCTTTTGACGGGATGGGCGGATGGGGCCGGCCCCCCTCCGCCTGCGTGCCGGACCCCTTCCCATTGGGGGTCGTCTCCGGTCCTTTTACACGGCCTGGACCGAGATAACATCAGACGTTTGGGTGCTCCGGACCGTCTCCGAGGGCTACTCGCTCAACTTCTACACTACACCGCCGGAACAATCTCCGGGGGCTTGCCCATGCAATCGGACCCAGCTCCCCGTACTTTTAGCCGAGGCCAGGGCGTTGTTGAGGCTTCGGGCGGTGGAACCTGTACCCTCCGACCAGCGGGGGCGGGGGTTTTACTCCCGTTACTTTCTGGTCCCAAAGAAAACGGGGGACTTGCGCCCCATTCTGGACCTCAGGAAGCTCAACAAATTCCTGGTCCGGGAGAAGTTCCGGATGCTGTCCCTTCCGGTGTTGTATCCCCTCTTGGAGGAGGGAGACTGGATGTGCTCCCTGGACTTGAAGGAAGCGTACACCCATGTCCCGGTGCATCCCGCTTTCCGCAAATTCTTACGGTTCCATGTGGGCGAGCTGCACTTGCAGTACAGAGTTCTCCCATTCAGCCTGGCCTCGTCCCCTCGAGTCTTCACGAAGTGTATGGTGGTAGTCGCTGCAGCCCTGAGGTCTCGGGGTCTTCAGGTTTTCCCTTACCTGGACGATTGGCTGATCAAGGCCCCGACCAGGGAAGGGGTTATCTCAGCGACCCGACAGTCTATTATCTTCCTTCAACGACTGGGGTTCGAGGTGAACTTTCCCAAGTCCCAGTTGTGCCCGGCCCAATCACTTCAGTTTATAGGCGCAGTGCTGGACACTGTTCGCCTACGTTCCTTTCTTCCTCCTCCGCGGTTGGAGGCTTTGGTGCGGTTGGGTCGCCTGATCCGTCAAATGCCGCTGGTGTCGGCCCAGCGCATGATGATGCTTCTGGGCCACATGGCCTCGACAGTCCACGTCACGCCGTTCACCAGGCTGCACATGAGAATTCCTCAGTGGACCCTAGCCTCGCAGTGGCGTCAGGAGTGCGATCCGGTCTCGTCTCGCATAGCGGTGACTCCTTCTTTGAGACACTTGCTCCGTTGGTGGACCGACTCTTCGAATCTTTCCGGGGGTTTGCTCTTTCTCGTCCCTCCACATCGCAAGGTTCTCACCACGGACTCCTCGGAGTACGCGTGGGGGGGCCCACCTCGACGGTCTGCGGACCCAGGGCTTGTGGTCGGCGGAGGACCGACGCTGTCACATCAATGTGTTGGAGCTTCGCGCCATCTTTCTGGCGGCTCGCACGTTCTGCCACCTGCTCCGCGATCAGGTAGTCCTCGTGCGAACGGACAACCAGGTGGCCATGTATTATGTGAACAAGCAAGGTGGGACGGGCTCTTGGCCCCTTTGCCGGGAAGCTCTGCGCCTTTGGGAATGGGCGCTTTCCCAGAACATCTTCCTACGGGCGGTCTATATACAGGGGGAACAGAACTGCTTGGCAGACAAACTCAGTCGGCTTCTTCAGCCGCACGAGTGGTCACTCAGCTCCAGAGTCCTACTCAAGGTCTTCGACCGCTGGGGGACTCCGCAAGTGGACCTGTTTGCCTCCCCGGAGACTCGCAAATTACCCCTGTATTGTTCTCAGCTGTACTCCCCGGACCGTCTGGAAGCGGACGCCTTCCTTCTCGACTGGGGAGGGAGGTTCCTTTACGCGTTTCCTCCTTTTCCCCTGATCTTGAGGACATTGGTTCATCTCAAATCGTCCAGAGCCACTATGATTCTCATTGCGCCTCGGTGGCCGCGTCAACACTGGTTCTCCCTGCTTCTTCAACTCAGTGTCAGGGAGCCTCTGCTTCTGCCTGTGTTTCCCTCTCTGCTATCTCAGAGTCGGGGTTCGCTGTTGCATCCCAATCTTCGGTCGTTGCATCTGACCGCTTGGTTCCTTTCCCCTTGACTTCAGTCCAGGTCTCACAATCGGTGCGGGAAGTTTTGGAAGCCTCACGCAAGGTCTCGACTAGGCTCTGTTATTCCCAGAAGTGGACCAGGTTTGCCTCCTGGTGTTCCTCGCGTCATCTGGAGCCGGATTCGGTCCCGGTGTCTTCGGTACTGGATTATTTGTTGCATCTGTCTAATTCCGGTCTGAAAATGACATCTGTCCGGGTGCATCTCAGTGCCATTTCGGCTTTCCATCAGCACTTGGATGGTCGTTCGCTTTCGCTTCATCCTCTGGTGACGCGTTTCATGAAGGGTCTCATCAATGTTTGTCCCCCTCTGAAGCCCCCTCCTGTCGTTTGGGATTTGAATGTTGTCTTAGCTCAACTGATGAAACCTCCCTTTGAGCCTATTGACAAATCCCTCCTAAAATTTTTGACTTGGAAGGTGGTATTTCTGATTGCTCTCACATCTGCTCGACGGATTAGTGAGTTGCAAGCTTTGGTTGCGGACCCGCCTTTCACTGTGTTCCATCATGACAAGGTGGTTCTCCGCACACATCCTAAATTTTTACCTAAAGTTGTGTCTGATTTCCACCTCAATCAGTCCATTGTCCTTCCTGTATTCTTTCCTAAGCCTCACTCCTATCCTGGCGAGACGGCGCTTCACACGCTTGACTGTAAGAGGGCGTTGGCTTTTTATCTCCAACGTATCAGGTCTCATCGGAAGGTTCCTCAATTGTTTTTGTCCTTTGATCCTAATCGTTTGGGACACCCGGTTTCCAAGCGCACCTTGTCCAACTGGTTGGCTGCTTGTATTTCTTTTTGTTACGCTCAGGCTGGTCTTACGCTCCCGGGTCGAGTTACGGGGCATAAGGTCCGGGCGATGGCAGCTTCGGTTGCTTTCCTCCGATCCACTCCTATGAGGACATATGTAAAGCTGCCACTTGGTCTTCGGTTCATACGTTCACCTCCCACTACTGTCTGGACACTTTGTCCAGAAACGACGGCCGGTTTGGCCAGTCGGTGTTACGTAATCTGTTTTCATAAATTGCCATCCTCCCACCTGCCCTTTTTTGGTTGGCTTGGAGGTCACCCACATGTGAGAATATCATGCCTGCTTGTCCTGGGATAAAGCACAGTTACTTACCGTAACAGGTGTTATCCAGGGACAGCAGGCATATATTCTCACAACCCGCCCACCTCCCCGGGGATGGCTTCTTTGCTAGTTATGGAACTGAGGACCACGAGGTGGGATGCGCCCTCTAGTGGGCAAGAAGGCATGCACATGCGTGGTGCAGTGTAGCAAACTTGAAACTTCAATCAAGTTTGCTTGAAAAGCTGTCCGCGCTGGGGCTCCGTAGATGACGTCACCCACATGTGAGAATATATGCCTGCTGTCCCTGGATAACACCTGTTACGGTAAGTAACTGTGCTGTACGGGCAGTGCAAAAGTGCACTATCACTTTAATCTTGTGAAGCTTCTAGACTGCCCGCACCGCGCATGTGTGACTGCCTTCCTGCCTGATGTCGGCTTGCGGTTCCTCAGTTTTTTTTTTCTTCTCAATGGAGCAAAGAAGTTTGGTTAAACTGACTGCGTTGCCTTCCCTTCAAATTTTTTTTGTCGCTCTTTTTTTAATCTTTGGTCAATTTTCTTTTCTATCTTACTCATTTCTAGTTTATATTTAAAAATATATTTTTCAGAAATCTTTTTTTCTTTAACGGATTTTGTGTCTTTGTGTTCTATCCTTTTACCTCGCTGCACAAGTTTTTCTGTCGAAGCCAACAAGCAGTTTTAAAAAGTGTTCCCTGAGCCAGTGGCTAATCTCGGTCACTGATCTCCATAACTAGTGCGTTCAGTGTCTGGGCCTGGACCACCAAGTGGACGCTTGTATTCATTGCTCTAATTTTCAAAAACGCTCCCTCAAGGCTCAACGCTTCAACAAAAGAAGCTTTTTGGATTAGTGATGGCATCTGGAGATTCACCGATGCAACCTGTACTGAAAAGGATGCCGGCATCTTCCTCTCCATCGGCGTCGGACCCCGTTCCTACATCAGGTAGACTGGCCAAGAAGCCTTCCACTACCCATCAGCGTTGCAGGCATCTTCAGCATCAAGTGCCTCAATGCATGTCAAGCGCCAATGCCAACAATCTCCCTCAGTGTTGGTGGTATCGCCTACGGGAAGGGTATCCACGTCGAGGTCACACACCCCTCAGCACCAATGGTACCAGCTATTGAGCCAACGTTGCCAGTTATTCCACAACAGCTGTGGGAGATTTTTCTGAAGGAGATGAGGGACCTTCTTTGGCTGCATGCGGAACCGATGCTAACCCTCACTCCCTTGGTACTGGCCCTGTCTGAGCATAGTACACAGTGGCCCAAAGGTACCGACTCCACTTTTGTATTGACAGACATCGATGACTGACACCGATGCTCCTCCATCTAAAAGCAGGAAAACATCAAGACTAACCCTTTTGCCTCGACACTGTCAGGGGACCGTTTCTCCTTGGTGTAGGTCGAAGCATTGATCTGTCTATTCTCACTGTCATCATTGTTCTAACTCCTGAAGGGTTGTCGGGTAATATTTGCCTCTTTGCGGATGATGCCAAAATATGCAATAGAGTAGACACACCGGATGGTGTGAATAACATGAAGAAAGACCTGGCAAAGCTTGAAGAATGGTCTGAAATTTGGCAGCTAAAAGTTAATGCTAAGAAATGCAAGGTCATGCATTTGGGCTGCAAAAACCTGAGGGAATGGTACAGTTTAGGGCGTTAAGAACTTATGTGCACGACGGAAGAGCGGGACTTGGGTGTGACTGTATGTGATGATCTTAAGGTGGCCAAACAGGTTGAAAAGGTGACGGCGAAAGCTAGAAGGATGCTAGGATGCATAGGGAGAGGTATGGCCAGTAGGAAGAAGGAGGAATTGGTGCCCCTATATAAGAATCTGGTGAGACCTCATTTAGAATATTGTGTACAATTCTGGAGGCCGCACCTTCAAAAAGATATAAAAAGGATGGAGTCAGTCCAGAGAAAGGCTACTTAAAATGGTGTGTGGTCTTCGTGATAAGGCGTATGGGGACAGACTTAAAATCTCAAAATGTATGTTTTAGAAGAAAGGCAGGAGAGGGGAGATATGATAGATGTTTAAATACCTATATGACGCAAATGCGCATGAGTTGAGTTTTTCATTTGAAAAGAAGCTCTGCAGTAAAGGACATAGGATGAAGTTAAGAGGTGATAGGCTTCGGAGTAATCTAAGGAAATACTTTTTTACAGAAAGGGTGGTAGATGCATGGATCAGTCTCTCTGAAGAAGTGATAAAGACTGAGACTGTGTCTGAATTCAAGGTGGTGTGGTGGGATAGGCACGTGGGATCTCTTAGAGAGAGAAAGAGATGATGGTTATTGTGAATTGGCAGACTAGATGGGCCATTTGGCATTTATCTGTCTCTGATTCTATGACTAACCATTTGGTTGAGGAGTGAGCCATTCACTGTCTTGGAGTAGTTCTGCCCGATTCACTTCGGTGAATTGATTTTGTTTTCTTGAAAAATCAGGCTCGCCAATTCAGTGACCAGCCCTCCTCCCTGCATACCTTCAGGCTCCTAAAGCAAGAACTTCAACGCTCTGGCAATGAAAAGCCTGTCCTAAGCGCTGCCTCTTGATGGCTGTCCACTTCCGCTACTACTGCTGCTTTAGGAGGCCTGATGTCAGAGCTCACGGTGGGGGTGTGAGGGGGTGTTCAGAAGTGCTGCATAGGCATCATTGCTATGGGTACCCTCAGCTCCACAGCTTTTGGGGGCTCCCTGAAGACCGGCATGTTTTCCCCTTCTCTCTCCACTGTCCGGCTTCTCCCTGGCCTTCTGGTCTCACTTTTAAAACTAGTTGTGGCCTACAGAAGATATCTGGTGCTGTAGCGATTCTGTTGTTGAGAATAATTTTTATTAAGGAATTTTTATTAACTGAATAAGCTGAGCAGCCAACTTTAGAAATAGATATTCAATGCCAGTGCCCGGACAGGGTCTGGCACTGAAAATCTGGTTAGCGTCAGACATAAAAACACTGACCATCACCGGCTGAATATCAACTGGCTAGTTTGTTCAGAACAAAATTATGTAGAAAGTCATGGCAACTCATAGAATCCCGAAACACGAAAAAGTAAGAGTGTAACACCTACAGATGAATAGAGACCTCGTGAGGCTGAGAGCAACACAGACAACTGAAAAGGGTTGTGGAAACTTAAAGCAGAGCGAAATCTTGATACTACTACTACTAATAATAATAATTTATATACCACAGGATGGTGAAGTTCTATGCGGTTTACAATGATTAAAGATGTTATAGATTGAGTGGAATAAACAAAGTACAGAGATAGTGATTAACAGTTCTAGAGATTGTTGAGGACTAAGATTGTATAGGTTGGTTTCCTAAGTATTTCAGGAACAGATGTGTTTTTAGGCGTTTCCTGAATTCCCTATAAATAGTAGGCATGAGTAATTGTTCTAGATCTTTACCCCATAGTGCTGCTTGATGTGAGAAAAGATGTTGGTGATGACTATAAAATTTACAACCTCTAACTGGTGGAGAAACAAAGTTCGGGTGTGAGCTTCACCTATGTCTGTTGGTTGTGAAAGAGAAAAGGTCTGTTATATATTTAGGGGCTAAGCCATAAAGTACCTTGAAACAAAAACAACCCAATTTGAATTTCACATGTGCCTCCATCGGCAGCCAGTGCAGAAGTCGATAGGAAGGTGTTACGTGATCAAACTTCTTCAGTCCACAAATTAGTCTAACCGCTGTATTTTGTACCAGTTGCAATCGCCGCATATTCTTCTGGGGGAGTGCCAAGTAGGCGATGTTACAATAATCGAGTTGACTCAGTATAAGGGATTGTACCAG
This sequence comes from Geotrypetes seraphini, assembly GCF_902459505.1. Classification (NCBI taxonomy): domain Eukaryota; kingdom Metazoa; phylum Chordata; class Amphibia; order Gymnophiona; family Dermophiidae; genus Geotrypetes; species Geotrypetes seraphini. Next base: position 319,254,033 of record NC_047087.1, read on the forward strand.
AATTCGAAATGATGAGACATCGAAGTAAGCTCTGATGGACCGAAGCTTCCAGAGGGTGAGAAAGATTTTTCTGATCAAGGAGTCTACCTTGTCTTTCATGGTCAGGTTCTGGTCCAGTGTTACTCCCAATATCTTCATAGTGGGTTGAATGGAATAACTAAGGTTATTGATGCACATTGGTGCTTTAGTGTCAAGTGGGTATGGCGATGCTATGAAAAATTTTGTTTTCTCTGAGTTTAGTTTTAGTCTGAATTCAGTCATCCATTGTTCCATCCGATTTAGTACTTCTGTTGCTTTGGGGGTGATTTCTGAGACAGAGTTAGTGAATGGGATAATTATCGTGAAGTCGTCAGCGTAGCTAAATAGTTTTATCCCCAGCTGGGACAATTGTGCACCCAATGAGGCCATGTAAACATTGAAGAGCAAAGGGGATAGTGGTGATCCTTGTGGCATGCCAGATGGATTGCTCCATGTGTCAGAGAGATCGTGATTAAAATGGACTTGGTAGGTGCATGATATAAGGAAACCTACTACTACTAATCATCTCTAGACATAATTGGTGCTGTATATCAAAACACAGAAGTCAGTCCCGGCTCAAAAGAGCTTACAATCTAGTCAAGAAAGACAAACTGAACAAGAAGGTGCATCAATACACAATGCTCAGGTGGAGGAATTATAGAGGGAATAAGAACATAAGAATAGCCTTACAGGGTCAGACCAATGGTCCATCAAGCCCAGTATCCTGTTCACGGTGGCCAATCCAGGTCACTAGTGCTTGGCCAAAATCCAAAGAGTAGCAACATTCCATGCTACCGATCCAGACTATGGAATTTTCCTCCAAGAATTTGTCCAAACCTTTCTCAAAACCAGCTACGCTATCCGCTTTTACCACAACCTCTGGCAACACGTTCCAGAGCTTAACTATTCTCTGAGTGAAAAATATTTCCTCCTATTGGTTTTAAAAATATTTCCCTGCAGTTTCATCAAGTGTCCCCTAGTCTTTGATGGAGTGAAAAATTACTCCACTTGTACCCATTCTACTCCACTCAGGATTTTGTAGACTTCAATCATATCTCCCCATAGCCTTCTTTTTTTCCAAGCCTAAGAAAATCTTTTTAGTCTTTCCTCATACAAGAGGAGTTCCATCCCCTTTATAATCTTGGTTGCTCTTCTTTGAACCTTTTCTAGTGCCGCTATATGTTTCTTGAGATAAGGAGACCAGAATTGAATGCAGTACTTCAGGTAAGGTCACACGATGGAGCAATACAGAGGCATTATAATATCTTTAGTCTTGTTAACCATCCCTTTTTTAAAAATAATTCCCAGCATCTTGTTTGCATTTATGGCTGCCGCCACCACCATACATTGGGCGGAAGGTTTCATCGTATTGTTTACAATGACACCCAGATCCTTTTCTTGGGCGCTAATCCCCAAGGTAGACCCTAGCATCCGGTAACTGTGATTTGGGTTATTCATCCCAATATGCATCACTTTGCATTTGTCCACATCCAATATCTTCTGCTACTTGGATGCCCAATCTTCCAATTTCTTAAGGTCTGCCTGCAATGTTTCACGATCTGCATGCGTTTTAACAATCTTGAACAGTTTAGTGTCATCTGCAAATTTAATCACCTCACTCATCGTTCCAGTTTCCAGATAGTTTATAAATAAATTAAATGTGTAAGTAATTTGATTTGATATGTAAGTATGTAATTTGTTACAATGTGTCTCTGAAGTGTTTTGTATGATAAATGTAAATTTTTTTATTTTGTTTAGAAACATAGAAAATGACGGCAGAAAAGGGCCACAGCCCATCAAGTCTGCCCACTCAATTGACCCTCCCCCTTACTTTCTTCTTGAGATCCCACTCTGATGACCCCTCCCCTTAACTCTACCCTCCTAGAGATCCAACAAGTGCATCACAATTATTCTTAAAATCTGGCACGCTGCTGGTCTTGACCACCTGTACTGGAAGCTCCTTCCAATGATCAACCACTCTTTTGGTGAAGATAAGGGTGGTGAGAAATAAATAAACAAATATCACCAGTCCCAGTACAGACCCCTGCGGCACTCCACTGTTTACTCTCCTCCATTGAGAAAAATTACCATTTAACCCTACCCTCTGTTTTCTATCCAATAACCAATTCCTAATCCACAGGTGAACTTAGCCTCCTATCTTTAATTTTCTCAGGAGCCTCTCATGAGGAACTTTGTCAAAAGCTTTCTGATGTTGGTGATTAGCAGGTGGGTTGGGGTTTGGAATTGAAAGCAGCTTTAAAGAAGTGGGCTTTGAGTCTGGTTTGATTAGTGCCTGAGACTGAGCTTTATGTACCTAGTCAGATAGTTTGTTCCAGGCATGTGGTACAGCAAAGTAGAAGGGGCGGAGTCTGGAGTTGGCTGTAAAGGAGAAAGGTACAGATAAGAGAGACTTATCCGATGAACGGGGGGATGAGAGATACGGAGATGCTGTGAATACTTGTGGGATAGTAGGATGAGTTTGAACAGTATTCGGAAACGGATAGGGAGCCAATGAAGTGACTTGAGGAGAAGAGTAATGTGGGCATAGCATCAATGACAGAAAATGAAGCATGCGGCAGAGTTTTTAACAGATTAAAGGGGGAAGAGCGATGGTTTAGCAGATGGCCAGTGAGAAATAGGTTGCAGTAGTGTAGGCGAGGTGATGAGGGTAAATCATAAAAATAAAACTGTAAAAGTGCAAACATTAATTTTATTTTTGAAATAAAAAGAAAAGATACTTATGACGGAGAGCAAGAGAGGACCACAGTATATTTGGGCTGGTTGCGGTGAACCAGAGTGGGCTCTTTCCAGCTGCTCTGCTGCTTTCTGTGTACTGAACATAACTTATCTGGTCTGTTTTTCTAGTCTCCAGTATATGTCTCTGAAGTCGGTCAAGATTTGGTCCATCAAACGGAGGAAAAACTTGAAACGAGTCCCTACAAAGAACTCTTCTCTCACTGTGCCAAGTAAGTATCCAGCTTGTGCATTGCTTTGTAGCATCTTATTAAATCTGTTTTATTTTGCTTTTCAACCTTCTATGGCATTAAGCATCTAGCATCCAGAAAGCGGTTGAGGCCCTGCACCTCAGTTTCACGCAGGCACTCACTGTAATAGCGCAGGCATTTGACACAGTATTCCAGCTAAGACAGCTGGCCATTGACCTCAAGGTGTGTGAGCAGCAACAATGATAAGTAAAAAACAAACCAACCCATAATCTCTTCAAAGAGGAGGGAGCATCATGGACTCCAGTGGTGCCAGATGAACATGCTCCACTCCGCTACTGCAGCCAGTCCTCAAGGGGAAGACGTCAGTTTAAAAATGGCTTGCTTATCATAGGCTTTCCCACTGGCTTCTCAAAGAATAGAAGAACGGCTAAAATCATAAAAATGCAACAATTGACTATAATGCAAAGAACTATAACCATTGATTACCAATATAAAACAATGTTAATAGATAAATTGCAAAGTACTCTGATCATCCATTAACCAAGAAGCCATTTAGCTAGTTAATCTCCAAACTAAGGAGCCAATACCACTATAAAGAAGAATGGTCAGAGACGCTTTACATTTCAGAAAGACACCACAAGTTGTCAGACTATCTCAGTTTATCTTGGGGGGTGCACAGCATCTCTAGCATTCATTTAATATTAATGGTACTAGTGTATTGTGTTATCAATTATCACCTTTTCTCCCCATGTCTCCATTTTAAATCTTCATTTTGTCATTGACTCTTTATGACCTTACCTTAGTCCATTGATCTTCCTGGATCTCACTTCTGATCAGATGGCTTTGAGAAAGATTTCTTCCAGTGCCTGTGCTCCATTTTAATCTCAACTTTGGCGTAAACTTTGAGGTTCCAGCATTGTGCCTTTTTTATTTCAGAAGCTGTGTCCTACCCTATGAAAACCACCTAAGAATGTTCGTATTGGGCTACTGTTTTAATGAAAGCCTGGCCTACTCCAAACATAGATGAAATAATATTGAAATGTAACGTTTGTGATGAGTAACGTTCAAAAAGACTCGTCTGTCAGTATGCTCACTGGAGATGATGTCACATTAATGAAGTGTATATGAAGCTCTTTGCAAAGAGCTTTCTGTAATTTAAGATGATTGAGGCATTCACACACACCCCTCCTCACCACTTGCATTGTAGTAACAGTGTAAATTTAATCCAGTCCAATGCCAGTGCCATATGTGTCAAACCAGCACATGATGTCGGCACAATACAATTTATTATTATTCCTATCGTTTCTTCAAGTATATCTACTACAATCTCCTAAACTAAGGTCAACTTTAGATCAAGAAGATCCTTGCTTATTAATAGCGGGGAAACAAACTATGGGTCTCAAGTGCCCACGGCCGATTACCAGAACTAATCTTGGTTAATTGGCCTTCATGCGGGCTATCATTGATCCGAGTCTTTCCCTTCTATTTATGCATTTTTCCACATGCTGTTCTTTTTGTTCAATGATACTTAGCTCGGGTGTTGTGTACTGCCCGGCTTTCTCCACTGTTAATGTTTCCGCTTTTGATGCTAATACGTGACTGAAGATCTCCGTTTCGCTCTCGTATAATACTGAGAGCTTCTTCAGGATAGAGCGTTATATCATATAGGTTGTTCTAAGAAAAAAGAACAAAATACTTTTATTTTTTATAATAAATTCTGCTATGCAATGTTATTTTGTAACTAAAAACCTCTCATTCTCTATTTTTTTATTATATGCATTTCTGTCTTAGAAAATCTTGCAAGACAAATAAAATTCTTCTTTAAGGTGTATAATCAGCTTACTTACTATTTGATGTAACCTGCATTGGTACTCAGTGTGATATGATCCTCTGGATTGCCAACAAGTTGTCCACCGGTGGACTCTGATTTTTAACAGCGTTCTATGTCATTTCTGGTGTTCCTTCCCCAGAAGTGATGATTGAATTTATTTTACATTTTGGTCTTTTGTTTTATTTTTATGACTAAAGGTTATTATTAGTCAAATTTTAACTACATTTTATTAGTGTCTTTCCCAGTTTTTTTGGTTCTTAACATGTTTTATATTTTGTATATACCTATCCTTCAATGCATATAAGGGTTAAACGGGTTCACTAATTATATGCCATACATCTACCAAAGCTGTCTCATTAGTCCTCCTCTGGTGGAACCACTTGTTCACGCTGGAAGTGCTCCCACACCAGAAAGATTACCCATGCAAAAATAATTTTTACTCAAGGAAAATTGTTTCATATTATCAAATGCCCTTCCGGAAGAGCTTTTAAGATTTTTTTGTTTTTACGAAATCAAAAAATCTATTTACCGTGCTAATACAATGACGGTTCATAGACAAAATCGCGCGAGACAACGGCACGCCGACAACTAAGCACAGACAACTGAGCGTAAGGTTGACAGCGCGCCGAAGAAAAGCACTATTTTAAAGGGTTCCGACGGTGTTGGTGGGGAACCCCCCTATTTTACTTAACAGACATGGCACTGGCGATGTGGGGGGTTTGGGGGGTTGTAACCCCCCTCATTATACTTGAAACCGAACTTTTTGCCTGTTTTTTAGGGGAAAAGTTCAGTTTTAAGTAAAATGTGGGGGGTTACAACCCCCCACAACGCCAGCGCAATGTCTGTTAAGTAAAGTGGGGGGGGGTTCCCCCCCCACACCCCCTGTCGGAGCCCTTTAAAATAGTACTTTTCTTTGGCGCTCAGTTGTCTGTGCTCAGTTGTCGGCGTGCCGTTGTCTTGCGCGATTTAGTCCCGTCACCTACAATGACACCTCTCAGGAGGCAGCATAAGAATATAAGAACAGCTATCCTGTTTCCAACAGTGGCCAATCCAGATCACAAGTACCTGGCAGAAACCCAGACTGGACTGCCCTCCTGTGGGATGTCGTCGGTGACAATTCAAGAATGCATTGGATAAATACAGAGGATCACTAAGGATGGAATCCAGTAAAAGCAAAACTTCAATGACCTCTTTCCTTGACAAATGTGGGAGTAATTTTTAATCTTTTTTTTATGCTTCTGTTGATATAACTAATGATAATAAGAGATTAATAGCAAAATTGACAGCTGTGGCAATTCAAACTATTTGGAAAACATGGAAAGGGGCGTCTTTACTATCTTTTCAGTTTTGACAGAAATCAGTTGCCTATCTAAAAATATATGAACAGTAATAAGGATTGAATGTTGAGGTCGAATGTGTGTATATGTATGGATGCTGCACTCTGTATATGGGGAAGGGAGGGGTGGGTTATGTTTGTAGTTCATAAATAGTCTATGCTTTTATCAACAAACTTGTAAGCAATTTTTAAGAATCTGTATTCTCCTGTCTGGATGTTTGTTAAGAAAATTTTAGTAAACATTTTTGGAACTTAAATGACCTCATTGCTGGAGTGAGCTTTGACAGCCGCTTCAGAGGTTGAGATGTAAGACCAGTGCCCAGCAGGCTTCTATAATCTGCGTCCTGTAAATAGCAAAAGTAGGTCAGGATCAAGGCAGGAGTGGGCTTCAGCAACAACTCCAATAGTTGGGAAGCAAAACTAGTGCTGGGCAGACATCTATGATCTGTTCTCCAAAACTGTTAGGGAGAGAGAGAGATTAAGAATATTGGGGTTTAATCATGAAGAAATAGAACCTGAGCAGAGTGTCAGATTCAACTCTGGACATCTTGTTGGGCAGACTGGATGAACCCTGAAGCCTTTATTTGCCGACAGGTACTATGTTAATATGTTACTATACAAGATGAGTGAGACAAAAGTAATTGGGCTAAAGAACTGGGTGGCCAGACTGAGGGCTATTCTAGGAACTAGGCACTAATGTCTATGCACAATTACACAAGTAAACTTTTAGAATACTGTACTAGCATATAGGTGTATATGTTCACCAATAGCCAGGTATTCCACCTAGGTGTGAAATAGAGTAGTGTCCAACCCACTATGTAGCTGGTAAGGTTTTATATTACACTAGTTTTTTAGCCCGTTACTTTAACGGGTGCAAGAATTGATGTGTAGACTTAGGCATTTCTTTCTTTCTCTTTTCTTTCTTTTTCTTTTTCCTTCTTTCTTTTTCTTTTTTCATTCTTTCTTTCTCTTTTATTTATTTCTTTCTCTTTTCTTTCTTTTTCTTTTTCCTTCTTTCTTTTTCTTTTTTCATTCTTTCTTTCTCTTTTATTTATTTCTTTTTCTTTTTATTCTTTTTTCTTTCTTTCTCTTTTTTCTTTTTTCTTCTTTCTTTCTCTTTTTTCTTCTTTCTTCTTTTTTCATTCTTTCATTTATTTTATTCTATTCTTTTTTCTTTCTTTCTCTTTTTTCTTTTTTTATTCTTTTCTCTTTCTTTGTCTTCTTTCTTTCTTTCTTTTTTCTTTCTCTCCCTCTTGTTTTTCTTTCTTTCTTTCTTTCTCTTTTTTCTTTCTTTTTCTTCTTTCTATTCTTCTTTCTTTTCTATTCTTTCTGTCTCTCTTCCCCCTGTCTGTCTGTCTTTCTCTTTCTGTCTCTCTCCCCCCTGTCTGTCTGTCTTTCTCTTTCTGTCTCTCTCTCCCCCCTGTCTGTCTGTCTTTCTCTTTCTGTCTCTCTCTCCCCCCTGTCTGTCTGTCTTTCTCTTTCTGTCTCTCTCCCCCCCTGTCTGTCTGTCTTTCTCTTTCTGTCTCTCTCTCCCCCCTGTCTGTCTGTCTTTCTCTTACTGTCTCTCTCCCCGTCTGTCTTTCTCTTTCTGTCTGTCTCTGTCTCTCTCTCCCTTGTCTTTCTTTCTTTTTCTGTCTCTTCCAGCAGCACCCCATCCCTGCTACATGTCCAGCATCCACCAGGCTGAGCAGCACTGGTCCACCTCGCATTATCGAAGTAGGCCAGCCTATTAAATGCTCCGAGGCTGCTTGATGAAACCGCTGCTGCTGCTGCTGGTCCGGGGGTGAGAAGAAGAGGCATCGCGGCAGCATAGTCAGAAGGCAGAAAGTCAGCCTGCATCGGAGATCGGGGTAGGAAATCAGCTGACGCAGGCACTGTGCATGCGCAGCACAGAAGCATGGCGCAGGGAAGTGCGCATGCGCGCTAAGGGTTTTATTATAGTGGATAAGAATAGTTATACTGGAGCAGATCAATGGTCCTTTCCAGCAGTGACCAATCCAGGTCACAGATACCCGGCAGAAACCCAAAGAGTAGCAAGATTCCATGCTACTGATCCCAAGGCCAGCAGTTGCTTATCCCATGTCTATCTGAATAGCAGACTAGGGATTTTTCCTCCAGGAACTTGCCCAGAACTTTTTTTAAAACCAGCTACACTAACTGCCAGGCACATCATTCTTGAACCTATGGGTTGTGTATCTCTGTTTGTTAGATCTGATGTAGAGAGCCTCATTTTACAGTTTTTTTTTCTGCTCTATGTCCCCTCACTCTGGGCTATCCTGTAATTCCTCAGTTTTACTTGCACGCAAGTTGGTAGGAGCCTGTCTGTTCTGCTCATGTTTATTTTTCATTTAATTTCCATGGTTTGTTGTTGTTTTTTTAATCCAATCGTGAGGCTTTTCGGTGCTGCAGAGGATCCCAGTTAAGGGACAGCTCTGGCTGCAAGAGAACACAGATTCTGAGAGCAATAGTCTGTAGCCAAGAGGCATCCTGCTTTGCAAGCCTGCATTAGCAGTCCGGGAGCTCGGGGACCATTCCATTGGTAACAAGGCTCACTCTAGATTTTATCCACAGAGAGCTTGAGCGGAGGCTGAGTGGCCCTGTGATGGTTTTTCACCAGGATCAGCGGCACATGTAGCGCATGATGTGCAAGCAGATTTTCTCAGCCAACCAACTTTGGATCCTGGAGATGGACTTTATCTCAAAAAATGTTCAATGGCATTGTGAATTGGTGGGGGTGCCCGAGGTATGACCTGAAGGCATCAACAGCCAACAAGGAAGTAGCATGTTTTTTCATTCAAAGATAAGAGTCAAGAAGCGCCATTCTGAATTTCCTGGAACTCCCTACAGCCATTTCCTGATGGCGATCTGCACGGGGCAGGAGCATAGGAAGATCGCTCCTGCCCCGAAAGCCCTCTAGACCACCAGGTAAGGCCGGGAAGGCGGCAGGGAGGTGGGGGTGGGTCAGAGCCGGATAATCACGGTTTTTCTGCATTCGCGGTCCAGCTCTACCCGTATCCCCGTGAATGACGAGGGAGAAGTGTACATAAGAACATATAAATAGCCTTACTGGGTCAGATCAATGGTCCATCAAGCCAAGTAGCCTGTTCTCACGGTGGCCAATCCAGGTCCCTAGTGTGAGGTTTTGGAGGGGTAATGTTGAAGCAAATAAACCCCAATGATTTAGTGTGGCAGCCTTACAATCCACCAGGCCCCAGGTTCGACACCCTCATTGAAAATTCAGTTGGAAGTAAAATCAAATGACAAGCACAGCCAGAAGTGATTACATAAAGAATATAATGTGCAGAAATAGGCTTAATATTACAGAAAAGTAAGATTTATAAAGATACATCATGCATATATTGGGTTACAATTGTACAGAAAGAAATAGAAATAAGCTTTACAAATACAGAGTGGATTCAGAAACTGCTTGTGTGTGTGCCAGGAGAGAGGACTGTTTATCTGCATTACAGAGTCATGAGGAAAGAGAAAGAAAGAGAGAGGGGAGGGGTGATAGTTCAGACTTCAGGTTCCAGAAAGAGAGAGAAGGGGGGTATTGCAGAGAGGATGCTTTTATAGGTTGGAGTCTTATTCTAAAAAATGGAAACTATGTCCCGGTATCTTTCTGTTTATAATTGGTAAACTTTGAAACAATGATTAGTTTCATTGATAAGGAAGGAGTAACACAGGAATGGTAGATGGGATTAGTCTCTGACTTCTTTGTCCCATTCAAGTAGCATATCTTCTTGCTAAACAATCCAGTCTAGCTGGATGCTTAATGTACGTGAATTCTGTGCAGAAGCATTTAGGGTCTATCTATATCAACATTCCAGAGTCAGATTGATATAATGTCCCATAGGCTTTTGCTGACATTGGTTCGGCCAACCGAAAATGCTGTCTGCTAGCAATGCTAGGCTGACACCTAGTACCTGGCCAGAACCCAAGGAGTAGCAACAATCCATACTACTGATCCAGGGCAATCAGTGGCTTCCCCTATGTCTTAATAACAGACTATGGACTTTTCCTCCAGGAAATTGTCCATCCTACTGAACATCACCCTTTTCCAACATGGAGTCTTAATCTCATTCTGTGGGTTCTCTCGAGAGCTCCGTATGAGCCTTTGGAGATGGCATCATTGATGGATCTGACAGTTAAAACAGAGTTTTTAGTGGCAGTCACTTCAGTACATTGGATGTCTGAATTACAGGCTTTATACTGCAGAGAACCTTTTCTCTGGTTTTCGGAGATGAATGTAGTGCTGTGTAGTCCCACCTTTCTTGCCAAAAGTATTCTCTAGTTTTCACGTCAACCAGAAAATACAGTTGCTGGCCTTCACACTCTTGGGGTCCAAGAAGAGTGACAAAGCTCTGAAATTGCTTGATGTTCACAGTGTGTTGCTTTATCTGGAAGTGACTGATCATCTCTTTGTGCTGGTGGATACTGGCCGCTGGGGCTGGCTGACTTCAAAAGCAACCATTTCTAGATGGAGTTGTATAGATAGCTATTTCTTCAGCTTATATTGACAACCTCCAGTACCCTTAAAGACACATTTTACTAGGAGCATTGCTTGCTCCTGGGTGGAATCTAGAGCAGTTTCCCCTGAAGAAATTTGTATAGTGGCCACATGGTCCACTATCCATACTTTCACAAAGTTTTATGAGGTTAAATGTCATGGGCAAATTGGATACCACATTCAGATCTTCAGTACTTGCAGCAGGCACATCTGTCTCGCCCTAAATTCTGGGGAGTGCTTTGATACATCCCACAGGTTCAAGAATGATTTGCTTATTGTACTTATCTTGATGATTTTCTTTCTAGTAAATAGGCACATCATTCTTGAAGCCCACCCTGTCAAGATGTTCATTAACCTGCTTGCTGTCTCAGACATTTCTGTATTGCCAGATATATTTTTCCTTTCCTCTGTCTATCAAAGTCAAGGATAGAGGAGACCACTCCTTATTTTGAAGAGGCCACGGGGTATCTTTCAGAATTCCAAGAATGTTAGTGCAGGTTGCACTCAGGTAGGTGGCTTGTTTGTTCCATCTTGTTCTATGTTTAATTGTTTCATGATTATTTTGTGTTAAATGCAGAACAGATTTGTTTCTTAGGGAGACTTCCTGTACCCCTCCCTGTTATGTTTTCTTCTCTTAGGCTGACCATCTGCTTTGATATGACCTGAGGAGTTACAGGACATTCCAGAGTGAGGGGAAGTGGAGCAGAACAAAATGTAAATGAGGCTCTGTAAGCAGATCTTGCGATCAGATATACACAACCCACAGGTTCAAGAATGATGTGCATATTTACTAGAAAGAAGATTATCAAGGTAAATACCTAATCTTCCCCTACCACATCCTCTGGCAACACGTTCCAAAACTTAGCTATTTGTTGAGTGAAATAAATGTGTTGGGGGTTTTTTTAAGTTCAAAAAAGTTTTTATTGAATTTTTCAACAAACAGAATATGTGGCATAATCCAGCAAATACAAACTTTCAATGTTTTTTGTTTTGTGTCAGTCAGTGAAATTTCTGTATATTTCTTTATTTCTTTTTGAAACAAATGTTTTAAGAGTAATTTATTCCAATGTAACTTTTGAATGTCCCATAGTCTTTGTACTTTTTGAAAGAATCAATCAATTCACATTTACCTGTTCTACACCAAGTTTCAAGTTTTATTAAATTTTAATATACCGACCATCAACAAGTATCTAGCCGGTTTACAAATTAAAAATAAGATAAAAGTAATACTAATAAAAGTAATATTTAGAGTGGAGGCGTGAACATTCAGACTTTAACAAGACACACTAGATAGTGATGTTTAGAGAAAAAGCGGGAAAGGGAAAAGTTACATTGTTAAAAGTTAAAAAAAAAAGGAAAGGAAATGAAGAGGGAGAGGATAAAACATTAGGGATGGGATCGCTTCTTGAAAGCGGTTGGCGTGTTTAAGAATAGGGTTATATTCAAGAGCAAGAGAACGCATCTTGAAATAAGAATGTTTTAAATTTAGTCTTAAATTTATCGATTGATTTCTCGTGGCGGATTTGAGATGGCAGTGCGTTCCATAAAATAGGGGCAACTACAGAAAAGTTGGTTTTCCTGGTGTAGAAAAATTCCTTAATAGAAGGAACGGAAAGCAAGTTCTGGTCAGCCAATCTAAGGGTCCGTGAGGGGCAAAAAGGGATAAGAAGTTTATCTAGAAAGGGAGGTTGATGGGAAAGTTTGATTTTGAAAACTAGCATGATTGTTTTGCATGTGATGTGATGAGTTAAGGGTAGCCAGTGAGCTTCTTTCAGAATTTTGATACAAAAAATCAGCGATAAAAAATATTCCACTGTTCTTTTATTTTTTTTTATCTTTATTCATTTTGCATTATATAACAAGTGTAACAATAAATAACAGTTAAAAATTGAATACAATACTTGTAACTTTATCATATTCAGCATTAAAACATTATAATTTTAACCCAATCCCTCCAAACCCAACCATAATCTATGCATTCACAAAACTCCTATATAATATTCTTTATTATTGGTCTAAATATTAATAAAATTATAAAATCCCTCCCCCATTCCTTCCTTTTTATTGTATTTATAATGGAAAAATGGTCTCTATTAATTACACTATCTTGTCAATGGCCTCCAGATTTCATTAAATTTATTATAGTTCCCTCTTTGTATAGCAATTGCTCTTTCCATTTTATACATGTGACACAATGAATTCCACCAGAAGCAATAATTAAGTCTATTCCAATTTTTCCAATTAAATGTGATTTGTTGTATGGCGACTCCTGTATTGATCAATAAAAGCTTATTATTATTAGACGAAATTTGACTCTGTGTCCTCATTGATGTTCCGAATAGAATTGTATCATAAGATAATGCAACATGGTTTTCCAATAAACAATTTATTCCACCTGTTCTTTAAATACACAACTTTCTTGCAAAGCACATATTTTCAAGTGGGGTATGCACATGGGTGGGACATAGGCAGGATTCCCACTTAATACTTTTAGGCACTCGCAAGTAGAGCTCTATGGCTGGCATTGCTTATATAGGTGTACCGATAGTGTTACTCTAGTATTCTATAATGGAACCTAGACACATTGATTCCATTATGGAATAAGGCACCTAAATGACTGTGCTCAGTTACAGAATGACCTTTATTTTAAAACAGATCCTGCTAGTCACTAACAGTTTTAGGACTAATAGTGTAACTGATTCTGGAATATTTGGGTGACTTTCACCCTTCTTCACACTCTTCTGTATCAGGTGATTAGATAATACATAAAGCTTTTGGGGTAGATAATGGGAGGCAGAAAATACCATTTTTGCTGCTTCAGTAGGCCATAGTTTGATCCTTTTCCCCCTTGTGTTCTTAAGCAGTAATGAGTTTTGTTCTGTGGTATTTGTTATAAATGTTCAATTTCAGTTCTATTTCTTCCTAGCCTGTAGGTTTTGTATTCTGGGGTTGATTTGGCTTCTCATATAATTATTACTTGATGATGGTCTTGTATAATGGTATATAATGGATATGATGTATTTCATGAAACATCTCTCAATGGGATGGCATGGAGGGTTGATTTCAATCCTTTGTCTTTGATTTTGGTTGTGGAAGCTTCCTTGGATGTACCACAAGGAACATCGCTCACAGCTGATGTGGGATCCCCTCTCTCTGCCAGGTCTTTGCCACCCCCTTCTGTGAATCCTGGATTGTAAAATGCTTCTTCTTTCTTCCTTGTGAGATAGGCAGATCTTGGACTACTTGAGTGGGGAACCCTTCCAGGAGTATCTGGAGACCATGTACTTCGACAGATTCCTGCAGTGGAAGTGGTTAGAAAGGTGAGCTTTTATCAAGCTGCTTCCATTTTTCCAGCCCTCAGGATGACTTTGCTATGTGTTTCTGGCTCTGTGTCCCCAGATGGTGCAGACTAGTGCTGGAAAAAATATTTTGATTCAATTCAGCCTATTGAATCGATTTTTCGATTCGATTTTCCTGCCCAATTGGGTGTTTTTTCCCAAACATCTTGGTGGGTTTATTTTATAGCCTCTTCACCCACTCTACCCCCTTTTCCCTCTCCTACCCACACTGGCACTGTGGTGTAAACAAATTAAACAAAAAAGGCTTTCCTCTCTCTGTTAAATCCTAACTCATGTTCGCAGTCTAATACCAGCTCTGGCAGGGTACAAATTTCAAATCTGACACATTGTAATCACAAAACAGAATTATTTTTTCTACCTTTTGTCCATTATTCAAATCATGTTGGTTCCAGGCTCTGCGACAAACATCTTCTGATAATTTGCTTGCCAGGGTCTCTTGCCCATTTGTTGTTTTCTTCATTCTCTGTGGTAACCATCCATTACATTACATTACATTACATTAGGGACTTCTATTCCGCCTATACTTTGCAGTTCAAGGCGGATTACAAAAGAGCTAACTGGACATTTCCAGTGAAGTTACAACAGTTTTTTTTTTTGTTTGTTTTGGTCCATCTTCCATAACTGTCCTCCCTTTCATTTCCCTTCCTTCCCCCGGAAGTCTGGCATCTTTCCTTTCTTTCGTCTCTATTCTCATAGCTGCTGCGATGGACCCCCACCATCTCTCCTTTTCTCAACTACCCTTTCATCCAACATCTCTCCCTCCTTCCCCACCACCCCAGGTTCCACCAGCTTGCCCTTTATCGGCCCAACTACTCTCCTATCCAGTATCTCTACCTCCCCTCCCCCCACTACACCATCCTTTGTGTCCAACTTCTCTCCCTTTCTGTTCCTTCCCTCCCTAAATCCCATTGTCCACCATCTGTTTCCCTCTCCTGTTTTTAGATCCATTATTTCTTCTATCCCTCCCCATCTCCCCTCTCCCCCAAGCCCATCTCCCCTCTCCATGATCTCCCCATCCCCCCTCCACCATCCTTTTTTCCCCCGCTCCACGAAGTTCATCTCTCCCATCCATCTTCTCCCCATCTCTCCTCTCCAGTCCACCAAGTCCATCTCCCCTCTCCTTGAGTTCCCCCAAGTCCATCTCCCCCTCCACCATTCATCTTCCCCCCTCCTCCAAGTTCCTCTCTCCCATCCATCTTCTCCCCATCTCTTCTCCAGTCTACAAACTCCAACTAGTCCATCTCCCCTCTCCCCCCAGTTCTGACTCCCAACACAGAAGCCCAGTATTTGGCTGGCAGAGGGCAATACTTGTGCATTGTGGCACCTAACAAGAGCTCTGGGCACTTCGCACAGCGGATAAACACTTTTCCCGTGAGCTGCAGAAGATGCGGCCTTGCAAAAGCCGAGCAAGAAGCGTCTATGCAGCACTTCCAATGCGCTTGCACCGCTCCTCACAAGCCCCTGCGCGCCACCACGTTGCCCGGTGTTCGCAGGTACATGGGGCTCTGTCCGTCATGTGGCGACCGATGAAAGGCCAGCTGCTGGCAGGGCACGGAAGAGTAGGCGCCCTACTGAGCAGCAGCAGCAAGAGCAGTGCATGCAGATGGCGGATTGGGGGTGTTTGCTGGGCTCCGGGGGAAGCATGAGTGTGCATGCGGGAAGATGAGGCGTGGGCATCTGCTGCCAGCCAACCAGTTAAAAATCACTTTGCTGCTGCCGATCTGCATGCAGAGGTCTGCTGTACTTTCCCTTTACCACTGGAGTCCTTGCTTCTGATGTAACTTCTGGTTTCGCAAAATCAAAAGTTACATTAGATGGAAGGATTCTGGTGGCAGAGGGAAAGCCCGAACAGGTCTCTAGCAAGAGGGCTGACAAATTGGTGAGTTCAATTTATTGCAAAAACAAATCGATTCACCCGAAGTGAATCGGTGAGTTGGGCAGCACTAGTGCTGACTGTAGGACTGGTGGTATTTTGTTTAATAAACCTGCTTCTTTAATCTTCAAGTATTTATTGTTAATGTGATTGAACATATACAACACTTATTGTAATCTTGAAAATGAATAAAGAATTATAAATAAAAAAAAATCTTCAAGGTCTGTTGAGAAGATGTAAAAGCCTTAGAATGAAATGGACCAGGATGGCCCATGGGATTCTCAATCTGGTCTGGTTTCAGAGAGGCAGTATATCAAAGCTTAAACCTAAACATTATGTTTTGTAACAATTTGACTGTCAATATGGATCATGGATATTCATTGTGAAGCACAATTCTAGTTGAGAACCTGGTATCAGAGCTACAGTTTACAGCCTTCAGTAAAGGAGCAAAGATTTGCAACTTTGAAATAAGTGGGACAGCTGCAGCTAGGGTTTCTTTTTAAAGATGCCTTTGATATTTAATTTCTTAATACCCAGGTCATTGATTTTATTTTATTAATATGCTTTTATTTTTTGTTCCCTCATATACCTTTCCTTTTTTGTTCTACTTTCCTATATTAAATTGTATTTCATTATCCCTTTTTTACCTTATGTTATGAATATGATGAGTTAATTTTTAACCTATTGTATTGTTTTAAGTTTGTATTGTATTGTATTGTTCCCCTTTGAATGTATTTTAAATTGTTCATCGCTTAGAACTATGATTAAGCGATTAATCAAAAGAATTAATAAACTTGCAGAGACTTTTAGCTCTGATGTTGATTTTCCTAACAAAACCAAGACTACTATTTATTGTAAACTATTGGCAGTATACCGGAATTAATTAAACTTGGAAATTTGCATGCAGGCAGTGGAGTAAAACCAGGTCTGGATCAGCCTGTCCTGAAAATGTTGTCGGTTGTTAAACCTAGCTGCAGAGTGTTAATGTAGTTTCAGTGATTGTTTAGATTTCTCCAAGTGCTGCATTCATGTAATATCTTGAACATTAATTTCTTCCTGCTTGTTGCTTTGTGGTATGTTACACCCTTGTGCCCCTGCATAAAAGTGCAAGTGGTGACAATAATGCATGTACATTTACCTGACAAAGGTGGAGTTGTGATGCACTTTATAAAATACATATGAACATTTACCCTAGCTCCTGAGCAGATATAAATGTCTATAAGTTCATTTTAGCTGTGACTTCTGAAGGTTTTCAAGGATAATTTTATTAAGACGTACGGGTACCTGTCTGTTTCCAAGAAGGTTTAATTACATAAGAACATAAGAATAACCATACACTCCTTCCTCCTTATTCGCGGTTTCAGGACCCGCGGTTTCTCCTGTTTGTGGTTTTTTGTGCCAGGACTCCCCCCCCCCCCAGTAAATTGACTTTACCTGGTGATCTAGCAGTGACGCGGGGTCAGAGCAATCTTCTACACCCCTGCCCCTTGCAGATCTGTCATCGTAAATGGCTTCTGTGAGTTCCCATGGTCTCATGAGACTACAACAGGAACTCAAGGCAGCCATTTTCGAAGACGGCTCTGCACAGGGCAGGAGTGTAGAAAGATTGCTCCTGCCCTGTGTCACTGCTAGACAACCAGGTAAGGTCTAGGAGGGAGGCCGGGGTGGGTCAGAGCCAGCCCAAAAGTTATTTGTGAATTTTCAATATTCGCGGGCCAACTCTGTCCCTAACCACTGCAAATATGGAGGGGGAAAAGTTCAAGTTCAAGTTCAATTTTATTTGATGAATCGCCTATAACAATTTCTAAGCGATGTACAATTTAAAACATCATATGAGATAACAGACTCTATTAAAAACAAAATTTTTAACAAGTTTAAAAAAAACACAATAATTTATAACATACAATGTTAGAACTTAAGGGGTAACATGACTAACTAGATACAGTAGGAAAGAGGGGCACAGTTACAATATTCTCAGTCTAAGATAGAAGAAACATAAAGGGTAAAAACACATAGGAGGGGGCAAGGGATATATTTAGAAGATTAAAAGTTTTGAACATGAAAAATTTTAAATAAAGAGTTAAATCATTAAGTAGTAAAAGCATCTTTAAATAAAAAGGATTTTAAAACTTTTTTAAAGGAGCTGAGGTCTTTTTCTTTTCTTATATAAAGGGGCTAAGTTTGAGGTGCTAAAACGGAAAACATTTCGTTTCTTCTTGTGCCCACTATTTTTAAAGAAGGGACTGATAGAAGGTCTTGAGATGAGGACCGAAGATGAGGACTAGTGTGTACTAGGTGTACTAGGTCAGACCAATGGTCCATCTTGCCCAGTATCCTGTTTCCAATAGTGACCAATCCAATACACAAGTACTTGGCAGAAATCCGAATAGTGGCAACATTCCATGCTGCCAATCCCAGGGCAAGCAGTGGCTTCTCCCATGTCTGTCTCAATTGCAGACCACGGACTTTTCCTCCATGAATTTGTCCAAAGCTTTATTTATTTTTTTAAACCAACTTCATTGACCAACCTTAACTATTCTCTGAGTAAAAAAAAATTTCCTTCTTTTGGTTTTAAAAATACTTCCTTATAATTTTGAGGGTCCCCTAGTCTTGTAATTTTCGATGGAGTAAAAATTTGAACCGCTTGTACCCTGCTCTACATCACTCAAGATTTTGTAGACTCCAATAATATCTTCTCTCAGCCATCTCTTTTCCAAGCTGAAGAGCTCTAACCCTTTAGCCTTTCCTCATACGAGCAGAGTTCCATCCCCTTTATCATCTTTAAACCTTTTCTAATTCCGCTATATATTTTTTGAGATACGACAACCAGAACTGAACACAGTATTCAAAGTGAGAGCTCACTATGGAGCCATACAGAGATGTTATAACATTCTTTGTCTTATTTACAATCCCTTTTCTAATAATTCTTAGCATCCTGTTTTGCTTGATTGGCCACTGGCACACATTGGGTGGAAAGTTTCAGCATGCTGTCTACAATGACATCTAGATCTTTTTCTTGAGCCCTGACCCCCAAGGTGGACCCTAGCATCTGGTAACTATGATTTGGGTTATTCTTCCCAATGTGCCATCACTTTGTATTTGTCCACATTAAATTTCATCTGCCATTTGGACACTCAATCTTCCAATTTCCTTTTTTTAAAATAATTCTTTATTTATTGATTTTATAATTTTTGACAATCTTGGTCAAAACACTGGAAAAAAAATACCATGTGAAACAAAATATGTCCATCAGTGTTCTCCCTAGGGCCTTTCAGCTGGGCGGTCTGCCCGGCTGCCATCCATCGCGAATCCTGCAACTGCTGCCGCTGCTCAACATTTTTTTTTAAAAACCCACCTCTCATTGGCTGGAGATTTGGCACCTTAGCTCATAGTGAACTCATGCTTGGGGCTTTAAGGTGTGCGTGCCGGTTTCCCCTCTCTTCCCTCCGAAACTGGAAGTTACGTCCTGGGGGGTGGGGGGAAGAGAATAATAATTTATTTTTGTATACCGCCATACCCAGGGAGTTCTAGGCGGTTCACAACAAATAGATGAATTACATACCGTGCAATTGAAAAAAGAAGAACATAAGGCAATCGAAGGGTCAAACTAGTTTACATTGACAATTTAGGTGGGGGAAGGGCTAATATAGAGCACATACAGTATGTACTGTAAGAGAATACAATTGGATTTATGAGAAGGGGAAACAAAGCATATTAGATGAGAGGGGGAAGCAACAATCTTGGAAGGGTGGGGGGAGGAGGGGGAAAAAGTAAAGGAAGAGATGGGAAGCGTTGAGGAGGGGGAGGGGAGAGTTAAGGATTTGATCTGTTGCAAAGAAGAGTTTTTGGTCTGTTTTCTAATGTGGAGAAGGGGAACGTTAAGGCGGAAGTGGGAAGCATTAAGGATTTGGTCCATTGAAAAGTAGAGTTTTGAGCTTTTTTCTAAAGTGGAGGTATGAAGAGGCGTCAAGTATAATTTGGGCGAGCCATGAATTTAGTTTGGCCGCTTGAAAAGAGAAGGTTTGTTCGAGGAATCTTAAGATGACACGATTTCAGTGAGGGAAAAGCGAACATAGTTATTCTGCGGGAGCTCTTATTATTATAGTTCAGGTTGAAGTGGGGGTAAAGATAGTCTGGTGACATACCAGATACGGTTTTGTAGCAGATGCAAGAGAACTTAAATAGGACTCTGGATTCGAATGGCAGCCAGTGCAGCTTGTGGTAGAAAGGGGATATGTGTTCCCATTTCTTCAGGCCAAAGATAAGGCGGATGGCGGTAGTTTGGACCAATCTCAGCTTCTTGGTGATTTTCTTGAAGGTGTCTAGATAAATGATGTTACAGTAGTCCAGGACACTAAGAATAGAAGCTTGGACCAGCAGACGAAAGGAGGTGTCGTCAAAGTATTTTTTAATGGTGCGGAGTTTCCAGAGCACCGAGATACTTTTCTTAAACACTAGGTCAGTGTGTTTCTCCAGTGTGAGATGCTTGTCTAAGGTGACTCCTAGTATTTTTAAGGATTGCTTAATACAGTAGTCTAGACCATTGACATGTAGCGCAGTTTCCTTTATTTTGTCGCTTGGGGATACTAAGAAGAATTTAGTTTTTTCTGGGTTTAGCTTTAGTCTAAACCCTGTCATCCAAAGTTCGATCTGATTTAGGGTGAAAGATAGCGAGTTTAGAAGCTCTGAGGTAAAGTAAGAGAGCGGAATGATTATGGTGATGTCGTCTGCGTAGATGAAGAATTTGAGCTTTAAACTCTGCAGGAGGTTTCCTAGGGAGGCAAGGTAGATGTTAAATAGGGTGGGGTACAAGGGGGAGCCTTGTGGGACCTCACAAGGGTTGTCCCAGCTGTAAGAGGTAGTGTCGTCCTTGAACACCTTGTAGGTTCTTGTTGTCAGGAATTCGTGGAACCAATTGAGAACATGACCTGAGATTCCAATAGATGTTAGACAGTCTAGTAGAGTGATGTGGTCAATCAAGTCAAATGCGCTACTCAGATCGAGTTGCAATATTAGAGCGCATGAGCCTTGGCTGAATAGTTGATGAAGATAATCAAGCAGAGAAGCTAAAATTGTTTCAGTACTGTGACCTGACCGGAAACCGGATTGATTGTCATGTAAGATATTGTGTTTTTCTAAGTATGTGGTGAGTTTGGTGTTTACTATCCCTTCTGCTATTTTGGTAACCAGGGGGATATTGGCGATAGGTCTGAAGTTGGATGCAGTGTTAGATGGCTCTTTAGTATTTTTCTTAATTGGTGTAATCATAATGTGCCCTTGTTCTACTGGGAACTTCCCAGAGGATAGTAGAGAGTTGATCTAAATCAGCATTTTGGCCTTAAAATTGACTGGGGAAGCTAGCACACACGCCTTAGAGCCCTGAAGCATGAGTTCGCTATGGGCTAAGGCAGGAGACTGGTCAACGACAAATGGAAGCTTACAACTTGCTTCGGGCCTTCCTCGCTGCCGGGTCCTGCCTACTTTCTGTTTCCGCGAAGGCAGGACCCGGCAACGAGGAAGACCTGAAGCAAGGAAAGAGCAGCAAGTTGTAAGCTTCCCTCCATCACTGACCTATGGAAGATAGGTCAGCGATGGAGGGAAGCTTGCGACTCTGCCGATTCAAAGATGACATGAACTTCATTCAGGAGGGCAATAATAGCAGTCACTGGTCTCTCCAAAAGGCTGCTTGTCATGGATGTGGAGCATGAGTTCGATCTGCGAATTATGATTGTTCAAAAAAATTTCCTTTCAGTCAACTTGGAAAGAGAGAACAAATTGGAGATAGATCTATAGTTATTAGGGTCAGAATGATCTCCAGAGTTGGATTTGAAGATTGGATGGACAAGGGCTTTTTCCACATCTAATGATAAACTAACATTAATCAAATTTAAAGCAAGTGGCAAAAGGCTGTGAACTGACAGTTTTAAACACGAGGAAGGGACCGGATCTAAAGAACAAGTTGTACTTCTCATTAAAGAGAGGGTTTTGGATAATTTATCCAGAGACTGAAGTGAGAAAGATGACCAGTTTGATAGGGGCATGTTTCATGAGGTAGAAGTAGTAAATGATGGAGACTGAACTACTAAAGAATCTGTAAAATAATAATAATAATAATAATTTATTTCTTATATACCGCCAAAGCCATAGAAGTTCGAGGCGGTTTACAGTGAAGAAGAGCTGGACAATCAGCGAATGGGTACAATCAGCAAGTACAATCAGTAAGTGGAACAATCAGCAGAATAGATACAATTAATAGAGGTAAGAAGGGGGGCTGGAGCAATGTAATGGTCAGGAGAAGATGAGCGGGAAGGGAGGAGAAAGGAGGTCTAGGGGGGAAGGGTAGGGTAGGAGTCTTGGGTTACAAATCAGTTAAATAGATTAGTTTTTAATAATTTTCTGCAGT
This sequence comes from Geotrypetes seraphini, assembly GCF_902459505.1. NCBI lineage: Eukaryota > Metazoa > Chordata > Amphibia > Gymnophiona > Dermophiidae > Geotrypetes > Geotrypetes seraphini. Next base: position 319,276,308 of record NC_047087.1, read on the forward strand.
TTAGGTAGGATGAAGAGCGCGAGAAAATATTACACAGCCAGTTGAAGAATTTGTTGGTAAAAATGAATGTCTAAGTTTAGTAACTTTATTAAGAAAGTGATTCCCTAAAACATCAGCTGAGGGAAACAGATTGCACAATGGAAGGTAAGAAGTGAGTCTTGATATTAATGAAAAAGACATCTTGGGGGGTTATCAGATCTTGCATCCTGCTATTTTTTTATTATATTCCTTTTGAAGGTTTCTACAGGCTTGTAGATCAGAGGAATTATGTTGCTTATGCCAAACTCACTCTGAACTGATGTTTCAGGAGGTGAAGACTGCTGTGATACCAGGACTTTTTGCATGTTGTATTAGGAATAAATGTCTGAATAGGGGCAATGGTGTTTAAGGCTGTTTGCAGGCTCTGATTCCAGCTAATAAGGCTAGTGAAGAGGGGCTACTGGGCTAGATGGACCATTGGTCTGACCCAGTAAGGCTATTCTTATGTTCTTAGAAGCTTGCTCCTCAATGGATAAAAAAAGGAAATCCACAGGAAAGAAAGAAAAATAAAGGGGACATTCTATATGCAGTGTTCTTCCTAGAACCTTTTAGCCGGGCACTCCGTGCGGCTAATTTAGATGACCACCCGGCTGCCTTCTATCGCGAATCCTGCCGCTACTGCCACTGCTCAACATTTTTTTAAAACCCCCCCCAAAAAAACCCCACCTCTCACCGACTTGGAAATTTCCCACCTTAGCTCGTAGCGAACTCATGCTTCGGGGCTCTAAGGTGTGCGTTCTGGCTTCCCTTCTCTTCCCTCTGAAACGGAAAGTTATGTCCCGGGGGGGCGGAGAGGAGAAGAGAAGGGAAGCCAGCACGCACACCTTAGAGCCCCGAAGCATGAGTTAACTACGGGCTAAGGCAGGAGACAGGTCAATGACATTGGGAAGCTTACAACTTGCTGCTTTTACTTGCTTTGGGCCTTTCTCGCTGCTGGGTCCTGCCTACTTTCTATTTCCGCGAAGGCAGGACCCGTGGTGGTAAGAGGACAGCAGCTTTCTTTCGTATGATGAATGAATAAAGCAGTTAGGGCTCTTCAGCTTGGAAAAGAGACTGCTAAGGGGAGATATGATTGAAGTCTACAAAATCCGGAGTTGAGTAAAATTAGTACAAGTGGATCCTTTTTTTTTTTTTTTAACACCATGTAAAATTAAAAAGACTAGGGGACACTTAATGAAGTTACAATAACATCCAATAACATAGCCAATTTTAGACCTGTCGCAAACATCCCTCTTGCTGCTAAATTAATGGAAGGCCTGGTAAACGCTGAACTAAATACCTACCTAGACAAATTCAACCTTCTGCAGAACAACCAATCAAGTTTTAGACCCGGCTTCAGCACCGAAACAATTATGGCCTCGCTCCTAAACCATCTACATTCCCTTCTCAGTCAAGGCACCAGTGCAATGATTCTACAACTGGACCTAAGTTCTGCCTTCGACCCCCTAGATCACACCATCTTAATGAACTGTTTAGAATCCTTAGGCATCACAGAAAACGCTTACAACTGGTTCCAGGAATTCCTCGAGTTCAGATCCTATCAGGTATTCAAAGAAGACAAATTCTCCTTCAGCTGGAAAAACAACTGCGGGTTGCCCCAGGGCTCCCCGCTATCTCCGACCCTATTTATCATCTACCTTATCACATTGGGACACCTGCTACAAAGCCTAAAACTCAACTTTTACATCTACGCTTATGATATTACTGTAGTACTACCACTAACCTGTCTGTCGTCAGACTTTATTAATCTCTTAACCAATACCCTAAAGCAAATAGAGCTTTGGATGACGGCCTTCAAACTAAAACTGAACACAGAAAAAACTAAATTTTTCCTGGCATCTCCCAATGAAAAGATAAAAGACAACACGATTCACGTGAATGGCCGTGATTATGAAATTGACCAAACTATAAAAATACTAGGAGTCACCCTTGACAAACACCTAACCCAGGAAAAGCATACAGATTTAATGTTCAAAAAAAGTATATCAGTCCTATGGAAGCTCCGTACCATTAAAAAATACTTCGATGATTCATCCTTTCGATTACTTGTACAATCATCCATCTTGAGTACGCTGGATTACTGCAACATTATATATAAGAAGACACTTAACAAGCTGAGATTAATTCAGAACACTGGGGTCCGGCTCATCTTTGGTTTAAAAAAATGGGAACATATCACCCCATACTTCCAGAAACTCCACTGGTTGCCGGTGGAATCCAGAATACTCTTCAAGTTTGCCTGCATCAGCTACAAAGCTATCTTTGGGATGCTACCAACTTACCTCGCCTCTCAATTCATCCTCAACTGCTCTAATAAGAGCTCTCGCAGAATAAATCTCTTTAATTACCCATCCCTGAAATCATGTCTTTACAAGAAGTTCCTAGTCAGAATGTTATCATTTCAGGCAGCCAAACTTAACACATGGCTCGTAAAACCCATTCTCGAGGCCACTTCTTACGCCGACTTCAGAAAATCACTGAAGACCCGTCTCTAACAAATTCTAATTCCCAATTCTTGCCCAATTCCCCTCAGCTATCCTTATCCCAATTCCTAATTCTCTTGATTTTAGATTAACTCATCCTTCTTCCCATTTGTAAAGGTATTCCACCCAAATTGTTTTCCCCTGCACCCCACTCTCTGACTAGATACTTCCTTTTGATTCAAACCATCTTGGTTCTCTTCCATTTGCAATTTGTATCCCAGAAAGTACTTTTTCTGTTCTCCTTACATCTCATACACTCATTGTATGTATCTCGTTGTAAACATCTCTTACTTCTTGTTGTAAATATCTTACTCTCATTGTATGTAACTTGTAAACCGCTTTGAACTTATGGTATATTAGTATATAAGAAATAAAATTATTATTATTACAGGGAAATACTTTTAAAACCACTAGGAGTAAATATTTTTTCACTCAGAGAATAGTTAAGCTCTGGAACACATTGCAAAAGGATGTGGTAAGAGTGGTTAATGTAGCTGGTTTAAAAAAAGATTTAGACAAGTTCCTGGAGGAAAAAGTCCATAGTCTGCTATTGAGACATACATGGGGGAAGCCATTGCTTGCCCTGGATTGGTAGCATGGAATGTTGCTACTATTTGGCTTTTTTTGCCAGGTACTTGTGACCTGGATTGGACACCATGAAGTCGGGATACTGATGGACTATTGATCTGACCCAGTAAGGCTATTCTTAAGTTCTACTTGTCTTTTCTTATAAAATAGTTCCAATTTAAGTGGCCACTTGGTTTCCTGACCTAGGTGAGTTGTTAGAAAAGTACCCTTGCTGTGTTTTCACACACCCACCAACCAAAAATGTCAAATGAAGAAAAATGTATGACAACCTACTGGCCACCAGAGCAGTGAAACTGGACCGACAACTCACCAATCTGCTGATTTCGACCACAGACTACAAAACCTTCAAAAAAGAAACAAAAACCCTACTCTTCAAAAAATACATAAAACCAATATAACACAACCAAACATACTCTGAACTCCTCCTGCAATACCAACTACTCCTTAGCAAACCAGAAAATGTTCAAACTATTCCCTAAGTACTTCTTAATATCTTAACAATTCTTATGTAATCAGCCTTGAACTGCAAGGTAAAGGCGGAATAGAAATCATTAATGTAATGTAATGTAGATACTGCCCACAGATGGGGCTTTTAATCGTGGCCTAAGCCACATAATATAATTAACCAGGTTAGCTAATGTGTCATCTGGTATCATGGTTGGATTGCATTGTGGGAGATCTAGTGACCCCTCATATTATATTTGCAGTGAACAGGCAGGATGACAGTACCGAAGCACAGAGGGATGCATTAAAGGCCATTGTTAGGGATTGATAAACAGGGCATTTGCCCTGGGCCCCTGTATTGGAGCAGGCCCTAAACCTGCCTCAAGCTGAAGGCGGCATAGGCTGAAGTCCAGCTTTTAGACCCCCCCCCCTCCCTGGTGTCTGCCCTGGTCCCCTGAAAGTCTAATACCAGCCCTAGGTATCCTGGTCTAACACACCTGATATTCTCTTGCAAAATTCCTTAAGCATTTAGTAAAGCATTTAGTAAAGTTGTCTTATTTGTTCATAATCTTATGTACAAACAGGAAAAGAGCAGAGTGTGGCTACAGGTTAGTTGACTTTTTTTTCTTACCTTTAAATATTTTCAGGAACCAGACCTTGATTCTTTAATGTTTTTGGTTTGTTTTTTTAAATTCTTTATTCATTTTATGTTTTACATCAAGTGCACAGAAAGTAACAATTTAACTAATACATCACTTGAAATTCCACAAACTTTTTCATTAAATAAAATTTATCCCCTTCCCTCCCACCATACTAATATTAAATAATAATTCATCTGATTCTTTAATGTTGATACTGGAGATTTTGAATTACGTAAGTTGTATAATAGTATCTATAGTAGATTGGGAGAGGGAATGTTAGATGATTTTTGTTATTCATATTGTTCATCCATGTTGAATATTAGACTGTAAGATAATTCTTAAACTTAAATAAAACAGAGTTCTAAACTCCATCCAGATGCTGATTGCTAGGTAGGGTTCTTTTCACTGTTCTTGTTGACCTTTCCTCCTTAGTCATTTGTTTTGGGGTTTTTTTCTTTCAGGCAGCCTGTCACTAAGAACACTTTCCGACAGTACCGTGTCCTGGGGAAAGGGGGTTTTGGCGAGGTAAGTTCAACCATTAAATGTGCCCTGGCATCATGGTGTCTTATGGCCATCGTAAAACATGTGACTCATGTTTCCAGGATACATATTCTTCAGTGCAGTGTCTCAAGCCATGTCCTTGTCATGGAAAGCAAGGGAGAAGTTGTAGAGCTCTGCACAATATGCTATTTTCTCTGATACTATTTATCATTTCTATAGCACTGAAAGGCATTCGAAGCTCTGTACATTTAACAAGTAATAGATGGTCCCTGCTCAGAATAGCTTACAATCTAATTTGGACAGTCAAGACATGAGGGTTGGGAAGATTCTTACAGAGAGAATGATAGGATGGACATTTGGAAAATTTTCAGGATAAAAGATAAATTGGAGCAAGTCAGAAATTCTTCCACTTAATGTGTATTGTACTAAAGGATTGTTTGACTCATTCCCATTTGTATGGAAGGAAGATGGACTAAAATATTATGTATTAGGATAAAGAATACACTGGAAGACACAATGAAAGAGAATGAAAATTTTTATTAAAAAAAGCAACAGAAATGTGTGAGCAATGGAATCCTTTACATCTTTCTTGGTGGGGGAGAGTCCAAACTATTAAAATAATGATATTGCCTGTGGTTTGTTATCAAATGAGTACAATACCAGTTTTTTTTCAGGGGTCCTTTTATAAAAAGTTAAATGGCATTCTTACAAAATTTGTTTGGCTGGGTCAAATGCCTAAAATTGCCTTAGTATCGTTACAAAAATCAATTGCGGAGGGTGGGGTAAATTTTCCAAATTTTTATAGGTATCATCAAGCCTATATTTTACGCCAAGGTATGTATTGGGTCCTCCCAGAGCTCATGGAAAATATCCCAGATTGGTTGTATCTAGAATGGCGACTCATGCTTCCTTTACATTTATCTCATATTATCAGTGTAAAGATGCCTAGAATATATAAAGAGAACAGAATATTGATGGATACATGGAAAACATTGCGTTAGAAACATAAAAACATAGAAGATGATGGCAGATAAGGGCCATAGCCCATCAGGTCTGCCCACTCTACTGACCCACCCCCAAATCTACTATCCTAGGGATCCCACTCCTGGTGACAGGTTCCCTTGGCTTAACCCTCTAAGGGATCCCACATGGGCATCCCATTTGCTCTTAAATTCTTGCACGCTGTTTGCCTCGATCACCTGCACTGGGAGCTCGTTCCAAGGATCAACCACTCTCTCGGTGAAGAAATATTTCCTGGTGTTGCCATGAAATTTCCCTCCCCTGAGTTTGAGCGGATGCCCTCTTGTGGCTGAGGGTCCTTTGAGAAAGAGAATCTCTTCTTCCATCTCGATACAGCAGGTAATATACTTAAACGTCTCGATCATGTCTCCTCTCTCCCTACGTTCCTCGAGTGAGTACAGCCACAAATTTTTCAGCCTTTCCTCGTACGATAGATCCTTGAGCCCCGAGACCATCCTGGTGGCCATCCGTTGCACCGACTCTACTCTCAGCACATCTTTTCGGTAGTGTGGCCTCCAGAATTGCATACAGTATTTCAAATGAGGTCTCACCATGGTTCTGTATAATGGCATTATGACTTCAGGCTTCCGGCTGACGAAACTCCTGCGGATGCAACCTAACAACTGTCTTGCCTTAGATGAAGCCTTCTCCACATGATCAGCAGTTTTCATGTCTGCGCCGATGATCACTCCCAAGTCTCGTTCTGTTGAAGTTCTAGCTAAGGTCTCACCATTCAAGGTGTAAGTTCTGCACGGATTTCTGCTGCCGAGGTGCCTGATCTTGCATTTCTTAGCGTTGAAGCCCAGCTGTCAGGTCGAGGACCAAAGCTCCAACAAATGTAGGTCCTGTGTCATACTATCGGGTGAATTGCCGTCTCTCACTATATTGCATAGTTTGGCGTCGTCAGCGAATATCATTATCTTACCTTGAAGCCCCTGAGTTAGGTCCCCTATGAATATGTTGAAAAGGAGCGGGCCCAAGACCGAGCCCTGCGGTACTCCACTGGTCAGTAATTTAACACCTAACCCAGACTGGCAATGGGTCACGAGCGGAGTTCCACAAGGATCAGTGTTGGGACCGCTCCTGTTCAATATATTTATCAATGACCTGGAGACGGGGACGAAATGTGAAGTCATTAAATTTGCAGATGACACCAAACTCTGCAGCAGGGTCAAAACCACGGAAGACTGTGAGGACCTGCAAAGGGACCTGACGAGGCTGGAAGAGTGGGCAAAAAAGTGGCAAATGAGTTTTAACATAGAGAAATGCAAGGTCATGCACGTAGGGAAAAAGAACCCAAGGTTCAGCTACAAAATGGGGGGAATATTGCTAGGGGTGAGCAACCTTGAAAGAGACCTGGGGGTGATGGTGGACACAACACTAAAACCATCAGCGCAGTGTGCGACAGCCTCAAAGAAAGCAAACAGAATGCTGGGCATCATCAAAAAGGGTATCACAACCAGGTCGAAGGAAGTCATCATGCCACTGTATCGTGCAATGGTGCGCCCGCACCTGGAGTACTGTGTCCAGTACTGGTAGCCGTACCTCAAGAAAGACATGGCAGTACTCGAGGGAGTCCAGAGAAGAGCGACTAAACTGATAAGAGGTATGGAAAACCTTTCATACGCTGATAGGTTAAAAATGCTGGGGCTGTTCTCCCTGGAGAAGAGGAGACTTAGAGGGGACATGATAGAAACCTTCAAAATCCTGAAGGGCATTGAGAAAGTGGATAAGGACAGATTCTTCAAACTGTGGGGAACCACAAGCACTAGGGGTCACTCGGAGAAATTGAAAGGGGACAGGTTTAGAACAAATGCTAGGAAGTACTTTTTTACCCAGAGGGTGGTAGACACATGGAATACTCTTCCAGAGGTTGTGATAGGCCAGAGCACAGTACAGGGGTTCAAGGAAGGTTTGGATAGGTTCCTAAAAGATAAAGGGATTGAGGGGTACAGATAGAACCAGAGGTAGGTTAGAAGAATGGTCAGGAACCACTTCACAGGTCATGGACCTTATGGGCCGCCGCGGGAGCGGACCGCTGGGCGCGATGGATCTCTGGTCTGATTCAGTGGAGGCAACTTCTTATGTTCTTATGTTCTTAATACATAAATCAACAAATCAATCTATATGGCTAAACTCCAAGATTCAAATTAACGATTTTAAAATCGTATGGAAGCATTGGATTATTGCAAGTATACGGACCTTAGATGATGTTATTTTAAATGGTAAACTGCTTGATTTTTCACAGTTGCAACATAAATATGGTCTTAACAAGTCACAAAGTTTTAAATGGTTGCAGCTGAAGCAGGCTATTCAGGAGGTGTTCCCTGAATGGAAAAATCTTTTTTTTATATAATTCTTTATTCATTTTATAATTTACATCAAGTGTACAGTAATTATCAACAATTAAAATACAACATCACTTGAAAATCTACAACATCATTCAAAAAGAAAATTTAACCCTAACCCCCCTCCCAAATTCATATATAACAAATATATACCACATGAACATAATAGCTTATGTCATTCATACACATTTTATTAGTGGAAAATCCAAAACCCACCCCTACCCCAAATCCACATAAATATTAAATTGGGAAAAGTACAAATTATTCATTATAATAATTTATTAATGGCTCCCACACATCCTTAAATTTATTAAAGTATCCTTTTTGAATTGCCAACGCTCTTTCCATTTTATACAAGTGGCAAACTGAGTTCCACCAAAAACAATAATTCAATCTTTTACAATCCTTCCAATTATATGTTATTTGTTGAATGGCAACTCCTGTCAATATCATCAAAAGCTTGTTATTATTAGCAGATATTTGACATTTAGCTCTCGTACTGAAATCCTTATGACTTGGCTACAACACAAGTCTATAACCACCCAAAATAGGTAGCAAAGAGAGGAACTAGGGGTCTCAAGTGCTCACAGCTAAAAGCCCGATATTTTTCTCAAGGCTAGTAACTATACGGTGAGCTATCATCGGTCCCGTAAACTCTCTGTAACGTTTGATTATAATTTTTTTACTTTTTATACTTTTTAAAAAAGATTTAGTAATCTAGTAATCTGAATTTCTTATGCATTACTCTCCCATTATGGTTAGAAGTACTTAGCTTTAGTGTTCTTAGCTTGAAAGTACTTTGCTTCAGTTTTCTTAATGACGGAAGATCTCCATTTCGCTCCTATCGTTTTAACAAGATCAGGACAAGCGCCAAAAACAGCACTACGAATAAAGCATGAAATTTTTAAATATTACTAATTTACTCAATCAAAATGCAATAAATACTTGTGCTAAAAAGGCTCCATGGCGCTACCTCTGGTTAAACTTTTAAACATTCTATGATTAGAGTTTTATAAATCTAAATATACCCAAGAAATTGTAGTTAATAGTATTTTCAAAAAATTAAATATTTTCAAAGACTTAAATAATCTGAATAATTACAAGACTCTATAGCTGGACTTGGTTAGGACCTAATCTGTGAAAACAGCAAGAAAAGAACCAGCCCTTCAGGCATACCTGTTCGCACCACCGGCGCTGCAAAGACATATTGAATAATATAATGAAGCATCTGCTCCTTGCAAAGACACAGTATAATTACTGAGTCAAGCTTCAACTCGGAGCCCTGTTACATGACTTTAAACTGTTGGAGAGCGTCTGACGTCACTTCCGGTTAATCATCTAGCCAGCATTGAAGATTCAAACGCCCTCATTTTACATCGAATAACACTACTAAACTTAATCGCTACCGGAAGACAACTATTCAAGCATAGCCCCGTGACCCAATAGCAGACGACTAGCAAAGCCTAATAAGGTCCTTAATTTAAAGATCTAAACAGAAAGCAAAATGCAATGACCAAGGTAAAAACCTCACGAAAAGCTTTCTAGATGTGCTACATACTTCCTAAACTGTGCAGAACACCACACAGATATTACCCAATAAAAAAAGACCTGCCAGTTAATAGCTACATTTAAACCCTGAGGTTGTAAACTATGTAAGCGGTCAATCCACCTCTGTTCAGTTTGTAGCAACTTTTTCCCTCTGTCCCCTCCCCTTATAGATGCCATTACTCTATCAATAATCATACATTTCAATTGGTCAAATGAATGTTTATATTCTATGCAATGCGCTACCAGCGCATTGTATAGAATACATAGGAAGTATGTAGCACATCTAGAAAGCTTTTCGTGAGGTTTTCACCTTGGTCATTGCATTTTGCTTTCTGTTTAGATCTTTAAATTAAGGACCTAATTAGGCTTTGCTAGTCGTCTGCTATTGGGTCACGGGGCTATGCTTGAATAGTTGTCTTCCGGTAGCGATTAAGTTTAGTAGTGTTACATAGTAACATAGTAACATAGTAGATGACGGCAGATAAAGACCCGAATGGTCCATCCAGTCTGCCCAACCTGATTCAATTTAAATTTTTTTTTTTTTTTCTTCTTAGCTATTTCTGGGCGAGAATCCAAAGCTTTACCCGGTACTGTGCTTGGGTTCCAACTGCCGAAATCTCTGTTAAGACTTACTCCAGCCCATCTACACCCTCCCAGCCATTGAAGCCCTCCCCTGCCCATCCTCCTCCAAACGGCCATACATAGACGCAGACCGTACAAGTCTGCCCAGTAACTGGCCTAGTTCAATCTTTAATATTATTTTCTGATTCTAAATCTTCTGTGTTCATCCCACGCTTCTTTGAACTCAGTCACAGTTTTACTCTCCACCACCTCTCTCGGGAGCGCTTTCCAGGCATCCACCACCCTCTCCGTAAAGTAGAATTTCCTAACATTGCCCCTGAATTATGTCCTCTGGTTTTACCATTTTCCTTTCTCTGGAAAAGATTTTGTTCTACGTTAATACCCTTTAAGTATTTGAACGTCTGAATCATATCTCCCCTGTCTCTCCTTTCCTCCTTTATTCGATGTAAAATGAGGGCTTTTGAATCTTCAATGCTGGCTAGATGATTAACCGGAAGTGACGTCAGACGCTCTCCAATAGTTTAAAGTCATGTAACAGGGCTCCGAGTTGAAGCTTGACTCAGTAATTATACTGTGTCTTTGCAAGGAGCAGATGCTTCATTATATTATTCAATATGTCTTTGCAGCGCCGGTGGTGCGAATAGGTATGCCTGAAGGGCTGGTTCTTTTCTTGCTGTTTTCACAGATTAGGGGTTACTGATTCAGATTTTACAGGTCCTTCGGGATCCTGAAGGGCGATATTTATTGATTTGTTTTTCCTTAAATGCTCAGATTTATACTTTATGTAATGTTTATGCCCCAAATATTGAGCAGGGAAATTTTTTTGATGGTTTGGAAGGGGTATTAGCAGCTCATCAGGAGGGGTTATTGTTGATTGGGGGTGATTTTAATATATCCCTGAACCCCTTGTTGGACAGCTCAGCTGTGGGTACTGTAGCGGGGAGTCGTGATAGGGGAAGGTTGTCTAATTTGCTTTCGTGTTGGGGGCTTTTGGATTTATGGCGTATTTTACATCCGGACATTCGGGAATATACTTTTTATTCGGCAGTTCATGGTTCTGAATCGCGGATTGATTATTGGTTTGGGGATAGTTTATTGTTTCGGAAAGTTTTGTCCTGTTCTATTCATGTTGCGGTGTTTACGGATCATGCAGCGGTGTTGCTGGTAGTGCAGGGGGGAAGTTGGTTATGTAGAAAGGTACCTTGGCGGTTTAATGATGCTTTGTTAATGGATCCGCAGCAGGTAGATTATTTGGCAAAGGAATTGCAGGATTATCTGGAGCTTAATGATCTTGAGGATATTGATCCTATTTTGTTATGGGAGGCGTTGAAAGCGGTTATTTGTGGTCGGGTGATTTCTCGAGCCGCCTTTCTTAAGAAAGGCAAGGATCAGGCGATGGTTTGCAAGCGTCAGGCTTTGATGGATTTAGAAGGTGCGGTTCATGGGCGGCGGCGCTCTGCGGAGGAACAGGAGTGGTTGGCCTCTTTGAGATTAGAGTTGAAGGATTTGGAATTGGCTCAGATGACTGAGACTTTGAATAAGACCCGTCAGGAATATTTTGAATTTAATAATCGGAATAGCAGGCTCATAAATTAAAATTACAGGCAACACGGAATGATATCTCTAGTATTGTAGACGGATCTGGGGTTCGTTGTACAACCCCCACAGGATATAGGGGTGGCTTTTAATTTATTTTATAAGGAGCCAGGCTAATCACTCGGTAAAAGTGGAGGAGATTGACTCTTATTTGCGGAGTTTACCTCTACCTACTCTTTCGTTGGAGGAGTCTTTGTTTTTGTCTCGTCCGATAACAGCTGTGGAGATTGAGGAGTTCATTGGGGCGCTTCCCTTGCATACCGCTCTGGGTTTGGATGGGTTTACGAATCAGTTTTATAAAGTGTTTCAGAAGATTTGGATTCCTGTTTTGGTTCGGGTGTTTAATACTTTTGATGAGCATCATCCATTACTGAGATCTTGGCGGTTGGCGGCAGTGACGTTGATACATAAACCGGGGAAAGACCCAGAGAGTTGTGCGGCGTATCGCCCGATTTTGTTACTTAATACCGATTATAAAATTTTCACTAAAATATTAGCAGTGAGATTACAAGCTTATATGCCTAAATTGGTGCATTGTGATCAAGCGGGTTTTATTGTGCAGCGTCAAACATTTGATAATATTAAGTTGGCTTTGCATTTGATGTGGCATGCTCATTCTGTGGGGGACCCGGTGGTTGTCTTATTGCTTGATGCAGAGAAGGCGTTTGATCGGGTGGGTTGGCTTTTTCTTTTTAAGGTGTTTGAGTTTATGGGTTTTGGTCAGCAGTACTTGCAGTGGCTTCGCCTTCTTTATGATCATCCCCTCTCTTGTTTGAAAATTAATGGAGTGCTCCATTCGGCGATAGAGTTAGAGAGAGGGACTAGACAGGGCTGTGCGTTGTCGCCTTTATTGTTTGCTCTCTCCATGGAGCCGTTGGCTTGTCGTGTACGATTACATCCTGCTATTGAGGGTATTGCAGTGGGCTCCCATGTTTATAAAATTTTGTTGTATGCTGATGATATCTTACTTTTATTACGACATCTGGAGAGTTCTTTGTCTGCTGTTTTAGGAGTTTTGGATAACTTTGGTCACCTCTCTGGCTTTAAAGTAAATATGACAAAATCTGAGTTATTAAATGTCACTTTATCGGATTTTCAAGTGCGTGGTTTGCAATCTCGGTTTGAGTTTGCTTGGGCGCCTCATTTTATTCGGTACTTGGGAGTGAATTTGACGGCGGATTATCGTCAGTTATATGTAGCGAATTATTCTGCTCGATTACATCAGCTTTTTGAAGATTTGGAAAGATGGGAGGGTATTTCTTTGAGTTGGATGGGACGTATTGCTGCTCTTAAAATGATGCTTTTGCCTAAATTATTATATCTTTTTATGGCTTTGCCTATTGTGATTCCTGAGGATTTTTTTAGAAGGTTATCTTGTAAAGTTTTTGCTTTTATTTGGCGAAAGAGGCCGCCGCGCGTGCGCCGTAGTGTATTGTATCGAGCCAAATTGCAGGGGGGTATGGGAGTCCCTAATTTTCAGTTGTATTATCATGCGGCGTTGTTACAAGAGATTCTTATTTGGGTGTATTTTAATGACAAACCCTGGGTACGGGTTGAGCAATATTTTTTGCCTTGGATTTCATTATGGAAATTACCCTGGGTGCCGTTAGAGCGTTTGCGATCTGCGCTTCAGACTCCCAATCCCTTTTTGTGTACGATTGTTACTCTTTGGTATAAACTTAGGAAGAAGATGTTTCCGGAGCGGTGTTTTTTTGCTCAGATGGCTCTATCGGTTTTGCCAGGTTTTTCAGCAGTGCGCGAGGGGGTGATCACGAAGCGTTGGGTTTGTTTGGGTTTACGGTTTTTGGGACAGATTTGGGATGATATGCAATTTGTTGCTTTTGAAGAGTTGCAAACTGAGTATGATTTGGAGGCGAGAGACTCTTTTTTATATACTAGATTATGATCTTTTCTTTTGAAAGAAGCGTTTTGGGAGATTTCGTTGGGTGTTACACGGCTGGAGTTGGCTTTTCAAGGTGGTTCGGGTCCTGGGGGGGTATCGAGAGTTTATCAGGCTTTATTATATAGAGAGGATCCATGGGATCCTTATCAAGTGGAGTGGGAGCGTGTGCTTCTTCAGGGTAGGAGGTCCCTTAATTGGGAGGTGTTATATAGGAGTCTCTTTACTCCGACTCTATCTACTAACTATGTAGAGAATGGGTATAAGATTTATTATATGTGGTATTTGACCCCGGTTCGGTTATTTCGGATATTGGGGAGGGGTACAGAGGTTTGTTGGAGAAATTGTGAGGAGCGAGGGGATTTTTGGCATATTTGGTGGGGTTGTCCCTTGGTTTAAAGATTTTTGGCATTTGTGGGTAGTTTATTAGTACGTATTTTGCAGAAGCATTGTGTGGTGTGTATTGAATGTTGTTTATTGAATGTGGGAGTGCCTGGTTTCTTGAAGTATGAGCGGAAGTTTGCTGCTTGTGTGTTTACGACTGCTCGATTGGCGTTAGCTTCTTTTTGGAGATCTCCGAATATACCTGAGATGGGTGATTTGTGTCGTCGGTTGGACTACCTTCAGCTGATGTCTAAATTAACAGCTTTACGACACAATACCCTTAATATTTATTCTAAGATTTGGGATCCTTATTTACATTGGAGAGCACAGTAATTTCTGTTAGTTGTTTTGCTATTGCTATCCCTTTATTCATTTATTCTTTTGTTCTTGCTGGGTGGGATGGATGGGTTGGGATAGTTGGGGGGGATTTAACTTTGAAAAAATTATGTTTGCTTTTGTTGTCTGTTGTTTTTTGTTGGCAATAAAATTTATTTGGAAAAAAAAATAAAATTTATAACATTAGTAAAATTCATATCACTTACTTTTAATAAGTTTTAAAATAAAATTAGAAGATCCCATATAAAGTAACTCATAAAAATTAAAGCAATATTAACCCAAGAATCACAGAAAAAGCAATCAGTAGTTATTATAAAAATTTTCTACCACATTGAGATTGATTACTTAAAAACCTAAATTTTTAACAGCTCATCCGTCTTTCTATTTCCACTTCGATGCCACCATGTTTTCATGTTTACTGCAGGAGATAGTATAATGTCATTTCTGTTTTCAAAAATATTAACCCTGTCAGTCTCTGTCTGATTTTCAAATTAAGCTAATATTTTGGACAGAAAATGGTTTGGCAAAAATTGTGCATACTAAAACTGTATAATAATATTAAATGCAAATTTTTAATGCCATACACTCCTCTTCAGCGAAACGAGTAAATCACTCTCTTCATATAAATCAACTGCAGTTCAGGCGAGAATCTTTATTATGATGCTAGTTATATGAAACTTCAAGAAGATAACATATCCAACAAAATCCAAAAATATAGTCAGCATACAAATCCACACTGTACCTCAACCAAACAAGAGAGCAGAGATCAGTTAAAAGGAGAATTATGAAACCACTGCAGCAGACAAAAAACGAAGTCACTCAGAGCAAGTCCATAAATGTCTTCAAATCCAACACACCAGTCAATATTTAAACAACTTATACACATCAATTGCAGCATATACTTTGTAAGATGTGCACAAATATCCACGGAGCATTATCTATATAAGTTATGAATAATCCAAACCAGGCATATAAAAGAGAATGTTGTTATCTACAGCTAGCATCTATGCCCGTTTAGATTGTTAGTTCAAAAAGATTCCATCCATTCAAACCTTTAGATTCCCATAAATAAAAGTAATTTATGAAGACATGGGATGTTCACAATTATCCAAAAATTCCTGTAATTTTGCAGGGTCCTCAAAATTGAAAGTCTTGTTTTCATATGTGACTCTCATTATGGCTAGGTATATCAGACCATACTTAGCACCAAGACTTTTCAATTTTGGCCTCAGCTCCAGCAATTTCTTTCTTTTTTGTGTAGTAGTCTTTTCAAAATCAGGCACAATAAAGATTTTTGAGTCTTGACACTTTAAATTTCGATTTTCTTTTGCCAGCCTAAGGATCTCTATTACTTGCTGATGCCTCAATAACTTGAAAATAAAAGGATGCGGACCCAGCTGCTTATTTAATTTCTGAGTCGGGATCCTATGAGCTCTTTCAAACTCAATTGGATATGTAAATTTAAGCGGCAAGATCTTAGGTAGAAACTTCTCTAAAAATGCCACCGGATCCTTTTTTCCTACTCCTTCCGGCAGCCCTATTATTCTCAAATTGTTCCTTTTTCCACAATTAATGCAGTCTTCAAGATCTTTTGACAAATTCTCAATTATTTTTTTATCTGCCTTCAACTGCCGTATTTCAAATTCGTTCGCCTCAGTCCTTTGCTCCATCTGATCAACTTTAACTTCCATAACTGCCATTCGCCATGTGAGGCTAGCCACTTCATCAATCGCCTCTTGTATCTTTAACGAGTTACCTAAAACTATTTCCTTAATTTGCCTAAGATCAACTCCGATGTCAATGCAGTCATCCTTTGGCAGCGGTAATTTTGAAGGAGTCGCCGATTCTATATTTGATCTCTTAGCTGAACCTGAACTCATACCGGCTATTTCCCCCTTCATCTGCTTGCTCGATGCCATAATATTATTATTATTATTAGGTTCTTATATCCCGCCATACCCAAAGAGTTCTAGGCGGTTTACATTCGTTACATTAGGATCCGGTCTGAGCCCGGATTTACAAAAATTTTATCGGAATTGCAGGTAGCGCGGAAGGAGGCACAGGTTTATCATAGTTGGGTTAGAAGATAAAATGGAGGGAGTGGGAAACCAGGAGAGGGGGGGGAGAGGGAGGTGGGGGTGGGGGGGGTTGGAGTGTATGCGGGGAGTAAGGACTAAGGGTCTTGTTCGCGGAAGAGGTGTGTTTTGAGAAGTTTTCTGAAGTCTAGGTAGGTTGGGGCCTCTAGCATCATTTGGGCTAGCCAAGGGTTCAGCCTGGCCGCCTGGAAGGCGAAGGTTTTGTCGATGAATCTTTTGAGCTGGCATGATTTTATGGAGGGGAAGGTAAACAACTGGATTCTGCGGGATTTCTTGTTGGTGCAATACATATTGAAATGTGGGGAGAGGTATTTTGGTGAGAGACCAAATACTGTCTTGTAACAGATGCAGGCGAACTTGAAGAGGACTCGGGATTCGAAGGGTAGCCAGTGCAGTTGGTGGTAGAAGGGGGTGATGTGTTCCCATTTGTTCAGGCCGAAAATGAGGCGGACAGCTGTGTTTTGAATCAGTTTTAGTCTTCTGGTGATTTTCTTTGTGGAGCTTAGGTAAATGATATTGCAATAGTCCAGTATGCTGAGGATAGAGGATTGAACTAATAGTCGAAATGCAGTGTCATCGAAGTATTTCTTTATGGTACGGAGTTTCCAGAGTGCTGAAAGGCCTTTCTTGACAATGAGGTCGGTGTGATTTTCTAGGGATAGATGTTTGTCAAGCGTGACTCCTAGTATTTTTAATGTTTGTTCGAGTGGGAAAACCAATCCTTTCACCTGGATTGTGGTGTCTTTGATTTTGTCTTTGGGGGTGGCTAGAAAGAATTTTGTTTTGTCTGGGTTGAGCTTTAGTTTGAAGGAGAGCATCCAGAGTTCTATCTGGCTGAGTATGCTAGTTATGTAGTTGAGAAGATCCTGGGATAGACTGGTTAGGGGGATGACAATTGTGATGTCATCTGCATAGATGAAGAATTTGAGCTTCATCTATGCAGATGACATCACAATTGTCATCCCCCTAACCAGTCTATCCCAGGATCTTCTCAACTACATAACTAGCATACTCAGCCAGATAGAACTCTGGATGCTCTCCTTCAAACTAAAGCTCAACCCAGACAAAACAAAATTCTTTCTAGCCACCCCCAAAGACAAAATCAAAGACACCACAATCCAGGTGAAAGGATTGGTTTTCCCACTCGAACAAATACCAAAGGCTTTCACGGAAATAGTTTTAAAAAACTGAGTTAACAGCTTATTTTCTTATATTTTTAACCTGTTATAGAGGAGCTGCACTATCACCCAACCATCTTACTGTGGCTCCAAACCACGCCTCCCTGAAATGAAAAATCTTAATAATCAGTATAGCTTGAAATTCTTATGCTTTCAGACGGATTTCTTGGGACATCAGGCCGCACAGTGGTATAAATTAATAACTGCATATATGAATAAAAAACATAAGACTGGTCTTAGAGACATTTGGAGCATTGAGATTAAGCATCAGATTCTGCATCTCAATGGCCACGAATTTGATCTTGGAGAATGAGATGTACAGTGTCTGCATCTATGAGACAAACTTGGTTCTTTTTGTTACATAGAGCATTTTGGACCCCAGTTAGATTACAAAAGTTGGATAGCTCTAATAGATGCTGGCATTGTAATTTGAAAGCAGGGACTTTGGATCATTTAATATTCTATTGTCCCTGCATCATGGCCTTTTGGAAATCAATCTGGTCTCAAATTAATTGTTTATTAGATAACCATGTAGCTCTATCAAATAATACAATTTTATTCAGTACCTCAATGAGAATAAAAAGTCAAATTTCATCAAGCAATAATAAATTTTTATTGATAATGACAGGAGTCGCCATTCAACATATCACTAGGAATTGGAAAAATTACACAATACTTAATTACACCTTCTGGTGGAATTCGTTGTGTCACATATACAAAATGGAAAAAACAATTGCCATACAAAAAAGGAATTATAATAATTTTAAAAAGATTTGGGGGCCATTGATAACTTATTGTAATGATTAGACGCCATTTTACACTGAAAGTACATTTATATTTATAGGGTGGGGGGTGGAATTGCATTTTAAGGTTTAGTCAATAAATATGAAGCTAATGTTTAATACTTTTGACTATAATATTTGTGGGAAGGGTGGGTGGTGGAGGGAATTAATTTATGTGTTTAAGAAATAGTAAGAAATTCAAGTGTTGTGTACAAGTTCAGATGATGTAATATTGTGTACTTGATGTAAGATGAAAAAATAAATAAAGAATTTGAGATTGAAAGGGTGGGAGGGAAGGGATTAAATTTTATCTATTTAAATCATAAATGATAGAATTTCAAGTAATGTATTTATTGTCAAATGTTTAATATTTATGCACTTGTTGTAAGATGAAAAATGAATAAAGATTTATAAAAAAAAAAAAAAGATGGACATAGGTATCTTACAGTGAGTTAGTATTGAAAACAGCCTTGAAAAATAGGTTTTTAGCTTGGATTTGAATACTGCTAGAGACAGCTTGATGTATTGACTTAGAAAGTCTCTTCCAGGCATAGAGTCTGGAGTTGGAGGAGAAGAGTATGGATAAGAGGGACTTGACCCAAGAATAGAGTTCATGGTGGGGGGTGGGGAACATAGGGATAGGAGAGATATTGGGGGCTGTAGAGTGGATGCACTTGTAAATCAGTAATAGGAGTTTGAACTATAAACAGCCATGAATGGGGAGCCAATGAAGTGACATGAAAAGAGTGGTAATGTCAGTGTAGTGGATCTGGTGGAATATAAGTCATGCAGCAGAATTTTGAATGGATTGAAGAGGGGGAGAGATGGTTCAGCAACAGACCAGAGAATAGCAAATTGCAGTAGTCTAGGCAAGAGGTAATAACAGTATGGATAAGGGTTTTGGTTATGTGCTTGGAAAGGAGAGGTTGAATTTTGGTAATATTATAGAGCCGCAAGTGGCCCTCCAGGTGCTATTTTGTGACCCACGGTCTGGATGCGATGATCAACTGCTCCCTTGCTGCAGTTGATTGTTCTGGTCAAAGCTGCAGCCGGTGGCGACTCCTCGCGCCATCCACACCAGCATTTCTCTTCCCCCTTCCCTTCCTTGTGGAGCAGCAGCGTGTCTGGCCGGCTCCCTTGCTCAGTTGATCATTCCGTTCAAAGCCACGGGTGGTGGCTCCTCGCACTATCCACTCCTGCATCAGAAGCCTCTCTGACATCACAACATCAGAGAGGCTTCTGACGCAGGCGCGGATCTCGCAAGGAGCCACCACCCAAGGCTAGAACAGAACGATCGACTGAGCAAGGGAGCCCGCCAGACATGCTGCTGCTCCACAAGGAAGGGAACGGAAGGGGAGGGGAAAGAGAAATGCATCTGCTGCATAGGAAAGGGGGACCCTATGGAAATGCTGCTGCACAGGGAAATGGAGAGGGAGAGAAGGGGGAAGAGAAATGCTTCTGCTGCACAGGAAAGGGGGAAGGGAAATGCTGCTGCTGCTGCAAAGGGAGGGGGAGGGAAAGGGGAAGAGAAATGCCTCTGCTGCACAGGAAAGGGGGAAGGGAAGTGCTACTGCTGCTTAGGGAAAGGGAGGGGGATGGAAAGGGGAAGAGAAATGCTTCTGCTGCACAGGAAAGAGGGAAGGGAAATGCTGCTTCTGTTGCTGCTGCACCCAATTGGGAAAATAGAGGGAAGGAAGGAGAAGGAAGTCAAGGGAGAGGAATAAGAGATGCCAAGTTCATGGGAGGGAAGGAAAGGAGATACCAGACCATGGAGGGGGAGAGAGAGAAGCCAGGGTTGGGGGGAGGGAAGGAGACAGATGCCAGACCAGGGGAAAGGAAGGAAGGAGGGAGGGAGAGAAAGGAAGGAAAGAGATGTCAGACCATGGAAATAGGACGGAAGAAGAGAGAGATAGGAAGGGAAGGTAAGACATGGAAACGTACATTTTGAAAAGAAAGCAGAAAAATTGAATATTAAGTTAATGCCAAAGATGGATGCAAGGCAGAAAGTGAAGACGGAGAGAAAAACAGTCAAAGGACAAGAAGGCCCTGGAAACATAGTTAAAAGCACAGAAAAATTAAGTCACCAGCCAACAAAGGTAGGGAAAATGATTTTATTTTTAATATAGTGATTGAAATGTGTCAATTTTGAGAAAGAAAAGATATTAAACTTTAAATGTGAGGGCTGCAGAAAAAATAGGGTACTTGAAGAGCCGCAGAAAAAATAGTTAATGTCTTATTAAAGAAATGACAATTTTGCATAAGGTAAAACTGTTAAAGGAAAGTTTTATAAACTATAAAGAGTTTTACCTCATGCAAAATTGTCATTTCTTTAATAAGACATTAACTATTTTTTCTGCGGCCCTCCAAGTACCTATAAATCCAAAATGTGGCCCCGCAAAGGGTTTGAGTTTGAGACTACTGTTATAGAGGAAGAAGTGACAGGCTTTTGCATTTTGTTGGATATGAGCGAAGGAGAGAAGAGGAGTCAAAGATGATCCCAAGGTTGTGAGCTGACAGGACAGGAAGGAGAAGAATGTTGTCCACAGACATATGATCCTTTCAATTTTTACTTTGTCCAGTACCTTTCTTTTAGATGGTGCAGGTGAATTTGTTGCCTTTTACCTCAACTGACCTTAGGAAGTCTTTTACTAAGGCGCACTAGCTGATTTAGCGTGCGTTAAATCGGCTGGCGCGCCTTAGTAAAAGACCCCCCTTAGACTTTCTCAAGTTCTTTAAATCTATCTTCACTAGCAGTGTTATAATTTAAGCGAAGAGTATAAAGTTGCTCTTATATTTGGAGAAAAATACCCACTTGACTTTTTTTTGTGATAGGTTGCATCCTGGTATGCACTAAGAAAGGCTAAGGCCCTTCCTCTAAGGCTGACTCCCTAGACCATCAGACCACCAGGGATTTTTTTGGGTGGAAAGGGGGGGTCCCAGGGGGAGGGCTTCCTTGAGGGGGGTATAGATGGGGGGGATTGGTGAGAGAGAGAGGAATTGGGGGGCATTTTTTTAATGGGGCATTGGGCCCTTTAATGGCAGGGTCTGCTGTCATAGCTTTACTTTCCTGTCAGTGCCTGCCAATCAGAATTCAGACGCTTACAGGAAAGTAAGACTACGAAGGCGCTGGTAAAGTTTGCTTGAGAAACGGTGTGTTTCCTTGCTGTGCTTTACATGGAGGACTCATTAGAATATTAATGAGCTCCTTGTAATGCATTAGTATAGGTTTCATAGTAGCACACTTGTGAGCATTGGCAGGAGAGTTTCCTTGCAAGGAAACCTTTTGTGCATCGGGGCCAGAGTGTTCAAAGGAATCTGAATCGAAGGTAGAAACTGAGAAGTGGGTGGGAGAGAATGGGAACAACACAAATTGTTTAGGAGAAAATAGATGAATCTGTTATTGTTTCTGTTTACTTGTTTGAAAAGTTAATAATAAAAATGATGTAAACATAAAAAAATGATGTAAACATAAAATAAACTGTAGAAAATATTTCTTCAATACAACGTGTAATTAAACAATGAAATTTGTTGCTAGAGAACATGGTGAAAGCAATTGGATTAGCAGAATTTAAAAAAGGTTTGGCCAATTTCCTAAAAGAAAAATCCATTCTTAAAATGGACTTTGGAAAATCCACTGCTTACTTATAGGATAAGCAGCATAAAATCTGTTTTACTCCTTGGGATGTTGCCAGGTATTTGTGACCCAAATTGACCACTGTCCCAGTATGGCAGCTCTTATGTTCTTTGTTCTAAAGGGCAAACAGCCTTGGGTGAAAGGAATAATCGGAGTTGGATATGGAAGGAGGCAGCAGAGTATGTTTGTGGAGAGAATAGGGTGTAGAGAAGGGTGAAATTTATTTGCTATGGTGGAGAGTGAGGCAAAGAAGGGATATAGGGGACAGACACATCCTTCCACTCCTAGCACAAACTTATCATGATCCCTTCACACTAGACCAGGGGTTCTCAGCTCTATTCTCGGGGGACACCTGGCCAGTTAGGTTTTCAGGACACTAGCAATGAATATGCATAGAACAGAGGCAGTGCATGCAAATGTCTCTCTTGCATAAGCACATAAGAATTGCCGCTGCTGGGTCAGACCAGTGGTCCATTGTGCCCAACAGTCCGCTCACGCGGTGGCCCTTAGGTCAAAGGTCAGTGCCCAATTGAGTCTAGCCTTACCTGCGTACGTTCTGGTTCAGCAGGAACTTGTCTAACTTTGTCTTGAATCCCTGGAGGGTGTTTTTCCCTATAACAGCCTCATGAAGGCTTCCAGATTTCTACCACTCTGGGTGAAGAAGAACTTCCTTACATTTGTACGGAATCTATCCCCTTTTAAGTTTAGAGAGTGCACTCTTGTTCTTTCTACCTTGGGAGAGGGTGAACAATCTCTCTTTCTCTACTAAGTCTATTCCCTTCATTATCGTGAACATTTTGATCATGTCCCCTCTCACTCTCCTCTTTTCAAGGGAGAAGAGGCCCAGTTTCTGTAGCCTCTCACCGTATGGCACCTCCTCCAGTCCTTTAAACATTTTTGTCGCTCTTCTCTGGACCCTTTCGAGCAGTACTATGTCCTTTTTCATGTACGGTGACCAGTGTTGGATGCAGTATTCCAGATGGAGGCGTATCATGGCCCGGTACAGCGGCTTGATAACCTTCTCTGATCTGTTTGTGATCCCCTTCTTAATCATTCCTAGCATTCTGTTTACCCTTTTTGTCACCGCCATGCATTGACTTGTCTACAAGTACTCCCGGGTCTCTTTCCTGGGGGGTTTCTCCGAGTACTGCACCGGACATCCTATATTCGTGTATAAGATTTTTGTTATCGACATGCATCACTTTCCACTTATTCATGTTAAACCTCATTTGCCATTTCGCAGCCCATTCCTCGAGCGTTTGTCTCGTTGTAGGTCTTCGCAATCCTTCTGTGTCCTCACCACTTTGAATAACTTTGTATCATCCGCAAATTTAATCACCTTGCTCGTCATACCAATTTCCAGGTCGTTTATAAATATGTTGAAGAGCACGAGCCCGAGCAACGAACCCTGCGGCACTTGTGATGGTCCTCGTAGTCCATTTAGAATTAAGTCCAGAATTGCATTTCCTCTCGTATTTTCCTTGACAAGTTGTTCTTGGAAGCAATTGCCTACATCCAGGAACTTGGTCTCCCTACTGCAGCCGGAGGTGCCTATCCCCGGATAATTGAAATTGCCCATGATAACTGTGTTGCCTCTCTTGCAGTTGCCCCCTATACCTCTTTAAAATCACCAGTGCCCGTGTAACGCTCAGCTCTGCCCTGACTCCACTCTAGCAGTAACTGGAGGATGCCACGGTGGTCAGAACAGATATTGAACATCACTATCCAGTTAAGCGCTGCTGAAAATGTGCTCCATTAGGCCGATGCAATTTAACAATGGAGCCTCTCCTGCCTGGTTAAATCACTTAGAATGTCAACCCCTGTATATATCCTGAAAACCTGACTGGCTCTCGGTGTGTCTGAGGATTTGCTTGAGAATGCCTGCCCTAGATAATCTTGTCTTACTGTTGGCGTGCCATTCTCTGGCATCATTTTCCTCTTCTTATTCATCTTGAAATGCTGTTTGTGAATTTAATGATGTATTATTTTGTTCAAGCATTTCCACAGGTTTAGTTGACTAACTGAGTCTCCTGCATTTGTGGGTTGTCTGTTGCAACTCGCCCTCTCCTTCCTTGTTATTCATTTTCCTCCTTCCCTTCTCCCTGAAAGTTTCTTAGAGTTTACTTAATAGATTTTCTGTCATTTATAGTCTGTATAACTCATAAGCTGTAACTTGGGCCTCCTTTTTAGCTTTTCTCTACTATTGTCCCCTCTTAATGTTACATATTGTAAACCACTTAGATGTGTATCAGAATGTGGCACAGTGGTTAAAGCTACAGCCTTATCACCCTGGGGTTGTGGGTTCAAACCCACTCTGCTCCTAATCTGTCCATTGCCCCAGGTACATTAGATAGATTGTGAGCCCGCCAGGACAGACAGAAAAATACTTGAGTACCCGAATAAATTCATGTAAATTGTTCTTAGCTCTCCTGGGAGAACAGTATAGAAAAATGAATAAATAAAGTGAAATGTATGTGAAGAGAGGTAGAAGAGACCATTTGTGTGTGTGGAAGGGAGAGGCTAAGATGCACAGTTTATCTTCTAGTGTGTGTAGCCAAGAATGGGCTTTGCTTGTTAACTGACTCTATAACGCCCTGTCTGTCTATTTGGAACTGTAGGTCTGTGCCTGCCAGGTTCGAGCCACAGGGAAGATGTATGCCTGCAAGCGGTTAGAGAAGAAGAGAATAAAGAAGCGAAAAGGGGAATCTATGGCCTTGAACGAGAAGCAGATCCTGGAGAAAGTAACCAGTCTATTTGTAGTAAGTGTGGACTAAGCTGTTCTGGGGAAGGAGCAAGTATTGGGAGCTCTGATGCTGCTGACTTTGCTCTACTAACCTGAGATCCATCCCTCCCTTCTCCCTCCTTACCCCTTTTCTTATACAGGCAATGTGAGCGTTTATTGATGATACCAAACTTTCTTCCTGATTTTTATCTAAGCTATTTTGATGGATATTTTTTCCTTTCTGCATGTATATAGGTCAATTTAGCATATGCCTATGAAACAAAGGATGCACTGTGCCTGGTCCTCACCATAATGAATGGGGGGGACCTGAAGTTTCACATCTATAACATGGGGACACCAGGATTTGAGGAGGAGCGAGCCCTCTTTTATGCAGCGGAGATCCTCTGTGGCCTGAGTGACCTGCACAAAGAAGGCATTGTGTACAGGTAAGAGCATTTCTATGTGTTTCTACCCAGGTTCACAAGAGCCACTGCTATCGTGGCCCATGGCTAGGCCAAATGAAGCACTTCAGAGGAACGTATATGAATGCTTTCACAAAAATTAAAATATCTATAAGGGTGCTCTGCACCGATGAGGACAGGGAAGGGGATCATGATGGGTTTAAATGATCAAATCTAGAATTGTATCCTCTGCAGTAAAAGATAGGGGAAAGGTCATTTCAAGGTAAGAGTGATATCCTTTTATGGATAGAAATAACCCTCAGTGTCAGAAGAGCAACTGCATGAAGCTTTGCATGTTACTCATGAAGTTCCCACTCTTAGTGTTTCTCCAGCATATTCAGCTGAATGTTGTGTGTTTGCACTGGTGTTTATGTACTGATAATGTGTGCTATATTTAAAATTTCTAATTTAAATAATTGTTGAAAGTCTTATCAGTGGCTGTTCCCAGGCAGTTTTTAACATTAATTCCGATTGAGCTATAATATTTCATTTTATCTGGGTTGAAAAACCTTAACTGTCTCAGAAGGTACTTTATAAGGCTAGGGAAAATGGTGGCTTAGGTATACTGAACCCTGGGGCACTAGAAAGAAACAGACTGTCTTCAATGCTTTTCACATCTTCCTCCCAACCACTAGGGTACTTCATCAGAAAACTGGGATGGGAATGTTACATCTATGCAGATGACGACCAACTGATCATCCCACTAAAAAAAACAAAATGTGAAAATTAAACAGAGGATCAAGGCAGGCCAAACAAATGGACTAGTAGCCAAGAAGACGAAAACAGAATTACTGCTAATTAACAAATGGGGAGGAAATAGCCCAAGATCCCAACTAATCTAACCTTATTGTTTTCACCTTTAAATATAATGAAGTTTGTTCTTGTATTTTTACCTCCCCAACTTATATTCATTGTAAATCACTTAGATTTTAACTTTGGTATTATATTTGCAGTATATTAAATAAACTGAACTTGAACCAACTAACCTTTAATAACAACACCTTAAATCTTCCATAGAGGGGGTAAGAAACTTAAGAGTATGGTTAAACCCAAACCTAGACATGACAATACAGATCCAGCACATTGTAAAAATGCATATGGCAAACTGTACTGGGTCAGAGGACTTAGACTCTACCTGACCTACCAAGCAATGTCTAACATAATAGCCCTGGTACTTTCAATCTTTGATTACTATAACACGATCCTGCTGAGAAAAAGGGGTAATATCTGGAAAGCAGTATATATGCTCGAAGTATGGGAAACAAGATTAACCCAGGACAAGCAGGCAGCATATTCTCACGTATGGGTGACGTCATCCATGAAGCTCCAATGCAGACAGCTGCAAAAGCGCTTTTGCTTTAAGAACTTTAGAAAGTTCGCAATTGACTGCACCACGCATGCATGAGTGCCTTTCTGCCCGACGTAGGGTGCGTGTCTTCTCAGTTCAGATAGCCAGCTAAGAAGCCAACCAGGGGAGGTGGGTGGAATAGGTATGTGGGATCTCTCAGAGAGAGAAAGAGATAATTGTTACTGTAGATAGGGCATTTGGCCTTATCTGCTGTCATGTTTCTGTTTCTATCTGCTTGCTGTCCCTGGATAACACCTGTTACTGTAACTGTGCTTTATTCCAGGACAAGCAGGCAGCATATTCACACATATGGGTGACTTCCAAGCTAACCAGAATGGGATGGTGGGAGTGTTGGTACTTAGGAAAATAAATTTTGTAATACTGCTTGGCCAAAGTGGCCATTCAGTCTGGAATAGGATTCCAAACAGTAATGAGAAGTAAAGGTATGAACCTAGGACCAAGTAGCAGCTTTTCATATTTCATCAATAGGAGTAGATCATAGGAAAGCTACTGAAGCTGCCATAACTCTAACTTTGTGGGCTGTGACTCGACCCTCCAGGTGCAGCCAACTTGAGCATAACAAAACGAGATGCAAGCAGCCAACCAGTTGGAAACTGGATGCCCCAACTTGTTCGAGTCAAAGGAGACAGGAAGTTGTGGAGAAGATCTATGTGATTTAGTTCTTTGCAAATAGTAGGCTAATGCTTGTTTGCAGTCCAGAGTATGAAGAGCTGTTTCTCCAGGGTGTGAATGAGGTTTAGGAAGAAATATTGGGAGAACAATCGATTGATTGAGATGAAATTTTGTAACAACTTTGGGTAAGAATTTTGGATGAGTGCAGAGTACCACCTTGTCATGATGGAATACTGTAAATGGTGGATCCGCTCCCAAAGCTTGTAGCTCACTGACTCTGTGAGTAGACATGAGAGAGATGAGGAAGACTAGCTTCCAAGTGAGAAATTTAAGATGAGCTGTTTATCAATCTGGCTGCTGCATTTTGTGCAGCCATCGTTTTGGTTATTCCAAGGTACAGGGCATTGTAAGAACTGAGCCTTGACAAAACCATCGCCTGGACAACAGTGCAAAAATCAAAGGGTGACAATATCGGTTTCACTCGATGCAATAAATGTATGTGAGCGAAACATGCCTGTACTGTCTTAGCAACTTGACAGTTCATTGTAAGGCCTGGATCCAATCTTATGCCTAAGATGGTCATTGACTCACTCACTGGAATTACTTCATCTATTACCTTTAATTCCTTGGGCCGCTTATGATCAAGTTTCCCAACAAACATTACTTCTGTCTTGTCGACATTCAATCTCAAACCCTGCTTTCCCATCCATTCAACAGTTTTGCTCATGCAATTGCTCAGTGACTTTTCCAGATCTTCTCCCCATCTACATACTGGGGGAAAAAATGTCATCCACATGTATTCGATATTCAACTCAGGGATTGAGATGGGTACAGAGAGGGCTCATTCAAAAGTAAAGGTTCTAGACTTTACAAAAGCTAACTGTGTTCAGATGGGGAATTATGTCAAGGAATTGTCAGGATGGGAACATCTGGAAGGAATAGAAATTCAGTAGGCACCATTTTATCGTGCACTGCATTGGCTTCCTATGGAGGCTCGTGTTGTTTTTAAGCTGGGCTGTCTTTGCTATAAAGTTGCCTTTGGGACAGCTCCACTTTATTTAGCTAATAGTTTTCTTGTAGTAGCTAATAAGAACAGTAGGAGATCACATATCTTCTTTGTCTTTCCATCGGTGCAAGGTTGTAAAAGTAAGAAATTTCTTGATCATACACTCTCATACCAGGCAGCCATTCACGACAAAGAAATTAAACTGCTTGTATTCACATCTTATTCTTATGAACATTTTAGAAATCAGTTGAAAACCTTTCTCTTCTCAAAACATCCGACTGATTAGATATCATTGTGTCTTTTTTAACTCTTTCATTTGTAATTTTTTGTAAACCGCATTGAACTTATGGCTATATGGTCTAGAAATATTACATTACTTTAGGGATTTCTATTCCGCCATTACCTTGCAGTTCAAGGCGGATAACAAAAGAATTATCAAGGAAGTATTACAACAAGAACTTACCAAAAAAAGAGATTTGGGCATTTTCAAAGAAAGTAGGAAATGAGTATGGTTATTTGTTTGGGGTAGTTGGCTTTAATGAGAAGTGGTGTTTGAAACTATGGTGGTGTTATATGTTATGTGAAAGGAGTTACTTTAAGGGCAACAGATCTTTTTGTGAGGCAAGTAAGAAAAAGTAAGAGGAAAAGAAGGCTGCTTTGGTTCACAAAAGTAGTAGCTGAGAAGGTAAGAAATGAGAGGTTAGCTTTCATAAACTACAAAAGATCGCAGAAAGAGGAAGACAGGCAAAAATATCTGGAAAAGTTAAGAGGCTGGTCGAGTAGTCAGGAAAGCAAAAATATAAATAGAAGAAAAAATAGCTGATACGTAAAATTGGGAGACATGACATTTTTTAGCTATATCAGTGATAGCAAGAAGTGCCAAAGTGGCATTGTGAGACTCAAAGATGAAGAGGAGAAATGTGTAGAAGCTGATAAAGAAAAGGCTGAATTTTCCAACAGATATTTCTGTTCTGTGTTCACGGCTGAAGCACTGGGAGTGGGACTGTAGAAGACAAACATGAATAGGGATTTATTTATTTAAAATATTTATAACCCGCTTTAAACCAAGTGGCTCACAACAAACATACACAGTATGGAATACAACACATTTCCACAACAATCTTAAACAATAAAAACAAAGCTAATAAAAACATAGAAGGCAAAGAAGAATACTACACATCATGTCTTTACAAAGATGAGGAAATTATCAAGATGGAGTAGTGGTAGACCCTGATCAGTTTTCAGAGGATTGTGTTCATGAGGTGCTAGCTAAATTAAAGGTAGACAAAGCGATGGGGATGGATGGTGTACATCTGAGGGTGCTGAAGGAAATTAGGGAAGTTCTGGTGGCTCCGCTGACTGACCTTTTTAATGCTTCTCTATAGTTGGGAGTGGTACCAGAGGACTGGAGAAGGGCAAATGTGGTCCCTCTACACAAAGGTGGAAATAAGGAAGAAGTAAGGAATTACAGACCAGTAAGCAAATTAATGGAAACGCTTTTAAAACAGAGAATGGTGAAGTTTCTGGAATCCTATGACTCACAGGACCGGAGGCAAAATGGATTCACTAGAGGTAGGTCTTGTCAGACAAATCTGATCAATTTCTTTGACTGGGTGACCAGAGAATTGGATAGAGAATGTGGTGTATTTAGATTTTAGCAAAGCCTTTGACAGTGTTCCATTTATTACGATAGACATCTAATAAATGGGGCCCTCGGGTTGGGCCCCAAAGTAATAGGTTGGCTCAGAAACTGGTTGAGTGGAAGATGACAGAGGGTAGTGGTTGATGGAGATTGCTCTGAGGAAAGGGATGTTACCAGTGGTGTGCCTCAAGGTTCTGTTCTTGGGCCTGTTCTTTTTAACATTTTTATAAGTGATATTGCTGCAGGGCTG
This sequence comes from Geotrypetes seraphini, assembly GCF_902459505.1. NCBI lineage: Eukaryota > Metazoa > Chordata > Amphibia > Gymnophiona > Dermophiidae > Geotrypetes > Geotrypetes seraphini. Next base: position 319,306,470 of record NC_047087.1, read on the forward strand.
TCGGGCAAGATTTGTCTCTTTGTGGATGATACCTAAATCTACAATAGAATAGACATGCTGGATAGTATGAATAACATGAAGAAAGACCTAGCAAAGCTTGAAGAATGGTCTGAAATTTGGCAGCTAAAATTTAATGCTAAGAAATGCAAGGTCATGCATTTGGACTGCAAAAGCTCGAAGGAATGGTGTAGTTTAAAGAGTGAAGAACTTATGTGCACGACAGAAGAGCGGGACATGGATATGATTGTATGCGATGATCTTAAAGTAGCCAAACGGATTGAAAAGGTGATGGCGAAAGCTAGAAGGATGCTAGAGTATAAAGGAAGAGGTTTGGTCAGTAGGAAAAGAAGTATTGATACCCCTGTATAAGACTCGGGTGAGACCTCATTTAGAATATTTTGTACATTTCTGGAGACCTCGCCTTCAAAAAGATATAAAAAGGATGGCGTCAGTCCAGAGGAAGGCTTCTAAAATGGTGCATGGTCTTCTTCACAAGGTGTATGGGGCAGACTTAAAGATTTCAATATGTATACTTTGGAGGAAAGGTGGGAGAGATAGAGATGTTTAAATACCTACGTAACATAAACGTGCATGAGTTGAGTCTCTATCATTTGAAAGGAAGCTCTGGAATGAGAGGGCATAGGATGAAGTTGAGAGGTGATAGGCTTAGGAGTAATCTGAGGAAATACTTTTTTACAGAAAAGGTGGTGTATGCGTGGAACAGTCAAGTTTCAAGTTTATTAAAAATTTGATAAACCACCTTATGTATTTCAAGGTGGTTGTACAATTAAAAATTAGGGAAATACAGAGGGAAGGGTGACGTCATTGATGAAGATGGTAGCCTAATGTGTAGGCTCTGTCTTCAACCACCTTAGGATTTAAATTTACACTTACTTCCAGCTTCTTGGATGCTTCCCTTTTGGGGAAAATGAAAGAGTAAACTCTCCACGGAGGTCGTGTCAATCAGATAGGAGAATTATCAGCAGATGAGTGAAGGATTTAATGCATTGTCAGCGGCAGTCAGCAGTGCGGCGGCTTTTACCGTTACTGATAGTGACCGTCAGCTGTGTGAAGACGGGGAAACCCTGAGCACTCAAATGCTCTTTTGATTGGCTACTTTCACTCACCGACCCTCATTGTTGGTGCATCGCTTGCCTGGGTCCCGAACATTGCCCTGACACTTGTTCACGTTGTGCTACCCTTCAACCTCGAGCCCTTCGCAGATGCCGTGCTAAAATTCTTCAACTATTTGGCACGATGGAACAGTCTGCTGAAAGGGTCTCAACCTTGGCTTCGGGGTCGGCCTCGACTTCCAAGGCCTCGACCCCGACACCCGCGACTTCCTCGACCAAGACCTCAACACCTTTGATCTTGAAGGCCTTGCCTGCAGTTCCTACAAAGTCTTCATCTGTGGGTAAGTCTCCTGTTTCTCCTTCAGGTACCCTTCCTAAGAAGCCTCCAGAGTCTCAGGCATCCCAGGCCGTGCCTACGGTCTTGCCAGCCTCTTCAAGACCTTCAGCTAAGCATGCCTCCAAACATAGGGAATACTCATCCTCGAGGTCACCCTCTTTGGAGCGCACTGCTGCACCTTCGAGACCTGATCCCTTTGTCTCGGTGCCTATGTTCGAGGACACGTTGAAAGCCATTCTGACCACTCAGATTTCCTCGGTCATGGCTCAGCTCCTCCCGGCCTCGACCCTGCTTCCTAGGAGCCAACCTGAGCTGCAGTCTGAGCCCCCTGTTGAAGCACCTCGAGGCAAGCCTCGGAAGTCTCGTCGCTTATCATCCAGTGATTCTTCACCTCCTCCTGGGACACAGTCTCCTGAACCTCAATTGAGGCATCGCTCAAGGCATCTTGCTTCTCAAGCGGAAGACCTCTCCTCCGGATACTGAGTCTTCTATGCCTCGTTTATCAAGGGCTGTCGAGACTTCTTCAAAATCTAAACATAAGTCTCGCAAAGCTCTTACACTGGCTGCTTCTTGAAGTCCATTGAGGTCGAAGACTCTTCCATCGAGACCGCCTCAGAGGGAGCCTTCTCAGCCTACTCTGTTCCTCGAACCCCGGGGACTTCACCATCGAGGCTTCTTAAGCGCAAGCACTCTCTGACTCCTCCTATTACAGATAGTGGAGCTTCTTCAGTCACTGTGCGGCTGGATTCTGAGCCTTCTTCTCAATATTCCAGAGAGGCTTCTCCTTCCTATTCGGAGGCTCCTAAGTCTCACACTCCTTCTCCTGAGGGTCATTCTACCTCAAAGTCTGCCTCTTTTGCGAGGTTTATATTTGACAGGGGGAAAGCTCTTCAGCTGGATCTCCATTCTGACTCCAAATACACTCCTGAGAACTTGGCCGACATGGAGTTACCTCATCCACCCAAGGAGACCTTGAGGCTTCCTATGACTCCAGTGTTAAGGCAAACTTTCTTCAGGAATATGGAAACTCCTTATTCCATTATAGCCATTCCATCCAAGCTGGAATCCAGGTATCGCACCATACCTTGCAAAGGATTTGAGAAATCTCAATTGTCTCACCAATCCTTGGTTGTGGAATCTTCCATTAACCATCTAAGCTCAACCATCTAAGCTCTATGCTATGGTCTCTTCAGGCAGGGAGGGCCGTACCATGGACAAGTTTTGCCATAGGCTATATCAGAATTCCATGATGGCTAACAGAATTCTCAATTACAACTACACTTTCACTGCTTATTTTAATCACTTCCTCAAATTAATGCCCAAGTTCTACCCGGCTCTTGAGGAACAGTGTCTTCCAGAATTCAAAAAGATTATCCGAACTCTGTCTCAACTTCGACTCTTCATGCTGCAAGCCACATACGATGCCTTTGAGCTTTCTTCCAGAGTTTCTGCCTTTGCAATAGCCATGCATCGCCTCACTTGGCTCCGCATTGTTGATATGGATCCCAATTTGCAGGACCGTCTAGCGAACTTGCCTTGTCAGGGAAATGAACTTTTTGATGATTCCATTGAAGCTGCTACTAAGCGTCTCTCTGAACATGAGTGCTCTTTTGCTTCCTTGATTTGGCCAAAGCCTAAGACTCCTCCTGCTCGGCCATACAAGCAACCACCACGTTATTATCCTCAAAAAATGACGCCAGCTTTCTCCAGGCCTCCGCGTAGACGGCCACCACAGCAACAATGACAGCAGAAAGCTCAGACTCCTGCTGTGGCTAAACCAGCTCAGTCTTTTTGACATTCCCAGTCTGAGCGTACCAACCTCCCTTCATCAGACTTCTCTTCTGCCCATAGGAGGTCTTCTTCACCATTTTTATCACCAGTGGGAGATGATCACCTCAGATCTCTGAGTTCTCACCATCCTTCGGGAGGGATACTCACTTCACTTTCTTCAGGTGCCTCCAGATCGCCCTCCTAAAGAGTGTCCTTCAAATTCATCGCAACTTCCCCTTCTTCTTCAGGAAGCTCAGGCTCTTCTTCGCCTTCGAGCTTTTGAAGTAAATGCCGCTTATTTTACCTCATTGGAATGACTACGAGACGGCATTGTATTTTCCAAAACAGACAATATTTTTATTGTTAGTATAAAAACTTACAAAATTACAGCAGCAAAGGCATAGCAGAATTACATTACAGATTTCTATTCCGCCTATACCTTGCAGAATGAAATATATTGTCAGTTCAGAATATTCAATGGAGAGTAGAACTTACACTGATATGCCTAGCAGGGGGCTAGCACTTCCCCGCTGACATAAGCAAGTGAATCTCTCTGGCTCTACCTATGATGCACGTTTTTTTATTTTTATTTTTTATTTTTTATTTTATTTATAATTTTATACAATATTCCCAAGCATAAACATCTTGTACAGAAAGATTGTATTAAGACAAATAAAAAGGAAGAAAATAAATTACAATACAGTATAGAAGGTATTAAACATCTTAACATCTTCTCCTTATAAAGACAATCTCTAGTCCACAATTATTGGATCCAAGACTTCAATAGGGTGAGAAAAATCAAAAAGATCATAATAATAATTTTAAACTTAAGAAAAGCTAAGTGGATGACATCGCGGGGAGCTTAATCATGAGTTTCAGTTGTTACTTCCATTTTTTCACTTTTCTTAGTTAGGTGTGTTGGATCAAAGAAAACATATTTATCTGAACCATAATGAACAATACATTTACAAGGAAATCTTAGGAAAAATTTTCCTCCCACTGAATTTACTCCAGATTTTAATAACAGAAATTACTTTCTTCGTTTTTGAGTCTCTTTGGTAAAATCTGGAAAAATTTGTACTTTCTGACCCAAGAACTCTTTAGTTCTATTTTTAAAGAACATCTTCATAATCCAGTTCTTATCTGGCATCATTACAACTGTTACCAGCAATGTCGCAGGTTTAACTAATTCCTTCATTGAACTTTCCAATAGTGTAGTAATATCCAATTTTGATTCCTGTTGTCCCTCGTCGATCAATTGCTGATCCAATTTTCTATCAGGCAGGTAAAATACTTGTGTAAATGGTGGAATTAATTCTTCTGAAAGTGAGAAAATCTCCAAAAAATATTTCTTTAACATTTCCCTAGGAGACATAGATGAAATCCTAGGGAAATTTAGGAACCGCAAATTATTGGCTCGGCCATTTTCAATCATTTCCAGTTTCATCCTGATATTTGTACTATCTCTAATCACAGTTTCTTGTACTTGTTTAACCCCTACTATTTCACTTTCATTTTTTTCTGAGATGGTTTTAACTGAAGTCATTTCTAATTGCAATTGAGTCAGTTCTTGTTCTTGCTTGTCAATTTTCATTTCAAGTACTTTAATTTGTGGGTTCAGTGAGTTTCCTAATTTAACTACTAAGTCCCAAAGAGACTCCATTGTAATTTCAGTAGGTTTTTCAACCAAAAAAGAGGAAATCTCACCTGCCAAAGTTGTGGGTATCAAGTCTTGTTGTACCTCCGTTTTCCTTGATGTTCCAGCCGCAGTATCTCTCTCCAGACTCAAAAAGTCTTTTGATAGATCCATAACATAGTAGGCTGATGAACCAGCCTCCTGGGCTACCGGCTCTGCCTCTATGGACGTGCCTGGTGCCTGCGGTGCACTAGTATGCAGCGGTTGGGGGGGAGTGTCTCTTACTTCTGGGCTCAGCGTGACCTCTAGCCCTTGGATCCTAGCGGCGTCACCCTGTACTGCCGAGTCCTGTGGGCGATTCCCCGAAGTTACCAGCTCCTTCTGAAGCCGAGTCAAGAGCCGTTCAATAGTGAGAGGAGTAGGATTTTCAGAGCGCCGCGAGGCTCCGGCGGCACTTCTCCCTCTCCTCTTAGGCATAAGGAAATTCTCAGAGCAAGCTGAGTAATTTTAAACAGGTAAATTCCAAAATCTACCGAACGCTCAGGAGACGCTTCCGAAATTCAGCCACTCGCGGCCATCTTGGATCAATCTGACCGATGCATGTTTTTTTTATACAGAGAAATTCTTCCTTTATTCCAAAAAGCACATCCCCAAACTCTGGTCATGTACCTCCCTATTGGTACAAAAATGTATATCTAACTATTCCCCCCCCCAGTCCACGCCTCTCTCACTCCCCCCCCCCCCCCGGAGGGGGGCCCGAGCAGAAACAGAGAATTCTTCGTGAACTTTCTTCCTCCAGCTTTGAGATCCTTATCACCTTGCGAATGCTAATTTGTGGTTTTACAACGCTGTACATCTTCAGGATGGCAACCTTGTAGATAGTCTTATGCAGAAAGTTGGCAAGGGTGACCTCTCAGCACCCCAGCTGTGCCTGGTTCCCATAGCTTCTGTCTTGGTACAAGGCTTCTTCATCTCTCTACTCCCCCGTCATCCTGCAGGGATTGTTGCTTGTTATAAATGTTTTATGGCTTTTCAGGGTGCCTTGCATATGTGAAGTCATACAGCACTGATAAAAGCTCAGCAGAACCTTGGAGAAGTATCCTCCCAGCAGAGAATGGAGACAAGAACTTTGCAGCAAAGGCCAGCTGGGTTAGCATTTCAAAGGATACATGTGTTCACAGACAGCTAGGTACAGGCTGGGCCATCTGAAAGGAAAGATGGTTTAGGCTGTGGGAAAATATAGGTTAAAAATGTCTGTAGTGTCCAGCATACACAAGTGAGGCGTATGTCCAGGTTATCCATCTCACTTTCAAGGAAGTTCCCTTGAACCAACGGGACATGGGCTTTTATTTCCATTATTTTCTAGTCCCAAAGAAGACGGGGGATTTGCGACCCATTCGGGACCTCAGAGCCCTCAACAAATTTCTAGTCAAAGAGAAGTTTCGGATGCTTTCTTTACCAACTTTATATTCCCTGATGAATCAGGGGGATTGGCTATGCTCTCTGGATCTCAAAGAGGCTTACACTTATATCCCGATTCATCCAGCCTCTCGAAAATATTAACGATTCCGGGTGGGGAATCTTCATCTACAATACAGAGTTCTTCCTTTCGGACTCGCCTCATCCCCCAGAGTCTTCATGAAGTGTCTGGTGGTGGTGGCTGCAGCCTTCCGAACCCAGGGTCTTCCAAGTTTTTCCATACCTGTACGACTGGCTCATCAAAGCCTCCTTTCAACAAGGGGTTATTGCAGCAACCTGACAGACTATTACGTTCCTCCAATGTCTGGGGTTCGAAGTCAACTTTCCAAAATCCTAGTTGCACCCCTCTGTCTCTTCAGTTCATAGGGGCCATTCTAGACACTCAGGCTCAGAGCGTTCCTGCCTCCACCATGCCAAGATGCTCTCATTTGCCTTTGCCATCAGGTGTCTCATCTCCACTCAGTTTCAGCGAGACAATTGATGATTCTACTCAGTCACATGGCTTCTACAGTTCATGTGACTCCTTTTGCCAGACTTCACCTTCGCATACCTCAGTGGACCCTGGCATCTCAGTGGCAACAAGCTACCGACCCACTTTCTCAACAAATTACAGTAACTCCTTTGTTGAGGCAGTCTCTCCACTGGTGGATGCTGTCTTCCAATCTTTCCAGAGGTTAGCTGTGCCACACTCGCCCTCATCAGAAGGATCTCACAACAGACTCGTCAACCTACGCATGGGGAGCCCATTTAGACGGTCTCCGTACCTAAGGCCATTGGTCTCCCGCAGACTGTCTTTGTCACATCAGTCTGTTGGAACTCAGAGCGATTTTCAATGCTCTCAAAGCTTTTCAATAATAATAATAACAGTTTATATACCGCAATACCATTAAGTTCTATGCGGTTTACAAAAGATTAAGCGAGGTACAAATTGATTGAACTTAAGAGGGGAGAAGAAGGAGAGTTAATAGGACCGGAAATGCGTTGTTGAGGAGAAAGTGATAATAGGACAGAGGAATCACTATGGAGGAGAAAGAAGATGAGTGGGTTTGTTGTCTAGATACTTTAGGAACAGGTGAGTTTTTAGATGTTTTCTGAATTCCTCATAAGTAGTGGGCGAAAGCAGGTGATCTAAGCCTTTACCCCACAGTGCTGCTTGATGTGAAAGAAGGTGTTCATGGTGTTTTTTCAGTTTACAACCTCTAACTGGGGGGAAACGAAGTAGGAATGAGAGCTTCTCTTGTGTCTGTTGGCAGAGAAAGAGAAAAGGTCAGTTATGTATTTAGGGGCAAGTCCATATAGTGCTTTAAAGCAGAAACAGGCGAATTTAAACTTTATGCGTGCTTCCATCGGTAGCCAATGTAACTGCCGGTAGTAGGGAGATACGTGATCGAATTTCTTCAGTCTGAAGATCAGTTTGACCGCTGCATTCTGCATTAGTTGTAAACGTCGCATATTTTTTTGGGACGTGATCGAATTTCTTCAGTCTGAAGATCAGTATGACCGCTGCATTCTGCATTAATTGTAAACGTCACATATTTTTTTGGGAAATGGCTAAGTAGGCGATGTTACAGTAGTCAAGTTGACTTAGTACGAGGGATTGGATCAGGGTTCTGAATGCCATCGTATCGAAATAAGCTTTAATGGATCTGAGTTTCCAGAGAGTGAAGAAACCCTTTCTGATTAAGGAGTCCACCTGGTCTTTCATGGTTAGGCATTGATCTAGAGTTACGCCTAGTATCTTTATGGTGGGCTGGATGGGGTAATTAAGTTCATTGATCCATAAAGGTGTTTTGGTGTCAAACGGATGTGGAGAAGCAATGAAGAATTTTTTTTTTTCTGAATTAAGTTTGAGCTTGAAGTTTGTCATCAATTGCTCCATCACATTTATGGCTTCTGAAGCCTTGAGAATAGTTTCCGAGATAGAGTCAGCAAATGGGATTATAATCGTGAAGTCATCTGCATAGCTGAATAGTTTTATCCCCAGCTGAATTAATTGCAAGCCCAGTGAGGACATGTAGACGTTAAATAGCAATGGAGACAGTGGTGACCCTTGTGGCACACCTGATGGATTGCTCCAGGTATCGGAAAGCTCATTATTGAAGCGTACCTGATAGGTGCGGGATGTAAGGAAGCCACGAAACCAGTTCAGCACCTCATCTTTGATGCCAATGGCGTCTAGGCATTGTAGCATTTTCCTGTGCTCCACCAGGTCAAAGGCTGAACTCGTATCGAATTGCATAACCAATGCATTGAGGCCCCTGCTAAACAGTAGGCACAGGTTGTCTAAAATGGCTGCAATTACTGTCTCCGTACTGAATAAAGGTCTGAAACCGGATTGAGTTTCGTGTAGAAGAGAGAACTGATTAAGATAGTTCATCAGTTGGGTGTGTACTAGTCCCTCCATGATTTTTACAATAAACGGTATGGATGCTACCGGTCTGTAGTTGGTTATTACGGTTGAGGGTTCTTTGCGATTTTTTAGAATTGGGGTTATTATTATGTGACCGTTATTAGAGAGGAACTTTCCATTTTTTAGGTTGTGGGCCAGGTGTTGTAGCAGCGATAGTTTGAATTGTAATGGTGCCGCTTTCATAATTTCTGGGGGGCATGAGTCCAGAACGCCATAAGTTTTAAAGTATTTGTTGTATAGTTTGGTGTAATCACTCCATTCTAGGTCTTGAAAGGAGCTCCAGATCATGTCTGCTGGTATGTCATTTCCTTGGGTGTTAGCTATGTGATGATCATTAGGGTCGTTTGTTGAGCAGTTGTTTCTAAGGTTTTTAATTTTAAAATCGAAGTGCAGTGCTAAGTCATTCGCAGAGGGTAACTTAGTGTTGTATGGGGTATTGAGTGGTGTCAAATAAATTTGTGACCAGGTTGAATAGCTCTTTTGTATCGATTCCTTGCGAATCATTGCAAGATGAGTTGATTTTAGTGGAGTAGAATGCTTTATGTTTGTGTCTTATCATTTGTTTGTAGATTTTTATATTAGCTCTCCATTTGTTACGGTCTGCTGATTCTCCTGTTTTTTTCCAGATTCTTTCCAATCGTCTGGCTAGTTGTTTCGTTTTTAAAAGTTCGGTGTTGAACCATTTGTTATATTTGTTAGCATTGCTTTTGCTATTACGTTTGGGGGCAATTTTATCTAGAATGGATGTGCTGGTTATCATCCAGTGATCCCAGAAATCGATTCCTTCTATCTCTGTTTGCAGTTCATAGTATGACCAGTATTCTTCTGGATTAATATAGCCTCTTGTGTGGTGTTCTCTTTTTATCATTGGACGTGTTTTAGTTTTACTATAAGACCAGATTAACTTGAAATAATAAGTAAAATGGTCAGACCAGATATCGTGGCACCAGGAGCCTATCGGTAGAGAGATGACAGGGTCTGGGATTTCCTTTATGGACATGGCTACCACATCTAAATGATGACCTTTTTCATGTGTTTGTGTGGGTAAAGGGAGGTTGTAGTTGAGTAGGGATAGAAAGTGTTTAAACTCTTTCACGTTTGTGTTGTCCTCTTCATCTAAGTGTATGTTTATATCTCCTGCAATGATATTGTAGGAAGGACCAATTGCATTATGTAGGACAAATTCACAGAAGTCTTCTTTGGCTTTTGGCCAGCTTTTTAGTGGGACATAGAATAATATGCAGGATAGGGATTCTTCTAACTGACGGTTGCTAATTTTGCAGGCTAAAATTTCTAGTTGGTCGGTCACTATGGAATCTAGTAATTCGAACTCAAAACCTTCTTTAAGAATAATTGCTAATCCCCCTCCTTTTTTTCCTGGGCGGTTTAGTGTAAAGATTTTGAAATTGTCTGGTAGGAGGTCAATTATTATTGGATCATCTTCCGATAGCCATGTTTCGATTAGAAAAAGACAGGCTATTTGCTTGCTAATGATCCAATCATTAATTAGGAAGGCTTTATTCCTGACAGATCTAATATTGAGATAAGCATAGGGAATAGATGCGGATGTGGTAGGTTCTGTAGTGGTAGTGGTTTTGATGGGTTTTATTTGCCTTATTCTTTTATTCATGGTTCGTTTATGTCTTCTTTTATTTGAGATAGCATTAATGTGATCTGTTATGTTTTCTTGTGGGTTAGTGATGTATAAAATAGATGGATCAGGGTAGTTGATTGATTGCAATTGTGGGTTGAGTGAATTAACGTCTTCGATGTTGCCACTTAACAGGCAGATCAGTAAGATCAGTAGGAGGTTCATGTTTGCAGTGTAGAGTATTTCTTCCTGATTCAGAAATTGTGTTGGTTTCCCTGCAGATTCTTGATTTATAGTTTGTATGGTTGTAAAGTGGATTGGTGTAGTTCTTGAAGGTGACCCAAGTGGCTATAGTGCTTAAGCAGTCCTACTGCGGTCACTATTAATTACACATACATCTAACAGTTGCACATGCATCTAACAGTTGCACATGCATCTAACAATTATATGTCTCTGGTGGTAACTCATTCCTCTAACAGTTGCGCATGCCTCTATATTTCTTAAGCAGTCCTAATGCCAATCACTAACAGTTACATATGCATTTAAAGCCCGGCCTGGTAAGGAGGGGGGGGGGGAGGGATTGGGAACCCTGGAAATTGTTGGACTTGACGAGGGATGCTAGGAAACTATGGGGGCAAGGAGGGAGGTTAGCTATCCTGTGGAGTAAGTTGGAGGAGAATGAAATCCATGGGGTTGTTTGTTTAATTATTTCTTGTTGTGCGCTGGGTCCAGATTGTGCGGTCCCTTCGCTAAAGACGCTTCACAAAAGCGCACAAATGGTGGTGTGGATTAAATCTTTTTCTCCCTGCTGGGTCGTGGGAGAAGTGGAGCGGAGCTCGCACGTCTCTCCTGAGCGGGCTGGCGAAAAGATTCAGCCCGCTGCTTGAAAACAAACTTTTCTCCCTCCTGGGTCGTGGGAGAGGTGGAGAGGTGCTCACACGCCTCTCCTGAGCGGGCTGGCGAAAAGATGTCGGCCCACTGCTTGAGACAAACTTTTTCTCCCTCCTGGGTCGTGGGAGAGGCGGAGCGGTTCTCATACACCTCTCCTGAACAGGCTGGCGAAAAGATTTCAGCCCACTGCTTGAGAAACTTTTTCTCCCTGCTGGGTTATGGGAGAGGTGGAGCGGAGCTACCTTCTTCACGACAAGGTAGTCCATGTCCGGACGGACAACCAAGTCACTATATACTATATCAACAAACAGGGAGGTACGGGATCTCACTCCCTTTGTCAAGAAGCTCTGAAGCTGTGGGATTGTGCAATCCATCAAAACATCTTTCTCAGAGCTGTATACATTCAAGGTCAGGACAACTGTCTGACGGACAAATTGAGTTGTCTTCTGCAGCCTCACAAATGGACACTCAATTCCTCGCCTCTATGTCAGGTGTTTGCTCAATGGGGGACCCCTCAGATAGACCTCTTTGCGTCTCCCCTCAACAACAAGCTGCCTCAGTTCTGCTCCCAGATATACTCTCCGCAGCATTTCAAGACGGATGCTTTCCTCCTGGACTGGACGGGTCATTTTCTATATGCCTTCCCTCCATTCCCTCTGATTCTCAAGACTCTTGTCAAACTCAAGATAGAACATGCCACCATGATTCTGATAGCTCCTCGGTGGTCCAGACAATTGTGGTACTCCCTTTCTACTTCAACTCAGCACCAGGGAGCCTCTGCTTCTATCAGTTTTTCCCTCTCTACTCAGAGTCGAGGGTCCTTACTTCATCCCAATCTGCAGTCTCTACACTTAACAGCTTGGTACCTTTCAATCTAACTGACTCTCTACAGTTTTCTCAATCTGTACAGGATATTTTGGTAGCTTCCAGAAAGCTGTCCACTCGGCAGTGTTACGGCCAGAAATAGACTAGATTTTCTGCTTGGTGTTCTACTCGCCAAATGGAGCCAATGTCTACCTCCTTGGCTTCTGTTTTGGATTATTTACTTCACTTATCACAATATGGACTCCAGTCTACATCTATCCGAGTCCATCTCAGTGCGATTGCTGCTTTTCATCAGCCTCTTGATGAGAAACCTCTCTCTGCACACCCTGTGGTTTCCCACTTCATGAAAGGACTTTTTAATGTTCATCCACCGCTCAAACCTCCTCCAGTGGTCTGGGATCTCAATGTCGTCCTGGCTCAATTGATGAAGCCTCCATTTGAACTAATTGACAAGGCTTATCTCAAGTATCTTACTTGGAAAGTGGTGTTCCTGATTGCCCTCACGTCTGCTCAAAGAGTCAGTGAGTTACAGGCCTTGGCTGCGGATCCACCTTTTACAGTCTTCCACCAATGCAAAGTGGTCCTCCAAAATTCTTGCCTAAAGTTGTCTCAGAATTTCACATTAATCAATCCAGTATTTTTTCCAAAGCCTCATTCTCACCCTGGAGAAGTGGCTCTCCATACTTTGGTCTGCAAGCGTGCCTTGGCTTTCTACTTGCAACACACTCAACCTCACAGGACAGCCCCACAATTTTTTATCTCCTTCGATCCAAATAAGTTGGGGCACCCTGTCTCGAAGCGAACCATCTGCAACTGGATGGCTTCTTGCATCTCTTTCTGCTATGCTCAGGCTGGTCTCCCTCTGCAGGGTCGAGTCACGGGTCACAGAGTTCGAGCAATGGCGGCGTCTGTAGCTTTCCTCAGATCAACTCCTATTGAGGAAATCTGAAAGGCTGCCACTTGGTCCTCGGTTCATACTTTCACCTCTCATTATTGTCTGGATACTTTCTCCAGAAGGGATGGCCATTTTGGCCAATCTATTTTGCAAAATCTTTTTTCTTAACTTGCCATATCTCCCTCCATCCCATTATGCTTAGCTTGGAGGTCACCCACTGTTGAGAATATGCTGCCTGCTTGTCCTGGGATAAAGCACAGTTACTTACCATAACAGTTGTTATCCAGGGACAGCAGGCAGATATTCTCACAACCCACTCTCCTTCCTTGGTTGGCTTCTTAGCTAGGTAGCTGAACTGAGGTATCTCACAGGAGACGCGCGACCTAACTCAGGCAGGAAGGCACTCGCGGATGCGCAGTGCAGCACTCGGAAGCTCTTACAAAGATCTTCAAGCAAGTCTGCTTTCGAGGCTGTCCGCTGCGGGGCTCAATCGGTGACATCACCCGCTGTTGATAATATCTGCCTGCTGTCCCTGGATAACAACTGTTACGGTAATTAACTGTGCTATTCTTCATGTTGACGCAGTATTCCAGTCTTACTAGTGAGGACCAGATGCATTCCTTTCACTCTCATCCACACATACATACACACATGGATTCCGGTTACAGTCATGCAGCATGTGAGTGGGTTGCACGGGCCGCACACGGAACTGGTGCGCGGTCCAACAGGGGCTTGGCGCGCGCACCACCTCGCTGTCCGCCTCGTTCTGGTACACAGCCACTTGCTCGAACTGGTTCAGCCTGCCTTCATGGTCGAAATGCACATGTGTGGCAATGGCTAGTAGCGGCTACCGCGGAGGGCCCTCGGCGCCTACTGGTGACAAGAGACCAGCCGCCTGCAGGTATTAGGGCAAGCTGCGCAGTCCGGTGTCAATCATCACGTCCTACTGCGATCCGCACACCAGGTTGTCATTAAAATTTAGTTTGCTGATCCATGCACCTTGTGACGACTCCTGCCATTGTGGACTTACACTGTTCACTGTGTGGGCACTAAAAAGGCGTGATGGGAAAGTAAAAGCCAAATTCTTGTTTCCTTGAGCCCTGATTGGGCCTTGCATGCCGCACGTGACTGATGCAAAGCCTTCCCTCCAACATCAGCTCTGACGTCGGAGGGAGATTGCCGGGTTGTGCGGTGTGCTGCATGCAAGAAAAGGTGAGCCTCCCAGCTCGAGCTGCCTCTAACTTCATAGGATCCTTGAGACCACGAGGAAGCAACCTCGCAGAATCCCCAAGACCACGAGGGGGCATCCTCGCAGGATCCCCCGTGACCCGAGGGGGCGTCCCCGTGGAATTCTCGAGACCTAAAGGGGGGTCCCACTGGATTCCCTTCGTCCCTGTTCCCGTGCAGCTTTATATGTTTATATGAACAGAAGTATTTGTTTAGCACTTTTGCTTTTTCCTCATCACTCTCCACAAAGCATTTCGTACCTTCAATGTTTCTCCAGAAATAAGTATCAGTTCTTTAACAGTTAACATATCATAAGCACCCTAAGCACCAAACCATAACAATTTTGTCTTTCATTTGTTCAATTTTAGAAAATTGACACGAGCCCACAAATCTATTTATTCAACTAGACCCATGAAATAGTCAACAGTATTGTCAAAACTGTTCTGTCTGGACATAAGATGATATCCTCATAAGAAGATAGAAATATTTGAGCAGGTAAACCTGCTATGTAATGCCCTTAAATAGACATTGAACAAGGAAGATGACAATTGGGAACCTTGAGGCCTCTCTTTGAAAACAGTTATCAACATTGCTTCTCAGTTGGGAATGCACAGAGAAGAGTGTGGCCCAGTGATTAAAGCTATCACCTCCGCACTTTGAGGTTTTGATTTCAAACCCATGCTTCTCCTTGTGACCCTGGGCAAGTCACTTAATTCCCCCATTGCCCCAGCTACATTAGATAGATTGTGAGCCCACCAGTACAGACAGGGAAAACACTTGAGTACCTGAATAAATTCATGTCAACCGTTCTGAGCTTCCCTGGGAGAACAGTAGAGAAAATTGAATAAATAAATTTTATAAGGCAGAGCTCACAAGTGAATTGTATCTTGTCGCCATCTGTTGACAGGCATAAGCTTTGGTTCTTCACTCAAGGGAAAAAACCCATTTAAGTACAAATTTTCCCTTTCCAAATCTTTCCTGGAGCACACTTAGTCAGTCAGGTTTTTAAGGTTACCACAGTGAATCAATAGGAGGACTCATGCATGCAAATCTGTTTCTTGCATGTTCATTGTGATAATATTGAAACCCTGTCTAGCTAGGTGTGCCTTCATGAGAGGCTTGAGAAAGCCTGATCTAAATGTTTATATGTGAATGTTTGTTGTGTTTTTAAATGTGAACATAAGAATAGCCTTACTGGGTCAGACTAATGGTCCACCAAGCCCAGTAGCTCGTTCTCATGGTGGCTAATCCAGGTCACTAGCACCTGGCTAAATTGTCCTTTATTTGTCATATCTTATAAATTTGGGGTATGTGATAGGGATGTACCTTTTTCACTTAGTATAATGAACTATATTTGTCAAGATTCTGGTAATCACCAACAGCCTCTGCTTTGCTTTACAGAGACTTGAAGCCAGAGAACATTCTCTTAGATGATTATGGTAAGTAGTAGGTATTGCTTGTTTTCTGATGCCTCAAGAGTACAGAAAGATATAGGATCCAACTTTTCAAAATATTAGGGAATGTAAACCTCAACCTATATAATTCATCTTTAGACATAATGCAGTAGTTAATGGGGGTGCTCAAGTGCCCACTGGAGAAAAGTGTGTTAGGTGTTCTGGATGTGATCACTACTACTACTTTATCAGAGTAATGCATTTGGGGATTAATAATGGGAAGGAACCGTATATGCTGGGAGGAGAGAAGCTGATATGCACGGACGGGGAGAGGGACCTTGGGGTGATAGTGTCCGAAGATCTAAAGGCGAAAAAACAGTGTGACAAGGCAGTGGCTGCTGCCAGAAGGATTCTGGGCTGTATAAAGAGAGACGTAGTCAGTAGAAGGAAGAAGGTGTTGATGTCCCTGTACAGTCATTGGTAAGGCCCCACTTGGAGTATTGTGTTCAGTTTTGGAGACCATATCTGGCGAAGGACGTAAGAAGACTTGAGGCGGTCCAGAGGAGGGCGACGAAAATGATAGGAGGCTTGCGCCAGAAGACGTATGAGGAGAGACTGGAAGCCCTGAATATGTATACCCTAGAGGAAAGGAGAGACAGGGGAGATATGATTCAGACGTTCAAATACTTGAAAGATATTAATGTAGGACATAATCTTTTCCAGAGAAAGGAAAATGGTAAAACCAGAGGACATAATTTGAGGTTGAGGGGTGGTAGATTCAGGGGCAATGTTAGGAAATTCTACTTTACGGAGAGGGTGGTGGATGCCTGGAATGCGCTCCCGAGAGAGGTGGTGGAGAGTAACACTGTGACTGAGTTCAAAGAAGCGTGGGATGAACACAGAAGATTTAGAATCAGAAAATAATATTAAATATTGAACTAAGGCCAGTTACTGGGCAGACTTGTACGGTCTGTGTCTGTGTATGGCCGTTTGGTGGAGGATGGGCTGGGGAGGGCTTCAATGGCTGGGAGGGTGTAGATGGGCTGGAGTAAGTCTTAACAGAGATTTTGGCAGTTGGAACCCAAGCACAGTACCGGGTAAAGCTTTGGATTCTTGCCCAGAAATAGCTAAGAAGAAAAAAATTGAAGGGTTTAGGTTGAATCAGGTTGGGCAGACTGGATGGACCATTCGGGGTCTTTATCTGCCGTCATCTACTATGTTACTATGTTATCATTTGTATAGCATTACTGGACGTAGGCATATAAACCATGACCTGTAGAATCTAATCTAATCTAATCTGGTACTTCTGAGTTGCGCTATGCTTAAACAGGTTCAAGGTGACTTACAATGTTTCAAATTACAGAATGAATATACATTATAGTAATTTGAGGAGGACAGAATTATGAATAGGGTAATAGAAATGAGAGAATAGAGGTTCTTTGATTGTACTAGTATAGCACTTGAGTAGAGAGTGGGATTTAGTGATATTTGATCTTTTGAGTTAGTTGTCTACTGTGTGTATTCATTCAAAGAAGAAAGATTTAAAATTTTTTTTTTCTCCAGAATATGTTGTAGAAAGTTTCTGTCCTGATGTCAGTAGGGAGGTTGTTATATGTCTTGGTGCCAAGATATTTGAAGAGCGAGTCAAATACACATTTGTATTTAACCTTTTTGGGAGACAGGAGTAACAGTTGAAGTGATTTCAGTTTTCTGGTTGATGTAGACTAGGAGTTACCAAATAAGTTTGAGCAATTTAACAGTTTTTGCATATATACATGATAGTTTGAAGGTGATACGAGTTTTGACAGGCAGCCAGTATACGCTCTTACAGTAGGGTGAGACAGAGTCACATTTTTTTAGTCTGACTGCCGTGTTTTGAATCATCTGTAGTTTGTTCAGGAGAGTAAAGTTTAGACCCATATAGAGAGAGTTGCAATTATCCAGCTGGGATGGGATAGGATAAGCATTTGCATTGGCACGGCAAAGTGGCGCTCTTGAAAAAAGGGCCTGATGAGTCTTAGTCTTCTCATATTGTAGAAGGTTTTCTTTCTTAGATTGGATACTTGAGATTCATATGATAGGGTGGAGTCGAGAATGATTCCTAGTACCTTGGACAACTTGTTGATATCCATCGTGGATCCTGAAGTTAGAGTTAAAGCATTATGAACTGTGAGTACTTTATTCTGAAACCACAGAATTTTGGTTTTGTCTGTGTTTAGTTTGTTTGTTGAATGCGGCCCAGGTCTGCATTTTGTCTGTTCCATTTGATATAAGAACATAAGAATTACCGCTTCTGGGTCAGACCAGTGATCCATCGTGCCCAGCAGTCTGCTCACACGGCAGCCCTCCGGTCAAAGACCAGTGCCCTGAGACTAGCCCTACCTGCGTGCGTTCCGGTTCAACAGGAACTTGTCTAACTTTGTCTTGAATCCCTGGAGAGTGTTTTCTCCTATGACAGACTCCGGAAGAGCGTTCCAGTTTTCTACCACACTCTGGGTGAAGAACTTCCTTACATTCGTACAGAATCTATCCCCTTTCAATTTTAGAGAGTTCCCTCTTGTTCTCCCTGCCTTGGAGAGGGTGAATAACCTGTCTTTGTCTACTAAGTCTATTCCCTTCAGTACCTTGAATGTTTCGATCATGTCCCCTCTCAATCTCCTCTGTTCAAGGGAGAAGAGGCCGAGTTTCTCTAATCTTTCGCTGTATGGCAACTCCTCCAGCCCCTTAACCATTTTAGTCGCTCTTCTCTGGACCATTTTAAGTAGTACCGTGTCTTTCTTCATGTACGGCGACCATTGCTGGATGCAGTACTCCAGGTGAGGGCGCACCATAGCCTGGTACAGCGGCATGACAACCCTCTCCGAACTGTTCGTGATCTCCTTCTTTATCATTGCTATCATTCTGTTTGCCCATTTGCCGCCGCCGCACATTGTGCGGATGGCTTCATCGACTTGTCAATCAGAACTCCCAAGTCTCTTTCTTGGGGGGTCTCTCCAAGTACCGCCCCGGACATCCTGTATTCGTGCATGATGTTTTTGTTACTGTTGTGTCATTAGTCATGGCTAATTGAGATAAGTAGAAGAATATCATCTGCATATGAAAGTATGCATTCCTTATTGTCGAATTTGATACTGCCTAGTGAGCTCAAGAACAGGTTTGTTTGCTTATTCATTTATATCCCGTCCTTACCCAGGGCGGGTTACAAACTTACATACAAAGCTTAAACATTACATATACCATCGACAATACATACCCCCATAATACAAAACCCCCTTGCAAAAACTCCCATTATACAAGAAGTACAAACCATAAAATACAAAGGCGATCTGCACCGTATTATCTTCTTCTCCTTATCCTTTTCTGCCAGATGAAAGATAAGGTTTAGGACTGTATTAACAATAACAACAACACAGTCCTAAACCTTTTCTTCTGTATCGCCTAGTTCACTGGTATAGTCCTTACGAATGGGATATATGCCTCGCTGCTCCCAGCAGGTGGAGACTAAGAACAAAGTTGTATGTCAGGATAGATTCCCCCCTAGCAATTCAGTCTGTCTCAGTCTCTGTAGCAGGTGGTAAAACTAATTCGGCTCCCCTCTTAGTACTGTTGGAATTTTGTCTTGGACTCCTGGGTTCCCCTTTTGTGCCAAACAGAGCTTGGATGGGTCCTGTTTGAGAATCTGTCCGACCTCGGGGGGTGTTAAACCTGGTGGGTCTCGTGCTGGGTCCCTCCCCCACCTTCCTGCATCTCCCCATATTTTTGTAGAGGTGTCTCAGCCGGCGGCCTGACCCCCTGGTTGGTCAGCCCTCCAGCTTTGAGAGCCGTGGAATCTGTTCTGTTTAAGTTAAAAAATAAAATAAAATCCTGAGGTGTGCCGGTCTAAAGGGCTCATTTTCCTTTAAAACTGGCTTTTTTTCTGTGTTTTCTCAACTAACCGGCACTTTTCCGTGCAGCTAGGGTGGTTTTCAGCACAATGAGCACTTTTAAAGGGAAAAAGTGCTCATTGTGCTCCAGACGCGAGGTACTTGCGGCCAGCCTGTGCAAGCGTTGTGCAGACCGGAGCAGTGGGGTAGCCTCGTCGGCAGTGGATGCCGGCGGCCAGGCCACCCTGCCGCATCTACCTCGCGAGTCGGCTTCCCCTGAGGATAGGGAATTGCTCAAGCGTGAGGTGGCAAAGATTGAATTGGGTGCTGCTTATCTTTCAGATGCCATGTATGACCTCTTGCGAGCTTCTGCCAAGTCGTTGGCGTTTGCAGTGGAAGCTCGTTGTACTTGTGGCTTTGTGCTTGGTCAGCAGATTCGGTATCCAAAGCTAAGTTGACAAAGTTTCTTTTTAAAGGATCTTACTTGTTTGGTGAGGACCTGGACAGGTTGGTTCAGACTCTCACTGATTCTAAAGTGCCTCGTTTGTCTGAGGATAGGCCTAAGCCGCAGGCTCGAGGTGGTGCTGCTCGTGGGCGTGAATTCCGCCGCTTCCGCCCTGGTTGAGGGGCTACCTCTTTTCAGTCTTCTGGGCTCTCTAGAGACAGGTTCTTCCAGTACATGCAGGACACCAAGGCTTCTCCCATCCCCATCCACTTCACTTTACACCGATCAGTAAAACCCAAAAACCCCACATACACCCACCACACCACACAAGACCACCCCCAAACCCATCCGCCCATAATCCCCCCTCACCCCCACAAACCGACCAAGCTCCACCCAACAAAACCAAGAACCCTAAAAAAACTTGCTTACTCCCACCTCGCCCCAATCAACCATTCCACACATCAGTCCCTACTTGGCTCTTACCTAAACATTAGATCAATGCGAAACAAAGCGTCCCTGATCAAAGACTGGCTGATTGAAACTAACCCTGACTTCGTTCTCCTCACCGAAACCTGGTTACTATCAGACAAAGATATTATCATAAAAGATTGTCTACCACCGGGATTCAAGATTCTCTCTCTAGCCAGAACATGGGGAAGAGGAGGAGGACTTGCAATAATCTTCCGAGACCACCTAAAAGGTACCATTCTCAACACAATATCTTCGCCCAACTCGGAAATCTTGACCATCTCCCTAACTTCAAATTCTCTGCCCTCCTCACTAACCATAACTTTATTCTACATACCTCCAAAAAAATGGACCACGATCAAAGAGAACTTCGCAGAATCCCTCCTAACCAACTCTTTAACAAGCCCCTATAACCTACTATGCGGGGACATCAACCTACACCTTGAAAAAACGGACCAACCAGAAATAGCAGACCTTTGGTCTCTGCTCTCCCAATTAGGATATGACAAACATCCCCCTGTCACAACCCACCAAGGAGGTCATCAGTTAGATCTGGTGACTCTCTCCTCCAAGGAACTATCCAACCCCACATTTTATTGGAAACAAGGAAACTGGTCAGACTCCCTCTGGTCCGACCACCGCCTATGTACCTTCTCCATCGGATGCCAAAACAAACTCCAGAAAAGCGGCAAAACAAGATCCATCAAAACCCACACTACTAGAGGAAAGATCGACCCAACGGAATTCTGGTCCCACTTCGAAATTAACACCAATCCTACCGAACAAACGGAACAACTCATGACATCCTGGATCCAGACCAGTACCAACATACTAAACGAGATTGCCCCCCCAAAAACCCGCAAAATTAGAACCCCCAACCAAGAAGGCTGGTTCGACCATGAATTGCTGCTATACAAGAAAGACCTTAGGAAAGCTGAAAGATTATGGCAAAAAACGGGATCCCCCGAACACAGATCGGCCTGGAGACAAAAAGTAAAAAATTACAAAACCCTCACAAATGAAAAAAGAAAAAACTTCTACTCCCTCAAGATCGGAAACATAAAAACCAACAGCAGTAATCTCTTCAAACTGGTCAATGACCTATATAACTTAGAGACCCACACAAACATACACGAAGAATCCACCTTAACTGCCGACTCCCTCGCTGACTTCTTCAACACCAAGATTCAAAAACTAAGATTAACACTACCCCCCAGCCCCAATCCCCTCGAGCTGTTCCCCATTCTCCCAGACATCTACTTATCAAACCCAGACCTAGGAGCCAGAGTTGACCTTTGTTGGAAACAATTCGCAGTAATCGACTGGCAAACCTTCAACTCATACTACAACAAATATACACACTCCCATTGCAAATTGGACACATGCCCACCAAATATCATGAAAACGGCACCCCCCTGCTTCAAAGCAAAAATGATGACATGGGTTAATTTTCTATTATCCTCAGGAAACTTCCCATCTGAGCAAGGCCATATTATGATCACCCCTATTATAAAAAATGCGAATGAACCACCCAATTCCCCATCTAACTATAGACCGATCGCCAGTATCCCCTTATTCACCAAAATTGCGGAGGGGCTGGTAAAGGCGGAACTCTCTGCATACCTAGATAAATTTAACATACTCAGCGACTTTCAATCAGGCTTTCGCACAGAACACAGCACGGAAACCATCTTAGCTTCCCTTTTCGACCACCTCCACACGCTCTTCAGTCAGGGTTCAAGTGCCTTAATCATACAACTCGACCTGAGCAGCGCTTTTGACCTGGTAGACCACACCATTCTCCTTGAATGCCTGGCTCACATCGGCATCTCAGACCAGGTCCTTAACTGGTTTCAGGGGTTCCTAAGAAATAGATCCTACAAAGTATGCAAGAACAACTCTTTCTCTTACAGCTGGGACAACACCTGCGGGGTCCCGCAGGGCTCCCCCTTATCCCCTACCCTATTCAACATCTACCTGGCCTCCCTAGGCAACCTTCTTCATAACCTCAAGCTCAAATTCTTCATTTATGCAGACGACATCACAATATCCATCCCACTCACCAACTTTTCACATGAAATACTCGACCACACTACAAACATTCTCAACCAGATCGAACTCTGGATGCTAGCATTCAGACTGAAACTAAACCCCGATAAATCTAAATTCTTCCTAGCCACCCCCAATGACAAAATCAAAGATACTACAATTCAACTGAAAGGAATGACCTTCCCCCTCGAACCAACCTTAAAAATCCTGGGAGTCACGCTGGACAAAAATCTTTCCTTAGAAAATCACACCGACCTCGTCATCAGGAAAAGCTTCTCTGCACTTTGGAAACTTCGCACTATAAAAAAATACTTCAATGACACTTCCTTCCGCCTTCTTGTACAATCCTCCATCCTCAGCATTCTAGATTACTGCAACATCATATACCTTAACGCCACGAAGAAAACAACCAGGAGACTAAAAATAATCCAGAATACCGCCGTGCGCCTCATCTTTGGCCTAAAGAAATGGGAACACGTCACCCCATTCTACCACCAACTCCACTGGCTGCCTTTCGAGTCTAGAGTCCTTTACAAATTCGCATGCTTCTGTTACAGGGCTGTAAATGGTTCCTCACCAAGTTACATCAACCCACACTTCAACCTCTACCGCACCAACAAGAAATCCCGTCGTATTCAGCTGTTCGCCTACCCCTCACCCAAACTTTGTCACTTCAAAAGATTCCTTGACAGAACTTTCGCCTTCCAAGCAGCCAAGCTGAACCCATGGCTAGCACAAATGATACTAGAGGCCCCCACTTACCTCGGGTTCAGGAAATCACTTAAAACTTACCTATTCAGCAAACAAGACCCGAATTGTTTCCCCCCCTGACAATATCTCCCCCCCTCCCCAATCCGGCCCCCTTATGAGGCCTTCCCCCTTTCTTCCCCACTTTCCTCATCCTCTGTCTAGTTCAAATAAAGCTGATAAATAATTGAAATTCTGTTTACTCTGTAATTCTAATAACAATTCTGTAATTCTGACAAATAATTGTAAATCTGCCTGTCCATGCAGACCCTAATGTAACTCGATGTAAACCGCCTTGAACTCGCATGGGTATGGCGGTATATAAGAATAAACTATTATTATTATTATTATTATTTTGTGGGGCCCACCGAGGTGCGGGTAGCGCCCTCACCGAGTTCCCTGCCACCCATCCTGCCCAATGACTCCTTGCCGGCGAACGTCTTGGTTCCGGTGGGTGCCCGGCTGAGGAATTTTTATCCAAAGTGGGCAGACATCACATCCAAACAGTGGGTTCTGGAGGTTATTCAGGACGGTTATTCTCTGGAGTTTGCTCATTCCTTGCCAGATCATTCTCGCTTCTCCCACGCAGTTGGCGTTCAATTAGAAAGCCTTACGCCAAACCCTTCAAAGATTATTAGATCTCCACGCTGTGGTTCCAGTTCCCCCACAGGAATGGGGCACAGGTTGGTGCCAAAGAAAGAAGGGACCTTTCAGCCCATCCTGGATTTGAAGGGGGTCAACAGGTCTTTTCACGTGCCTTCCTTCCGCATGGAAATTCTGCAGTTTGTGATTCTGGCGGTTTAGCCAGGGGGGTAGTATCTGACTTTTCTAGTTCTGTTGGAGGCCTACTTGCTTATTCCAATTCGGCCTCTCATCCTCGCTTCCTTCGCTTTCCGATCTTGGGGCAGCACTATCAGTTCTGTGCACTTCCCTTTGGTCTGGCCATGGCTCCGCAGATGTTCACCAAGGTTATGGTGGTTGTCGTTGCGCAAAGGGGGCATTCTGGTTCATCCCTACCTAGACGACTGGTTGATTCGAGCAAAGTCGTTGCAGGAGAGCACCTGGGTCACAGCTCAGGTGGTAGAGTTTCTGCAGTCTCTGGGATGGGTTTTCAGAGCCGGTGGGCCCCTCTCAGCATCTGGAGTATCTGGGAGTTCTGTTCGACATCTCCTTGGGGAAGGTTTTCCTCCCAGAGGCCCAGGTAAGCACATTACAATCTCAGATTTGCCTGCTTTTGGCGGCCTGGTGTCCTCAGGCGCAGAATTTCCTCCAAGTCTTGGGGTCGATGGCGGCTTCCCTAAACGAATGAGGTGGGCTCCTGCCCATATGCTTTCTATGGAGGTGGTCACCTCAGAGGCACAGTCTGGATCACCTTGTCCTGTGGGGCTTGGCTCACTGCAGTCTTCGTTAGTGATTCCAGACCTCTTATCTAGTGCAAGGGGCGAGTCTGGATTGGCCGCAGTGGCTGTTGTTGCTCACAGATGCCAGTCTCCTTGGTTGGGGAGCACAGTGCCTAGGTCACTCAGCTTAGGGCACCTGGTCCACGGCAGAGGTGTCCTGGTCGATTAATGTTTTAGAGACCATAGCCGTCTGTCTAGCACTGTTAGCCTTCTGATCCTTTCTGTAGGGCAAGTCAGTCAGGGCTGGGCAGAGTCTCCTCTTCAGGACATCTCGGCCTCCCACAAAGCAGGCGTGGAGATTATGCAGGTGGACTTTTTGAGTCGTTATGCCTTAGTTTCTGGAGAATGGTGTCTCATCATGCAGCTTTTCAGCTAATAGTGCATTCTTGGTGTCAGCCCCTCATGGACCTGATGGCCACGAGTGTCAACGCCGAAACATACTGCTTCTTCGGTCCTCGCAGAGACAGTCAGACCGAGGCTTGGATGTGTTCCCTCCATGGCCATTAGTGGCAGAGTTCTTCTCCATTTTGTTCGCCATCCAGGCCTGTTGTTTTTGGTGACTCTAGATTGGCCCAGGCATCTGTGATACGCAGTCCTGGTGAGGCATCTGATGGCGGATCCTCTTTCCCTTTTGACCGACTTTCTGTCTCAGGGCCGCATTCTAATGTTCGATACGGGTCCCCTTTGTCTTACAGCTTGGCTCTTGAAAGGAACTGCTTAGGTAAGAAGGGGTATTCAGATAAAGTGATAGTAACGTAGTAGATGACAGCAGATAAAGACCCAAATGGTCCATCCAGTCTGCCCAACCTGATTCAATTTAAATTTTTTACATTTTTTCTTCTTAGCTATTTCTGGGCAAGAATCCAAAGCTCTACCTGGTACTGTGCTTGGGTTCCAACTGCTGAAATCTCCGTTACAACCTACTCCATCCCATCTAAACCCTCCCAGCCATTGAAGCCCTCTCCAGCCCATCCTTCCCCAAACGGCCATATACAGACACAAACCGTGCAAGTCTGCCCAGTACTGGCATTAGTTCAATATTTAATATTATTCAATATTTAATATTATTTTCTGATTCTCAACCCTCTTGGGGTCTCGGAGATTTTTCACTTCTTGTGCTTATGTTCGGGGTTGGCGTATATTTGAAGGGTGATGTGCTGCATGTGGAGTGGTCTCTTTTCGCGCTTCCCTGCCAGACATCTTAGAGTTCTTGAAGGATGGCTTGGACAGGGTCCTGACTTGGTCTTCTCTCCGGATTCAGCTTACGGCCTTGTCAGCCTTTCGTGGGTTGTTGAGAGTTCAGCATTTTGACTGCCATTCCTGATGTGGTTCGCTTCTTGTGGGCAGCCATCTTACTCAAGCCTCCCGTGCGACCATCTGTTCCTTCTTGGGCTCTGACTCTGGTCCTGTCTGTTCTGGGGCAACCACCTTTTGAATCTTTGGGGACTGCTCGTTGAAGGACTTTACTCTTAAAGCTGTCTTCTTGGTGACTATTATGTCTGCTAGACGTACGCTCCGGTTCAGCAGGAAGTTGTCTAACTTTGTCATAAGAACATAAGAATTGCCGCTGCTGGATCAGACCAGTGGTCCATCGCGCCCAGCAGTCCACTCCTGCGGCGGCCCTAAGGTCAAAGACCAGTGCCCTAATTGAGACCAGCTCTACCTGCGTACATGTTTCTGATCTGCAGGTTTTCTTTTGTAGGACTCCCTTCCTGGAGTTTTCCAGGGAGCGGCTTGTTTTGCGGCCTGTTCCTTCTTTTCTTCCAAAGGTTGTTTCTCCTTTTCATGTCAATCAGTCAGTGTCCTCCTGGTGTTGGGTAGTCGGGAGGGATCTTTTGAGCAGAAACAGTTGCACAAGTTGGATGGCAGTCAGGTCCTTCGCTTTTATATGCAGAGGACCCAGGAGATCAGGAAATCAGATCATCTATTTGTCTTTCCTAGTGCAGGGGTATCAAACTCAATCACATTAAGGGGCCGAAATCCAAAATACAGGCTAAGTTGCGGGCCTGACCCCACTCAATCTCCACCACAGACCCTGCCCCCATAATAATACTAATTATAACACCATTTTTCCATATATACACACACAATATAATCTTATTAACACATAATGGTCATGGTTAACCACAAAATTAAACTACACAAAACACACTGTATGCTAATCAACATTCATTCCTACCAGAACACAGATAACCCCTATGCAAATACAGGACCAAAAACTAAAAGTACTAATATATTTTAAAAAAACACCCTAAGATTCAAGATTCTGCATACAGTACAACCCCCAGAGAAAAAGAAACAAATGTATTTCTTCCTGAGCAGTGCAAAAGATAGACGGCAGATTAAAATGCTTAAAATTGACACAATTCAAACACTAACTTGAAAATAAAACCATTGCCCCTACCTTTGTTGTCTCCTTCCCTCCATGCTGTGCCTTCCTCCGGTGGGTGTCTAATCTTCTGGCTGGCTCCAAGCTGGCCGTTTTATGCGTCTCGCAGTCTGATGCCCCCCAGTGTCATCTTGTGGCCAGCTCCCTCCTCCTCACAGCCGTAGTGTGCATGGAGCCGGGTTCAGCGGCTCCCCGTGCGTCCTGCACCTGAATGGAAGCCTTCTCTCTGATGTCGCAATGTCAGAGGGCATGCTTCTGGATGAGGTGTGGGATGCACGAGGAGCCACTGCACACTGCTCCATGCATTTTATGGCTGTGAGGAGGAGGGAGCCAGCCACAAGGTAAAACAGGGCATCGGATCATGGGCCGTATAAAATGACCAGTCGGGCCGGATTTGCCCTGCGGGCCTTGAGTTTGACACCTGTGTTCTAGTTGGTCTTGGAGACTATTGCTTCCACTTATCTTCTTCAGCAAAGCCTGTTCCTGAATTTCTCAAGGCTTTTTTTGGGGTCAAGCATCTTTTTGAGCTGAGTCTTCTTTTGTGCCTCCGGTGTATATTTGCAGGACTGCAGTTTGGTTTTCTCTGCATTCCTTTGTCCGACACTACCTGTGGATGTTCAAGCGTGTTCGGGACGCGGTATTTGGTGAGCGTGTTCTGGTGTTGGCCCTTTGGGAGTTCCACCCTTGATGGGTACTGCTTTGGTACTTCTCATCTGTACAGAACAACTATACTGGTCTAGCAGTTGCCAAAGAAGGAGAAATTAGGTTCTTACCTGCTAATTTTCTTTCTGTTAGCCTGAAGACCAGTATAGTTCCCCATCCTTTCTGTCTTTATGCAGTGCTTGCAGGTTTTGCTCATATGCATGAAGTGAACATCACTTCATGCATAATGAGACTTCATGCCTGGTCCCTCTCTGTACAGATGAAATTAAATGAATCAAAAACAAAATTACTCTGGCTCGGCCCAAAATTAGTTCACCTGCCCACCCTCTTCACACTACCCACAGGCCCTGCTCTGCACCTTGATTTCTCAAGCAAGGTCCTCGGCATCACTATCGATTCCTCCCTCTCCTTCAACGATCACCTGAATTTCCTGGCAAAATCATGTTTTTTCAGGCTCCACATGCTGAGGAGAGTTAGATCCTATTTTCACCAAAAACATTTCACCGTCCTTGTACAATCCATTATCCTATTCAAACTCAATTACTGTAATGCCATTTATTTATGCCTAACAAAAAAAAGTCTTCGCAGACTCCAGCTTATCCAGAATACTGCAGCCAAACTGATTTTTGCTAAACGCAAATTTGATCACGTCTCCCCACTACTTACCAATCTTCACTGGCTCCCAGTACTCTCCAGAATTCATTTCAAATGCTCCTGCCTGGCATTCAAGATCATTCACGGCATCCTTCCGCCCCTAATCCCCCTATCCTTCCTCGCCCTGACGCCTGCTTCCACCAGATCAGCCCACAGACATAAACTATCCTTCCCCTCTCTACACGGCATCCTCCACGCAGGAAAACTGGGAAGATCCCTCCTCTCCAAAATCACGGGCCTTTGGAACGATCTCACTATCCCGCTGCGGAACCTGGGCTCCCTCCAACTATTCCGAAAACAACTGAAAACCTGGCTTTTCTCTAACATATAACATCTCTTCCTCTGTTTCATCCCCTCTTTATATATCCCCTTGTAAATCTTTCCCCTCTTTCTTCCTATATTTTTAGCTTTGTAAACCGTGTGGAGCTCCACTCCCGTGGAGATGATGCGGTATATAAACTTAAGGTTTAGTTTAGTTTAGTTTAGTTTGTGTTTTTCTTTTTTTCTTAATCTTTATTCATTTTCAAATATTACAACAAATGTATAATAAACAATCAGAAAAATTTTAACTAATCACTTGACAATCTTACTTATATTCCCCCAAATATATAGATATAAAAGAGTCCCATCCCACCCACCCATACATTAATAAGAAACAGTTATCAATTATTACCTTTCACAATCCAACCCCCCCCTATATCTTATCTAATACTAAGGAGTTTAACCCTTTCAGGACCAAGGGACATATTTGTCCCATAACTTTAAAATCCTATCAATTTTGATTGGGATAGTCTACAGTTCTAAATTTGATATGTACGGATTCCATATGATACTGCCTTTATGTAAACAAACTGGTTCCGACATTCATTCATTAGCGTCGTTGCCAGATTGACGAGAAGATTCACTTGCCACACTGTCCATAAGCCAGAAGCTTGATTTTTTTTAAAAAAAATAATGATATTTCACAAAAAAAATCAATTTTTTGGCATCTGCAAGCCCTTTTTACCATAAAAATGTCGTCAAAACCACAAAAATTGGCCTACGATCCTTATGGTCCTGAAAGGGTTAAGATGTCTGATCATTAGAATAAATAATCAATGGCCCCCAAATCTTTTTAAACTTATTATAATTTCCTTGTTGCATGGCAAGCACCCTTTCCATTTTATATATATGGCATTCTGAATTCCACCAAAAAGTATAATTAAGTTTAGTGTAATCTTTCCAATTTCCAGTAATCTGCTGAATGGCAACCCCTGTCAATATCAATAGAAGTTTATTATTATTTGCAGAAATTGGGCTTTTAAATCTCATTGATGTACCAAATAATATAGTGTCATATGAAAGGGCAACATGATTTTCCAACAATGAATTAATTTGGGACCAAATTAACTTCCAAAAGGCATTTATATAGGGACAGAAAAATATTAAATGGTCCAGTGTCCCAGCCTCTAAACCACAATGCCAGCATCTATTGGACCTAGAGCTATCCAACTTCTGTAAACGAACTGAGGTCCAAAAAGCTCTATGCAACAAAAAAACCCAAGTCTGTCTCATAGATGCTGTCCTTGTAGTTTTTATTCTCCAAGACCAAAAACGTGGCCATTGAGAGGCAGAAATTTGGTGCCCAAGCTCAATGCTCCAAATATCTCTAAGGACAGTTTTTTTGTTTTTTATTCAAATATCCATACAACAATTTATACCACTGTGCGGCTTGGTGACCCAAGAAATCCGCCTGAAAGCATAGGAATTCCAAACTATACTGAGAATTAAGAACTTTCCATTAAGGGAACCCCTCCTGAATAGCCTGCTTCAATTGCAACCATGTGTTTGTTTTTTTCAGCGGGTTCTAGTATTTTTCTAGGGCCAGGGAGATATAAGAACAGCGGCTATGGCTCAACTGGCTTAGCTGGTGAGCTGTGGGGACATTTTCACTGCAGGATTTTAGTTCTATACATGGTCCAACAGTTGTTACCATGTGTTTGTTGGGTTTTTTTAACCTTCTGTTCAGAGTGTTTTTATTGTTCTCAGTTAGTATTTTCCTAGGTTCTGCTTGGCTATTCAGCAGACTGGAATGATAGAGGGAGCCTCCGCTAATATATTACAACAAGTTGTTGTCTCAGTCTCCACCTGCTGGTCATAGTGAGGCATATACCCATCTGTTCAGAGTAATTATACTGGTCTACAGGCTAACAGAAAGAAAATTAGCAGGTAAGAACCTAATTTCTCCTTTTCTTCAACATAAAACTTAGTTTTGTTAACAGCATAATAGTATCCTTTTAATAGTAAACTTTTATTGATCATGACAGGAGTTGCCATCCAACATATTACTAATAACTGGAAAGACCACAGTAGACTTAATTTTAATTTCTGTTGGAATTCGTTGTGTCACCTATATAGAATGGAAAGATCACTGGCGGTACAGAATGGAAATTATAAAAATTTTATAAAAATATGGGAGCCATTAACATCTTTTTGTCTTGATTAAATGCCATTTTTCTATTAATTATACACCACTTAGTGTTGGGAGGGGGGAGGGTTTCTATTGGAGGGCTTATGATCTTACAATTAATAATGGGCTTGGTGGGGGGAGGGTTGCTTTTATGTTTATAAAGTATACTGATAAGATGTTCAAGTGGTCTATTTAATATTGTTAATATGAATTTTGTACACTTGATGAAAGCTTAAAAATGAATAAAGAATTTAAAAACAAAACAGCATAATAGTAGTAAAAAGACCAAATAGAAATGCAATGAATGAGGTAACTCAAAATCAGCAAACTGAATAATATGAAAACCATGAAACAGTTTCAGAAATATACTTAACAGCACTGACATTCAAATGAGAGAGATATAATACGTATGAAACACCTAATAAGCACACAGCAGAGCATTCAAGTGACAGAGATATGACGCTATTGCTTATCATATAGCCAAGGAGCCAAGTACAGATATTAGGTGGATAGAAGATGTACGGTACAGAGTCTGTTGGAATAAACAGATGGGAGGATAAACTCAAGGCAAGTTGGTTTATACCACAGTTCTTCAACCGCCGGTCCGCACAGGACCGGCGAGATGGACGCCGTTAAATTTCCTGCCCCGGTGGTGTTCACGGAAATCTTCTGTTCCTCCCAGCCTTGGGTGATCAAGACAGGCTGCCGACGTCGGCCATTCCATCTGTGAGTCTCGCCTATGCGGAAACAGGAAGTTGAAACAAAATAGGCGGGACTCAGAGAGGGAAGGTCCCGACGTTGGCAGCCTGTCTTGATCGCTGCCCCTGCCGAGTCGCCGAAGAGGGCCGCGGGGAAAGTGCAGGCAGAGAGGAGATGGTCAGCATGCGTGGGGAGGTCAGCGTGTCGATTGGGGCCATTAGCAGCGTTTGTGCTGAGAGTCTGCCCATGTGCAGGATGCGGCGGGTAGGGGCCTCCGGCTCGTCTTGGGCGGCAGGGCCTGCGGTGCAAAGCTGTTTATGCCGGCATGGGGGGGGGGTCGCGAATGTGCAGGGCACAGCAGAAGTAAGATCATGGGGAGCCTTCAACAGTAGCTGTCTCCTCTCCTAGCAGCTCTGTACTTACCAGGGCAGTGATTCACTTTGGCAACTTCCCCTTTCCTCAGAGGCGGCAATGGACCCAAGGCTGCCTAAGTAAATCACTGCTGCAGGCAAGTACTGAGAGCTGCTGGAAGGAGAGGAAGCCAATGTTGGAGGCTGGGAAGCTGCTGGATAAAGGGAGAGCTGAAACTGGCCCTGGAGGAAGGTAGAAGGAGAGATGCTATTGGGAGGGGAGGAGGAAAAGGAATAGGAAGAGAGTTAATGTTGGATAGGGGGAAGGAGGGAAGGGAGAAGGGAAAAAGGAAAGAAACAGCTGGCAGGGAGATTACAGGAGGGGAAGGGGGTCAGGGTGGAATGGAGAGATCAGATGAGGGAAAGGGGAGAGACAAGAGGAATGAGAAAGTAGAGAGAGATTGATGCTGGAAAGGGGGTCAGCAGAGAAATGAGAGAGGGATAAAGATGCTAGATCTGGTGTAGGAGAGATAAAAATGAAGAAAGCAGTGAAGCTGGAATGAATGATGTAAAAAGGAGAGAGGAGGCACAGACTGGATGGAAAGGGGAGAGGGGCATAGAAAGAAGTTAGATACATATGGAAGGGGGAGAGGCCAGACAGTGGATGGAACGGGCAGACGCTGGAAGGAAGAGTGGAAAGAAGATGAAAGCAGAGACCACAAAAGGTAGAAAAAAATCATTTTATTTCTATTTTATCATTACAATATATCAGATTTGAAATATATATCCTGCTAGAGACATAACTGGGGACTGCAAAGCCTAACACTATTCCTATCATGTGTGACTGCAGTATTCTGTTAGCATGATATTTCTGTGTAGCATTCTGTAATAATTTGGCTTGTTCAGTTTTCTTGATAGTAGAGGGGATATATGTGAAGGGGAGGGGAGACAGGGGTTTTGTTGGTCCTTGCTCTGAATATTTATATTTATAAAATGACAATTGTACAGAATATTGTTTCTTTTTATACTTTAACTAGTATTTTAGCCCGTTACATTAACAGGTGCTAGAATATATGTCTGTGTGTCTTTATTTCTGTCTCTCTGTCTCTCCCTCCCTGTCTGTCTCTCTGCCTGGTCCCCTTTGTCTGTCTGTCTTCCCTGAGAAGCAGCCACAGCAGCATTCCCCCTCCCTTCCCGCGGTCCCGACAAACGTTCGGATTCCAGCAGCCTCTGCAGCACTCTACACACGCTGCTTCGGGGCCTTTTACTGCCCAGCAAATCAGAGCAGTAGAAGGCCCCGAAGCAGTGTGTAGAGTGCTTGCTGACCCCCTAAGATGGATCCTAGCATCTGCCAGCTATGATTTGGATTTTTCTTCCCACTTTGCATTTGTCCACATTAAATTTTAACTTAAATTTGGATGACCAGTCTTCCCATTCCCTAAGATCGTCCTGCAATTTTTCACAGGCCACATGCATTTTAACAACTTTGAATAGTTTTTTTTCATTTAGTTTTTTACTTTTTTATGGCCATACGCGATGAGGGAGCTGGATGCGCAACAGAAGGCCGGGGCTCGCTCCGCCCACTTTTTCTCTCACCACTGAGGGCGCCGGGGGCTCGGAGGAGAAACGCTAGCAGGCAATGTACTACTGCTGCTGGGGGTTTGTCAGCGGCAGCGGGGGACAACTTCCCTCAGACAGCGTTCGCGCCCTGCCTCATGTGCACCGCCGCCCGCGCTCTCTGCCATTCACGTGTTCAAGTATGGCTCTGGAGAGTTTGCAACAGTTTTGTCGCGAGCGTGGGTTCTGGCAGCAAAGTTACAGGTTTATCCTTGAGATGGCAAGAGCCGCCGCTGCTGACAGCCTCCACGCCCCCATAAGTAAAAATGAGATCTTAAGTGCTGGAATCGGCGGCTCCCAGAAGTAAAAATGAGATCTTAACTGCTGGAATTGGCGGCTCCCAGAAGTAAAAATGAGATCTTAACTGCTGGAATCGGCGGCTCCTCTCAAGATCCCCGACTGCATTGGACTTCCGACGCAGATGGGGATCCTGAGAGGAGCCGCTGCCTCGTCTTTCAACTTAAAAATATACTGAGGCAAGGAGTAGAGCAGACCGAAGAACAGCAGGGCCGACAGCCGCCGCGTCCGACATCCGCCTCGGGGAAGGAGAGAGAGTGTTTCGCGTGCATGCGCACTCCTATTTGCAGTGCCCTACATCTCACAGAAAACGGACGCACGCCTAGGAAGTGCGCATGCGCAGCTTACCGTTTTATTATATTAGATAAAATACGTTCAATATAAAATCATAACTGAGGCTTGTGCAGATGGGATCAGATGGTTTGTGGGGACCGAGCTTGCGGAGACGGGGCAAAAATGTGTTTTTTTTATTTCGGTCTTAGTAGTTTGCCGGTCCACAAAATAATTCTTTTATTTCTGCCGGTCCACAGGTGTAAAAAGGTTGAAGAACACTGGTTTATACAGTTAAACAAGATATAAGTAACTGATTTACTTACTGGGTGTGTAACAAACTAGTCCTGCACTGCTCTTTGACGTGTCATTCATGCTCTGCTTTTTACAGGTCACATTAGAATATCGGATCTAGGTCTTGCTGTTAAGATCCCTGATGGGGAGACCATCCGTGGCCGTGTAGGGACAGTGGGATATATGGGTGAGTCCTATACACTGTACCTCTCCTCTCTGCCCTAGAACGTATGACTTTTGGCAGTGCTTTCTACTACATTTGCTGTGTGCAGGCATAAGAGATACCGAAGACGACCCAGCACCTACCTTGACTTCCGGAAGAAAGATTACATTATATTACATTGATGTCTTCTCTCCCACCAATACCTTTCAGTTCTAGTTGGTTTACAACAAGAAATTAGAAGATTGATAGCTGTAGTATGCGTCGGAATCTGGGAATGGTCGATACGGTTTGGTTAGATCATTTGACAAATTTCTTGAATAGTATGGTTTTCAATTCTTTCCTGAATGTTTTGTAGTTGGGCGTTGTGGTCAGCAGATTTGAGAGGTGGTGGTCTATTTTTGCTACTCTGGTGACTAGTAGACCGTCATATATTTTTTTGCTTTGCATGCCTTTGATTGGGAGGTGGGTAAAATGTGCTTGAGTTCTCCTTGGTCTGGATGTGTTTTTCCAGATTAGGCAGTTGTTCAGATAGCTTGGTCCATTTCCATTTAGAGCTTTGAATAGGGTGCAGTAGAATTTGTGTTGTATGCGTGCTTGTACTGGGAGCCAGTGTGAGTCTTGGAAAGCTGAGGTAATGTGGTCGTATTTTTTCAGCAAGTTTATTATTCTTAGGGCTGTATTTTGGACTGTTTGTAATTGTTTTAGCATGTTGGCAGGGTATGACAGGTAAAGTATGTTACAGTAGTCCAGGTGTCCTAGGATTAGCACTTGTACTATGAGTTTGAATTGTTCATTGTTGAAGTATTTTCGGACTTGTCTTAAGTTGTGCATGGTTGTGAATGCCTTCTGAACCGTTTTGCTGATTTGAAGTTGCATGGTGCAGCCTTTGTCTATCATTATTCCCAGCAGTTTTAGGTTGGGTTGTAAGGGATTTGTGATGGAATTTATTTCTAGGTTTGTTATGGTTGGGGTTTTGTTTCTTTCTAAAAGTAAGAATTTGGTTTTGTTTTGGTTCAGTTTTAATTTGTGGTCTCTCGTCCATTTTGACACTGTTTCTAGTGCAATGTGTAGTTTATTCGTTGTGTTGGGGTGGTTTGGTTGAATGGCAGGAGGATGGTAGCTGTATGACGTTATACCTTATTTGTCTAAGCATGTGCCAAGTGTGGCTATGTAAAGCTTGAAGAGTGTTGGTGATAGTGGGGAGTCTTGGAGGACTCCGCAAGGGTTGTTCCAGGATTCTCCTATAGCTACCGTATTTTTTGGTCCATAAGATGCACTTTTTCCACCCCCAAAAAGGGGGTGCATCTTATGGAGTGAAGATGAAAATAACCACCCCCGCCCTGCCCCTCAGTATCTTTTTAAGCGCCCCTTAAGCCTGGTGGTTCAGCGGTGTATGGGCCGGCAGGAGCATGCTGTCTGTGCTGCTGCCTGGGTCTGTCCTGCTTTCAGCATGGCTGTGTCAGTTCTCGCGGGACACTAGAGCGGTCATGTGACTCTTCTCACGCTAGGAAATGGGGAAATGTCAGGTCAGGGCGTCGTGATGCCGTGCACTGAGATCAGCCGGGGCTGGTGGCGAGAAAGTGCCATCATGCAGTAGAGTAACGTGGAAGGAGCTGAAAAGCTGTCAGTCGCACTCCCCACATGCTCTTCCCAGCCTACAGAGTCACCCCGGAGGCGTGAGCTGGAAGCTGTGCAGCAGAGGGGAAGCTGGGGCAGTAGGTGCTCTTGCGCTTGGTTGTGGCAGAACAGCTAATTTATCTGCAAATGAAAAGAGCCCCGGGGGGATTAATTGCTTTCAGTTAAATAGTGGTGCTCCCACAGTCAGATATACCTTCCTAAAAATATCTGTAATGAGACGCACAGAAATAGGTCCCACGTAAGATTTTTTTTAAAAACCAACACCACAATCTGTTTTCTCTCCCGAGTGGTTTTATTATTTAGCTCTTCCGATTAAAAAACGTGATGCAGGAACTCATGCCCATATTATGTTAGGAGAAAGCATGTCATAAAAAAGCAGACTGATCTAGCTGTGTACATAGAAGTAACAGGAAGCTGAGGTAAATATTAATTCTTTAGCACTCTCCAGACCAGTAGAGGTTAATGTTTACAAATGGATATATATCCAATCATGACCAGCAGGTGGAGACTGAAAACAAAACAGTGGAATAGTACATAAGATATCCCATTCTCTATTCTCATCAGTCTATTCAGTCTCCAGCAGGTGTTGAGTGAGCTGTACCCATCTCCCTTGGTAGGGCTGTTGGAATTTGTTTAGGGGGTTTCTAGTCCCTGTTTTTGGCCTGACAGAGCTTGGGCGGGCCCTGTCTGGGGGTCTGTCTGACCTCGGGGGTGTCAAACGGGCGGGGTCCCTCCCCCCACTTCCTCTACCTCCCCACATTTTTTTTAGAGGATCCTCAGCAGTAAGCCTTGCCCCTAAATCAAACAAGGCATATTGCTTCGAGTGCCTGTGGAGTCTGTTCTAAAAAAAAAAAATCCTGAGGTAGTGCTGGTCTGCAGGGTTGCTTCCCTGTCAGTTTACTGTATTTTTGCACTAACCGGCACTTTTCTTCTAGCTAGGTCACGAATGGAGCCATTGTGCCCTTCTCCAGGGGAGTGGGACACAATTTGGTCCAGCCGCGAGGCACTCGCAGGCGGCCTGAACTCAGCAGCGGCTGCAGATGTCCAGAGCGAGCCGGCCTTAGTGCCTTGCGAGCCGGCTGAAGGCAGTGAAGCAGCCGGGTCTTCTCTCACAGCCTCCGGAGGGATTCCCTGAAACCGCCGACGGTAGGGGAAAAAGGATTCCCTCTCAGCTGATTTTTCAACAGCTGATGCCGATTTGCCTGCTTTAGCGTCTGGGACAGTTTAGGTTTCCCAGCTGCTACAGGCCCTGGAGGGGTTATTTTTGGCAGGATCTTTGCCATTTTGACAGATAGTTCCCTCCATTTTGTCTTCAACCTCAGGTGACCTTCCCCCTGTCTTGCAAATACAGGGGCAGGTTTCAGCAGGGACCCCTGCTGGGGAAGGAAGTCTCTGGGAACCCCCGGGGGTTTTCCCCCTGATTTAATTTCTTTCTTTGTGCAGACATTTGGGGGTTTCAGGGGTGGTTTCCCTCTGCATCCTCTGTGGCTTTGCCTCCCTCTTTTCATTTGCCGTCCCCTCTTCCTCCTCCCTCATCCAAGCGCCCGCGGGGGGCTTGGATTGCGGATTGGTGGTCGGAGGAGTGTGTTGGCGTGGATGAGGACCTGGCCGCTTTGGCAGTTTTCCAGGATCCTCTAGAGGGGATTGCTGCTGGCAGTGGGGCATCGGGTTTCCCGTCTTCCGGCGCAGAGGCATTCGTGGTGTGCCTTTTATTCAGAGGGATGTGCTTTTAGACCTGATTTAGTAGGTCTCCTCGGTTCTGCATTTTTGAAGATGCGCCACCGGAGACCCCGCATTAGGGGGCCCCTCTGCTTCAGGGGGTTTGTCCTGTTTCCCCGCTCTTTTCCTATGTGTCAGGGATTTTCGGGTGCAGTGGAATACGCTGAGGGCGCTGTTTCAGTTGGCGCGTGCCTTGGCTCGTTGGTATTCCATCCCAGAGGGGGATAGGGCTACCTTAATTTCGCCAGTGGTGGATGCGGTGGTCTCGGCGATTTCTAAGCAGCATACTGTGCCTGTTGCGGGCGGTTATGCCCTTAGAATCTCTGACACTTCATAAGCAGAATTTTGATGACTCTGCCTTGGTGGTCCAGACGGCTATTTGTGTGGGGCTGGTGGCTTGCACCGTGTTTCGGTGGTCTGAGCATGTCCTGGATCGTGAGTCTGATGACTGGTCCTTAGTGGATCAGGAGGTGGTGAAGATTGAGATGGCTGCCTCGTTCCTCTCGGATGCTCTTTGACTTGGTGTGGCCTGTGGCTAAGTCTGGGGCTTTTGGTGGCCGCGCGCAGTACCTTGTAACTTCGTGCTTGGTCGGCGGTTGCCACATCCAAAACTGAACTTCCAAAATTTCCCTTTCGAGGGTTGTTTTTGTTTGGAGAGGACTTAGATAAGTTAGTTCAGACTCTGACGGACTCTTAAGGTGCCCCGTCTGCCTGAAGACCGTGCCCACCTGGCGTCTCGGGGTGGCACTGCCCTGGGGCATCTGCGGGAATTTCTCAAGTTTTGCCCGGGGCGTGGGGCTGCTTCTTTCCAGGCTTCTGGTTTTTTCCTGGGGTCGGTTGGCTCAACGCATGCAGTCCTTTCAGGGGGCTGGGAGTCCCTCCGCTGGTTCCCCTGCTGCCCATCCTGCACGATGGCTCTTTGCCGGCGCCCCCTTTGGTTACAGTGGGTGCCCGGCTGTGCAACTTGTTTCCCAAGTGGGCCGAGATCACGTCCGATCAGTGGGTCCTAGAGGTGGTGCAGGACGGTTATGCTCTGGAGTTTGCCTGCTCTCTGCCAGATCATATCTAGCCTCTCTGTGTCAGGCGGCATGGGAGACACTAACCTTTCACCAGGCCCTTCAGCACTTGCTAGATCTCAAAGCGGTTGTCCAGTGTCTCCTCAGGAGTGCGGCACCGGCTACTACGCCATTTCCTTTGTGAGGCCCAAGAAGGAGGGGACCTTTCAGCCCTTCTTCGATTTAAACAGGGGTCAACAGGGCTCTCAGAATTCCCTTTTTTCGCATGGACACACTACAGTCTGTCCTTCTGGTGGTTCAGCAGGGGGTGTTCCTGACTTCTCTCACTCTGGCGGAGGCCTACTTTCATGTTTCTATTCAAGCCTCTCATCAGCACTTTCTTCGCTTTGCGATCTTGGGTCAGCACTATCAGTTCTGTGTGCTTCCCTTTGGCCTGGCCACGACTCCCCGGACATTCACCAAGGTGATGGTGGTCGTCGTGGCAGCATTGCAGTCGGAGGGCATTCTGGTGCACCTCTACCTGGACGACTGGTTGATTCAGGCAAAGTCGTTGCAGGAGAGCACCCGGGTTACAGCTCGGGTGATGGAGTTTCTCCAGTCGCTGAGCTGGGTGGTCAACCTTTCCAAGAATCGTCTGGTCCCAGCCCAGTGTCTGTAGTACTTTGGGGTTCTGTTCGATACCTCCTTGAGGAAGGTCTTCCTTCCAGAGGCCCGGGTAAGGAAATTGCAATCTCAGATTTACCTCCTTATGGCGTCCTGGTGTCCTCGGGCGCAGGATTTCCTCCAAGTCTTGGGGTCGATGGCAGCATCCCTGGACGTGGTGAGGTGGGCGCAGGCCCACATGCGTCTTCTTCAGTATGCTCTGCTCCGGAGGTGGTCGCCCCAGAGGCACAGTTTGGATGTCCCTGTCCCTCTGCGAGGCTTGATGCGCTGCAGTCTTTGTTGGTGGCTCCTGACCTTTCATTGGGTTCAGGGGGTGAGTCTGGATCTATCGCAGTGGACGGTGTTTCTCACAGATGCCAGTCTCCTCGGTTGGGGGGCTCAGTGTCTAGGTCACTCAACTCAGAGGGCACCTGGTCCATGGAGGAGGCGTTCTGGTCAATCAATGTGTTTGTGATCAGAGTTGTCCATCTGGCGCTATTATCCTTCCGCTCCCTCTTAATGGGGACGTCGGTCAGAGTTCTGTCAGACAATGCCACGGCGGTGGCTTATGTCAATCATCAGGGAGGCACCAAGAGCACTCAGGTGGCGGCTCAGCTCAGGCTTTGGGCGGAGTCTCACCTTCTGGACTTCTCGGCCTCTCACATAGCCAGGGTGGAGAATGTTCAGGTGGACTTCTTCAGTTGTCACATCTTAGATCCCGGAGAGTGGTGTCTCAGCCCTGTGGCCTTTCAGTTGATAGTGCAGGCTTGGGGTCAGCCCCTGATGGACCTGATGGCCATGGGTGTCAACGCCA
Source organism: Geotrypetes seraphini (assembly GCF_902459505.1). NCBI lineage: Eukaryota > Metazoa > Chordata > Amphibia > Gymnophiona > Dermophiidae > Geotrypetes > Geotrypetes seraphini. The sequence continues at coordinate 319,346,644 of NC_047087.1, forward strand.
AACTGCCCCGCTTCTTCAGTTGTCGCAGAGACGATCAGGCCAAGGGTCTGGATGCTCTGGTTCAACCATGGCCAACAAAGGAGCTGTTGTACATGTTCCCTCCATGGCCATTAGTGGGCAGAGTTCTTCTCTGCATTGTTCACCATCCGGGTCTGGTGGTTCTGGTGGCTCCGGATTGGCCTCGACGTCCGTGGTACGCGGATCTAGTGGCAGATCCTCTGCCTCTCTTGGAAGACCTTCTGATGCAGGGTCCCATTCCCATGTTCGACCTGTCTCCCTTCTGGCTTGTAGCTTGGTTCTTGAAAGGGGTCGCCTAGGTAAGAAGGGATATTCAGATAAGGTGATCTCTACTCTTGTGGTCCTGGAGACTTTCTACCTCTCAGGTTTATGTGCGGGTTTGGAGTTTCTTTGAGGGGTGGTGCCAGGTGCGGGGTGTGGTCTCTCTTCACGCTTCCCTTACTACCATCCTAGAGTTCTTGCAAGATGGCCTGGATAGGGGACTGGCTTGGTCTTCTCTCCAGGTTCGGCTTGCGGCCTTGTCAGCCTTTTGTGGGTTAGTGAAAGGTCAGCGTTTGACAGCCATTCCTGATGTGATTTGCTTTTTGCGGGTGGCCAAGTTGATCAGGCCTCCCATGGCAGACCTCTGTTCCATCTTGGGATCTCAATCTGGTTCTGTCTGTTCTGGTGCATTCACCTTTTGAACCATTGGGCGGCTGCTCTTTGAAGGACCTTACTCTGAAGGCGGTCTTTTTGGTGGCCATTACTTCAGGTAGGCGTGTTTCTGTGCTGCAGGCTTTCTCTTGTAGAGCTCCCTTCTTGGAGTTTTCTAGGGAGCGGGTTGTCTTGAGGCCTGTTCCTTCCTTTCTGCCAAAAGTTTCTCCTTTTCATATCAATCAATCTGTAGTCCTCCCGGTGTTGAGTAGTCGGGAGGTCTCTGCTGAGCAAAGACAGCTGCACACGTTGGATGTTGGTCGGGTCCTTCGCTCTTATGTGCAGCTGACCCAGGAGATCAGGAAATCATGTCTCTTTGTCCTTCTGGTGGGTCCTTATAGGGGGGCTGGCGCCTCTAAGGCTACTATTGCGCGCTGGTTCATAAAGACTATTGCTTATGCTTATCTTCTGAGGCAGAAGCCTGTTCCGGAATTTCTCAAGGCTCATTCCACTCAGGGTCAGGCGGCTTCTTGGGCTGAGTCTTCGCTCGTGTTTCCAGTGGACATTGTAAGGCTGCGGTTTGGTCTTCCTTGCATTCTTTTGTCAGACTCTACTGGGTAGATGTTCAGGTGCGTCAGAATGCGGTGTTCGGTGAGCGTGTTCTGGTGTCAGCCCTTTGGGGCTCCCGCCCATGAAGGGGACTGCTTTGGTACTTCCCATTCGTAAAGATTAACCTCTACTGGTCTGGAGAGTGCTAAAGAAGGAGAAATTAGGTTCTTACCTGCTAATTTACTTTCTTTTAGCTTCTCCAGACCAGTAGAGGTCCCCACCCTGTCTGTTGTTGTGTTGTTGGGGCTGTTGCGCAGGCAGTTTTGTTTTTTGCTGTGGGTTCTAGTATTTTTCTAGGGCCGGGGAGAATTAAAGAACAGCGGCTGTGGCTCGTCTGGCTTAGCTGACGAGCTGTGGGGACATTTTCCTTCAGGTATTTCTCCTCTGCATTTTCCAACTCCTGTTCGGAGTATTGTTTATTTCTGCTTCCAGTTCTTAGTTCTGCTTGGCTATTCGGCAGACTGATAAGAATAGAGAAGGGGATATCTCTTATGTACTATTCCACAGTTTTGTTTTCAGTCTCCACCTGCTGGTCATAATTGCATATATAAAGATTAACCTCTACTGTTCTGGAGAAGCTAAAAGAAAGTAAATTAGCAGGTAAGTACCTAATTTCTCCTTATTCATGAACGTGATTTAGCAGATTGAATGTTAAATGTACCTTATAGCAATAAATCAGTTTTGAAATGCGCTGAACACAAAGGGGTGAACATAAGAGTTGCAGTTTAATGGAATAATGTACAAGGGGAAGTCTTGCATCATCAATCTAATACATTTTCTTAAAGGCATGAATAAACGTGTTATTTGGATTTAGCTCATACCTGTTCAGTAGTTGTTGCTCAAGGCAAGTTACAGTCGGTTCTAGTATTCCCCTAAACCGAAAAAAGGAAAATTAATCTCCATGGAAACGGAACAAAAAAGCCAAAAAATGGAGAAAAGATCTGAACCAACTGAGGATATACAACTTAAAGCGGATCTTTGTTGATATGATCCCTGCCATTGTAGAACATACAATCTAATTGTCTGAGGCAAAGGAGGGGGAGGAAATTGGGTAAAAAATGGATCTGATGGTTCACCGGATCTCATGTGTAGCACCTTAAATCCAGAGGGGCGTGACGGGCAGCTATGCGGACTGAGGCTGCAATTGTGGCCCTGTGGGAGAATAAGGTAGGCTGTTTTGCCACTCTTTTAGAGAAGCAGTCAGCACTGGCTGGGGTGGCCTAGGGGGGTAGTATGGGATGTGCTGCTCTTGGTGCATGGCACAGGAAGCCTCAGCAGCTGGGTATCTGGTGGGGAAGACACAAAAGGGATATCTGATGAAAGGGGGAAGAGGTGAGACAGGAAGACACTGGATGGAAAGAGAGAGGGGGACTGATGCTGTATGGAAGGAGAGATACTGGGAGATACTGATGGGCTGCAAAAACCAGAGGGAACAGTACAGTTTAGGAGGTGAAGAACTTATGTGCATGACGGAAGAGCGGGACTCACAAGAACTGACTGCAGCTATTCTGAAAGCGGGGCGGGCCCAGGCAGCAGCGCATACAGCATGCTCCTGCCGGCCCATACACAGCTGGACCACCAGGCTTAAGAGGCGCTTAAAAAGGTACTGCGGAGCAGGGGGTGTTTTAAAAGGAAGGTCCGGTGAGCGGGCGGGAGTGTTTTAAAAGGTAGTGCCGTGGGGAAGGAGGAAAAAATCCCTCCTGTCTCAGCCTACCACTAGAGGTGAGGGGGTGGTAGGTTACAGGTCAGAGAAGGGGGGACAGGGTGCAGAGCCTGGAAAGGAGTGAGAGAGGCTGGGTGCACAATTTAGTTCAGAATGGTTTTTTTTCTTGTTTTCCTCCTCTAAATCTGGGGTGCGTCATATGGAGCGAAAAGTACGGTACTCTTATCCTCCACCTCTTCCTCTTAACAACCACCTCTCATTCTAACAATATAACTTCAAGAACTTGATCTAAATCTTATTGTAAACCACATAGATTCCTTACAGAAAATTGTGTTATATGATACTGCATTGTATTGTTAATATATTGATGATACAGTAAATAAAAGAATTGAATATGAAAAAATATCCTTCTCCATTCAGTACAGTGGCACAACCCAGTATTATCGCATCATAACAATTTGCAGTTACCATCTGATGGACTGAACCCCATCTGCTGCCCTTTTATGCTTTCCAGCATGTGGCATGTTGGGAAGGATAGCGTGAAAGGCATCTGAGTGTGCTGGGGTAGAAGAACCCCTCCAAGAAGAAATGGAAAATGAATACATTTGGGTTACTGGTGGCAAATGGGCATAGAGATCTCGAAGTAGGTCAAAAGCAAAACACGTTGCCAGTATTTTTGGAAAACAGACCCTCCCCCCAAAATCTCTATTGTTTTATGTGGGAAGCAGTTAGAGGATGCAGGCTTCCCCCCCCCCCCCAAGCCGCTTGGCTCAAAACACAAAAGAGAGATGTAGAAGAAAAAATAATTAAAGTAGGTGGTGGATAGCACATTTCACACTCGCACCTCTCACACAGACACATCCATATATGTGCTCTTCCCATCCCTCTGCATTTGTCCCTTCATGCCCACTGTGAAATCAAGATGGACCCACAGTACACTTTTGTTTATAAAGAATCAGGTTTCTTCAGCAGTGGAGAAAATGTTTTGGTATCTGCCTATGTCCCACTAAATAGAGTTTTTCCAAAAGTAATGATGTTGTGCCTGGATTACTGTAACCACATATATCTAGGATTACCAAAGAAACTTGGCCCTTTACAACTTCTACATTATACAGTGAGGGGAAAAAGCAGTGGGACAGATCTGTGTTCTGACTCAGTTAGATCAGCTATTTACTCACAGGATGAGATGAGGAGGTGCTCCCACATCTCTGGAAAATATGTAACATGGTATTTACTTTCTTGTACCTTATGTTCTCAAGAGGAAGGTAGGTTGATGGTTCCATGAGTCAGAGATGACAGCTACTCGATCATGCCATTGTGAGAAGAGCCGGAATGGTCCGGAATGAAGTGCCAGTATCATTGAAGCTGGACAGGAGCTGATCTCTTGTGAGGTACACAGTGGCACTAGATCAGAAGTCTTAGAATTTATAAGAGTTGCTTTGATTGGAGCTATTTACTAGGTTTTATCTTTTATTTAGGGAGGGATGAAGAATATTACTATTGTGTGATGTAGTTTATATACATGAATGGTTAGACTCATTGCTTGGACTGGTCTTAACTGCATTTTATTTTTGTTGACTGTTCTGTGGATGAAGGCACATTACACAATCATATCAGAGAATGATCACTACTCCTATGTCATTCACTCTTCCTTGCTAACATTTTAAATTTTGATTTTTCTACTTAACAAATTGTCTTTTTTTCTCTGTTTCTCTTGGGCCACAGACTTAGAAGTCCACCCGGTATTGTCTTTAGGTTCCAACTACTGTTGGGATACTCTTCTTAGTCTTGCTCCACTGGGTGGAGCTTCTCGAACCAAGCACTGGCTAATGTTGCACAGCCTCTGACTGCTTCCCATAAATACATAAACACCAAACCCTCTACCCCCTTTCCAAGCTGTTTCCCTCTCCCATCCCTTCCCCCGTACCCTTCTTCCAGGGTTGAATGGAGTGGAAATAATCAACTGAAGCCTAGAGGTAGGTGCCCCAGTGCAACACATGGAACGCCCATTCTTTTTAATAGAAGGAGTGGGCAACGAGAGCCGCAATCCAGTTGGGTTTTCAGAATTGCCCCAATGAATATGCATGAGATCTATTTGCATACGATGGAGGCAGTGCATGTAAATAATCTCATGCATATTCGTTGGGGAAATCCTGAAAACTCGACTGGATTGAGGACCGAGATTGCTCACCCCTCTTTAATGGCATCAGGGCACCCAGATGTCTTCAGAATACTAGTGTAAATGGGCATATCTAAGTGTACCAAGCAGTGCCTATAACTTAATCATCAGAAACAGTCCTATGCTCCGCCTATGTGTACAAACCCCCCCTTGCAGTTGCGCACAATGCCACTCTCACGAAGCCTTACAGAATAGCATTTAGGACACTTGCACTCATAAGTAGTGGCGTAGTCACAGAAGAGGGGGATGCCTGGCTCCTTGAACACCAAACTGCAATACCCTGAATGACTGGCGGGGATGCCCAAGCCCTGCCAGCCGAAGTGCTCTGTGGTCTGAACCTCCCCTAGTACAAGGAAGTCTTTCCAGCTGCTCAGTTCATGCACAAGCAATGCCAGTGTCAGCTGCTGGAAAGCACACTGCTGACTTCTTCACACCAGGGGAGGTTCAGTCCATGGAGTTCTTCAGCTGGTAAAATTTTGAGGTAGCAGTGAGCAATGGGTGGTTCCAGTTCCCTTCTGGGGCCCCCTAAAATGGGCTGCTGGCTCCTTTCTGCTAAAACTGTGTGTAAATGTGGATGTGCCCCAAATATGTAATATAAGAACATGCGACAAATCTTTAATAAACATTCCCGAAATGCATACATTCCCTATTTGTTTCCATGGTTGTGGTTGCTGATGTGTGCAGCCAGTGTGTGTGTGTTTGTATTTATATATGTGAATGGATATAATATCTTCCATATTGAGGACAGCTTTCATTTCCAGTGATATTGCAGGGTATGTGCACATGTAAGTGGTCCTGTACCTTGTAACTAATTATGAAAGCAGAACTTTCTTTTTGAAGTTCAGTTAAAATTGTACATAAGAAAAGTGGCTGGCACGTTGCACTACTGTTTTTACAGGTAGTACTGAAAATGAAATTTATGTGCAAGTAGTGAGTGCCTCTTCATGATCCAGCTGAAGGCACGAGCCGTGGCATGCGCACTCAGCTACTATGAGGAGGCACAATTTTCAAGCAAGGCAAACAGGGAGAACAGTTAGACCTTTGCACATTGGCCTCATTAAGGCAGAAATAAAAAGGTAAATTGTGCATCTAGGAAAAACAAAGCTGGAGCAAAATGTCCCCAGAAAAATGGAACCCAAATGTTGGCGTATATAAAATGCAATTAAAATACATTTTTGGTTCACAAAGGTTTGTCTTTTTGTCATTGGGCTTGATTTTGTTGCTCTGTTCCATGTAGCAAGTCTAGTGTTTTCGTGTTTGCTAAATCTGTAAATGAGTTGAAGGATGTGTGAGGGTTCCATCTCTTCAGATCATTGTGCTTTGTTCTCTCTGAATGTAAGGTTTGTCTCTATGCCCTGCTCTCAGCTCCTGAAGTCCTGAACAATCGGAGGTATACCTTCAGCCCTGATTTCTGGGGCCTGGGCTGTTTGATTTATGAGATGATTGCCGGGCAGTCACCCTTCCGGGGCAGGAAAGAGAAGGTGAAGAAAGAAGAGGTAGACAGGAGAGTCCTGGAGACAGAAGAATTATACTCGCAAAAGTTTTCTGAAGAGGCTAAGTCTATCTGTAAAATGGTAAGAACAGCTAACATCTGGGAAAGATGAGAGGGTGTCTGTCTGGGAGGGGAGTTGGGAGGAAGAGGTGCTAGCTTCTTAAGTGGTGGAGGGGAAGTGGCTTCCAGAACTGGGAATGGGGGAGGAAGGGGTATCATTTTGGAAGTTCCAGCTTCTAGGTTATCCAGGACTTGATGACCCAGTCTTGGTTTCCATATAGGGACAAGGCTGACCCAAAGTTTGAGTCAGGTGAGGGTGCCAAAAGTTCATGGATTCCAAAAGCCTGTGTTCCTTTGCTTTCACCAAAGTTGGCTCAGGGCACTACAACTCCTTGAGCTGGCTCTGCTCAGGGACTTGGGGTTTGGCTCTTAATGCTACATATTTTACTGTAAAATGCAGTATATGTTCCTACCTAAATAACCGCCTCAAGACTCAGAAGAACTCAGAATCCTTTTGCCTTCCCCCCACTCAAAGGCACACAGCGCAAGAAAATGTTTGACAACCTTCTGGCAACACAAGCAGCAAAACTCAACCATATCATCTCCAACCTACTGACGACAACGGACGACTTAAAAACATTCCGAAAAGAAATCAAAACCCTGAATAAAGATTTTGAAAAAAAAAAACAAACCCCCTGCTCTTCAAAAAATTCATCCAAACATTTTAACCCCCCTTCACCTTATCTCCAGATAATTCTCCCCTAAAAAATCCTCCCCAAAACACCTACTAAGTAAACAGATCCCAGAAATGTTTTGTAACCTTACCTACTCTAACTGTAATCTATCTGTCTATATCACACAGTCCTGCAATGTCAATTCACTACCCAATTCGTAAGTTCCCCTCGGAATCTACCCAGCTATCTCTCCGCTGTTACAATTAAAAAAAAAAAAATTGTATCTTCACTGGAAAATGTCCAGTCAAATCTTTTGTAATCCACCTTGAACTGCAAGATATAGGCGGAATAGAAATCTGTAATGTAATGTAAAGTATGCTTCTGGGCCTATGTGACATGGGTCAAGGATTGGCTAAGTGGTAGACTTCAGAGGGTGGTGGTTAACGATACCCTCTCTAAAACGTCAGAAGTGACAAGTGGAGTTCCACAGTGCTCAGTCTTGGGCCCGCTCCTTTTCAACTTATTCATAGGGGACCTGACTCAGGGGCTTCAAGGTAAAATAACACTATTTGCCGATGACGCCAAACTATGTAACATAGTGAGCGGCTCTGATTTACACGATAGTATGACGCAGGACCTTTTTTTGTTGGAACGTTGGTCATCTACCTGGCAGCTGGGCTTCAACGCCAAGAAATGCAAGGTCATGCACCTCGGCAGTAGGAATCCGTGCAGAACTTACACCTTAAATGGTGAAACCTTAGCTAGGACTGTAACAGAACGAGATTTGGGAGTTATCATCAGTGCAGATATGAAAGCTGCCAATCAAGTGGAGAAGGCTTCATCCAAGGCAAGACAAATGTTAGGTTGTATCCGCAGAAGTTTCGTCAGCCGGAAGCCTGAGGTCATCATGCCGTTATACAGAGCCATGGTGAGACCACATCTGGAATACTGTGTGCAATTCTGGAGGCCACATTACCGTAAAGATGTGCTAAGAGCAGAGTCAGTTCAGCGGATGGCCACCAGGATGGTTTCAGGGCTCAAGGATCTCTCATACGAAGAGAGGCTGAACAAGCTGCGGCTCTATTCTCTCGAGGAACGTAGGGAGAGGGGAGACATGATTGAGACATTTAAATACATCTCCGGACTTATCGAGGTGGAAGAAGATATTTTCCTTCTCCAGGGACCCTCAGCCACAAGAGAGCATTCGCTTAAACTCAGGGGCGGGAAATTTCATGGGGACACCAGAAAGTATTTCTTCACCGAAAGAGTGGTTGATCATTGGAACAAGCTTCCAATACAGGTAATCGAGGCCAACAGCGTGCCAGATTTTAAGGGTAAATGGGATGCCCATGTGGGATCCTTAAGAGGGTGGAGTTAAGGAAGGGTCATTAGGAGAGGGATCTCCAGGAGAGCAGACTCAGGGGGGTGGGTCTGTGAAGTGGGCAGACTTGATGGGCTATGGCCCTTATCTGCCGTCATTTTTCTATGTTTCTATGGAGGAAGCCAGATTAGAATTCTACTGTGGTTCCTTGTGATCTTGGGCATGTCATTTAATCCTCCGTAGCTTCAGCTGCAAACTTAGGCTCTCTCTTTTACTAAGCCATGGTAGAAGTTTCTACTGTGGCTCAGGGCGCTAAATGCTTCAACGCTCATAGGAAACTGGTTGACAGACAGAAGTCAGAGGGTGGTGGTTAATGGAATTCTCTCGGAAGAAGGAAAGGTGAGTAGTGGAGTTCCTCAGGGATCGGTGTTGGAGCCGATACTGTTCAGTATGTTTGTGAGTGACATTGCCAGAGGGTTAGAAGGAAAATTGTGCCTTTTTGCGGATGATACCAAGATTTGTAACAGAGTAGACACCAAGGACGGAGTCAAAAAAGGATCTGCAAAAGTTAGAGAAATGGTCTAATATCTGGCAACTAAAATTTAATGCAAAGAAGTGCAGAGTAATGCATTTGGGGATAAGAAATCGGAAGGAGCCTTATGTGCTTGGGAGGGTGAGAGGCTGATATGCATGGAGGGGGAGAGGGACCTTGGAGTGATAGTGTCTGAAGATCTAAAGGTGAAGAAACAGTGTGACAAGGCAGTGGCTGTATAGAGAAAAGCGTGACCCGTAGAAGAAAGAAGATGTTGATGCCCCTGTACAGGTTGATAGTGAGGCCCCACTTGGAGTATTGTGTTCAGTTTTGGAGACCGTATCTAGCAAAGGACATAAAAAGACTTGAAGCAGTCCAGAGGAAGGCGACGAAAATGGTAGGTTTGCACCAGAAGATGTATTAATGTAGAACAAAATCTATTCCAGAGAAAGGAAAAAGGTAAAACCAGAGGGCATAATTTGAGGTTGAGGGGTAATAAATTCAAGAGTAATGTTAGGAAATTCCTCTTTACGGAGAGGGTGGTTGATATGTGGAATGCGCTCCCGAGGGAGGTGGTAGAGAAGAAAACGGTGACAGAGTTCAAACAAGCGTGTGATGGAACACAGAGGATCTCTAATCAGAAAATAATTGGTATATATTGAAGGAACTAAGGCCAGTACTGGACAGGCTTGCACGGCCTGTGTCCCTTATATGGACATTCAGTTGATGATGGACTGGAATGAGCTTTGATGGAGACTCCAGTAGATGGAACCTAAGCACACTACTGGGCAGGGCTCTGGGTTTCTGGCCCAGAAATATCTAAGAAAAAGGACCATTTAAACTACACTTCTCCCTCAATATTCACGGGGGTTAGTGGCAGAGCCAGCCACGAATATTAAAATAAACCGTGAATAATATTTGGGCCGGTTCTGACCCACCCCCTGCTTTCCCCCAGAATCCCTTAAATGTTAGCGGGTTTTCGGGGCAAGAACGATCTTCCTACGCTCCTGCCCCATGCTTATCACTCATAGGAAATGGCTGCTGTGAGTTCTCGTAGTCTCAAGACTACAACGGGAGCTCATGGCAGCCATTTCCTATGAGTGATCTGCACGGGGCAGGAACATAGGAAGATCGCTCCTGCCCCAGAAACCCACTAGACCACCAGGTAAGGCTTAACGGATTCCGGGGGAAAGCGGAAGGGAGGCGGGGGAAGGTCTGGACTACTGCTTTAATTTAAAACTAAAAAAAAATCTCAAATAACTGAATACGCGATGCTGACACCATGGATTCGGAGGGAGAAATGTAAATTTATGGAGCATGTATGGTTGGGCAGATTAGATCTGCCGTCATTTTCCATGTTACTATGTTGTGTTTTAAATGCTTTCACAGCATATCACAGATGAGTTTCCCCCTTTCCTTGAAGATGCACATTGACACTGTTGAGTAGCTCTGTTACATCTGTCAGAAAGGCAAGGTGCCTAATTAAGTTAATACAGGACACCACAACTTTCATGACAGTCTCACTTCATTGATTTACAACACAGCGCTTGTTGGTGGATGAGGCAGGGCTGTTGGATGCGAATTGTTTTGTTTGTCCATCTCTTGTTTAATGCGTGCAACCACTCCTTTCATAGACCCCACCATGCTAGGAGCACTATCAGTTGTCACACTGGCTAGTTTAGTCCAGTCCAGCTCCAAATCATTCACAGTTTGGCGAACCTTTTCATAGATAATCCTCTCCCTTTGATGCTTTGCAGTGCAGCAAGCTCCTCTGTAACTTAGAAATGATCATTTGTTCCATAAATGAAAATTAGAAGTTGTTCAGAATCACAAACATCATTACTTTCGTCGACTTCCAACGAAAAATAGCAAAGTTTTTTTCTGGAGTTTTGCAAATGCTGATGCAAATTGTCCCCCATTTATTCAATTCTTCATGTGATTGTAGGTCCTGGAAGACTCACTGTACTAGATAAATCAGCCTTCTCTGGTCACATCTCTTTAGCAACAGAAAAAAGACATTCTTTAACAAATTCTCCCTCTACGAATGGTCTGCCAGTTTGCACTATTAGCTTGGTAACTTGAAAACTTGCTCACAGTGATGAAATATTTAGCTGCTTCTGCTATACAAAAGCATTTTGCTGAGTTGTCAATCCATTTTTCAGTTTTAATATTTTTCTCACTTGGGGGCGTGGCTTGGAGTTGACGTAAATTGTATTTCTTGAACATAGCCACTGAATCCTGGCATACCAGACAAACAGCTCTCTTTGCACTGCATGAAAAAGTAATTGTAAGTCCACTGTTCTTTGAATATCTTGCACTCGGAGTCAATTTTTCGTTTCCTAGGGATGCACAATGGCTATTACTTTTTGGGGATAGGCACGTGTAGCTATTGCGTCTGCTGCTGGCCTGTGCTTCTGGGTACTTGGTGGCAGGTGGTAATGAATCCACACACTTTTTGTTGGTGCTGTGGGGCTTCAGTCAGGCCCAGGGTGTGGGCAGCTGACTGATTTTGGCCTGCTAGCCTGGCCTGAGCTCAGGTACTGACTGGTGGCATTGCTGACCTGCTGTTTTGTAGGCAGCTAGTAACTGAGGCAGAGTAGGGGGCCCTGCTCTGGGCCTGGCTAGTAGCTGTCTGCCTCAGTGTAGTGATGGTGGCTCAGCACGTCCTCGGCCCCAGCACATCACTTTGCCACATCCCCTCGGCCGATGCTAATAACTCTGGAGCAGCAAAAAAAATAACAGATGGTCATAAGGGATCACAACAAAGCAGTCTAAAACACCTGCAGAAAGAAGAAGATGGTAATGCCAGAATTAGTCTTGGAACGCACAGAGAGAAGCTATTGCAGCACCAACATGAGGCTTGAAATATGCTTAGAAAAGCTATTGGTGCGCCAGAATGAGGTTTGGAACTCACAAAAAGAGCCAAAGTTTGGAACATTCTGTGAAGTACTACCAAACCCCTGCAATAAAGTAGCCAAAAGTTTCCTGCCAGCCATACCGAACTTCCAAGAAATCCTCCCAGCAGCAGTAGGGCTGTGCACACCAGCCCATGCGCCCAGCGGATGGGTCACGCGACATGGAAGCATGACGTCAGCTCTGTGTGTCTGGCCATGCAGCTTACGTGAGGGGGTTACTTGGCGGGGTGCAGTGAGGAGGGCTGAGAACGCTATAGTGAGAGCCACAAAGGAGCAGGTTAGCAGTAAACTCTCGAGCGGGGGCTTCTGAGTATGTGGTGCAGTGGTAACCTCCCTGAGGTTGTGGATTCTAACCTACGCTGCTCTTTGTGACCCTGGGCAAGTCACTTAATTGCCTTCCCCCCTCAATTGCCTCAGGATATTAAATCGATTGGGAGCCCACTGAGACAGACAGGGAAAAATGCTTCAGTTCCTGAATAAATCCATGTAACATAGTAACATAGTAGATGACGGCAGATAAAGACCCGAATGGTCCATCCAGTCTGCCCAACCTGATTCAATTTAAAAAAATTTTTTTTTTTTTTTTTTGTTCTTAGCTATTTCTGGGCAAGAATCCAAAGCTTTACCCGGTACTATGCTTGGGTTCCACCTGCCGAAATCTCTGTTAAGACTTACTCCAGCCCATCTACACCCTCCCAGCCATTGAAGCCCTCCCCTGCCCATCCTCCTCCAAACGGCCATACACAGACACAGACCGTGCAAGTCTGCCCAGTACTGGCCTTAGTTCAATATTTAATATTATTTTCTGATTCTAAATCTTCTGTGTTCATCCCACGCTTCTTTGAACTCAGTCACAGTTTTACTCTCCACCACCTCTCTCGGGAGCGCATTCCAGGCATCCACCACCCTCTCCGTAAAGTAGAATTTCCTAACATTGCCCCTGAATCTACCACCCCTCAACCTCAAATTATGTCCTCTGGTTTTACCATTTTCCTTTCTCTGGAAAAGATTTTGTTCTACGTTAATACCCTTTAAGTATTTGAACGTCTGAATCATATCTCCCCTGTCTCTCCTTTCCTCTAGGGTATACATATTCAGGGCTTCCAGTCTCTCCTCATACGTCTTCTGGCGCAAGCCTCCTATCATTTTCGTTGTCCTCCTCTGGACCGCCTCAAGTCTTCTTACGTCTTTTCAAGTTTATTAGGATTTTATATACCGCCTATCAAGGTTATCTAAGCGGTTTTTTACAATCAGGTACTCAAGCATTTTCCCTATCTGTCCCGGTGGGCTCACAATCTATCTAATGTACCTGGGGCTGTGGAGGACTGAGTGACTTGCCCAGGGTCACAGGGAGCAGCGCGGGGTTTGAACCCACAACCCCAGGGTGCTGAGGCTGTAGATCCAACCACTGCGCCACACACTCTTTTGCCAGATACGGTCTCCAAAACTGAACACAATACTCCAAGTGGGGCCTCACCAATGACCTGTACAGGGGCATCAACACCTTCTTCCTTCTACTGACTACGCCTCTCTTTATACAGCCCAGAATCCTTCTGGCAGCAGCCACTGCCTTGTCACACTGTTTTTTCGCCTTTAGATCTTCGGACACTATCACCCCAAGGTCCCTCTCCCCGTCCGTGCATATCAGCTTCTCTCCTCCCAGCATATACGGTTCCTTCCTATTATTAATCCCCAAATGCATTACTCTGCATTTCTTTGCATTGAATTTTAGTTGCCAGGCATTAGACCATTCCTCTAACTTTTGCAGATCCTTTTTCATATTCTCCACTCCCTCTTCGGTGTCTACTCTGTTACAAATCTTGGTATCATCTGCAAAAAGGCACACTTTTCCTTCTAACCCTTCAGCAATGTCACTTACATACATATTGAACAGGATTGGCCCCATTCTGAGCTCCCCTGGGAGAATAGTATAGAAAATTGAATAAATAACTGCAGGGAAGTGTGTATAACAGTTTACCCCTGATGAAGGCTGTTTTATACTGAGTAGGGTCTTCTGTTTTCATTCATGCACCTATCACGGATTGTATAAGCAGGACCATTTTCTGGCCCCATTGGCTGCAACTTGGGATTCATTGGTGCTGCTGTGGTATAATAAACTCCACTTGGCAGAGCCAAGTGAATTTATTTGTTGATGGCTCAAGAGGAATTTTTGGTGTAGAAAGAGGTGATAAGTGACATACTGATAGCTTTTTGCTGTTTTTTGTTTTTTTTTTTCTGGGTTTGGGCTCTGAGAAAAATTCTGATTCCTGAGTAAAATATTCTCCTTGGATAGGGAGGATTAGTGATTTATCTAGAACATTTTGCTTTACTAAACTTGCCAATGAGAGAGTGATGAATAAAACTGAATTGAAGACTTCTCAGTGAGGGATGAATATAAATCCTCACTTGCTGAAATCTGATTTAGCTGTTTCCTTTTGTCTTTGTCTGTTCTGACCACTGTTGAAATCTGTGAAGCTGTGGCCTATGGGAAGGGGAGGTGGGTTTCAGAAAGAGGGGGAGCAATGTTGGACCCAGGGTGCAGGGAACAATGTGGGACATATCCTCAATTTATACTTGGGTCACTGCATTTTGGGCCATTTTTCATGCTAAAACTGCCCTTGACTTCTACAGCAGTAAATACAGTACGCACTATATTTTACAGGTGGGTATATACATGGACAAACTCTGGATGGGATTAACACTTACATGTGTATGTCTGGCATCTGGACATGAGTTATACTAGCTCTATGACGGGCATAAGTTATGCTTGTAGTATATAAAGGAAGTAGATACCTGTTTCCCTTTATAGAATCAGCTCCTAATAGGTGCCCCTTTATGGAATAAATTTATTTGATTTATTTCATTTTCTGTCCTATTCTCCCCAAAGAACTCGGAACAGTTTACAGGTTAACATACATAATATACAGTTAACAGGTGCATTTAGCTGGTTTAAAAAGAGGAACTCCTGAGCACCATGTGTACATATGGATTTTCAAATGTTCATATTCTGCTTTGCCCCCTTCTCAGCCAGTCGCAGAAATAGCAACTGCAGGTACACTGCCCTTTTCTGCATACATATGTTAGAGAAACTAATTCTCAAAAATTGTAAATACAAATGGGTAACATTTTAAATTATGTGCAAATGTCAGAATTCTAAAAAAGAAAGTGTGACATGAAATGAAGGTTCAGTCATAATCCTCTCAAACCTTTGGGAAGGGAATAACCCAACAAGAGATTATGATGTCTGAATACAAATTAAATGAGAATGACAAAGCAGATGGCAAGATATGTTAGGGATGGCAGAGTCACATTTGTTCATAAGTCTCAGTGCCTCATTTGTGGATCAGTAGCTGGTTAAAAAAAGAAAATAGGGAGTAAGGCTATGGTCAGTTTTCTTAATGGAGAAGAGTGCCTAGTGGAGGGATCCAGTGCTTTATAAATGAAGTGGTCAGTAGACAAAATTATTAAACCATAAGCAGAGTGTGAGGACCTTGTAGGAGTGGGACACTGGGCATTTAAGTGGCAGATGAAATTTAATACAAATAGGGAAAAATAATCCCAACGATAGGTGCACAGTGCTAGGTTTAGTATTAGGAGCCCAGGAATAAGATTGTTGAAATCCTCAACTGAGTGTGTGGCAGCCATCAAAAAGAGCAAATATAATGTTAGGAATTATTGGAAAAGGAATGAACAAAATGGAGAACATTTATAATCTCTCTGGATCCCTCTATTGTGCAACTACACCTTGAATGTCATATACAATCCTCAAAAAATATAGAAATAAAAAGACATAGAGAAGGGCTACTAAATGGTAAAGGGGATGGAATGACTCACCTAGGAAGAAAGGCTTTGAGAAGAGATAACATAGAGGAGATACGTTAGAGAGTGATAAAACCGTGAGTGACATTAAACAGGTAACGGGACCAGTTTTCTCTTTCAGTCAGGAATAAAATTAGAGGATATTTCATGAAACTAATAAGTATCAGATTTAAAAAAAAAAAAAATATTTTCACCCAACACACCATCGTACTATGGGATTTATTGCTGGTTTAAAAAAGGGTTCAGAAAAGTTGCTGGAGGAAAAGTCCATAAACCATGATTAACTAGATAAGAAAATAAGAATATCCTTACTGAGTCAGACCAATGATCCATCTAGCCCAGTGTTCCATCTTCGTGGAGGCCAATCCAAGTCACAAGTACCTGGCAAAAACCCAAATAGCAGCAGCATTCCATGCTACTATCCCATGTCTGTCTTAAACTTTTTCTTATTTTATTAATCTTACTTAATTGCATCTCTTCTGTATCTACTGTAAACCACTTTGAACCTCACGGTATAGCGGTATACAAGAAATAAAATTATTATTATTATTAACAGCAGACTACGGACGTTTCCTCCAAGAATTTGCCCAACCTTTTTTAAAACCAGCTACATTAACTGTTCTTACTGGCAATGTGTTCCAGAGCTTAACTCTTCTCTGAGTGAAAAATATTTCCTCCTATTGGTTTTAAAAGTATTTCCCTGTAACTTCGACTGTCCCCCTAGTCTTTGTAATTTTTGACAGAGTGAAAAATCGATCCATTTGTATCTGTTCTGCACCACTCAGAATTTTTTTTTTTTTTTAGTCAAGGTATTTTTATTGAAAATTTTTTATATAGAAAACAGAAAAGCACTCAGTGGACATCACTAGTGCAATAATCATTGAGAATGTATAGAATACAACTATGACATGGTATAAAATACAATGAACAAACATTATGTTGAATTAATAACAGAATAACAATGATGTTACATCAAAGCATCTCAATAAACTGTAACACCTATCCACTGGTGAATAGAATGAATCATCCTGGAAACAGAGAAATAAATTAAATTAAACTAAGAAAAGAAAATAGTGTATACTGAGAACATGGTAATCAATTGTCATTAGGAAATAAGTAGATCTTTAGTAGATTCCATCTGGAATGGAAACGGGGCAGCATATTGATTGATTTTGCTAGGTAAGCCTCCATTCTATATGTTGAGCATACTAGGTTCCACCATTGTGAATGGGAGGCCTTAGATAAATCTTTCCATGTTGATAAAAGGATTTTTATGGCTAGAGTAATTAACAAATCCATTAAATAGAAATCATTTTCTAAGATTAAATGATTGAGTGCGAAGGACTTTAGGAGGAGCATTTGATATGAAAGAGCTATGTTTATGTTGAAAATTGAGCATATTGTGTTCCAGACTGAATGCCAGAATGTTTGGATCAGTGGACAGGAAAATAGTAGATGATGTAAGGAACCTACTTCAGTTTTACAAGACCAACAATTTTTAGAATATGATGCATCAATCTTATTAGATTTGATAGGAGTCCATTGTGCTCTGTGTAGAAAGAAGAACATATTCTGTAGTATTGAGGCAGATCTAGATGTTTTAAATATAGAAGTAAAAATTGAGGCCCAAGCGTCATCAGATATAGATATCCCTATATCCTGCTCCCAAGTTGATTGTAGAACCGATAAGTGATTGGGAGAGAGGGATTTAAGTAATTTATAGAAATGAGATGCTGTATGACCCGAGGCTAGGAATTTCTGTGAGTACGTGTATAAGGTAGGTGAGCAGAGAGAGAGTGAAGAGAGAATACCTGATTTTTTAATAGCTGATCTGAGCTGTAACCAACGAAGAAAGTTAGATTCATTAAGGGAAAAAGAGTTCATCATTTCCTGAAAGGTGAATAATGTCTTGTCTGAATGACATACTGAACCCACATCCCATACGTGATGATGTTGAGACCAGGAGGGCCATGAGAAGAGTTTCTTATCTATCAGTAAAGATTTATTAAACCAGAGGGGGCACAAAGTTGAATTATGCCAAGGAATCTCCATCATAGAGTCAAGATTAGTTAGAACCTTGTGTGAATTATGTAATATAGGATTATGTTTGACAGGTGGAAAGTTGTGAGTTCCCATAAGACGGAGTAGGGGGAAAGGATGTGTGATGGAAGATTCTAAACGCAGCCAATTAGGGATATCAGAAGATGTAGGGTTAGAAAGCCATTCTGCACCTTGTCTCAATATAAAGGCTTTGTGGTATAGGAGAAGGTCTGGGAAGTTAACTCCGCCAGATGAGCGAGGAGTTTTTAGTTTCTGGAGTGAAATTCTATGGGGTTTTTCATTCCATAAGAAATGGAGAAGCATGTTCTCAAGTTGTTTGTATATAGAAGATGGAAATAATATAGGAAACATGTTGAAGATATACGTGATTTTGGGAACTATCATCATTTTTATGGTGTCTAAACGACCCCACCAAGATAGGTGTAAAGGTGACCATGAGGCAAGCGAGTTCTTAACTTGCTCTAAAATTTTGGAGGATATTAGTTGATGTGAGGAACCAATATCTTTGTCAAATACTAAACCTAAATATTTAATACCAGTGGTGACCCATGTAAAGGGTTGAGTTACTTGTTTGAGTGAGGGACTACAGTTATGAAGGGGCATAAGCTCGGATTTGTCCCAATTGATTTTATATCCTGAAAATGAGGAGAATGATGAGATTAATTGTATTAAAGCGGGAAGCGAATGTTCAGGTTCAGAAAGATATAGAAGGACATCATCAGCATAGGCTGAAATTTTTATTTCTATTGAAGCAATGGAGATTCCTTTAATATCAGGGGAAAGGCGGATGGCCGCAAGAAGGGGTTCTAGAGCCAGATTAAATAAGAGCGGGGACATAGGGCATCCTTGACGAGTGCCTCTGTGTAAGGTAAATGGTGCAGACGCCTCATCATTAACAATAAGTTTGGCAGTGGGGGAGTTATAGAGAAGAGAGATCATATGAATAAGGGATGGGGGAAAACCAAATCTTGAAAGGACAGCAAATAGATATTTCCACTCCACCCTATCGAACGCTTTTTCAGCGTCTAGAGAGACAAGAACTGAGGATTGAGTGAACGATCGAGCGGAGTGGAGAACATGACATAGGAGTCTAGTGTTGTCTGCGCCATATCGACCTTTTAGAAAACCCACTTGATCTCTATGGATCAGACAAGACATAACCTTTTCTAAACGAAAAACCAATATTTTAGAGTAAATTTTATAGTCCAAATTCAATAGAGATATAGGTCTATAGTTCTTCACCAGATCAGGATCTCTGTTCGGTTTTGGTAGAACTATAATGTTCGCATCAAGGAATCTATGCAGAGTTGTCGGATGTTCCTGAATACTCTGGTAGTATGAAAGTAAATGAGGAGATAGCAGGGCTGAAAATGATTTGTAAAATTCTGAAGATATTCCATCTGGTCCTGGTGCCTTAGCTGAGGGTAGAGATGAGATGGCACGGGTGACTTCCTCAGCGGAAATAGGGGACTGCATAGAATGGCACTGCTGGACAGTCAACGTCGGTAAATCCAAAGTATGAAGAAAGTCCTGAATAGAAGATGAGGAGGATGAGGAGAAGTCCGAGGTGTAGAGGTCTTCATAAAATTTACGAAAGTCTTCTAAGATGTCTTTAGTTGAATGATGTATATGACCAGAATTGGTTTTGATGTGAGTGATATGGTTTTTTAGCCGTTTGCCTTTCAGGTATAAAGCAAGAAGATGGCCTGATTTGTTAGAAGCAGCATAGTATGTGGTTGATCTTCGGAACAAGGAAGCTGAGGCCATTGAGCTGAAGAGTTCATTATACTGGAATTTGAGTTGTTGCAACTTTTTGTATAGTTCAGGATCGTACTGGTTATATAGTTGTGATTCAAAGGAATGGATGTCAGTTTCAAGAAGACGTAATTTAGATTTTTTTTGTTTCAATTGAAAAGCTGAGAAGCTTATGACTTTTCCTCGTAACCAAGCTTTGTAAGTTTCCCAAACTATGGAGAAGTCATTGACTGAAGAAATGTTGGTATCAAAGAATGATTGTGATTCTTCTTTGATATGTGCAATGAAAGATTCATCATGTAATAAAAAGTTATTAAATCTCCATTGCCTGAATGAGGATGACGCAGTCCAATTAAGATGACAGGAGACGGCCGCATGGTCTGAAATGGTAATGTCATGTATGCGTGATGAAGAAACAATGTTTAATAAATCTTTAGAACCAAGTATATAGTCAATTCTGGAGTAGGATTGGTGGGGTGCTGAGTAGAAGGTGAAATCCTTGGAAGATGGGTGTAGTATTCTCCAAATATCTGACCAGCCAAATGAATCCATTAAATTTTTGACGGTAGCTCTGACTCGAAGTTTTGCTGGACGGCAATTAGATGAGCGGTCGATGAAGGGATCCAAAGGGAAGTTGAAATCACCTGCAAAAATAGTGTCTGTAGCTAAAGAGGAATGGCACAACGTCTGGAAAGATTGAAAGAAAGAGGGGTCATCTGCGTTAGGGGCATATACGTTGAACAGTTTTATCGGTCTTCCAGCTATGAAGCCCTCCAGGAATGACCATCTACCCGAAGGGTCAAATTTGTGAGATTGAAGTTGAAAGTTAAGAGATTTCTTTATTAGGGTGATGACCCCATTTTTCTTACCTGAAGCCGGGGCAGCAAAACAATATTTAACCCACCCTCCGGTAAGTTTGTTAGCTTCTTCCGCGCTGATGTGTGATTCTTGCAGAAGACAAATGTCTGCTTCGAGGTGTTTAAGGTAATGAAGAATTTTTTTTCTTTTAATAGGGCTGCTAATACCTTTGACGTTCAGGGAGACAATATGTAGTTTAACCATTAATAAGCCGTTGATTGGATGGTTCCAGCACTGAGATTTGGAAGATTACAGCTGAGTATTGTACATCTTAGGATAGGACTTGAATGAGAGCAGGAATACCATGCATTGAACTTATGAAAGACCCAGTATATAAAAAAAGAGGGCAAAGATGAAAAAGAAAAAGGATGATTCAGACAATCAGAGGTCCGGATCAAAAAATAGATATAGATCCAGAGATGGGACCCCATGCTAACAAGAGGTGCTCAGCAGGCCCTCTACTCGAGCCAAGTGTGAATCACAGAAAGTAATATTTAAACCTCACGAACATTAGGTTAACTTGCAGTCCATGGAGAAAGGTCAGGTCATAGCTCCTACAGTGTGATCCAGAAAAGTTTGAAGGTCGGCTGGATCATCAAAATTCTTTGTGATGTTATGGTAAGTGACCTTCATCCTCGCAGGATAAAATAACCCGTATTGGGCTCCTATGTTTTTGAGTTGAGGTCTCATGGCCAGAAAGGCTTTTCTCTTTTGTGCTGTTGTTTTGGCCAGGTCAGGGACCAGTAAAATCTTTTTACCATCTATGAATATTGCAGGAGAAGATTTAGCTGCTTGCAGAATTTGTAGAGCTTGAGTAAAACGCAGCAATTTTATGATTATAGGTCTTGGGGGTTTGGTTGGCAGCGGCGGACCTGACGGGACCCTGTGCGCTCGTTCAATTTCAAGCGGGGGGTCAAATTGCAGCTTTAAGTTAGTAGGTATGAAGGAGAGCAGGAAAGACATGAGATCAGCACCTTCTGATGATTCTGGGATGCCAATAATACGGATGTTACTACGACGCATTCTGTTAGAAAGGTCCTCAATGTCACGTTGCAGTACAGATAGCTTGCGAAAGTCACGTTGTATTTCCATATACTGCGAATCATGCGTCGCTAGCCTTTCTTCAGCTAAATCTAAGCGTGCATTTTGTTGTTTTAATTGGGTAAGAATACCCCCGATTTCATTCTTGATGTCCGCTGTAGCGGCTAAGTTTTCCTGCATTAAATCCTTTAGCACGTGGAGATCGTGGGAGATTGAGTCGCCCTGCGCCGCGGCGCCAGGCGCGGCGGCCTTGATCGGGGAGGGCGGTTCATGTTTTGATCTTTTCGACGCCGGATGCGCCGTCTGCGGACCCGGTTGAGGGGCAGGATCGGGCTTATTAGGTTTGGTGGACATTCCGCAGCCGGCGGGCAGTAAAAGCTGACCTGAAAACGTGGTCCGTGAGGGTTAATTTTTGATTTTCGGTGAGGCTCGAGACGGAGCGAGGGCACTACGCGGCCATCTTGTAAGCGAGCACGTGACGTCCCCACCACTCAGAATTTTGTAGACTTCAGACATATCTCCCCTTAGCCGTCTCTCTTTCAAGCTGAAGAGCCCTAACCTTTTTAGTCTTTCCTCATACGAGAGAAGTTCCTTCCCCTTTATCATCTTGGTTGCTCTTCTTTGAACTTCTAGTGCCGCTATATCTTTTTTGAGATAAGGAGACCAGAACTGAACGCAATACTCAAAGGTGAGGTCGCACCATGGAGCAATATAGAGGCATTATAATATTCTTAGTCTTGATAACCATCCCTTTTTAAACAATTCCTAGCATCCTGTTTGCCTTATTGGCAGCCACCGCACTTCAGCGGAAGGCTTCAGTGTATTCTCTACGATGACACCCAGATCCTTTTCTTGAGCGCTGACCTCCAAAGGTGGTCCCTGGCATCTGCTAGGATTTGGTTTATTCTTCCCAATGTGCCGCCACTAAAAACAAGAGAAAAAGGAAACCAATATGGTTCTCCAAACTAGTGACAGAGAAAATATAGGCAAAAGAGTTGGTTTTCATGAAATATTAAAAAACCCAAGAGGAGGAGTGAAAAAGGACTACGGGGTGAAACTGAAAGAAGCCAAGAGAGATATATGTCTGGCGAAAGCGCAGGCGAAAAAACAAATGGCTAAAAATGTAAAACAGGGAGACAAAATTTTTTTCAGATATATTAGTGAAAGGAAGAAGATGAAAAATGGAATTGCTAAACTAAAAGATGCTGGGAACTGATATGTGGAGAGTGATGAGGAAAAAGCAAACATGCTAAATAAATACTTCTGTTCTGTGTTCACGGAAGAAAATCCTGGAGAAGGACTGATATTGTCTGGCAAAGTAACACGAGAAAATGAAGTAGACTTTACACCTTTCACAGAGGAGAGTGTTTATGAGCAACTTGAAAAACTGAAGGTGGACAAAGCGATGGGACCAGGATACTGAGGGAGCTCAGAGAGGTTCTGGCGGGTCCTATTAAAGACTTATTCATCAAATCTCTGGAGACAGGAGTGGTTCCTGGGGATTGGAGGAGAGCGGATGTGGTTCCTATTCACTAAAGTGGTCACATGAAGTGAGAAACTACAGGCCTGTGAGCCTCACTTCGTTTGTTGGAAAAATAATGGAAGTGTTGCCGAAAGAAAGGATAGTGTATTTCCTTGAATATAATGGGTTACAGGATCCGAGGCAACATGGCTCTACAAAAGGTAAATCATGCCAAATGAACCCAATTGAAATTTTTGATTGGGTGACCAGAGAGCTGGATCGAGGACATATGCTAGATGTAATTTACTTGGATTTCAGCAAAGCCTTTGATACAGTTCCTCATAGGAGGCTGTTGAACAAACTTGAAGGGCTGAAGTTAGGACCCAAAGTGGTGAACTGGGTCAGAAACTGGCTGTCGGACAGACGCCAGAGGGTGGTGGTTAATGGAAGTCGCTCGGAGGAAGGAAAGATGAGTAGTGGAGTCCCTCAGGTTTTGGTGCTGGGACCAATCCTGTTTAATATGTTTGTGAGTGACATTGCTGATGGGTTAGAAGGAAAAGTTTGCCTTTTTGCGGATGATACTAAGATTTGTAACAGAGTGGACACTGAAGAGGGAGTGGAAAATATGAAAAAGGATCTGCAAAATTTAGAGGAATGGTCTAATGCCTGGCAATTAAAATTCAGTGCAAAGAAATGCAGAGTAATGCATTTGGGGATTAATAATCGGAAGGAACCGTATATGCTGGGAGGTGAGAAGCTGATAGGCACAGACGGGGAGAGGGACCTTGGGGTGATAGTATCTGAAGATCTAAAGGCGAAAAACCAGTGTGACAAGGCGGTGGCTGCTGCCAGAAGGATGCTGGGATGTATAAAGAGACGTAGCCAGTAGAAAGAAGAAGGTGTTGATGCCCCTGTACAAGTCAATGGTGAGGCCCCACTTGAAGCATTATATTCAGTTTTGGAGACCGTATCTGGTGAAGAACGTAAGAAGACTTGAAGCGATCAAGAGGAGGGCAATGAAAATAATAGGAGGCTTGTGCCAAAAGACGCATGAGGAGAGATTGGAAGCTCTCCCTTTCACTTTTAGACCTAGCTTTATTTGTAAAACATTTTCAATTACCCTCCTGTTGTTTTTCCTTAAATGTTCTTCTACTTTCTTTAACAATTGTAGTTCACTCCTCTTTCCCTATGTATCACTAATTAATTGTGTACATCGATTGTATGTTTACCTGTATAAATTGTTTTATTTTGTCCCTCCTAAAAAAAACAACCTTTTATTGTTATACGCATTGAAAATATTTGATATTGTGTTTATATAAAAATTTTAATAAACTTGAAACTATACCCTAGAGGAAAGTAGGAACAGGGGAGATATGATTCAGACGTTCAAATACTTGAAGGGTATTAACGTAGAACAAAATCTTTTCCAGAGAAAGGAAAATGGTAAAACCAGAGGACATAATTTGAGGTTGAGAGGTGGTAGATTCAAGAGCAATGTTAGGAAATTCTACTTTAAGGAGAGGGTGGTGGATGCCTGGAATGCGCTCCCGAGAGAGGTGGAAACAGTGACGGAGTTCAAAGAAGTGTGGGATGAACACAGAGGATCTAGAATCAGAAAATATTAAATATTGAACTAAGGCCAATACTGGGCAGACTTACACGGTCTGTGTCTGTATGTGGCTGTTTGGGGGACGATGGGCTTGAGAGGGCTTCAAGGTCTTCAATGGAGGGTGTAGATGGGCTGGAGTAGGTTTTGACGGAGTTTTCGGCAGTAGGAACCCAAGCACAGTACCGGGTAGAGCTTTGGATTCTTGCCCAGAAATAGCTAAGAAGAGAAAATTTAAAAAATTTAAATTGAATCAGGTTGGGCAGGCTGGATGGAACATTTGGGTCTTTATCTGCCGTCATCTACTATGTTACTATGTCACTTATCTCTGAGTATTAGATCTACTCCTTGGGAACTGCCAGGTAAAGGCGATCTGGACTGGCCACCGCTAGTCAGGATGCTTCAATCTGACATATAGCACATTTAATTTATTTATTTTACTTCGGGTTATTTGTTATATTGCCTTTCAAACAGAATATCAAAGCGGTTTACAGAGAAGTTTAAGCAACAGATAAATTGATTAATTTGTTACTAAAAATCTAACAGAACATGATAGATACAACAAAGAGGAGAACAATTTTTCTTTGCTAGACATTAACCAAAAAGAACAATGATACACATTAGGGAAAGATCAAAAAACAGATATCCGCCCCCGCCAGTCATGGCTCCAAATGGGAATCGTATATTATTTCCAAAAGCTTGATTGAGCAACCATATCTTCATACCTATTCTAAATATTGAATAAGTTCATGTCTGAGGTATTGGGGAAGAGAATTCCAGCAGTAGAGCATGAAGAATCCCACTGTTTGTTTTGCAGATGGTGCAAAATGCAGCAGTCAAGCTGATTTTTGGGTTACAGAAATTTGACCACGTGACACCCCTTTACCAGGCGTTGCATTGGTGGCACTTGTGAAATTCAAACTAGGTTGCTTTTGTTTTAAGGCTGTATTTGGTTTGACTCCTAAATATATAAATGAGCTTTTTTCTTTTACAGCTAATACACATAGAACATAAGAATTGCCGCTGCTGGGTCAGACCAGTGGTCCATCGTGCCCAGCAGTCCGCTCACACGGTGGCCCTCTGGTCAAAGACCATCACTCTAACTGAGACTAGCCCTACTTGCGTACGTTCTGGTTCAGCAGGAACTTGGTTAACTTTGTCTTGAATCGCTGGAGGGTGTTTTCCCCTATGACAGACTCCGGAAGAGCGTTGCAGTTTTCTACCACTCTCTAGGTGACAAAGAACTTCCTTACGTTCCTATGGAATCTATCCCCTTTCAATTTTAGAGAGTGCCCTCTCGTTCTCCCTACCTTAGAGAGGGTGAACAATCTGTCCTTATCTACTAACTCTATTCCCTTCAGTACCTTGAATTGAATGTTTTGATCATGTCCCTGCCCAATCTCCTCTGTTTGATGGAGAAAAGGCCCAGTTTCTCTAATCTTTCACTGTACGGCAACTCCTCCAGCCCCTTAACCATTTTAGTCGCTCTTCTCTGGACCCTTTCGAGTTGTACCATGTCCTTCTTCATGTGCGGCGACCAGTCCTGGACGCAGTACTCCAGGTGAGGGCGTACCATGGCATGATAACCTCCTCCGATCTGTTCGTGATCCCCTTCTTTATCATTCCTAGCATTCTGTTCGTCCTTTTTGCCGCCTCCATACATTGCGCGGACGGCTTCATCGACTTGTCGATCAGAACTCCCAAGTCTCTTTCTGTTACAAGTACCACCCCAGACATCCTGTATTTGTGCATGAGATTTTTGTTACCTACTTGCATCACTTTACACTTATCCATGTTGAACCTCATCTGCCATATCAATGCCCATTCCTCGAGTCTGATTATGTCATGTTGCAGATCTTCGCAATCCTCCTGTGTTTTCACTACTCTGAATAACTTCATATCGTTTTAAATTTAATCACCTCACTCGTCGTACCAATGTCCAGATCGTTTATAAAGATGTTGAGCACGGGTCAAAGCACCGAGCCCTGTGGCATCCCACTGGTGACACTCTTCCAGTCCAAGTATTGTCCATTTACCCCACTCTCTGTTTCCTATGCTCCAGCCAGTTTTTAATCCACGTAAGTATTTCACCCTCGATTTCATGGCTCGCAATTTTCTGAAGTAGTCGTTCAAGCAGAACCTTATCAAACACCTTCTGAAAATCCATATATACAATGCCACTGGGTCACCCTTGCCTATTTGTCTGTTTACTTCCTCAAATAAGTGCAGCAAGTTCGTCAAACACAATCTGCCTTTGCTAAAACCGTGCTGACTGGTCCTCATTAGAGAATGACACGGTGGTAATTACCCGCAGCTAGCCGCAGGTAACCCGCCAAAACGGTGGGGGGGGAAGTGCTCACTGCGGGCATGGGGACAAGGCCATCCACTGCCCCGTGGAACAGTGAATGGGTTTGTCCCCTCAGTTAAGGGAGGGAAGGCACGCGGTCACCAATCGCGCACAGCCCCCTCCCTACCTCCGGTGAAATCTATCTCCCTCCCTCTCCCTTACCTTCGTGGCGCTTAGAAAATAAACTGAACCCTTCAAAACTTGCCTGCAGTCGCGTTTGTGTGGGTGGAAGCTTCTCCTCTGACGCAACTTCCGGTTGCAGCAAAGGAGAAGCTTCCGGCCACACACACGCGACTGCAGGGTGGCATAGGCAGGTTTTGCCAGCATCAGTTTAAATGGGGATGTCTCAATGGTAATGCTCCTTCCTGATAAGCAACCTCCATTGTGGACGACGGCCACCCAGAGAAGGCAAATTAAAGGAGCAGCTGGACAGCTAAGCAGGTGGAGAGGGACAAGAAGGAAGCGCCTCGCTTGTTAACTGTGCTCTTGAAAATTGTGTTGTTTGCCAGTGCGGTTTCCTTATATTAGGTTTTTCAACATGGAAAGCAATTATGAATGCCCTTTGGAGTTCTGTGTGCTGCAGGCCTGTTACTGTGGGGCGGCTGATGGCTCGACTCGTGGTGCAGGCCTTTGACGTGCTTGCTGAAATCTGTAGACGACAGACGAGCTCAGAATATATATATGTGAGAAAATTCTGGGTCGGGAAGGGGTTTAGGGAGGACAGAGCGTTAATGATAAGATGAAGTGAGTATGGTGAGAGCTTATAATTTAATATGAGATGTGAAAAGCCTGTTGTGAATAAATACTGTATTCGTTGGGGTTTTTAATTCATTGTTCCTTGTAGTTAGTTAACTTATGAGATTCTTTTTATTTTTTTTTTATTTTTTATTTTTTTAAATCTTTATTCCTTTTTATTTCTTTCAACAAGTGTACAGTATTATTACAATTAATTTACATAACACACTTGGCATTCTTAAACAATATTATTATACATGTTTTTATTCCCTCCCCCACCTCCCACCCTTTTCCATATCAATAAAATATTCCTTACAAATTTATATATAATTATATATCCCTTTTTGATAATACAATTAATCTGACATGAAATCTGTCCCTCCCCCCATCCTTCTTCCTCAAACACTTTAAACATTTTATTATACCCAGTAATGCACAACAATAAATATCCCATCCTATTACATATATCTCCTTATTTTTCATAACAACATATTTCCAATATTTTTCCCTCCCTATCCCTCCCATCCCATCCCATTTCTATATATTATCCCCTAAGGAAAAAGAATAAACTTTACTCGTTATAATATTCAATTAATGGCCTCCACACCTCTTGAAATCTTTTAAAATACCCCTTCTGTATCGCAAGAAATCTTTCCATCTTATACATATGACAAACTGAGTTCCACCAAAAATTACAATTCAATCTAGAACAGTCTTTCCAATAAGTTGTTATCTGTTGAATTCCCACTCCCGTAAGAATTAACAATAATTTATTGTTTGCTGTAGATATTTGGCATTTGGCCCTCATACACATTCCAAAAATCACTGTGTCATAGGATAAAGCCACATGACTCTCCATCAACATATTAACTTGATCCCATATTGATATCCAAAATGCCTGAATACATGGACAATAAAATAAAAGATGGTCTAGCGTTCCAACTTCAATTTTACAATGCCAGCATCTATTAGACTTAGAGCAATCTAATTTTTGTAATCTAGTAGGGGTCCAGAATGCTCTATGCAACAAAAAGAACCATGTTTGCCTAATAGATTCTTAAGAATGCTTATCTATATAATGGATTGTTATTCTGGAAATGAATTATAGGGGATTTAAGGATAGGGATGCTATAGATATTAAGGGGTTTAATGAATAAAGGAAAGGTAACATAAAAGGATATTTATTCTGTTTTTATGGGAGTGTGACATCAATTTTACTAGGGTATTTATTTATTTATTTTTTAATTTCTTTATTCATTTTTTCATATTACAACAAGTGTATCAGAAAAATACATATAATCTTATAAACACTCACTTGATTTTCCTTCATGAATACTTTAAGTACAATATATCATTCATATTCATATTTTTATAATGTTTTAGGGTATTTACCGTATTAAAGCTTAGTACAAGATTTGAGGTAATAAATTTTATGAGCTTTTAAGGTAATAAAATATTTTATTTTATTTTTTGCACTTTTTGATTTAGATAGTTTGGGGAAGTTTGATATAATATACTTGCAAGTTCATGGGAAAATAAATATAGAGTTGATATTTAATGTATCTGCAAATTATATTCTCTGTCTATTAAAATTTAGTTTGGGGATTTTATGTATGTATATAAGAATTTATAAAAGGGTATATTGCTATACTACTTTTATATTTTAATTGATTTTGAAAAGGGTACACTTTTTTATTATGATATATTTTATTACAGGTATTGATAATTTGATTGTGGGGAGGGGAGGGTGGGTCATGGGTCCATCTATATGCATCTAAGCTGACCATGGAAAAAGCAAGGGAGTGGGGGGGATTGGGGGTTTAGGATTTTAGGGGTAGGGTTAGGGAGGGTTCTGGGAGGGATAGGGTCCTGGATATGTATAAGGAATTATTCATTAGGGTATATTATAGAGGGAAAGGAACATACTTTGAGTGTTATTGTGCATCATTTGAAATGTCCTTAAAAAATATTTTCATTAAATGTCAATGGTCTTAACCATCCAATTAAGAGGAAAAGAACACTTAACTTTCTAAAAAAAACAGGATGCCGCCATATATTATATTCAAGAAACACACTTAAATGACAGGGATTTTAGGCTATAAATATGAAAAGATGAATGCGGATATGTTGGAGAATAACAAAGTATTTAAATTAATATGGGGACTGTTGACATCCTTTGTTAATTCAACATAATTGTCTTTATTTAATTTCTGTCTATTTTTATGCATATCCAGGGTGGGGTGGGTGGGTAGGGGAATATTTTGTTAGTTAATTTTTTGATTGTACTGTTGAAAGGGTGGGGTGGGATATTTTTCTTTGTATTATTATTGATGGAATTTAAGTGCTTATGTTGATTATTAATGTTTGTAAAATTCATGGCACTTGTATTAGTTTTGAAAATTAATAAAGATTTATAAAGCCCGCGGAGAAATGGCAGATGAAGTTCAATGTGGAGAAATGCAAGGTAATGCATTTAGGAAATAAGAATAAGGAATACGAGTATACAATGTCAGGTGCAACTCTGGGGAAGAGTGAACAAGAAAAGGACCTGGGTGTAATGATAGATAGGACCCTGAAGCCGGCGGCACAATGCGCGGCAGCGGCAAAGAAGGCAAATAGAATGTTGGGCATGATAAAGAAAGGAATCTCGAGTAGATCGGAGAAAGTTATAATGCCGCTTTATAGGGCAATGGTCAGACCACACTTGGAATACTGCGTCCAACATTGGTCTCCCTACCTAAAGAAGGATATAAAACTGCTGGAGAGGGTGCAGAGACGAGCAACAAAACTGGTGAAGGGTATGGAGAAACTGGAATACGAGGACAGACTTATAACACTAGGATTGTTCTCCCTTGAGAAAAGGAGACTGCGTGGGGATATGATCGAGACCTTCAAAATACTGAAAGGAATCGACAAAATAGAGCAGAGAAGATTATTTACATTGTCCAATTTGACACGGACTAGAGGACATGAAATGAAGCTAAGGGGGGACAGGTTCAGGACTAATGTCAGGAAGTTCTGCTTCACTCAGAGAGTGGTTGACACCTGGAATGCCCTCCCAGATGAGATTATTGCGGAATCGACCGTCCTAGGCTTCAAGAGCAAACTAGATGCATATCTCCTTAAGAGAGGCATGTAAGGATATGGTGGACTATAAATTACGACAGGTGTACACCTGCCAGGGCCTCCGCGTGTGCGGATCGCCGGACTTGATGGACCGAAGGTCTGATCCGGAGATGGCATTTCTTATGTTCTTATGAAGGTAAGGGGGAGGGGTGGAGATAGATTTCGCCGGAGGGAGAGAAGGAAGGAAGGGGCCGCGCATGTGATCGTTGACCATGCGACTTCCCTCCCTTAAGTTTCTTTACGCCGTGAAGGTAAGGGGGAGGGAGGGAGATTCTCGGGCCGCTGAAGGGCGGTGAGGTGGTGAGAGGGAAGGGTGGATGCTGCGGGGAAGGGGCGGTGAAAGGGATGGCAGGTTCGGGGACGGGGCGGTGAAGGGGACGGTGATCCGGGGACGGGGCGGTGAAGGGGATGGTGATCCGGGGACAGAGCAGTGATGGGGACAGATTTTTTCCCCATGTCATTCTCTAGTCCTCATCAGCCCATGTCCGTCAAGATGATCAATGATGCAGTCCTTTATCAGCAACTCTACCATATTTCCCGGTACCGAAGTTAGACTCACCGGTCTGTAGTTTCCTGGATCTCCCCTTGAACCTTTCTTGAAGATCAGCGTAACATTCGCCACCTTCCAGTCTTCCGGAATCTTTCCCGATTTGATCGACAGATTGGCTATTAGTTGAAGCAGTTCAGCTATGGTTCCTTTCAGTTCCTTGATGACCCTTGGATGGATGCCATCTGGTCCCGGTGATTTATCACTCTTAACCCTATCAATCTGCCTACACACCTCCTCTAGGCTGATGGTCAATCCTGTCAGTTTTCTGTCTTCATTTCCAGCATATAGCCTGATGGGTTCTGGTATGCTGGGTACATCTTCGGTAAATACAGACGCAAAAAATGTGTTCAGTTTGTCGGCGATTGCTTTGTCCTCCTTTAGCACTCCCTTTATTCCATGATCATCCAACAGTCCCACCACTTCCTTCGCAGGTCGTTTCCCCTTAATATATCGAAAGAACGGCTTGAAGTTCTTTCCTCCTTGGCTATTTTTTCCTCGTAGTCTCTTTTGGCCCCTTTTACCGTCTTATGGCACCTGTGTTGATGTTGTTTGTGCTTGTTTCAGTTTTCGTCCGTTTTTGACCTTTTCCATTCCTTAAACGAAGTTTTCTTGTCTCTGATCGCTTCCTTCACCTCTATAGTGAGCTACCCCGGTTCTTTGTTCTTTTTTCTCTTTGATCCATGTTGATACGCGGTATATATGTACTGACAAAATGAATCTTTAATGTAAACCGTTTCTATCCCATGTACTGTCAAATGTATCTTTATTGTAAACCGCTTCAAACTTCAAGGTATAGCGGTATATAAGAAATAAATTATTATTATTATTATTATTATACATAGATTTTGTGCCTCAGTGACTGTGTCCTTAAAAAGTGACCAAGCTTGCTCTAGCGTTTTTATGGTGCTTATTCTCTTCTTAATCTTCTTCCCCACCATGAGTCTCATCCCTTCGTAATTCCCTTTTCGGAAGTTCAGTGCCATGGCTGTCATTTTGGACCAATGTTTCTCCCCTGCGTCCAGATTGAAGCAGATCATATTATGATCGCTGTTTCCCACATTTTGTTCCCCCGCCTTTTAAAGGATGTAAACTTAAAAAAACATCATCAGCATCTTCTTTCATACCAAGCAGCAGCATGAGGTAAAGAGTTAGATCAACTGCTTATGCTTACTGAAATTTATGGGGAATTTCGAAAACATTTAAAAACACGCCTGTTTTTGAAATATTTAGGTAGTTAATTTGTAAAATTTTTATTATGTAATAATCAGATCTTTTAGGGTATTTTACTCATTGGTTTTAACTTTTTAATTCTCTTCTTCTTTTCTTCTTTTCAATATCTTCTTTGTGACACACATGAAGGGGAGGGTAGTGAAAATAATTTTTACATAATATGATATACAATATGTAATGTATGATTGGAAAGTACTAGAAGGGTGGGGGGAGGGAGAGGGGATAAAAATATATTTAAAATATGATGTATTAGATATAAAAGTGATATTGTGTATTCATCAATTGTATTTTAATATTTTGTACACTTTATGTAAAATTTGAAAACGAATAAAAATTATAAATCAAAAAAAAAAAAATTCTCTTCAATTATATTGTATTTTAAACTATGTATTTGTAAATGTTGTAAACCGTATAGAACTTCACGGTTTTGTGGTATATAAATAAATTATTGTTATTATTATTATTAACATAGTTTGTATGTTACAGCTGTTAACCAAAGATGCAAAACATCGGTTAGGCTGCCAGGGAGAGCAGGCCGTAGAGGTGAAGAGGCATCCCTTCTTCAAGAGCATGAACTTCAAGCGCTTAGAGGCAGGAATTCTGCAGCCCCCCTTTGTTCCTGATGTAAGTATGAATTTTTTTTTTTTTTTTTATTATATTTTTTTTTAAATTTCTTTATTCATTTTATAACTTACATCAAGTGTACAGTAAATATCAAACAATTATAATACAACATCACTTGAAAATCTACAATATCTTACAACAAGAAGATTTAACCCCACCCCCTCCCAAATTCATATACAACTAAAATATATCACATGAAAATAATATCTTATGTCATTCATATATATATTCTTAGTGGAAAACCAAGAAACCCCCCCTCCCCAACCCAAATCCACATGTGTATTAAAATTGGGAAAAATGGTAAGTATGAGTTCTGATAACAGGAGAGGGATGGAGCTGATCTGTGTTGATTTTAAGTAACTGTGCCCCTTTCCTGCCTGTTGATACTCACTCAACCTTCCTTTCCCCTGCTCCCTATCATGTCATGTTCTGCTACATTGGAGCAGGGGTAGGCTACCTCTATTGCCACTGAATTTTATGCAAATTATATACAAAATGTCATTAATCAAAGTTTGTGTGATTTTAAATGCTATATTTTGCAAATATGTTCAAACTAGTCACTCTAGCTTCTTGTTTCCATCATTCTTAGTTACGGGCCTTGTATTCAGCTGGTAGCGATCAGTATTTTGCTGACTATTGTTGACATAAAGCCCAGAAATTCACTGCTGTGCCACGTTTGGGCACTTGCATTGAATTTCTGGGTTTCCAGAACTGGCTAATGTACGAGGGTCATTTCATAAATATGCACCCTATTTTTTTATTTATTTACATGTTTTGTTTTGGTTTTTTCCAAGTATTTTTTTTTTGTTTTGTTTTTAAATTCTTTATTCATTTTATAATTCACAACAAGTGTACAAAAAATATCAAACAATTAGAATACAATATCACTTGAAAATCTACCATATCATACAACAAAAATATATAACCCCCGCCCCCTCCCACTTCCATATACAACAAAAAATATACCACATGAATATAATAACTTATCATTCATATATATTATTAATAGAAATCCAACCCCCCCGATCCACATGTAAGAATTAAAAATTGGGAAAAGTGTAAATTATTCATTATAATAATTTAAAAATGGCCCCCACACATCCTTAAATTTATTATAGTAACCATTTTAAACTGCCAACACTCTTTCTATTTTAAACACATGACATACTGAATTCCACCAGAAACAATAATTCAGCCTTGTACAATCTTTCCAGTTATACGTTATTTGTTGAATGGCAACCCCTGTCAATATCATCAAAAGTTTATTATTTTTAGCAGATATTTGAGGCTTAGCTCTCATCAGCATGCCAAATAAAATTGTGTCGTATGATAATGCTACATAATTTTCCATTAAATGATTTATTTGATCCCAAATAGAGATCCAAAAATTTTTAATGAATGGACAATAAAACAACAAATGATCTAAAGTTCCAGCATCAAGGTTACAATGCCAACATCTATTAACCTAGAGCAATCCAATTTTTGTAAACGAACAAGGTCCAGAGTGCTCTGTGCAACAGGAAAATCCATGTTTGCCTCATAGAAGCAGACATTGTACATTTCAACCTCCAGGACCAAATGCATTGAATTTCTGGGTTTCCAGAACTGGCTAATGTACGAGGGTCATTTCATAAATATGCACCCTATTTTTTTTTTTTTTATTTACATGTTTTGTTTTGTTTTTTGCCAAGTATTTCTTTACAGTCCTTCAATATAGTCTCCCTGCTTTGTAATGACTGAGTCCCAACATTGGGGAAGCTTCATTGCTCCATCCAAGACACCATTTTTGTTCAGTTGCCGAATGGCTCGGGTATTGACGGAAGAAAGCTCTTCCAGAGATGCAAAACGATGCCCACGCATAGGTTGTTCCAACTTTGGAAAAAGATCAAAGTATGGTGGATTCATATCTGGAATGTAGGGCGCATAAGGTAACACCTCCCAGCCGTATTCATGTAGTTTTTCAACGACGACATTTCATATGTGCAGGCAAGCATTGTCGTGAAGAATGAGTGGCCCAGCCAAGAGCAACTGAGGTTGGGTTTTGTGCATTTTTCTGAGCATTTTTTGCAAAAAATCACAATAATACACTGATGTGATACTTCTTCCACATGGAACTTTGTATGTTCAAGAGCATCAGCCAGGGGTTTCACACATTGTTCATCGGTTGTTGATTTCAGTCTTCCTGGTCTTGCATCATCATCTATGCTCACACAACCACTCCGAAAATGAGTTGCCTACCGAGAAACTGTACTACAGTCCACTGTTTACTCACCACAAACTTCACATAACGCACTGTGGACTTCACATAATGCACGGGTTTTTGCCACGTAGAGTTTCAATCTTAATGTACAACCTCTGATCATCAACAGACACAGTATCTAAGACATCTAGGCCCTGATTCTACAAAGTGCGTCCCGATTTTAGGCAGCTGTAGGCGTCATACAGCTGTCTAATCAGCCAATCGGGATGCATGTTTTTTTAAAAAAATGCTCCTCAGGCAGGCCACCTATATTGAAGGCGCCTCCGGGAGCCTAGGGAGGCCCGCAAGACGCCTAAGGGCCTTAGATGAACTTAGGCGGCCCTACGCGTCTCCCTAGTAGAGGAAGAGACGCTTATAAATGTAGGCCAGCAAAATGCTGGTCTACATTGTAAGTAGACGCGGCCACTATACTTATCATGGAAAGGGATCTCTCTGCCGCTATAAATATAGCAGCCGCCTGTCCGATTGCCAGCAGGAGGGTTCCCAAACCCTCCTGCCGGAAGATGCCCCCCCTCGACACTACCAATCACCGGCAGGAGGTTGCCCAATCCCTCCTGCCGGAAGACGCCCCCCCTCCGCACTAACAGCCCCCAAACCTCCCCCCCACCAAACTAACCTTTAATTGTTGGCCAGACGGGTCTTGCCCGTCCAGCCAGCAGGCCCGCCTTGTCAAAATGAGGCAGGCCTGCCCCTTCCCGGCCCATCCCACGAAGCCTAAGGCCTGATTGGCCCAGGCTCTAGAAGCCTGGGCCAGTTAGGCCTTAGGCTTCGTGGGATGGGGCGGGCCTGCCGGCTGGACGGGCAAGACCCGTCTGGCCAACAAGTAAAGGTTAGTTTGGTGAGGTGGAGGTTCGGGGGCTGTTAGCACGGGGGGGCGTCTTCCGGCAGGATGGATTGGGCACCCTCCTGCCGGTGATTGGTAGTGTCGGGGGGGGGGGCCATCTTCCAGCAGGAGAGTTTGGGCACCCTCCTGCCCGTGATCGGTAGTGTCGGGGGGGGGCATCTTCCGGCAGGAGGGTTTGGGCACCCTCCTGCCGGCAATCGGACAGGCGGCCACTATACTTATAGCGGCAGAGAGATCCTTTGCCGCGATAAGTATAGCGGCTGCGTCTACTCTGACCCGATTCTGTAACCGGCGTCTGTAACATGGACGCTGGTTACAGAATCGGGGTTTAGTGTAGGCCCGATTCTGTATAGGACGCCTCTCCTGGGCCGTCCTATACAGAATCCAGGTCCTACAATCTCCATTTCCCACACTTGTCACAGCCATACTATGTACACTACAGAGCTCCTAAGCTCCTGCTGCTTCAAGCCCTGAAGTGAAAGGTTTACTGCAATTGCATCATCAACTCTCCAGTGTTGCCAACCTGTGCATCATTTATGAAATGACCCTCAAATAACTGGGTAGGTACAATATTCAGTACTTAACTGATACGAGGCACTGCATAAAGATAGGACTGACTTTTCTGTGGTTAACCTGGCCAGTTAAGTGCTGAATATTAGCACATAACTGGCCAAGTGCTTACTCTACCCCAGAACACCCACAAAATAGCCAGTTTTCAGTTTGGCGCTAACCAGTTAAGTTCTGTTAAAAATGAGCAGGTAGCCATAAACTGGCAATTTAACTCTCCAGGAGCCATTATGGACAGCTAAATAGCTTTAAATATTGACCCCGACATTTTTACTTATTTCTCACAGAAGCTCTCTGCATTTCTGCTTCCATCATTACATAATGTTGCAGCCCACCATAGCTAGTACTGGCATCCATACGGTCCTCTGTGTATAAAGGTGGCCCTTCCCTGCACCTGATCATTAAGAAAGGAGAAAGACACCTTGTAAAATGAATGGAGAGAGTGCAAGAGACTAGAGGAGGGCAAATGGCAATATGTGCTTCCTAGTCTTTATTTAAATTGCCTATTACTCCTAAAATACTCCCTGAAGACCATATGTGCATACGTACTCAAAGGTTACTGTAAGGATTGTTAGTGGCCCCCACAATGTATGGTTGGTGGGGTCACTTGAGAAGCGCCCTTACAAACGCCAGGTCCCAGATTCAGTTCCCTCACTGAAGATTCACCAGGAGTAAAATCCAATAAGAAACACAGCCAGAGGTGATTGCATAAAGAATATATTATAGAAATAGGCTTACAGAAAAGCAATATTTATAAGCATTACAATTAAGTAGAGAGCAAAGCAGTTTCCCTGCCTTACAGAGTTCAGAGGCAAAGAGACAGAGAGTCTGAAGTTCTAAGGAGAGTCAGAGAGAGAGAGAGAAAGCAGGATGGGGTGATGGTCTAAGTTTTGGGTTCCATAGATAAAGAGAAGGATAGACAGAGAGATAGACAGAGAAAGAGATAGCTCAAGAGAAACAAGAGAGGACCAGAGTGCCAAGAGCCAAGAGAGGGGGGTGATGCTGCGAGGGGGCTTTTATAGTTTGGAAACTTATTCTAAAAACCAGAATCTATTGAGCTTCAATAGAAGTTAAATCTCCCCCCTCCATCGTAGACAGGAGAAAAATAGGCTGTAGTCATATGTAATTTCCAGTCTGTCTCTGACAATAGTTTCTGATTAACTTTAGTTATCTGTGCACCTGGACCCATTGTCCTAAGCACCCTCTTAATCAGACATTAACACCTTTTAGCTAATCATGATTTAATCAGGGCTACTTAAAACAGTCTCCCTGCCCTCAGGGTCTATCTGCATTCACATGCCAGAGTCAGATTGATATAATTTCCCATAGGCCTTTGCTGACATTAGTTATGCTAACTGAAAATGCTGAATGCTAGCAATAGCTATGCTGACAGTTACATTTCATATTCTCTTTTCCTGTTTCCTCCATCCAATCTCCCCTCCTCAATGACAAAGCCTAGAGCCGTTTACTGTAAGGATGTGCTGGACATTGAACAATTCTCCACTGTGAAAGGGGTGAATCTGGACCAGACAGATGATGATTTCTACACAAAGTTTTCTACTGGATCTGTTTCCATTCCATGGCAGAATGAGGTGAGAGCCCTGCTCCTAAGACCAAAAGGTGACACTGACTGCACAGCAGAGAGAGAGTGTGTGGCTACCAAGTGCTATGACAGAAACAGAGGGTTCAGGCAGGGAATGATACTCTGCATGTAACACAGCATTTCCCATGTACAGTCACAATTATCTCTTCCTGCCTGAACCCTCTGAAGCTGTCACAGTATAGTGTGTGAGTGGAACACTAGGTTCTCTCATTAGGGAGACTGCTATCTATCTCTTTTGAGACTGCAAGTTGGATCTTTACTGATTTTATTTAATCTCTGGTTTCCCTCAGATGATAGAAACAGAGTGCTTTAAGGAGCTGAATATGTTTGGGCCCAATGGAACTCTCTCTCCAGACCTGAACAGAAGCTTCCTCCCTGAGCAGCAGCCCAAGAAGGGCTTGTTAAATCGCATCTTTAAGCGTCAGGTGAGCACTGTGATGGTGATGGAACTGGGAGCAGGGGCCTTTATGATGGTATTTGCCCATTTAGATCATTGTGCAAGGGCAGTTGCTTAGGCCCTTATGTTCTGTCACTGTGAGGTGTTGAGCCCCTTCTGGAAATCACTGAAGAGGGTTTTAGCTCTTCTGTTCTTGTGTTAATGTGGGGTGGTAAACACTAGGCCTCATCTCTGAAATAACAGCATACATGATCCTTTCATACAAGTGGCAATGCTTGAAACAGCTTCATGGTGTAGCCGGCACCAGTCTTAGGATAGGACTTTGCAGTGCCTCCAGTAGCCACAGTTCAAAATTACACCTGCAGGGAATAAAGGAACTGAACAATAACACCCAACAAAGTTCTAGGATGATAATCAAAAAGAAAATTTACTCTGTCAGGTTCAAGTTCAGAATGGCTTAAAGCTTCAACAAACAAGAAAATGCAATCAACCAAAGAAAATAACCAGAGGAAAACTCTGGCAACTTTCAGGAATTTTCCCTACCTGATACAAACAGTTCACCCTGTGTTTTATTTCTTCACAGAGGTGCTTGCCCACAAAGAATCTTTTCCTAAGTCTGCTCCTAGCAGAGTTCAGGTAAGTATAGTTCAGAGGAGAAATACAGTTCCTGGCAAATACACTTTAACCTCCAAACATTCACTGCACAAACCACAACAAAAAAGCCTTCAGCCTAAAATAGAGCTTGGCTGGGTAAGAGAGGAGTGTCCCAAGCTTGCTTGTCAAAAAGCTCTAACAGCTTTTCAAAATTCCCGCCCTGATGAATGCAAACTTCTCCCCAAAAATGAAACACTCTCAGCTTTAGAACAGTGCAGAAAAGCAAATCAGAATAAATCAAAACTCTGTCCAGGCAGTCAATCAATGTGGCTGGGAGCAGAAAACAAAACCCCAGCCAACAATAGCAAAAGAAGAAAAAAAACCTCTCAGTCCTCGGGCTTTGCCAGAGCTGGTTACCACTCCTACCTCCATTGGTGCTATTTCAGCTTACAATTCTAGAACAGTTGCGAGTGCCTCAGAAGTGGCTTCTTCATCCACTTCCATGGGAGTACACTTGAGCCAGGAGAGCTTGGTGCTTTTTCCCTAACCGCCCTAACAGTTTGTTCAGGACTGCTGGCTTTTCAAAGGGGAAGACACGCCCTGCTCTACCTGGGTCTGAGCTCAGCTGATCTGCTCTCTTGCTCCCCTGCTGGTGACCTGTATAATCATCACTCTGCCTACTAACAGGCTTGGCTTACACTTAAGGGTCCTAGCTCTGCTGTGTTCCAATGAAGGCCTGTGTGAAGTCTTCCCAACCCCCGACTCTGGGTTGCTAGCAGGCTCAGGGAGATCTAAATAGTGTCGGGGCCAAGCCCTGACCACCCCCTTTTAAGGTTTCTTGTCCCCTTCCTTTCCTGTACCCACTGGGAGACCCTAGGAGGCACAGAGCCTAACTAGTCATAGTGGGCACCTAGTTAATTGAGTTGTCATTCTCTGCCATGAACAGGGGTATTGTATTGGTTCTGTTAAGCATTTGCTTTTCTTACTATAAATTGTTTCTTTTACTGTTAGCAATGTGCCTCCTATCGCCATGCTGGAGCCTCTCCTAACATTTCTGGCTCTCAGGTTATCATAAAAATAAATATATATTAGATATATTTTTATACACTGGATCTCCAAAATATGAAGAAATATTGCATGCCTGTTATGTGATTCTTAGCAAACTAAACATCTTAGCTATTGTGCTTGTACTGGACCACAACCTGTTAGTTTGATCTTAGGGGAAGGGAGTACTTGGTATTGCATCATGATGCAATGCAAAGGTCCAATGGGAGGGGGCAGTGACTCTAGTATTACTATAAGTCTGGTAAAGTGTCTGGAACCGACTGCCTGAATCGGTACAACAAGCTCAGTCTCTAGCACTCTTCAAATCTAGGCTAAGAGCCCACTTTTTAGAGGCTGCTTTTAACTGCTATCTCCCATTCAGCTGTTAAGCACCCATGTCTCTTTTATCATTTCCTCTGGAAGAAATTCCTTGGCCCTTATTTCCAGTGCAGTAGGAATGGTATGCTGAACCTTAGGGTACTCTGTCCATTCTCACAAGCATACTGCAGAAAGGTATCAGTCACATCTTTTGAAACCTCCTCCTCTCAGGAATCTGCTTCCCTCTTCAGTTTCTCTTTCTGAAGGTGACCATGAAAGGTGTCTTCTGATCTGCTCAATTTATTTCTTTTTTTATTTTGTGATAGTTTTGTGTTTTTTTGCTCTAGTCAAGGTCTTTTTCATGAAATCATCGATCCCTTTTGAAAAGGATCTGCGCTGCCTGTGTGGAGATATGCAGATTTTAAATCTGTAGCTGGCAGGTGTATCCTTCGGGGGACCTGTTTCAGCCAGCTTGCTTAAGATTAGTGGAGTCCAGGGCCATTCCCCTGGAGTTTGCTTGCACCTTTGACTTGGTCAGTGGCTGGAGTGAAGGCTATTTAGGCACTAATAGCATTCCTTCATGGTGCCAGCTACGTTTCATCTCTCTCCTCCCCCCCCCCTTTTATTTTTTTGTGAGGTCTGGGAAGGTTGAGTCGTTCCACGAAGGTCCAAATGGCAACCTGAAGATCTCAGCGAACTGACTGAGTGACTGGAAGCAGAGGGCCTCTCATAGAACAGCTACACCTGTGAGGAGCTGAAGCAAGCATCAGCAGCACCATTTTCCCAGCACATTTATTTATTTATATACACTTATATCCTAAGTGGTTTACATTCAGGTACTTTATCATATTTCCCTATCTGTCCCGGTAGGCTCAAACTCTATCTAGT
The DNA here is from genome assembly GCF_902459505.1 of Geotrypetes seraphini. Taxonomy (NCBI): domain Eukaryota; kingdom Metazoa; phylum Chordata; class Amphibia; order Gymnophiona; family Dermophiidae; genus Geotrypetes; species Geotrypetes seraphini. The sequence goes on from NC_047087.1 coordinate 319,388,409, forward strand.
GTACTTGGGGCAATGAGGGAATTAAGTAACTTGCCTAGGGTCACAAGGAGCAGTGAGGGATTTGAACCCAAACCTCAGGGTGCTAAGGCTGTAGCTCTAACCACTGCGCCCCACACTCCCATGATCTGTGAGTATAACACCCTGCATTGGACAATGTGGCAAAACTGTAAAATTTGGACTTTACAGGACTTGGTCACAAACAAGCGTTGGAGGACCTTTGATGAATTACGGTCATCCTATGACCTTCCAGCGAGCTAACATTATAGGTAGCTCCAACTGAGACACTGTATCCAGACAACGTATCCTATTTCAGCAAACTTGGAAGGCAAGCCTGATCTCATCTCACATGCCACATTAATTAGCTCTAACAAGAGTGCAGCCTCTAAATGATACACCTTGCTGCGTCTCTGCGCTTTACTCTATTTTAAAATCAGTTACCAAAAAACAAAATCAAATAATTAATACCCTCCCCGCTGCCCAGAAACTTGCAACCTATTTTATAGACAAGGTTGATAATATTAGGAAAAATCTCACTATGAATCTGCATTCCATACTAGATCAGGACCAAACCGATCCAAGATTATCATTATCTTCAAAATGCTCACAATTTAATTTACCAAGTCTTATGGAGATTGAAGCCCTTATAAAAACCATTAATACCAAGGGCTCTCAAGCTGATTCAATCCCCCTTTTCATTCTTAAGCGCTATATTAACATGGAGGAAACTGGAACAAAAGCGAATTAGCTGAAAATTGGCATTTATAAAGACTACAATACTGTCTGTAATTTCTATGAATTCTCATCTGAAACGAAGAAGAGTATCCTGATGTATTTATAGAAGAGAGGACGTTCCCTGTCTTCGGAAGCTTTTTGTCAATATGCACGTTGAGAAGGATGTGAGACTCCAGACGTAGTTTTTATTAGAACTATGTGCTCATTGTAAAAACTACTGTGCATCGCTGAGCTTTAAATCTGGTCAATCTTACAGATTTGCAGTCGACTTTGGAAGGCTTCCTGGCAAAGTGTGAAATTCTGAACTGAGATGTTGGGATTGATTCCTTCAAGTCTTGGAGAAGTGACTGTTATTCTTGGAGAGGAATGCATTGATAGGAGATTGGTTGCTGCAGACTTGCTAAATTGCTTCTAACATCCTCAGGAGGATCAATTTTCGGAAGCATACAATGTTTACAGCAGCTTGGATGGCTAGCGGGTATGATACCGCAGTGACAAGAGTGGAATACGCTGGTTTTGGAGTTCTGAGAGAATACAAGAAGTTTCAGACTTGGTCAAGCGAAACAATTCGGCTCACACATCTACTGCAAAAAGGATTGAAAGTATTCATAGACAAACAGAAAGATAAAGAGAATTTAAGTATCAACTTCAGAAGAATTAAAAGCTGCCAGGGAAACTGTTGCTTTGGCTGTATTAAGTACACCGATCTCTCTCACAGTTGACTGACTGACATCTTCTCATTCGATAAATGTTGAAGGACAAAGGAGACACTGCTGCTTACTTGTTGTATGCTTTCCCCAGGTTCAGGTTTATAGTTTGCATGATTAAGATCATAGACGGAGACATCAGGAACGTATGAATAACCTTAATATTAAGTTGATATTAGATTTATATTTCCAGGGTTGCTTGTATTAGTAATATTTAGATCCTATGATTAAATTAGTTCATTTAATGAATTAATAACTGTAATAGAGCTTAGTGATAATAATATATTTAGCATATGGAGATTATTATTCATTTAATTATTAATTATTTATGTCAGGGAAACATGTGACAATATAGGAATGGTTATGAAATATATTTTAATACTGAAATATTGATTTAGATGGTTATTTATGATTAATATTGATTCCTATTGTTTTTTCATCCCAATCCATTTTTTCTTCTATGTTGATGGGAATTAGTGGGTAACAAAAGTCAAGAAACTATTAATTGGGAATATATGTTTTTAGGCAAAATTTTAAAACTATAGGTATGATGAATTAATATAAAATTGATGTATAATTGTGGTCTGTAGGGTTTTTTGTTGTTTTTTTTTTTTTAGTTACCTGACCTACTATGTGCGGTTCCAAGTTTTCACGGTTATTATATAGGGAGGGTAAGGGAGGGGGGATGATTTAAATGGTATGAGGGAGAAATAGCTAGATTCGGCAGTGCTCAGAGTCCTGACATCCAGCTCTCCCACGGAGCTTTTTTTTCAAAGCTCCAGCACAGAAGCTTTACAGGCTTCCTTCAGCTGCAATCGGCAGCTTTTGTCTTCAATTTCGGGGCCAGCTCCTCCACGGAGCCCCACCAAACCCCCCCCCCCCCTCTAGGACTGTTTCAAGAGAAGGACTCCTCCGGGTGAGACTGCAGTTCGGCAGTGCTCAGAGTCCTGACATCCAGCTCTCCCACGGAGCTTTTTTTTTCTCAAAATCCCTGCACAGACCTTTTTTTTTCTGTTACAATCTGCATCTGATATATTTCTGCACCTATTGCCTGCTAAAACAAACACTGATTACTTCATGTACAACCTGCTACTACTTGTTACCTGTATAGCTGCATTTACAACCTGCTACTACTTATTTTTAACCTACCACTGCATGTTACATTTTTACCACAACCTGTCACCACTTGTTATAAATATAACCGCATGTAAAACCAGCTACTGCATACCTTAGCCTGACACTGCATATATAGCCTGTGCTACTCCTCTACTGTTATCGCATATTCATCGCATGTCTAGCTCTACCACCACTTACTTAGCCTGCTCTGCCCATCACTACTACCTCTTATACAGCCTAGCCCCTCCTCAGCCTGCATCTTACTAGCAGCACTAATCTCTCCCACCTCCTGCCTGACAAGCTCTGCCCAAACCCTCTCTCACTATCTCTCCTTGCTCCCACCATGAAGCCACCCTCCTGGCTCCTCCTTCTACTTCTCTGCTCTTTCACCAATACCTCCCACTGCCAAAAATCTCTCCCCCCCAACCTCCCCGACTCCACAATCTCAAACAACACCTGCCCAGGCCTCAGAATCCACACACTAGAACTCATCACAACAAAAAACACAGAGGAAGAAATCACTCCTCCTTAAAGCCTGTCCCTCCAGCCAACCTACCCAACCTCACCTCTGTCTCTCTCACCCCTGTCCCCACACTCTACTGTAACGCCAGATCAGTCCGCAACAAGACCCAAATAATAAAAGACCTACTCGATGACTCCGATCCGGGTTTCGTGTGTATCACAGAATCATGGATCGGAAAAGACGATACTTTCACACAAAACGAACTCTGCCCCCCTGGCTACCATGGCCTCTTCTCACCCAGAATCAACAGGAAAGGAGGAGGCCTGGCTCTGCTTTACAAATCATTCTTCAATGTTCAGCTCCTTGAAAAGGGCAGCCATACCTCTATAGAATTCTTACTAGCTTCAGTTAAAGACGAACTCGCCCTTTCTAGAATTCTTACTAGCTTCAGTTAAAGACGAACTCCACCCCCACCCACTAGGCATCTTGCTTCTTTACCGCCCTCCTATCCCCTGGAATAAATCCTCTGAACTTGTCCTAGAGACTATAACAAGAGTCTTCCTAAAATTCCAGAGACTACTGATCATAGGAGATATTAACCTCCACCTTGACGATAACACCAGCAAGGACACAACTGAATTCAAAGACTTCCTCACCTCCCTTGGCTTCACCACTCCTCCACCCACACCTACCCATGATAAAGGACATACATTAGACATCATCAGCTTCCTCGACCTGACTGAGCACAAAACTTCTGCCGAAGAGGCCCGCTGGGACCTTGTCCCGTGGTCTGACCACCTTCTAGGCTCTTTCTGCCTCCCCATCTTCATGTCTCATCTAGATACTCCACCCCAGCCCACAAAATCTATCACCTACCGCAAAAAAATCACGAGCGAATTGTTCTGGACCCAATTTCTTAACCAACTTCCCCCTTAAGAACATAAGAACATAAGAAGTTGCCTCTGCTGAGTCAGACCAGAGGTCCATTGCGCCCAGCAGTCCGCACCCGCGGCGGCCCATCAGGCCCATGACCTGTACGGTGATCATCTGAACCCTTAAATCCCCTTGGTCTCTATCTAAACTCTCTCTATATCCCATCTCTACCTCTATCTGTATCCCTCAATACCCCTATCTTTCAGGAATTTATCTAATCCTTCTTTAAAACCCTGGAGTGTACTCTGTCCTATCACAGCCTCTGGCAGTGTGTTCCATGTGTCCACCACCCTCTGAGTGAAAAAGAACTTCCTAGCATTGGTTCTAAACCTGTCCCTTTTAGCTTCTCCGAGTGCCCCCTTGTACTTGTGGGCCCCATTAGTCTGAAGAATCTATTTCTGTCTACCTTCTCGATACCTCTCATGATCTTGAAAGTCACTATCATGTCTCCTCTGAGTCTCCGCTTTTCCAGGGAGAAGAGCCCCAGCCTTTCTAACCTGTCTGCATATGAAAGGTTTTCCATGCCTTTTATCATTTTCGTCGCTCTTCTCTGGACCCTCTCAAGCATCGCCATGTCCTTCTTGAGGTACGGCGACCAATACTGGACACAGTACTCCAGGTGCGGGCGCACCATCGCTCGATACAGTGGCATGATGACTTCCTTTGTCCTGGTTGTGATACCCTTCTTAATAATACCCAACATTCTATTTGCTTTCTTTGAGGCCGCTGCACATTGTGCCGTTGATTTCATTGTTGTATCCACTAGCACACCCAAGTCCTTCTCAAGGTTGCTTTCCCCTAGCACTGATCCCCCCATTTTGTAACTGAACATCGGGTTCTTTTTTCCTATATGCATGACCTTGCATTTCTCTGTATTAAATCTCATTTGCCATTTGTTTGCCCACTCTTCCAGTTTGTTTAGGTCCCTTTGTAGGTCTTCGCATTCCTCCGCGGTCCTAACCCTGCTGCAGAGTTTGGTGTCATCTGCAAATTTTATGACCTCACACTTCGTCCCCGTTTCCAGGTCGTTTATAAACACATTGAACAGCAGCGGTCCGAGCACAGACCCCTGTGGAACACCGCTCGTGACACTCCGCCAGCCTGAGTATTGTCCCTTCACCCCAACCCTTTGTTTTCTGCCTGCCAACCAGTGTTTAATCCATCTGTATATATCCCCTTCCACCCCGTGGTTTTGCAGTTTCCTAAGTAGTCGCTCATGGGGCACCTTGTCAAAGGCTTTCTGGAAGTCGAGGTAAATGATGTCTATGGGTTCCCCTTTGTCCAACTCTCTGTTTATACCTTCAAAGAAGTGCAGTAAGTTTGTTTGGCACGACCTTCCCCTGCAAAAGCCATGTTGGCTCTCTTTCAGTTGTCCGTTTGTTTCCATGTGCTCACAGATGCTGTCCTTTATCAGTGCTTCCATCATCTTGCCTGGAACTGAAGTCAAGCTCACCGGCCTGTAGTTTCCGGGGTCACCCCTTGATCCCTTTTTAAAAATAGGTGTGACGTTAGCTATTTTCCAGTCCTCTGGGATCTGCCCCGTTTTCAAGGATAGGTCAAAAATTTGTCGGAGTGTTTCCGCTATTTCGTTTCTTAGCTCTTTTAGAATCCTTGGGTGGATTCCATCCGGGCCCGGCGATTTGTCGCTTTTCAGTCTATCTATCTGCTGGAGGACATCCTCATGGCTTATCTCTATTTGCGCCAGTTTTTCTTCTTCTCGATCTCCACTTATGGTCTCTTCGGGTTCTGGTATATAGGATGTGTCCTCGCTTGTGAAGACCGACGAGAAGAATTTGTTCAACCTGTCAGCTACCTCTTTTTCCTCCTTTACCACTCCCTTTCTGTCTCCATCATCCAACGGTCCTACTTCCTCCCTCGCCGGTTGCCTCCCTTTAACGTATCTGAAGAACGTTTTGAAGTTTTTTGCTTCCCCAGCCAGCCTCTCTTCGTATTCTCTTTTTGCTTTCCTAATCACTCGGTGACAGTTTTTCTGGTATGTTTTATGTTCCTTCCTGTTTTCCTCGGTTTGGTCCTTTTTCCATTTTCGGAGAGATTTCTTCTTGTCACCTATCGCCTTCTTCACTTCATTTGTTATCCATACCGGGTCCTTTGTTCGATTTTTTTTGCATCCTTTCCTTAACCTGGGGATGTACAGGTTTTGTGCTTCTTGCACCGTGTCTTTGAATAGGGACCAAGCTTTCTCTACGGTCTCCATTCGTATTGAGCCTTTTTTTTTTAGTTTCTTTCTCACTATTGCTCTCATAGCATCGTAGTTCCCTTTCTTGAAATTTAACGCCGTTGCTGTGGTTCTCATCACTTTGGATGTTCCTACCTCTAATTTGTACCGGATCATGTCGTGGTCGCTGTTTCCCAGTGGTCCTCCTACCACCACTTCCTTTGCAGGTCCCCCTAGCCCATTTAGGATTAGGTCAAGAGTGGCATCCCCTCGCGTTGATTCCATGACAAGCTGTTCCATGAAGCAGTCTCTCACGGCCTCCAGGAATTCTGTTTCCCTAGCGCAGTTTGAGTTTCCAAGGCTCCAGTCTATCCCGGGATAGTTGAAATCTCCCATCACTTCTCCTAAACACACAGACCCAGAGTCCAACTGGCGTAATTGGGTTACTCTTTCCGGGACTACCTACCACGCTCTGGCCCCTTTATCTACAAAATCTATCTCCCACTCCCACAAATCCCCCTGGTACCTTCCATACCACAGGGAACTAAAACAGAATTGTCAAGCCCTGGAACGGAAATGGAAAAAATCGGAATCCCCCTCAGACAAACAATCCTGGCGAGACAACATCAAGTGCTATAACACAATACTAAAAAAAGCAAGAAAGAATTTCTATGGAGATAAAATCACCAGATCAAAAAATCAAAATAGTACTCTGTTCTACATATGCCGAAACTTAACCTCAAAAAACGACTCCACCTCTCCCCTCTCCCCTTCTTCCGCAAACGACTTAGCCAAATTTTTCAAGGAAAAGATTTCCACCATAAGGAGCTCTTTCCCCTCAGCAGTCTCTTACAATTCTCTTCCTCCCAATGACTTAAACCCTATCCCAGCGGATAGATCCTGGACGACATTTGAACCCATATCTGAACCCCAGATCTCTAAACTCTGTCTCAGACTGAAATCCTGCAAATGCATCTTAGATCCTTTCCCATCCCACCTTTATGAAAACATTCCTGCACAGGCCATCTCCTCCCTTACGAGACTCATTAACTCTGCTCTACTATCAGGCTTGTTCTCCACAAAAATGGGCCACATTGCCTTGTCACCTATTCTGAAAAAAGCCGATCTCGACCCCTCCCTACCATCAAACTACCGTCCCATAGCAAATATCCCTCTACTTACCAAACTTCTGGAAACCATAGTTGCTACCCAGCTCTCCTCCTATCTCAAGAGATTCTCCATTCTTCACCCCCACCAACATGGCTTCAGACCCTGCTTTAGCACTGAATCCCTCCTAGTTTCCCTAATTTCAAAGGTACAACAACTACACTCGCGTAACAAATTCGCTGTCCTATTACAATTCGATCTTTCTGCTGCTTTTGATGTCGTCCACCACGACATACTACTTTACCAACTTTCCGAGATTGGAATCGACTCCACCGTCCTAATGTGGTTCTCAAACTTCTTACGCTCCCGTTCCTACACCGTCAACACAAATGGCACCATGTCCACTCCTTGGACTCCATCTTGCGGTGTCCCTCAAGGATCACCCCTTTCCCCTATTCTCTTTAACATCTACATGTCCTCCCTGAAACTCTTTCAACTATCCCCCCTGGAAACAATCTACACTCATGCAGATGACATCCTTGTCCTCCTTGAGACTGACCAGAACCTCACCAACCTCCACGAAAACATTACAGCTTGCATAATGAGACTCCGTGCCTGGTCCCTCTCGGTACAGATGAAACTAAACGAATCAAAAACAAAACTACTCTGGCTCGGCCCAAAATTCGAACACCTGCCCACACTTTTCGCACTACCCACAGGCGATACACTACAGCTCAAATTCTCATGCAAGGTCCTTGGTATCACTATCGATTCCTCTCTCTCCCTCAATGACCACCTCAACTCCTTGGCAAAATCATGCTTTTTCAGCCTTCACATGCTGAGGAAAGCTAGATCCTACTTCAGCCAACAACACTTTGCCATCCTTGTCCAATCCATCATCCTCTCCAAACTAGATTACTGCAACGCCATCTACTTAAATCTATCAAAAAAAAGTATTCTAAGACTCCAGCTAATCCAGAATACTGCAGCCAAACTGATCTTCTCAAAACGCAAATCTGACCATGCCTCCCCACTCCTTGCCAAACTTCACTGGCTCCCAATAATCTCCAGAATCCATTTCAAATGTTCCTGCCTGGCTTTCAAGATCATTCACGGAATCCTCCCTCCTCTTATCCCACTGTCTTTCAACTCCTCCAGTCCCGACTCCTCCAGAACTGCCCAAAGGCATAAACTAGCCTTCCCCTCTCCACACGGCATCCACTATGCAGGCAAACTGGGTAAATCCCTTCTCTTCAAAATCACAGGTCTTTGGAATGACCTCACCACCCCGTTGCGGAACCTGAGCTCCCTTCAGTTATTCCGCAAACAACTGAAAAACTGGCTTTTCAGCAAATTGTAACTCTATCCTTCCCCCCTTTCTCTCCCCCTTCTACACATAAGTTCATGTAATCCTTTTTCTTCTTCTCTACCCACTATTTTAAGTTCTTGTAAACCATGTCGAGCTCCATACTCATGGAGATGATGCGGTATATAAACTTAAGGTTTAGATTAGATTAGATTAGGTGTAATATTCAGAATGGGAAAATTTGGAAAATGGTGTTTGTTCATATCTTATTAATTAAAATTACCTACTTTTATTGGATCAGATATTTTGATGATAAAATTTACACTGGAGGTTAAAATCTTTTCACTTAATGTTAATGGCTTCAATCATCAAGTAAAAAGGAAAAATTGCTTACCTTTTTGAAAAAAACAAAAGGCTGACATATATTATATACAAGAGACGCACTTATCTGCTGTAGAATCAAAGAAATTGGAAGGGGATTGGGTGAAACATTGTTTTTTTGCCCCTGCAGTCGGGAAAAAAGCGGGGGTAGCCATCTTAATAAGTAAAAAATGCACAGCTTCTTTTCAAATGATAGATTTTGATCCATTGAGAAGATGGATATATGTTGATATGAGTATGGGAAATAATACCCTGGCATTGTTTAATGTGTATGCACCTAATTCAAACCAAAATGAATTTTTTAAAACCTTACAATTGTTACTCCCACTAGCTGCTTCTAATTTACAAAAAAATACAGCCATGCCTCCTGTGACCTCAACCACTGCCCATCATATTTCCTTACTACCTCCAGTGTAAAATTCCGTACTCTACTTCTGCAATGGATACAAACCACGCTCACAGATGGCATTTTCCCTGCTGACCTCAGCGAAATCATCATCACCCCAATCCAAAAAGACCAACAGACCAACCATCCAACTTCAGACCTATTGCCTCAATACCGCTATATGTCAAACTTACAGAAGGCCTAGTAGCCAAACTCCTCACCAACTATCTAGATGATCATAACTTACTCCACCCCTACGCAATCTGGCTTCAGAACCAACTTCAGCACAGAGACATTATTAGGCTCCCTTATGGACACAGCCAGACAACATCTTAGCACAGGAAAAAAAAATGCTTCTCTTACAACTGGACCTGACTGCAGCATTTGACCTAGTTGACCATAACATCCTTCTGCAAATCTTGGACGTAATAGGTATCTCAGATAAAGTATACTCGTGGTTTGAAGGCTTCCTTAAAATCCAGAACATACAGAGTAAAATCAGAAAAAGAAAAATCTGAACCTTGGTCCAACCCCTGCGGCGTACCACAGGGATCCCCACTATCCCCTACTCTCTTCAACCTATACACTGCCTCTCTCATAACCTAAAGTTATGAGGATGACATTACCATTCTCATACCATATGATCAGCCAAAGACCACCATGACAAATATACTACATCAAACACTAGAAACAGTTACGACCTGGATGAAAGATCACAAACTGAAACTCGACCCAGACAAAACTAAATTCATCCTCCTCGAAAATGACAAAGTTCCAACCATAACCAGTTTAGAACTCAACTCAATCAACTATCCCATCCAAACCACCATAAAACTACTAGGAATGACAATAGACAGATGCTGTATCATGCAACCGCAATTTATAAATAAAACAATATAGAAATCCTTCGCAATTATGAGAAATCTGAGACAAGTCCGGAAATTATTTGAAAGAACACAATTCCAGCTTATAGTGCAATCCCTAATCCTAGGACTGCTAGACTACTACAACATCCTCTAACTCCCCTGCCTTGCTACTATGATCAAGCAACTACAAACAATCCAAAATACAACTCTGAGACTCATCTATTCATTGAGGAAACATGATCATATCACAGAAGCTTACATCAACTCACACTGGCTACTAATCCAAGAAAGAATACTATTTAAATTCTACTGCATGTTATTTAAAACCCTAAACGGAAACAGCCCATCCTACCTAAACAACCGCCTCATCCAAGCAACCTCAACCAGACATAGAAAAACGCACTCCCCATTCACACCTCCCCCGATCAAAGAAGTAAAACGAACAAAACAATTCGATGGCCTCCTAACCACTCAAGCCGCAAAACTAGATAACCAAATCTCCAACCTACTGATAACCACCCCAGACTACAATATTTTCAGAAAAGAAATAAAAACTATACTCTTCAAGATCCTATCATTTTATCTGATCATGGTGGTGTATGGATTGAATTTCAGTTTGATGAGAAAGATTATAGCAGGTCTGTATGGAGATTCTTTTTTTTTTTTTTAATTCTATATTCATTTTCACTTCAATTAACAAGTATACAATATGATATCTTATACTATACAAAATCACTTGTACATTCTTAACCATAAATCTTAAATACTTTAAATTACCCCCATCCCATCCTCCCAGCCCTCACTATATCAATAAAATTCATTCATATATGTATTATATCCCTTCTTATTATAAAATTTCAAGTATTTAAAGGTGTCTAATCATTTGAATATTCAATCAATGGCCCCCATATCTTTCTAAACCTATCATAATTCCCATTCTGTAAAGTAAGAACTATTTCCATCTTATACATATAACATACTGAACTCCACCAAAAGGTATAATTGAGTCTTGTATAGTCTTTCCAATTCCTAGTGATGTGTTGAATGGCATCTCCTGTCAATATTAATAGTAATTTATTGTTAGACATTGAAATTTGACTTTTAAACCTCATTGAAGTACCAAATAAAATTGTATCATATGACAAGGCAACAAAGTTTTCTAATGGCAAATTAATTTGGGGCCAAATTGATTTCCAAAAGGCATTAATGCAAGGACAGAAATAAATTAAATGATCTAAAGTCCCTGCATCCTTATTACAATGCCAGCATCTATTAGACCTAGAAGTATCTACTTTTTGTAAACAAACTGGGGTCCAAAACACTCTATGCAATAAAAACAACCATGTTTGCTTCATAGATGCCGACATTGTAGACTTTAATCTCCAAGACCAAATTTGTGGCCATTGAGATTGCAGAAATTTGGTGCTTGATCTCAATGCTCCAAATATCCCTCAACCCAATTTTCTTTTTTTTATTCAGATATTCATTAAGTAATTTATACCACTGTGCGGCTTGGTGACCCAAGAAATCCACCTGAAAGCAAAGGAATTCTAAACTATATTGATTATTAAGATTCTTCCATTCAGGGAACCCCTCCTGAATAGCTTGCTTCAACTGCAACCATCTAAAATTTTGTGTCTTATTTAAACCATATTTATGTTGCAATTGTGAAAAACTAAGCATCGACCCATTTAAAATAATATCATTCAAAGTACGAATACCTCCACTAACCCATTGCTTCCAGCCGAATTGACATCCGCCAATTTTAATTTTGGAGTTCAGCCAAATGGATTGATGTAATGATTTAGAAATTGGAATAGGTGTGAAATTACTAATATAACGTAAAGTTTTCCAGGTATCAACCAATATTTTATTCTTTTTATATCTTCTAGATATTTTTATACTAATCAAATGCACCAGATGTATAGGAAACAGGAGTCGCCATTCTAAATATAACCAGTCTGGGACATTCTCCATGAGCTCTGGGAGGATCCAATACATACCCTGACGTAGAATATAGGCTTGATGATACCTATAAAAATTTGGAAAATTTATCCCTCCCTCCGAAATTGATTTTTGTAAAGATACTAATGCAATTCTTGGTCTTTTACCCAACCAAACAAATTTCGTAAGAATACCATTCAATTTTTTATAGAAGGACCCCTGAAAAAAAAATGGTATCATACTCATTTGGTAGCAAACTACAGGCAATATCATCATTTTTATAGTTTGAACTCTCCCCCATCATGATAAATGCAACGGATTCCATTTTTCACACATTTCTGTTACTTTTTCCAATAAAAGTTTTTCATTCTCCTTTACTGTATCTTCAATATTGTTTTTAATAAAGATACCTAAATACTTTAAACCCTCATCTTTCCAGCTAAAGGAAAAAGAATCAAATAGTCCCTTGACACAATGAACAAAGCGGGAGAACTTCAGACTTACTCCAATTAATCTTATATCCTGAAAACTTTCCAAATCTCTCTATCCATTCAAGTAAGCATGGAATGGTGGTCTCTGGATTTTTCAAATAAAACAGAATATCATCCGCATAAGCAGAGAGTTTATATTCCAATTCGAATAAGGAATACCCTGTATCTCCCTTGCCTGATTAATAGCAATTAACAGGGTCTCCAAAACAACATCAAAGAGCAATGGAGATAAGGGACAACCCTGTCTAACCCCCCTACGCAATTCAAATCTATCTGATAAACTATTATTAATGTATAATCTTGCACCAGGAGAGCTATACAGCGTCTGAATCATTTGAATAAAACCAGATAACACCCCAAACCATTCTAATGCTTGATACATAAAATTCCACTCAACTCTATCAAATGCCTTTTCTGCATCTAGAGAGACCAAGAAAGTTGGATCATTCATATTTTTTGTTAAATTTAAGGTATGAAAAGCCAATCTAGTATTATGAGAAGAATGTCTCCTTGCAACAAATCCTGTTTGATGAGTATCAATATTAAAAGGGAGAGCTTTTGCCAATCTTAAAGCCAATAATTTAGCAATAATTTTCCCATCCACATTTATTAATGAAATAGGCCTGTAGTCTGAAACCAAAGTAGGATCTCTGTTTGGCTTCGGCAAAACAATAACCAACGAATCTGCCATAGTACCTGAAATACAACCTTTAGTCAGTTGATATTGATATAACTTTAACAAATGTGGTAAAAGGTTAATTTGAAATGATTTATAAAATTCTGCTGTATATCCATCACCACCTGGAGCGGATCCAGCTCTAAGAGACCTCAATGCTGTTTCTAATTCTTTTAGAGATATAGGTTCTTCTAAACTTCCTTTTATATGCTCAGGAATTTGTGGTCCAGTAATTCAGTTTAAAAATTGCCTACCATCTTGTTCTTTGTTTCTATAAGTCTCTGAAGAATATAATTCCTTATAGAAAGCCAAAAATTGTTGTAAAATATGCTCATTTTTAGTATATGATTCTCCTTTGTTATCTTTTATTACAACAATCTTTGTTTTCCTTTTTTTTGCCTTAAGATAATTTGCTAATAATTTCCCAGCCTTGTTTGAATTTCCATAATACTGAGCTTGCTGATAAAACATATCATTCCTAACAAGCTTTGAAGATAATTCATTATATTTGGCTTTAGCTTTTAACAAAATTTGTAATGTACTTTGTTCCCATTTATTAATTAACTTATTTTCTAAAATTTTAATTTTTTTCCAAATCATAAAATTGTTTTTTAGTTTTTTTCTAACATGCGCTGAATATGAGATATGACCTCTCATTGTTGCTTTAAATGCATCCCATAACACCTCACTATTAATATCACCAGAATCATTAAATTGAAAAAACTCAATCATTTTTGATTTGAACTCTTCAAGAAAATTTAAATCTGCAATCAAAGTATTATCAAATCTCCAAATCAGCTTTACCTCAACTTGTTCATCTAATTGAAATTCAATCCAAACACCACCATGATCAGATAAAATGATAGGATCTATGAAGGCTTTAGTCACTTTCTGAGCTAATTTATTTGAAACAAATATATAATCAATTCTTGAAAAAGACTTATGAACTTGTGAACAAAAAGAAAATTCCTGATCATTAAAATGAAGAATACGCCATATATCTATTAAATCACAAGATTGAGCAAAATTATCTAACCCTAATGATTTTATAATTTTCTTGGACTTTTATCTACAATCGGGTCCATTACAGCATTGAAATCTCCAGCCACTACCAAATTGGAAGCAGCCAGTGGTAATAATAATTGTTGTATACTTTTAAAAAACTCCATTTGATTTGAATTAGGAGCATATAGATTAAACAAATCAAGGGTATTATTTCCCATGCTCATTTTGACATGCACCCACCTTCCCAACGGGTCAGCAGCAACCATCTGAAAATTTGCTATACATTTCTTACTTATTAATATAGCATCCCCCGCCTTTTTTCCATTTGCTGGAGCAAAAAAACATTTTGAAATCCATCCTCCTTCCAGCTTCCTAGATTCATTAAATGACAAGTGTGTCTCTTGAATGAAATATACATCAGAGTTCTGCTTTTTAAGGAAATCTAACATTTTCTTTTTCTTGATCATATGATTGAGGCCATTTACATTTAATGAAAAAAATTTAACCATCATTCAACTAAAAATCTATTCCAATAATAATATACATTTTTAATTATTATAGAATGATTAGACACCAGCACTATCTTAATTTCTAATAATAAATAGATTAAATATCCATTCCCTTTATTCCCAAAATTTATCATTAAGCATATTATTAACCCCCCCTCCATCCCCATCCCTCCCACCAATTGGTAACACTTGTAACGCACATAGGATATGTAACCCCTACACTCCCCCCAGGCAACGTTTAAAACATTTAATCTTTATCATAATAATATAAATATATTTGTTTTTAAAATAGCCTTATCTTAATTCATTTAATTAAAAAATTAAATACTCCTAATAAAGTAAAATTCATAAACCTTTATATTTGATCAATTCTTAATTCAAAAATCAATTAATTACCCTCATATACTATCCTTTACTCCCATTATAATTATATTATCAATCAATCACATTTAATATAATTGCTCCATAACTCATTATTTTAAAAATAAAATAAAATAAACAAATCAATTATACAGTTAATGAAATCACATTTCATAAACATAAATCTTATAAAATCGAGACACCATGCTTCAAATTCTTAAATTCATACTCAATTTCCTCTAATTCATTAAATCCACTGCCTCAATTAATAATATCCAACCAAATCTTAAAAAGAACCCAGTAAACAAATGACACATAACATTTATGACATCCTTCCATCATCATACCATGACCTTCATTCAAAAGAAAAAATACTGAAAAGAACACAAATAAATAAACTCAGACCAGAAACATCCTTGAAAAGCAATAGACTCTCTTTAGACTTAACAAAAGCTCAATAATAATATAACTTTAAGACGGTTAATCTTCTTCATGTCCTCCTTCTTCTATTTCTAAAATAATATATCTGGACACAATAAAAGAGAATGAAAAACTTTTATTAAAGAAAGTAACAGAAATGTGTGAGCAATGGAGTTCTTTACATCTTTCCTGGTGGGGGAGGGTTCAAGCTATTAAAATGATGATATTGTCTGTGGTTTGTTACCAAATGAGTATGATACCAATTTTTTTCCAAGGATCCTTTTATAAAAAATGTAATGGTATTCTTACAAAATTTGTTTGGCTGGGCAAAAGACCTAGAATTGCTTTAGTATCTCTACAAAAATCAATTATGGAGGGTGGGGTAAATTTCCCAAATTTTTATAGGTATCATCAAGCCAGGGTATGTATTGGGTCCTCCCAGAGCTCATGGAAAATATCCCTGATTGGTTATATTTGGAATGGCGACTCATGTTCCCTTTACATTTATGTCATGTTCTCAGTATTAAGATGCCTAGAAAATATAAAGATAATAGAATATTAATGGATACGTGGAAAACTTTGCATTATGTCAGCAATTTAACACCTAACCCAATACATAAATCAACAAATCAATCCATTTGGCTTAACTCCAAGATTCAAATTGGCAGATTTAAAATCGTCTGGAAGCATTGAATTATTGCAGGTATAAGGGTTTTAGAAGATGTTATTTCGAATGGTAAATTGCTTGATTTTTCACAGTTGCAGCAAAAATATGGTCTTAATAAAACACAAAGTTTTAAATGGTTGCAACTGAAGCAGGCTATTCAGGAGGGGTTCCCTGAATGGAAGAATCTTAATAATCAATATAGTCTGGAATTCTTATGCTTTCAGGCGGACTTCTTGGGACACCAAGCCACACAGTGGTATAAATTGATAACAGGATTTATAAATAAAAAAACAAAGACTGGCCTCAGAGATATTTGGAGCATTAAGATTAAGCATCAAATTTCTGCGTCTCAATGGCCATGAATTTGGTCTTGGAGGATGAGGTGTACAGTGTCAGCATCTATGAGACAAACTTGGTTCTTTTTGTTGCATAGAGCTTTTTGGACCCCAGTTCGATTACAAAAGTTAGAAAGTCTTATAGATGCTGGCACTAAACTTGAAGTAGGGATTCTAGATCATTTATTATTCTATTGTCCCTTTATCATGGCCTTTTGGAAATCAATTTGGTCCCAAATTAATTGTTTATTAGAGAATCATGTAGCACTATCATATGACATGATTTTATTTGGTATGTCAATGAGAACAAGGAGTCAGATTTCGTCAAACAACAATAAACTTATTGATTATGACAGGAGTCGCCATTCAGCATATTACTAGTAATTGGAAGAACTACAGTAGATTAAATTATAACTTTTGGTGGAATTCATTGTGTCACATTTATAAAATGGAAAGCATAATTGCTATTCAAAATGGGAATTATAATAAATTTAAAAAGATCTGGGGGCCATTGACATCTTACTGTAATGAATAGATGCCATTTTCTGTTGAAAGTTTATTTGCAAATGGGGGAGGGGGTGTTTTAAAAGTTACTTTAGATTTATTTAATCGAAAATAATACTTATATTTGTATATTTTTGATTACGTGTTAAAGGAAAGGATGGGGGATGGGTATAAATTTATATTTTTGATGTTATTCTAGTAAGAAATACAAGTGATCTATTTAATTCATATGTTTTATAATTTGTACACTTTATGTAAGATTTAAAAATGAATAAAGAATTTTTTTTAAAAAAAAGGATAAAAAAATTAGTTCTGAGGAAAAATCCAATTATAGGCCAATTGCAAATATCCCCTTTTTGGCAAAGTTGACTGAGAAGGTGGTATTTAATCAAGTATCTGAGTTCATAGAAAAAATGAACATCTTACATCCAAACCAGTGGTCTCAAACACGCGGCCTGTGGGCCAGATGCGGCCCCCCAGGGACAATTTTGCGGCCCGCGATCTGTCCTCTCCACTTCACAAGTTTTCCGATGGTGGAGAGGACACTCGCATACAGACCGCGACTGCTGTAATTGGACTTGCAGAAGTCTCTCTGGAGGGAATGTCGGCAAATGGCTCATGGCCGCCTAAAGCAGGGGTCCTCAATCTGCTTCCCTTCCCTTCTCACTGCCCTCCCCCAAGCCACTGCAATCGGGGAACATGCCAGCACCGAGGTCTTAGCTCTCCCTGCTTATCTTCCCCAGCTTGGAGCCAACCAATTCTCACCACCCGACATCAATTCTAACGTCGGGGAGGAAGTTCTGGGCTAGCCAATCGCTGCCTGGCTGGCCCGGAACTTCCTCTCCGACGTTAGAATTGACGTCGGGTGGCGAGAATTGGTCGGCTCCGCACTGGGGAAGATAAGCAGGGAGAGCTAAGACCTCAGCGCTGGCCTGTTCCCCAATTGCGGCGGTGGCGGCCTGTTCCCCAATAGTGGTGGCTTGGGGGAGGGCAGGGAGAAATAAAGAAAGAAAGGGGGGGGACAGGGAGACAGAAAGAAAGAAGGGAGACAGGACACAGACAGAAAGGGGCATGGAGAGAGAAAGACAGAAAGAAAGAGTGGGCATGGAGAAATAAAAAAAGAAAGAAATGGGGCATGGAGAGAGAGTTAAAGAAAGAAGGGGGCAGTGTGAAAGAAATAAAAAGTTGGGGGAGGGAAGGAGACAGATGCCAGACCAGGGGAAAGGAAGGAGGGAGGGAGGGAGGGAGAGAAATAGGGACAGAAGAAGAAAGAGATAGAAGGGAAGGTAAGACATGGAAATGTAGATTTTGAAAAGAAAGCACAAAAATTGAATATTAAGTTAATGCCAAAGATGGATGCAAAAAACACCGGAGAAAACTGGCCTGTATAGGTAACTAACCTATGAAGGGTGATCAAACAGATTCATAAAAAAGCTCAGAGATACGAAACTCTGAAGGGAAGGTTGTGAGACCTCCCTTGGAAAAAGAGTTTACCTTCCAGTCATGGTCCTTTTAAAAAAATCTTTGATCACTTCCTTCAAAGGTATATATGAAAACTCATCTCTAAAAACTTCAAAAAGATTGTGTCCAAACAAGGTACTGCATTTCAAATTGCGAATGTCACTGCACCTGTGGCAACTTCTGAGCAATTTACTTAGCTTGTATGCAGGATTCAGGGGGTCCCACACGGCCCCGTTTCGATCCCTGCTTCAGGGGACCTGAATATGATTACTCTTAATAGGTTCCTATATCAAGTTCAAGGTGGAAACAAATTTCTGTTGTGACATGCAGCTGAAGATTCTAAAATAGACATAAACATGCCTCGTGTGAGTAAATGCTTATAACAAACCCACACTGGCAAAAAATGATACATTTTAGGGCTTCCACAGGTTACAAGATGCATTATTCTCAAGAGAAACTTACATACCGCTGCTGAGACGTGGTGACTTCTAAGTCCTTAAACCGCCTGACCAACGCGATTTTCTGGCTTGTTAAAAAACGAGTCCTTAAACAAAACTAAGCAGAAACCTTCCAACACTCCAATATCAAGCTGCTAAAGTGTGAATAAGGACTAAAAACCTCGATTGCAGATGTACAGAGGTCGTCTGCTCACAGAGGCTCTGCTCACTCCCTGGCACCATACCCTCAATCGACCAATAAAAAAAAACAAAAAAAAAACGAAAGGCAAAGAAAGCTACCTGAAACCTAAATTATCCTACCAAAACCGACTATCTACCAACGTATGGAAACAGACTACTTGCTATGTAATGTAATGTAACCTGACTTATCTTCCAATGTTATTAAGTCTATACCCTCAATCTGTATTCTCCAATGTCATGTGCCCTCCTGGAAATGTCCAGTTTAACTGTTGTGAATATAGGTTTGCTGAAGATATGCATAGGGATTGAAAAATCACAAATAAACATGTAAAAATAAAAATAAACTATCGGTGTGTAGATGAGAGCTGGAAAGCTGCAACTGCGCAATGTAGATAAGGGCTAAAAAAAACCCAACTTCCAATGTGCTAAACACCTCCACTAGATATAAACTGCAGACTGTTATGAGTGTGAACTGCTAAAATAAAATAAATGTGGACTGAAAGATCACAACTGAACATTTAAATATGGAACTACAAAAATGCTACCCGCTCTATTTCCTGCTTAAGACCGTGAGGGCTCAAGGTATATAAATTGTAGATCCACTTCTGTTCTTTCCTCCACAATATTTTGGCAACATCACCCCCTCTTGTGACCGAAATAACATCCAGGATAGAGAATTGTAGTTCTGACAATTGATGTTGTGAGTCTATCCAATGAGATACCAAAGGGGCTTCTTTAACACCTGATCTGATTCTACTCAGATGTTCACCTATTCTTACTTTAATGCTGCGGATGGTACTGCCTATGTAGTGAAGATGGCAGGGACACTGTATAATATATACTACTTGTTCTGTATTACAATTAGTGGCCAAACTACGGGTTCTAGGTTGGACCCTGAACGTCATCTCCGATAGTTGTTTTTTTTTTGTAATTCTTTATTTAAACACTGCGAGACAAGTACAACATGTACCATGATGCCAAAACCACACAATCAGAAATACAGTGTATACATTAATATACCCCCCCTCCCCCCCACACAACATGTCCCCTTCCCATCCCACCCCTCCCCTTCCCCCCCCGCCCCCCCCCCCCCTCCACGACCCTCTGAATTGCTCATCCCCCGGTATCTTCTATACCCCCCCACACACATGAAATAACAGAAAGGAAGAAGTAACAGGACATAATCCTAAGATTAAAACAAAGCAATGAATGTCCCTCTTCAGAAAAGCACCGTCTAAGAATGCAATACAAATTACTCAGATTTTCCCTCCATCTCTATGAACCTCCCCCATAGGTCCTCAAATTGTTGCCTCTGGCGTGTAAGTAGAGCAGAAAGCCTAAATTTCTCACATACCCATCCCAATTTCACTCGCATCATCGCCACCGTAGGAATCGTGTGGCTCTTCCAAAGAGATGCCAGTACAAGTCTAGCAGCTGTAAAAGCCAGTCTAGCCAACCTGTCATGCGTGGCCTCCACTGTCCCAGGGAGTACCCCCAGCAACGCCGCCCCCGCTCCAAACGGTAATTGACATTGCAAGAGACACCCCACATAGCGGAACACCTGAGTCCAATAGTCCACAAGACGAGGACACTCCCACCACATATGAAAGAATGTACCCCTCAGACCACACCCTCTCCAACATTCCCCTGTACATCAGGCATTCATCTTTGCAAGCACCACAGGAGTAACATACCATCTCACAAGGAGCTTAAGAGCATTTTCAACCAGTTGTGGAGCCACCGCCACATGATGTATGCGCAATGCTATTTGTTCCCATTCCTCAGTCGTGTAGGTAATCCCCAAATCTACCTCCCAAGCCCGCATATATGATGTCTTCCGATCCGGGTCAGCCAGCAGTAATCGATACAATTGAGAAATGCAGCCCCTACGCACAGGGTCCCCCAACATTAACTCAAACCTCGAGCGCTTATATGCGGTAGGGTCCCCCGCTTTAAATCGCATAATATAATCCTTCACCTGTAAATAGGGGAATATATCTCGCTGCTCCAAATGGAAAGAGGCCTGGACCTCAGGAAACCCCCGAATATGCTCCCCCTCCAACAGCTGTCCAAACCATCTCAGCCCCCCTCGCTCCCATCTACAAAAGACTCCACCCTCCCTACCCGGAGCAAAATCCTCCGCATACCGAATAGGCAAAAGATGGAGTCCCCGCATCTTACCCACCAGTTTTCTACATGCCCCCTTCCAGATCCGAAGCGTCCATCGTATAAAAGGATTAGAGATAGAAGCAATATCCATCTCCCGCAAGCCCACCCACGGTAGGTAAGACAGAGCCGGTATGCCCCTAGGGTCCCCCAATAGGCCCAGTTCCACCTGAACCCACAATTTAGCTGGGTTCGCATGCCAATCCACAACCGCCCTAAGCTGCGCCGCCCTATAGTACAGTTCCAAATTGGGTAATCCCAATCCCCCCTCCTCCTTAAATTTGAACATGGCATATCTCGCCACCCGAGGACGCCTGCCCCTCCATATAAAATGCAAAAGCATCCTATGCCAGCGAATAAAATAGGCCCTAGGGACTTCAACCGGAAGCACTTGAAAGAGGTAAAGAAATCTGGGCAGGACCATCATACGTACCACCTCCATTCTGCCCATCCAGGAAAGGTACAGAGGGTCCCATCTATCTAGATCCCGTCGCACTATCTCTCCCAAAGGGAGATAATTAAGGCGGAACAGGGTATCCCACTCCACCCCCAGCCATATCCCCAGGTATTTAATAGGGCCCGTCACCCACCGGTAGGGTACCCCCTTTTGCAGGTCCAGGGCCTCCGCCACTGGTACCGAAATATTCAAGATCTCCGTCTTAGACAGATTAGCTTTAAAGCCTGAAATCCGCCCATAGTCTCGCATCAAATCCCGCAAAGCCAGAAGCGACCTCTCCGACCCCTCCACTATGGCCAAAATATCATCCGCGAAAAGGGACAGTTTATGTTCCTCCCCCTGCACCCGCACCCCCTTCACAAGCCTAGACAGACGGATACTTTGAGCTAAAGGCTCGATCACCAAAGCAAACAACAGAGGAGAAAGCGGGCACCCCTGCCTCGTCCCTCGATGCAATTCAAAGGGCTTGGAATAGACCCCATTAACTTTGACACAAGCCATCGGGTTGTGGTATAGCGTAAGAATCCAAGAGATAAAACGCGACCCGAATCCCATCTGGCGTAGAACCGCCTCCATAAACGTCCAATCCACCCTGTCGAACGCCTTTTCGGCATCCACCGCCACCGCCACCCACGGAGATCCTGATCTACGAGCCGCCCACACCAAGTTCAACACCCGCCTAATACCATCAGCCGCCTGACGCCCCCCAATGAACCCCACCTGATCCGGAATCTCCGATAGTTTAACGCTGTATGCGCACATTCTACAGTGACCATACTGGCTGTGTACACCATCCACCTGCCTTTGGGGTGAGCTCAAAAATTGTGAGTGTACCAACACTTGCTTAAGATTACGTTGTTTGGAAAAAGCAAATCTAGGAAATTCCAAAAACTCAGAGTGGTATCTCATTATACTCCAGTGCTGTTTGATAATTCGTTTGATCTGAAATGCATGTATGGAGTAAGGGATGACACATACCAGGGGTGATGAATCTTGAGAACTAGTGGGATTTAGCAGCAGTGCCCTATTAGAATAAAGTGCCCTTTTATAAGCTTTACAAATCACAGAGGAGGGGTATCCTTTTTCTACAAACCGGGCTTGCATCTGTGTTGCTTGATGTACATATTCCTGTGTGGTAGAGCATAGTCTGTGTAGCCGAAGGAACTGACCAGTAGGGATATTGTTCCTAAGATGTTGGGGATGAAAACTGGTGTATTGTAAAAGATTGTTCCTGTTGGTAGGCTTCCGATAGATGCTGGTGGTAAAATGACCCTGAGTGAGAATAATATTGATGTCCAAAAACGGAACTTGATATGGGTCAGTGTGCATTGTAAATTTGGATCACAGGTATTCAGCCAAGCAAAGAACTCATCAAGTTGAATGGAAGATCCAACCCATACAGTAAACACATCGTCTATGTATCTTTTCCATATGTGCATATGTGCCAAATGTTGTGAAGGATATAAGAACTGTCGTTCAAACTTAGAAACATATAGACATGCTATGGATGGGGCCATTTTAGCTCCCATGGCAGTGCCTTTGATTTGTTGGTAATATGCACTGTCAAATTGAAAGTAATTATACTTAGTGCTATATGGGCAATCTGAAGTAAAAAAGATATTCGTTTTTGTGATAGTTCTAAAGCCTGAAGCTCGTCAGCTATGACTTGAATTGCTGCATCCTGAGGCACGTTGGTGTATAGTGCTGTTATATCTAAAGTGAGTAGTGTAGCATTAGATGGTATATTGCTTGTGTCTGCCAAAAAATTTATCATATTGGCTGAGTCTGAGACATATGAAGGAGCCAACGGTACTCTGTCCTTGAGTTGGGTGTCCAAAAGTGTAGAAAGGGGTTCCAAAAGGGACCCTATGCCCGACACAATGGGTCTACCTGGGGGATTGACTAAAGATTTATGGATTTTAGGTACGAAGTAAATGACTGGTATTTTTGGATGAGGACAAGTCAAAAATTTGCATTCACGATCAGAGATAATGCCAGATTCAAATGCTTGAACTACCACATGGGAAATAAGATCTTGTATGTGCTCAGTGGGATCAGATTGTAAAAGGGTATAATACGTGTGGTCAGACAATTGTCGTTGTGCCTCGCTAATGTACTGAGCTATATCTTGTACCACCACCCCTCCACCTTTGTCAGCAGGCCAGATAACTATACTTTGGTCTGAACTCAAAGATTGTAATGCTTGCTGTTGGGCCCTGGACAAATTAAAATGGGTAGAAAAAGATCCTTGCTCTAGCTGCTCAAAGTCTCTCAATACTAAATTCTCGAAGGTTTGTATATGAGAATCAGGGATGCCCGGTGGGCACCATGTGGATGGTGTACGTAATGGGTTTACACCCATATTGTCTTGATGAACAGGTTCTCCTTTGTCTTGGAAAAAATGTTTAAGTTTGCATTTTCGAATGAATTTAAACATAGCAATCCTAGTGTCTACTGAATGGTAGAAACTAGTAGGGACAAATGAGAGACCTTTGTTCAGCACGGATATTTCCACTGGAGTAAGTTGTCTGTGAGAGAGATTAAATACATTAGATGTTATGGTTGTATTCTGGTCGGCTTGGCTCGTGCCGGTCTGCGTGAGCCAGGTTTGGGGCCCACCTGAAAATGGACATTATGGCCTGGAGCAAGATTTTGAGGTTGTTGTTTATCAGTATCTGAAGAGTCAGAAGAGGTCTGCACATACGTGGGACGCTTCATGCGTTTATTGCTACGTGTTTTGTCCATCCATGTGTAGACAATCCAATTCATCTCGCCGTAATTTCTTGATTTTATTCTTCCGTAGATCTTCTCTGAAAGCTTGCATCTTGTTGTTAAATTCCTCTAGTTTGGCATCATATTCCGCAGTGATATCTCTCAGCTTTTTTATGAATCTGTTTGATCACCCTTCATAGGTTAGTTACCTATACAGGCCAGTTTTCTCCGGTGTTTATTATAGTTTTTCTGGCTTTGTGTCTATTAACTCGATATCCCTGATTGCACTTTAGTAAAAGATGGATGGAAGGCAGAAAGTGAAGACGGAGAGAAAACCAGTCAAAGGACAAGAAGACCCTGGAAATATAGTTAAAAGCACAGAAAAATAGAGTCACCAGCCAACAAAGGTAGGGAAAATGATTTTATTTTCAATATAGTGATTGAAATGTGTCAGTTTCGAGAAAGGAAAGATATTAAACTTTAAATGTGAGGGCTGCAGAAAAAATAGTTAATCACAATTTTGCATAATGTAAAACTCTTTATAGTTTATAAATCTTTCCTTTAACTGTTAAAGGAAAGATTTATAAACTATAAAGAGTTTTACCTCATGCAAAGTTGTCATTTCTTTAATAAGACATTAATTATTTTTTCTGCGGTCCTCCAAGTACCTCCAAATCCAAAATGTGGCCCCACTAAGGGTTTGAGTTTGAGACCTCTGATCCAAACCAAACAGGTTTTAGACAGCATTACTCTACTGAACATTCGTTGATTGGCATGTCCACTTCTATACTTTACTTTTTGGATCATCATACATCTGTCCTTTTGATCTCTATTGATCTCTCATCGGCGTTTGACACAATTGATCATAACCTTCTTATAGACAGATTACAGTTGATAGGCATTACAGATCAGGTTCTTCTTTGGTTTAAATCAGGGATGTCCAACCTGTGGCCCAGTGAAGTATTTTGTGCAGCCCCGGTTGAGGGCGATGCAGTATTTTCCTCTGGTGCCTCTGGGTGTTTATCGTCTTGCTGGCTCCCTCCTCTGTCTTGCTGCAGCGTTTGCGCGGCCCCAGAAACATTTTTTTCGGTCAATGCGGCTCAGGGAAGCCAAAAGGTTGGACACCCCTGTGGGTTATAATGGAAGATTATTTGTCATTTCTAGAGAGGTAAAGAGAAGTCCGGTAGTTTTAGTGTGGCAGGAAGAAGGAGGTAGGATGGTAAGTGTGATGTTAGGACTGTTTCTGGAATTTGTTGAAGAGTATAGTTTTTATTTCTTTACTGAACATCTTGTAGTCTGGGGTAGAAATCAGTAGATTGGAGATCTGGTTATTTAGTTTTGCTGCTTGAGTGGCTAGGGGGCCATTGTTTATTTTTTTCCGTTTTACTTCTTTGATCGGGGGGGGGGTGAATGGGGTGTATATTTTTCTATGTCTGATTGAGGTGGTTTGGATGAGGCGGTTTTTCAGGTAGGTTGGGCTGTCTCCATTTAGGGTTTTGAATAACATACAGTAGAATTTAAATAGTATTCTTTCTTGAATTGATGTATGCTTCTGTAATATGGTTGTGCTTCCTCAATGAATAGATGAGTCTCAGGGCTGTATTTTAGATTGTTTGTAGTTGTTTGGTCATAGTGGCCGGGCAGGGGAGGTAGAGGATGTTGCAGTAATCTAGTAGGCCTAGGATTAGGGATTATACTATAAACTGGAATTGTGTTCTTTCAAAGAATTTCCAGACTTTTCTTAGGTTTCTCATAACTGCAAAGGATTTCTGTATTAAATGAGACCAAAACAAAACTACTTTGGCTCAGCCCGAAATTGGATCAGCTACCCTCCCACATCCCACTTTCCTCTGGCACCAATCTGCAGCTTGAACACTCTAGCAAAGTTCTGGGAATCATCATCGACTCTACACTGTCCTTTAACGACCACATCAACTCCCTAGTAAAAAAATGCTTTTTCAATCTTCATATGCTAAGAAAAGTCAGATCCTGCTTCCACCAACAACATTTCACTGTCCTTGTCCAATCTATCATCCTATCTAGACTTGATTACTGCAACTCCAGCTACCTAAGCCTAACAAAGAAAAGTCTCCTCAGACTCCAACGGATTCAGAATACCGCAGCTAAACTAATCTTCACAAAAGGCAAATTCGACCATGTCTCCCCGCTTCTGTCTAAGCTTCACTGGCTCCCAGTCACCCTCAGGGTTCGCTACAAATGTGCCTGTCTCACCTTCAAATCTCTTCACGGCATCCTTCCTCCCCTCTTTCCACTATCCTGGCTCTCAAGTACTCACTCCACCAGATCCACCCAGAAATTCAAACTATCCTTCCCATCTCTAAATGGCATTTCCCATACAGGAAAACTTGGAACATCCCTCCTCTTCAGCTTTACTGCCCATCTTCGGAGTTCGACTTCCCTCCAACACTTCAGAAAACATCTGAAAACCTGGCTTTTCTCCAAAATGTAACTACCCCCCCCCTCTCCGTTATTCTAAGTCCCCTCTTTCCTTCCTGTTTACCAAGCCCTTCTTCCTTCCATTGGAGTTCCTTTCTTTGTTTTTAATTCCTGTAAACCGTGTCGAGCTCCACTTCCGTGGAGATGACGCGGTATATAAACTTAAGGTTTAGTTTAGTTTAGTTAGTATTGTTTTATTTATTTGCGGTTGCATGGTGCAGCATCTGTCTATAGTCATTCCTAGTAGTTTTATGGTGGTTTGGATGGGATAGTTGGTTGCAGTGGCGTTCCTAGGGGGGGGCGGGGGGGGGGCGGGCCGCCCCGGGTACCAGCCCTAAGGGGGTGTTCCCGGCCTTGCCGTTCAGTCCCCCGCCACCCCCGAAGGACCGTTCGCCCCCCTGGCCTCCCCGCACCACCTATGAACAGCCGCAGCAGGATAGCGAAGTCAGCGTCAGCGATCCCTGCGCTGCTTCCTGCGCCGCGATCCCGCCCCTCCCCTGACGTCAGAGGAGGGGCGGGACCGTGGCGCAGGAAGCAGCGCAGGGATCGCTGACGCTGACTTCGCGATCCTGCTGCGGCTGTTCATAGGTGGTGCGGGGAGGCCAGGGGGGCAAACGGTCCTTCGGGGTGGGTCGGGGCATCAGGCCTTCAGGGTGGGGCGGGCGGGCAGGCAAGCAGGCTTTCAAGGGGGAGGGGGTGACAGGCAGGCATCCTTCAAGGGGGGACAGGCCTTCGGGGGGGGGGGGGTGCAGACCTTCAAAAATAAAAAAAAATTTTTTTACATGGGGGGGGTGCAGACCTTAAAAAAAAAAAAAAATTTTTTTTACATGGGGGGGGGGGGGGTGTCAAAAAATGATGCGCCCCGGGTGCCACATACCCTAGGTACGCCACTGGTTGGTTGAGTTGATTTCTATATTGGTTATGGTTGGGGCTTTGTCATTTTCAAGGAGGATGAATTTAGTTTTTTCTGGGTTGAGTTTCAGTTTGTGATCTTTCATCCAGGTCGCTACTGTTTCTAGTGTTCGGTGTAGAGTGTTGTGGCAGTCTTTGGCTGATCAAAAGGTATGAGGATGGTAATGTCATCTGCATAACTATAGGTGGTTATGCCTAGATTGTCCAGGTATGTTCCAAGAGAGGCAGTGTATAGGTTGAAGAGAGTAGGGGATAGTGGGGATCCTTGTGGTACACCACATGGGTTGGACACATTTGTAGGTGTTTGCCTGTGTTGCTTATATAAGTAACTAATATTTCTCTAATAATTATTAAATAACTATGAACTTTAACCAAACACACAGTAATTGTATTTCCAGCCAATCTTAATTGAGATTTCTCATGTTTTTGGATACAAAGGTGTTTTCTTTCAAAATTTATTATATTTTAGTTTGTTTTATTTGCAGAAATATGCCAAAAAGAGGAGCAGAACTCAGTCCTGAAACCCGGGCACAGGTTACTGCTATACAAAATGAAGGTCTCTCATATTGCAGAATTGCATCATTGAAAATTTCAATTGGAGTGGTGCATGCTACACTTGAACATGTGAAAAGATACTGGATCCTTTGGTTCCAGGCAATGGAGTGGTCATCCTCATGCATCAACTAGCCGGGATGATCGGAAAATTGTAATGATTGCAAAGTTATCTCTTCGTATCAATGCCACTCAACTCCGTTCTCGCTTACCATCCAGCAAAAAAACCTTCTTTGTCTACCAAGAACATTGCCAATCGTCTTTAGTTTTGCAAAAAATACAGAAGCTGGAAGTCTGCAGGTTGGGAGAAAGTGATGTTTAGTGATGATGCCACCTTCACTCAGTTTAAGAATTACACTGGGAGGGTTTGGAGACCTGCAAAACAAAGGTACAATGCAAAATATGAGGTGCCTATAGTAATGCAGTGTGAAAAAGTGATGGTTTGGGGTGCAATTTCAACATATGGATGGGGATAAATTTGCCCCCATGTCATTCTCTAGTGGACACCCCAGGCATGTTCCCCGCTGAATTGGAAAAGATGGTGAAGCCACCCCATTTGCCCATATTTCTGCTCTTAGTGATGCATATAAGGCTCCGATTGCCTCCAAGAAAAACAGGCCCACGAGGCCCGTTCAAATGTCTTCTCTGAATCAAAATTGACTAGCAGAGAAGGCACTCGACCATGCTTCACCCACTCCAGTGAGGTGAGTATCATTCTCAATTTCTTAGTCATCTTCCAGCCCTTAGGATGCCACCAAATGTGGAAGCACCTGCGCCAACCAATTTGCGAGAACTTTTGCAGAGTTTGACATCCACATTTAAGAGAGAAATAGGGCAGTAATAGGTCAATCGAGCCAGATTCTTCCCTGCCTTTAGTAACACTACTATGTGCACTAATTGTTGAGATGAAGGCAGCATTCCTGTATGTACAAATGAATTAAATAAGATCTGTAGTAAAATAGTGATTGAGGGAAGCAAATGTTTATAGAATTCAAGACCAAATCCATCTGAACCCAGCTTCTTAAGCAGTGCTCCCTGCTTAATAACCATAGAAATCATATCCACTGAAATGGTTGCATTCAATTTCTCTTGGTAGCGGGCTGGGATTTGTGGAAGAGAAACATGGGCCCATCTAATTCCAGATTTGAGGACCGAGTATAAAATGTGGAACAATATTGACGAAAGACCTCTGCCAGGTCTTCAGTAAAGTGCATCCTATCTCCACTTACCCTTTTCTCAAACCAGTTTAGCAAGCAATATGCTACTTTTATTTCCATGCAAGTAGAGCTGATACTCATAGTATTGCAGTGATGTCAGCCTCTGATGATAATTAAAAAAGAACAATATATTTTTAGACCAATGAATTAAATGGAACTACCTATATGAGAAGGTATGAAACACATACAGTTTGTGTGTCTGAGATCTTTTTCCTCCAGTTAGTACATTGAAAACTTGGCAATTTAGCCACTAGACTCCTGTATGTAGTTATTTGTGGTTAACAATAATATTAATATTTATTTTTTTTTAAACAACCCAAGATCCTCCTGGTAGACTATTATTTTTTTTGTTTAAGAAAGCAATTACCTATCCCTGGGATCAGTAGCATGGAATCTTGCTTCTCTTTGGGATTCTGCCAGCTACTTACACCTTGGATTGGCCTCTGTTTGAAGCAGGATACTGGGCTTGATGGACCATTGGCCTGACCCATTATGGCTATTCTTATGTTCTTAGCTACCCCTTTATTTTGCCTCTAGCAGTAGGATTGAGGGAGCACCAAAGCAAGAGTGACTAGAGATCACTCAACAAAGCAGTGGTAATAAGTGCCTAAGAGGGAGAGTGTCTCAGGGGGTCCAAAGGTCACAAAAATGTCAGTGCATGAAGCTTTAACCAGAAGGCTAGTCCTCCACTCCTAGTGATTGTCAAGGTAAGTTAAAGCAATATTAAAATTAGCAAAGTCTTGGGATTTTCTTGTTGGAATAATGTTATTAGACTGGCTGCTCATTTTCAGAGCTGTTTCAGGTCTGTTTCTCTTGTAGACTTGCTCATCACTCTGCTATACAAGCCCTCTGAGATCTCTGACTTTATCTACATTATCTTCTTCCAGCTCTTGTCATCACTGCTTTTCCAAAGTACTAGCCTTGTTGATGATGTATTTTATATATGATATCTATCATGTTTACTGGGATCACCTTTTGTTTGTTTCCTCCTCTAGCACCAGAATAACTCAAACAGCTCCCTCGGTTCCAAAACACTGTATCACCACATTGGCTCAAACCACATCACTTCCAACTCCATGGGAAGCAGCTAGCCGTTGCTGGGCACATGGTGAGAACATTTCCCTATCCTAGAACTGAGCCGCCCTTGAGGAGGAAGGAGCATCTGTCCTCCAATCCTCACTTTTCCCTGGTATGAAGGAACTCTCCTAGTGGCCACTGATCTTCCTCTGAGGTCTGTGCGTAGATGTGGCACTGAAGGACTTTGACCAGCTGAGCAGTGGTAAGAGCCTCATGGTCTCCTGGGTGCTTGCATGTGAAGTAGTCAAATAGCATCATTTGAGGCTCAATCCCTTCTTAGTGATGTGAGAGGGGGAAAAAAGAAAAGAAAGACTAGATTTTGTTTTGAGATTCTTTTTGTAGACTTCACTAAGGTCTCAGTTTACACTTTGTACATTTGTATTTAAGGTGGGACTTTGGGCTGGATGGGGCTTGTATATTTTCCAGGGAGCAGTTGCTGTAAAGATGAGCCCTTGCTTATTTTTAAAGCGGCACTGGAGGACATCCCATACCTCGAGTGATAATTTTATTTCTGTTGTCGTCATTTTTATTAAATGTGGAAAATGAAACATAGTTCCTTGTGAATTGCTTTATCTCTACTTCCTCACCTTTCCCATAAACATAAGCAGGTCATTATAGGTAGTGGTAATAAATACAGTCATGTGAAAAAATTAGGGAACCCTATGAAATATTCAGTTCTTTCTTAAGAAATGTTCACATATTGATGTCAAATCTTTTAATTTATCTCTGGAAAAGAAAGTGATGTAATTGCAGGTAAACAACAAAAAATTCCTTGATTTACTCATGAAACAAAAGATATCCATAAAATGTGAATTCTAACTGAAGAATAAATTAGGATACCCTACACTCTAACAGCTAGTATTTCCCACTTTGGCTGAAATAACTGCAATGAGACGCTTCTTGTAGCCATCTACCAGTCTCTGACATCAGTCTGAGGAAAGTTTGGCCCACTCCTCAATGCAGAATTCTTTCAGCTGTGAGTTGTTTGAGAGGTTTCTTGCATGTACAGCCTGTTTCAAATGGGTTGGCTTGGGGGGTTATTTGAGAGCATGCCCTTCAGTGGTGTAGGAGGTACCAGCAGGAGGAATTGGGTATCCCTCCTGCTGGTAGTCTTCGGGGGTGGGGGTGACAGGTTCCCTGTCGTGGCTGCTAAACTAATCGTGACTGGGAGATTCCCTTGCCTCAATTAGCTCAGCAGCAACCCTATTCTCTAACTGGCACTTATGACATAGACGCTGGTTAGAGAATTTTGGGTTTAGGTAATTCTATATAGGATGCCCATATGCGAATTTCAAAAGCTGGTTAGGTGGCTTCTGAGACCGGGTGTCCTATACAGAATCCAGTCCTTAGACCTGGTTTTACATCATCTAAGTTACAACGTATAAGTTTGTCCAGACAGCCTCATAAAACTTTTGATTACCCCTGCAGTAAGACTGTGTAGGTTGGCCCACATCCCACCCTCACCACCTCTTCAAAAATGCCCCTTTCATCTCTGGGCGCACAGCGAGATTCAGAGGCCTAAAAAGTCTCAGGATACGTCTAAAAACCCTTTTCGACTTGGGAGGGATTTTAGATTTATTTTAGTTTTGATTATGAGCCCCTAACTGTATAAATAAACTGTGCTGATCTACCTGTACTAGCAGCCCTATTGTAACTCCTGGGACATAGTGATGAGCCAACGATGACCTACTTGTACTTGTAACTATGTCTTTAATAGTTGTACTGATCTACCTGTACTAAGTCACGTGCATATTGAATGTCCGTGTCAAACTGTCCATTGTAACTTCCTGGGTAACTGACCCAACCTCTTCTACTGTAATGTAATCTGACCTTGAACTGAATAGGTAAAAGTGGAATAGAAAACCTGATTAACATAATTTAACATACTGGGCAGCAGGTCCTGTGTGCCAGGCCTTCATGATAGCAGTTTGTATTGGGCTTTATCCAGGTCTGTCCTGAGGTATAAGAGCCAGAACCAATGTCTCCCCCACTCAGAAGTTTAAAGACTGACCAATGGGAAGTTTGTGACCAGGAATATATGTGGGAAAAGGCTCGTCTTGTACCCAGTGGCAACAAATCCTGTCTTGCAAAGTCAAGCCTAGCACTGCCAGTCTCTGCACAGAGCCTAAAAGATGTGCAAAGCATTCAGAGTCAGGAGACTTTATTGGTATGATAATTTGTGCCAATGTAATTTACATAAAGGAGAAAAAGTACATAATGACGACGCTGATACTAAAATGATCTACATCCTGACCTTTTCAATTTCTTAGTTCTGGTCCTGGTCCAAATTGTCTCTGTTTAGGTCACATTTCTTGCCTAATGGCAAGATACATCTTTGGTCCTGAAGCTGCTCATTCTTTTTGGGAGTCTGATGTTCACTGTTACTTTTGGGAAATACAACCTCTCTGTCATCTTTGTATTTTACATAATGTAAGAGGCAATGCATTTTCTTTCTCTTTCTCCAGCCTTGCCTTGTCTGCAGAGGATGGCTTCTTGTGATTTTCAGTTCACTTTTTGCATGTTTCTAGTCCTAATTTGTGGTCATTTATTCTGTTCTGGTGGAGGGTCTGTCTGTGTTGTCTCTCTTAAGTAAGTATTGTCAATTGATCTAACTAAACCTTCCTGACTCCCCAGATCCTAATACACTTTCCAACTATCAACCCTGTAATCTCCCTGGTAATGCCTAGGCCAATTCTTTTGAAAACCACCTAGAACTGGAAGGTATTAGTGGGATAGAAGACACTAATATATTCTGTTAGCAGATCGTTTCAGTCTGGGATCTGTTTTCCTAACAGTTAATGCTTTGGCACAATATTCTCAAATTTTTTCTGATGTGACCTTATTTTAGTAACCAGTGACCCCCCAGTTTCAGCAACATATCAATAAATAAATGTCTGCTTTTTAACATATTTATCTGAAGTACTCGGCACAGCTACCATTGAGCAAGCTTTGCAAAATTCTCAAGGCCACCCAACCATAGGGGGTGCCTGAATTTGCACCTCCTCTTCCCACTCCAGGTCTTACAGTGCAACCAGCTCTACCCCCTTCCCAGTCAAGCATGTCTTTTTTTTTTCTGGTATTTGGGAAATCTAAAGTTCAACTCTTTTGTTCTTCCCTCCTCAATGATATTCCTTACATTTGTGGTTTTGATTATCCCACACAAGATCAAAGTTTGATTTACAAATGACTTTTCTCCATGTGATGATAAAAGTTTCAACAATCTGATCAAGCAGAAGATAAGTTTAAGGCTGAATTTAAGGCTGACGCTTATGCTTGACCCCTTTTTTAACTTTTTCAGTCATGGTGGATGTCATACAGGTAGCCTGTATGCAATAGTGCTGTCTGATTCAGGGAAGAAAAAAATTTTGATTTGATTCAGCCTATTGAATCAATTTTTTTCTATCCAAGTAGGTGTTTTGTAGTCTCTTCACCCACCCCACCCTCCTTTGCCTTCTCCTACCCAGGCTGGCACTGTGGTGTAAACAAAATAAGCAAAAAAAAGACTCTTCCTCTCTGTTAGGTCCTACCTCACATTCACGGTCTTAACATCAGCTCTGGCAGGATACACATTTCAAATCTGACACATTGTAATCACAAAACAGAAAATAAATTTTTTTCTATCTTTTGTTGTCTGGTGCCAGGCTCTGGTTTCCATTTGTCTTCTGATAACTCTCTCACCAGGGTCTCCTGCCCATTTAACATTTTTCTTCTTTCTCAGTGTTCGCCATCCATGTTTGACTTCTTCTTCTGTTTCTCTTCCCTTCCCCGGAGGTCTGGAATCTTTCTCTTTTTTTCATCTCCATCCCTGCGGTCCAGATTTTCTCTAATAACCACTCCCCCCCCCCCCCCCAATGTTCCTCTCCTCCATGGGATCCATTAAGACAGTACACTTGTGCTCTTTGGGCCACCGGCAGCGTGAGTGAAACTCCCTCTGCTACTGCCCAAGTGGGACCAGGAAGTAGTAGCAGAGGGAAAGCTTCTAGCAGTAGAAGGCAGCGTGTTTACTTCACTCATGCTTCTGGCAGCCTGAAGAATGAAAGAGTAGCTGCAGCAATGGATGCCACCATACCTAGATCCACCATCTCTCCTTTCCTCAACTACCCTTTCATCCATCATCTCTCCCATTCTCTTCCCAACTACCCTCCTATCCAGTATCTCTATTCCCCCTCCCTCCACCTCACCCCTTGGGTCCAACTTATCTCCTTTTCTTTTCCCTCCCTCCTTCCATCCTATTGTCCACCATCTCTCTCCCTCTCCTCTGTTTTCAGACCCATTATTTCTTCCCCTTCATCTCCCCCCCCCTCAGTCTGGCATATGCCCCTCTTTTTGGACCCCACCCTCTGTATACTTCTAATAACTACACCAGTGAGCCCCCCTCTCTCTCTAAGGCTGGCATGCTTTCCCCTTCTCTTCACTGTCATCCCCCTGACCACCCGGTCTTATTTTAAAAACTAATTACGGCCTGCAGAGGATCGCTGATGTTGTAGCAATTCTAGTAGGCTGCCGTCAGCCTCTGCTGCACATTCCCTCTGCTGCAGTCCCGCCACCTCCTCTGATGTGACATCCTGTTTTGGTCTGGGATGGACTGCAGCAGAAGCTGCCAGCAGCCTGCTAGAATCGCTATAGCACCGGTCATACTTAGTTTTTAAAGTGAGACCAGGAGCCCGGGGGAAGCCAGAAAAGGGGAAAACAAGCTAGCCTTTGGGGAGCCCCCTAAAGCTGTTGAGCTAAGGGTACCCACAGTACTTCCCAAACCACCCCATGAGCTCTGACATTGGGCAAAGCTTAGGACTTATGCTATACTAAGAACTGAATGTTAATAAAATGGAGGTAATGGTGGTGAAAGGTCAAAGACAATTTTGAGCTGGAACGTGTGGTTGTTATGGGGGAGAAATTAACAGTAAAAAAGAGATGACTAGTTTAACAATGGAAAATCAAATACTGAAAACAATCAGGGTAGGCTATATCCAACTTCAAATGCTCTATAGATTGAAGCCAATATTACCAGCATTTGATTTTCGTACTGCGTTTCAAGCACTGTTCCTGAGTAGAGTGGATTACTGCAATTCACACTACTTGGGAGTTGCAAAAGAGAAGTTGAGAGCTTTGCAGTTGCTTATCAACTCTGCTGCAAGATTAATCATGGGTTTCAAGGAGCACTCATATATAACTCCTGTGTTGAAAAAAATTACACTGGTTACCCATACAGCAAAGAGTGCAATTTAAGATTCTTGTGATTTTTCCCTTCTAATTTTCAGGATGCACCAGACATATCCTTTGCCAACCTAATTGTATTTTCCTATATTTGTTTCTTTTCTTGTCCCTTTTGTATCGGGTTAGTCCTCATCTGCTCTTGTCCACTTTTTAAACTGTAATACTGTGTCCCTGTTTTTATCATGTACAGCACTTAGAAATATTAAAAATGATATCAAATTTTAAATAAACCTGCAATCTGTTCTTGGAAGACATGAATGCTATACCATGTGCATAAGCAGTCCTGTTTCATTGCAATACTTCCAACCACTGACATCATTTCTGAGCTACAGAGTCTCCCCTGTCACTAAGGTTCCAGCTCCACTGTAGTATCAGAGGCTGGAAGAGTGTCGATTAGAAACCTACTTGTCCTGCTCTATGTAACGGTGAAATCAAAACAGAGTATACATGATCTAAATACCTGACTGTAACTTTATTCTTTGGAATGTGAATGTGACACAGGTGAGTGGAGATGCAGAGATTTTTTTTTTGTTCTGTAGGAAGTCAGTTCATGATATGTTAATGTCACCATAACAAGCAATATTAACCAAAGCTGCCAGTACCACTGATGTTAAGAAAAGATATACTGGACAATGGTTTAATTGTACACAGACTAGGCATGTCCACAGACACTCAGCAAGGTTCTTTGAGAAAGCAAGCGTGGGTGAGCCACATCTGCTCACGTGTTGTAGATACGCGAGGCACGCTTTGGAGCAGTTTCTGGAGCATCACTATGCTGCTCATCCTCCCTCCTTTGCGATTTCATAAAGGACTCAGACTTCAAGAAGCGACTGTAGCTGTCATACTTCATCAAATTGAAGATCTGCACACAGAGAAACAAATGTGTCACGTCAGCTGTGCTAATTATTACACACAACTGTAATATTGTGATGTTTCAAGCAGAGTAGGGTAATGGAAGTATATAACTTGATGGGATATGGATTTGATGTTCTACTAATCACATTAATTAAAGGACAAGTTAGGGATTGAATATCTGCATGAAGGAAATTAGAGTGGATGGCAAGTCATGGATTACAATTGAATGTAAACAAAACGGAAGTTATGATAGTTGGGAATGATAAGGGGGTTGAGTTGGAGAAAATGAATGTGATAGGAATGCAGTTGAAGGTAAAAAGGGAGATGTTGGTGTTGGGGGTTTGGCTTAATGCTGTCTTGACAATAAGTCATCAGATCTCAAAAATTTGTATAGAGTGAAGTCACTGCTTACACCTTATGATTTTTGAACAGTTGTACAAGCAATGATATTGGGCAGATTGGATTATTGTAATGGGCTATAATTAGGGGTAACAAAATTAAAGTGTAAAGTCCTACAACATCTGATTAATTCAGTGGTAAGATTAATAACTAGTGCCATGAATAGCCCATGTGCTGTCTCTTCTCAGGCAACTGCATTGGCTTCCAGTTCAACAGAGAGTGCAGTATAAGGTGTTGCAATAATCCATCAAACGGTGTATGATGTGACCCCTGCAGGTTTTTATGACCTAACTTCAGTACCGAATCTCTATTGGTCTCACTAATCTCAAAGGTTCAGCAACTACACTCTTGTAATAAGTTTGCTATTCTACTACAATTTGACCTATCTATGGCCTTTGATGTCATTCACCACAACATTCTGATTTACTAACTTTC
The DNA here is from genome assembly GCF_902459505.1 of Geotrypetes seraphini. Classification (NCBI taxonomy): domain Eukaryota; kingdom Metazoa; phylum Chordata; class Amphibia; order Gymnophiona; family Dermophiidae; genus Geotrypetes; species Geotrypetes seraphini. The sequence goes on from NC_047087.1 coordinate 319,426,044, forward strand.
TGAGATAGGTATTGATTCTACTGTCTTAGACTGGTTCTCAAAATTCTTATGATCTCTCTCATACACTGCTAATATGAATGGTACCAGGTCATCACCCTGGAAGCCATTAAGCAGAGTCCCACAGGGATCACCTCTATCCCCTATGCTTTTCAATATCTATATGTCCACCTTGAAGCTTTTCCATCCCTCCCCCTTTGAAACACTGTATACATATGCAGAGGACATCTTCGTCCTTCTAGAGATAAATTTGAATCTTACTAACCTCCCCAGGAATATTATAGAATGCATAACGAAACTTCAAATTTGGGCCCTTACTGTACAAATGAAGCTAAATGAGTCCACAACAAAACTATTTTAGCTTGGCCCAAAGTTATATCAGCTACCTCCGTTCATTCCACTGCCTTCTGGACCTTCACTGCAGATTGAATTCTCAAGCAAAGTTTTGGGCGTCATTATTAACTCAACACTTTCATTTACTGATCATCTTAACGCTCTAGTAAAAAAAATGCTTTGTTAGCCTCTATATGTTGAGGTAAGTGAGATCTTTTTCCACCAACAACATTTTGCTGTCCTTGTTCAATCGATCATTCTTTCTAGGCTGGACTACTGCAACTCGGTCTATTTAAGTCTGACCAAGAAAAGTCTTCAACAACTTCAGCAGATCCAGAATACTGGAGCTAGGCTGATCTTTGCAAAGAGAAAATTTGACCATGTTTTGCCGCTCTGGCTACAACTCTACTGGCTCCCAGTAATTTCCAGAGACTACTTTAAATGTGCCTGCCTAACTTTCAAGATCCTGCATAGCATTCTTCTCTCTTTAATTCCTTTATCTTGGAGTGCTGTAAGACCTGACATCACCAGATCTATCCAAAAACTCAAATTATCTTTCCCCTCACTAAAAGGCGTTACCTACATTGAAAAATTAGGGAAATCTCTTCACTTCAAAACTAGAGCTTTGGAATAATTTTCCTGCCCAACTGCATGCACAACCTGGGCTCTTTCCAACTATTCCAAAGACACCTGAAAACTTGGCTATTTTCAAAAAGGTAAATTTCCGCTTCCCCCTACCACCAACTCCCACTGTAACTTCCCTTTTAATCTTTGTAAACCATGTCGAGCTCTATATTTATAGAGAAGATGTGGTATATAAGCTTATTAGTTTAGTTTCATCCTTGGAGGGTATTAAGATCGGAAAGTAGTATGAGATTGTCAGTAGCTAAAGTAGCTGGGGTATGTCATGCATAGATAAGTAATGCAATGTTTTCATCTGCTGGGATAAAATATTGGACTGTCTTGCTGTGGCAAATGTGTTTGTGTAAGGGGAGAGCAACATTCAAAAAAAATTATTAAAAACCCACCTGTTTGTAAGTGATTTTATGTGAGGGAGTGAGTGCTGAGAAGCAGGGCAGATATGAAGTTGTAGTATTATATATATGTGTAATGTATTTTAAAGGATTGTGAATGTTGATTGGAAACTGCCTAGGTACTGTAGGCAGCGTATAAATTTGTAAATAAATAGTATGCTGAAAAGGAGAACAGATGTGTGTAAGTCATTGTCAGATCAACACTCATGCCAAGCTAGGAGGAAGCAACCCTGTAGACACCCCCAGCTTGGTTTGAGCATGTTAAGTCATTGTTTAGAGGTGGTGGGGGTTGTATATTTTTAAGGAATTGGGTGGAATAAAGTCTGTTGGTCTTCCCCATTAAATTGATACCTTGGTGTAGAGTGAGGGGGAATAACAGTAAGGTGCTTATCTCCCCTACCCTTCTTTAAAATTCAGACATGGATGGTACAGGAAGCATGGTTAGACGTATCTGGCTAAACATTAGTTATGGACCCATCTCAAAGAATAGTTAAGCTCTGGAATTCGTTGTCAGGATGTAGTAACAGTGGTTAGAGTAGCTGGGTTTGAATAAGTTCCTGGAGAAAAGGTCCATAGTCTGCTATTGAGACAGACATGGGGGAAGCCACTGCTTGCCCTGGGTTCAGTACCATGGAATGTTGCCATTATTTGGGTTTCTGCCTGGTACTTGGGTCCTGGATTGGCCACTGTTGGAAACAGGTTACTGGGCTTGATGGACCTTCAATTATAGGACAGTCAAGCCATTGTGACATCACTGATGTGGTTGGCTCTTAGGCATTAGAAGAATGAGGCATTATGACCTCACAATCTCAGCTTTGGAATGTTGCTACTCTTTGGATTTCTACTTGGGACCTGGGTTGGCCACTGGGAAAGAGCCATTGACCATTGATCTGACCCAATATAACTAGTCTTATATGGATGGCAAAGATTCCTAATAGCTCTACTAAAGTACTGTTGTTTGACTTGTGAATGTCCCTGTAGTTTCTAAAATAAAGTGAAGGGTTTCCTGCCCAATGAAATAAGGAGTCGCTTCCTACTATTTTGGAGGTGCTGGGATTGGTTTGAATTCTTTGCTTTTGGCACTGGTTCTCTGAAGGGATCAAGGACTTTGGCCAACTCAGTCATTATGGAAGAAAAGAGGGCAAATATCCATCAAGAAATCAGCACAGATGGAAAGAAAGGTAGATAAGTCCAGGCAGAGGTTGATGAACAACAAGAACTTTACAGAGCTCTGTTTTTTAAGTTCAAGACAAGCATGGGAGAACATAAGGGCTATTGGCAGCAGCCCAGAAAGGGGGATGGCAGAGGATTAGAAGAGATGCTGACAATCATGGGGTGGGGGGTGTAGATGCTGGCCAAAAGATGGGTAAGGGTGAAATAGAAGTGATACTGGACACCTTAGAGCAGTGGTCTCCAACGCAAATCCTTTGCAGGGCCACATTTTGGATTTGGAGGGACTTGGAGGGCCTCAGAAAAAAAAGTGTTAATGTCTTATGAAAGAAATGACCATTTAGCATTGGGTAAAACTCTTTATAGTTTATAAATCTTTCCAAGTCTTAATAATAATATTGTCATTTATAGCTAAAGAGACATATGATCAAGAAACTTTTATTTTACTTTTGTGATTATGATAAACATACCGAGGGCCTCAAAACAGGACCTGGTGGGCCGCATGTGGCCCCTGGGCCATGAGTTTGAGATCACTGCCTTAGAGGGAGCTAAGCTATCTATCCTGTTCCCCCCTAAGCCAGGTTGCCACATGCAAAAACTTTTTGTTATGTGTAAAAATGTTCAGTTATATTTCCTGTGAGTACTATGCACAGGAAGTTGCATCAGAATAGACAGGGGAGGGAAAGGCCAGGTGCAGGTGTGGATGGAGGGGGGACTAGAGAGAAAGCTGTGAGGGGGACAGAAGGGGGGGGTGTTAATCACGATTAACATGCAGCCTTAGTGTATACTAGAGAGCTGCACAGGAACGGGGACAATGGGAATCCTGCAGGTTCCCCCTTCGGGTCACGGGGATCCCGTGGGGATGCCCCCTAGTGTCACGGGGATCCCATGGGGACGCCTCCTAAGGTCGCGGGGATCCTGCGGAGTTGAAGCAATTTGAGCCATGAGGCTGGTCTTCGTTCTCCTACCTGCTCTGCCGCAGCACACAGCCGACCGGAAGTCTTCCCCGATGTCAGCGCTGACGGAGGGAGGGAAGGTGGAACTGCAAGAACTAGGGTTACCATGTGACTCTACAAAAAAGAGGACGTATTGAGAGTGACATCGGGCTATACTTCCTCTGCATTCTTTCTCCTACCTGCAAAGCCCTCCCTCCCTCCGACGTCAGTGCTGATATCGGGGAAGACTTCCGGTCGGCTGTGTGCTGCGGCAGAGCAGGTAGGAGAAAGAATGCAGAGGAAGTATAGCCCGATGTCACTCTCAATACGTCCTCTTTTTTGTAGAGTCACATGGTAACCCTAGTTCATGCAGTTCCACCCAAAAGAGTCTGTGACTCATTGTGCCCTCTCCTAAACCATCCATTCCTAGGCATAAGATGCTCTGTATCATAAGAAAAGCCATTCTGACTCAGACTAAGATGCACTGAGCTCAGCAACCTATCATGGACACTGGCCTATCTAGGTAAAAAGAAAGTACTTAGCAGATCCCCAACAGTAAATTAGATGTATCATATATAACTCATTGCCAGGGATGAGCAATAGGTTTTTTTTTAAAATACAAAATGTTCATGCAAAGTGTAACAAAAAATAGAAGCCTTTTGTGAAAAGGAGAAAAAAGCCTCAGAACCTTGTCCATAGCAGTGTTTCTTCACTCTCAGCCTAGATAGGGTAGATAACGTCATAGGTTAAAAAAAAATCCCAAACCCTATCTTTTTTATTGTGTATCAACAATTTTCAAAAGATATGTTTACTTAAACGAATCCACAAGGAGAACTGGGGGAGGTGCAGGGGTAAGATGGAATAGGTCATATAGAGATGTATATTGAAGGAATGATAGAAATATGTATGTAAATATCATAATTTATTATAATTTGATTAATTACTTCAATACAATGTTAATAGGGGGAGGGGAGTGGGGGTGTTGATATGGATCATAGGGAAATACATTTTGGAGGAATGATAGAAATATGTATGAAAATATAATTGTGAATTCAGTAGCATAATTAAATCAAATAACTATTCTTGAAGTTTATAGGGACGTGTGGGGACGGAGGGGATTCCTCGCGGGGACGGAGGGGATTCCTCGCGGGGACGGAGAGGATTCCTGGTGGGGACGGAGGGATTCCTCACGGGGACGGGTGGGATTTCTGTCCCCGCACAACTCTCTAGTGTATACACACAGAGTAGTGGTACTGGTAGGTCAGGTGTCTAGATACAGGATAAGGCAAAAAAAAGTTATTTGCTGGTTTCTCAGCAACTGCTTGGGTTTTGAATGTGAAATTGTACAGCTCTCTGTTTCTGTGCCAAGTGGCTTTAAACAGGCAAAGTTATGTGTAAGACAAGGACCCTGTTGATAAAACCCTTTGAGGAACTGAGTGCACAGTATGACTTGAGAGCCCATCCTAAATCTCAAAGGAGGAATGATATTTTTGAGCAATATGGGTATTCTACAGAAGGTAAAGTTAGAGGCTTTTTAGCATAACCACATATTTGCACTGTACAACTAGCATTATTTGCGTTTCAACTTTTTTATTAATTTCTTTAAGAACATCATACAATAATGCATGAAAGAAAATAACTAACAATAATTCCATAAAAGCACTTATAATCTTTACATGAAACAAGAATAAAGAAACCCCCCTTCCCATCCTCTCCCCCCTCCCTATTTCTAGATGTGTATTAAGTTTCCAAACTGACAAAGACATATACTGTACATAAATTATTTTAAAGATCTTATACATAAATTTCCAAAGGACCCCAAGTCTCCTTAAATTACCATTATTTGAAAAAATCTAAAAGTGCCATGGCAGAGGGAAGGCCATGAAGCAGCCATTGTCAGTGAAAACCTCATTGCACTGAAACGACGATCACATTAAAAGTCTAAAGAAAAGCAAACAATTACTTTTATTCTTTTGCTAAGTTAATACTATTTGAATTTATTCTGCACTGAACAAGTTGGATGAAGTTACAGAATTTCAGTGATGTGGCTTCGGAGGTATGTAAGGCTCACGGTGGGAGGGTCGGTGGAGTTCTGGTGCACATAGGCATGGGAAGGAGGGATAGGTAGAAGACGGTATGATGATCGTGTGGCTCTGGAGGTAGTCTTTGAAGGCATTTTGGTGTCATGCTCTGGTACACAGGGTATCCTGGCTTCTAAACATGGAAAATGTCAGGGGTAGATACCATGGTAAGAAATGAAAATACTAATATTTTCTAATGGTGTTAATTACTGCAGAATAACACAGAGGAGGTGAACACTTGCATATGATCAGATATGGGCAAATAACTACAGAGAAACTATAAATTTATTACTTATACATATAATTCTAATAAGGCAGGGAGTCACTAAAGAGGTAACATTATAAAGAAAATATTAATAAAGTGGTAATGGAAAAGCACATGAAATAGTGGTCAACTTCCAGAAGGATTTTATCCATACAAGTAACAAGTATTGCTGACTCAAAGGATGGGAGGGGGCATTCCTGGGACATTGAAACAACGTCTACGGTCAAATGAACATTGTATTGAGGTATCGGCAGAATTTAGCAAAGGACTATTGTTTAAAAAGATAGTCTAAGCATGTCACATGAGGGGCGAGCATGTGAAAGGAGGGAACCGTGCTCAAATATGGACAGCTGGAAATATGCAAGCCAAAAGACAATGAAAACAAGTCTAAAATATCAAAACGATCAAATACAAAATATAGACTTGTGAGATATAAGACAATGATCTTAACGGTACTCTCAGACACCTGAATGGCAAATCACTGAAGATTTCAAATGCCAATGTTACAGGTGAAGGTATCAATCATCGAGTACCAGTTTTTATATATATGAAAGTGCTCAAAATAGTGACTTATCTTTAAAGTTGTAGAAGTGCTCAAAACCCTACGGGGACCCGTTTCACCGTTAGGCTTCTTCAGGGGTCAGAGTTCTAAAATACATAAATGAATATTAGTGACTAAAATTGTCTTATATAGTTTTAAATAAATAAATAAATCGAAGGACTTAACCCTGTGTGTAAAATCTAAACAAACAACCTTGTGCTGAATTTAACTAAATTCTAACAAGTTTTAACAAATTTTAAAAGTTTTAAATAAAATCCTGACAGAGTACTTACTGAGATGTATGCTCGGGTTAACGAGACAAAAATGGCGATGGCGCCCGAAAGACGCCAGCGCATGCGCTTTTAAAGGGACTAATTCCCACGCTAAAACGCGCATGTGTGGAAATTTAAATACCAAAGTTGTAGCTTTTTGAAAAAGTATGACTATATCAAATAAACACCGTCCAATCCACCATGTTGTTTAAACCGTTAGGTGTCAAAGATTGAAGTCGATAAATCCAGCGAATTTCTTTCCTAAGTAAACGTTTCTTTCTATCTCCCCCCCTGAAGTGGCGTTCTTCTTTATCAATGCAAAAACATTTCAATTCTTCAAATTTATGGTTGAAATTGACACAATGTTCTACAATCGGAGCTGTCATTTTCTTATGTTTCAAATTAGATTTATGTTCTGTGATTCTAGTTTTGAATTGTCTGGTTGTCATGCCTACATACATTTTCCTGCACGGACAAGAAATAACATAGATCACATGATCTGAATTACAGGTCAGAAAATTATTGATATAATATCTTCTTCCATCTTGAGGATTTAAAAAATCACTTTGTGAAATTGTAATGGCACAAACACTGCAATTTCCACACCTATGGAACCCTTTAGGTAATAGTCCTATGTTCAACTCAATATTTTTATTGTTATGAGATAAAAGTTCTTTTAAATTACGATCTCTTGAGAAGGCTACTCTTAAATCCATGTTGGCAAAAATTCTGTTAGTTTGAATAATCTTCCAATTGTCTTTGAAAATGTTAGCAATCTCGTTGCCGTCACGGAAATATTTTAAGACACAAGTCATAGTGTCATTATTTTGATTCAAACATTTTGATGTTTCTTTATTGTCCATGAGCCAATCTCTGTGGATATGCTTCACTCTCTTTTGTGACTGTTTTAAAATCTTTTTGGGATAACCTCTTGCTTCCAGCTTGTGTAAAAAAGATTTAGAGTGTTTTTTGTAGTCTTCTTCATGTGTGCAATTTCTCTTAAATCGTAAAAGTTGAGAGAACGGTAGATTTTTCTTCAAATTCAAAGGGTGACAACTTTTGAAGTTAAGAAATGTATTCCTATCAGTAGGTTTCAAAAAGGTATTAAACTCGAAACTATGTGTAGTCTGAACTATAGTCAGATCTAAAAATTCAATACATTGTGAAGAGTACTTTATAGTGAATTTAATGTTGTCATCACAGCTGTTTAGCCAATGGAAAAAAGTCGTTAAACTATTTTCTGATCCCTTCCACAACATCAGAACATCGTCTATGTATCTAAACCACTTAAAGATATTTTCTTCAAAAGGAGAATCTTTTATCCAGATGTTTTCAAAATTGGACATATATAAATTGGCAACGGAAGGTGCAAAGACTGCTCCCATTGCCACACCTGTTTTTTGTTTGTAAAACTTTTTGTTATATATGAAGAAATTCTCCTTCATGGCTATTCGCGCCAAATTCAAAATAAAATCAGTGGGAATATATTGCGGACTGTCTCTATTTTCTAAGATGTTGCGAATAATAATGAGTGCCTCACTTTGAGGAATAGAAGTATAAAGAGACACGACATCCAATGATACTAGTAAAAATGGAAAATCATCCCTCCCGACTTTTTCTAAATTGAACATTAAATCTTTAGTGTCCTTAATGTAAGAAGGTGCTTTAGGTACTTCATATTTAAGGAATTCATCAACGAAACTTGAGAGTGGCTCTAATAGCGAACCCTTTGAAGACATGATTGGCCGCCCAGGGGGGTCAGAAAGACTCTTATGTATTTTAGGTAAAGTGTAAAATATTGGAACTATAGGGTTTACTGGATTCAAATATCTATAATCTTTTTGTGTAAGGAATCCTTGTAGAAGGCCAAAATTAGTTAAAAATTGAATCTCTCTTTTCAATTTGTTTGTAGGATTAAGCGATGAACAGTCATAGACATTAGGATCTTCAAGTTGTCTTAAAATTTCTACGTGGTATTTCTTTGAATCTTGAATCACCACTGCTCCACCCTTGTCCGCCTTAGTGATGGTAATAGATGAATCTCTAACAAGTGATTGCAAAGTGCGTCTTTCTTCATAATTCAAATTATTGTGTCTAAAGATGTGTTGTTGATTGTTTTTTCCATGTTTCAACATCTTTTAAAACACATTGTTTGAAAGAAGACACTATGGGATCCAAAGGTATAGGAGGATACCAAACGCTTTTAGGTGAAATAATAGTGCGGTCATAAGAAGAGGGAACATCATTGAAAAAGATTTTTAACTGTAACTTTCTAATGAGTTTCTCTAAGTCTATATGAAACTGTACATCATTGAAAGAAGTTGAAGGTACAAAAGATAGACCCAAAGACAAAACTTTTACCTCAATGGGAGAAAGTATTTTTGTAGAGATGTTGACTACCACTGATTTCTCTTTACTTGAGACCTCGTGTTGGGTCTTTGATGTAAGACACTTCTTCCTCTCATTCTTCCTCTAAATCTTTTTTACACAAGCTGGAAGCAAGAGGTTATCCCAAAAAGATTTTAAAACAGTCACAAAAGAGAGTGAAGCATATCCACAGAGATTGGCTCATGGACAATAAAGAAACATCAAAATGTTTGAATCAAAATAATGACACTATGACTTGTGTCTTAAAATATTTCCGTGACGGCAACGAGATTGCTAACATTTTCAAAGACATGAAACATGGAAAAACAATCAACAACACATCTTTAGACACAATAATTTGAATTATGAAGAAAGACGCACTTTGCAATCACTTGTTAGAGATTCATCTATTACCATCACTAAGGCGGACAAGGGTGGAGCAGTGGTGATTCAAGATTCAAAGAAATACCACGTAGAAATTTTAAGACAACTTGAAGATCCTAATGTCTATGACTGTTCATCGCTTAATCCTACAAACAAATTGAAAAGAGAGATTCAATTTTTAACTAATTTTGGCCTTCTACAAGGATTCCTTACACAAAAAGATTATAGATATTTGAATCCAGTAAACCCTATAGTTCCAATATTTTACACTTTACCTAAAATACATAAGAGTCTTTCTGACCCCCCTGGGCGGCCAATCATGTCTTCAAAGGGTTCGCTATTAGAGCCACTCTCAAGTTTCGTTGATGAATTCCTTAAATATGAAGTACCTAAAGCACCTTCTTACATTAAGGACACTAAAGATTTAATGTTCAATTTAGAAAAAGTCGGGAGGGATGATTTTCCATTTTTACTAGTATCATTGGATGTCGTGTCTCTTTATACTTCTATTCCTCAAAGTGAGGCACTCATTATTATTCGCAACATCTTAGAAAATAGAGACAGTCCGCAATATATTCCCACTGATTTTATTTTGAATTTGGCGCGAATAGCCATGAAGGAGAATTTCTTCATATATAACAAAAAGTTTTACAAACAAAAAACAGGTGTGGCAATGGGAGCAGTCTTTGCACCTTCCGTTGCCAATTTATATATGTCCAATTTTGAAAACATCTGGATAAAAGATTCTCCTTTTGAAGAAAATATCTTTAAGTGGTTTAGATACATAGACGATGTTCTGATGTTGTGGAAGGGATCAGAAAATAGTTTAACGACTTTTTTCCATTGGCTAAACAGCTGTGATGACAACATTAAATTCACTATAAAGTACTCTTCACAATGTATTGAATTTTTAGATCTGACTATAGTTCAGACTACACATAGTTTCGAGTTTAATACCTTTTTGAAACCTACTGATAGGAATACATTTCTTAACTTCAAAAGTTGTCACCCTTTGAATTTGAAGAAAAATCTACCGTTCTCTCAACTTTTACGATTTAAGAGAAATTGCACACATGAAGAAGACTACAAAAAACACTCTAAATCTTTTTTACACAAGCTGGAAGCAAGAGGTTATCCCAAAAAGATTTTAAAACAGTCACAAAAGAGAGTGAAGCATATCCACAGAGATTGGCTCATGGACAATAAAGAAACATCAAAATGTTTGAATCAAAATAATGACACTATGACTTGTGTCTTAAAATATTTCCGTGACGGCAACGAGATTGCTAACATTTTCAAAGACAATTGGAAGATTATTCAAACTAACAGAATTTTTGCCAACATGGATTTAAGAGTAGCCTTCTCAAGAGATCGTAATTTAAAAGAACTTTTATCTCATAACAATAAAAATATTGAGTTGAACATAGGACTATTACCTAAAGGGTTCCATAGGTGTGGAAATTGCAGTGTTTGTGCCATTACAATTTCACAAAGTGATTTTTTAAATCCTCAAGATGGAAGAAGATATTATATCAATAATTTTCTGACCTGTAATTCAGATCATGTGATCTATGTTATTTCTTGTCCGTGCAGGAAAATGTATGTAGGCATGACAACCAGACAATTCAAAACTAGAATCACAGAACATAAATCTAATTTGAAACATAAGAAAATGACAGCTCCGATTGTAGAACATTGTGTCAATTTCAACCATAAATTTGAAGAATTGAAATGTTTTTGCATTGATAAAGAAGAACGCCACTTCAGGGGGGGAGATAGAAAGAAACGTTTACTTAGGAAAGAAATTCGCTGGATTTATCGACTTCAATCTTTGACACCTAACGGTTTAAACAACATGGTGGATTGGACGGTGTTTATTTGATATAGTCATACTTTTTCAAAAAGCTACAACTTTGGTATTTAAATTTCCACACATGCGCGTTTTAGCGTGGGAATTAGTCCCTTTAAAAGCGCATGCGCTGGCGTCTTTCGGGCGCCATCGCCATTTTTGTCTCGTTAACCCGAGCATACATCTCAGTAAGTACTCTGTCAGGATTTTATTTAAAACTTTTAAAATTTGTTAAAACTTGTTAGAATTTAGTTAAATTCAGCACAAGGTTGTTTGTTTAGATTTTACACACAGGGTTAAGTCCTTCGATTTATTTATTTATTTAAAACTATATAAGACAATTTTAGTCACTAATATTCATTTATGTATTTTAGAACTCTGACCCCTGAAGAAGCCTAACGGTGAAACGGGTCCCCGTAGGGTTTTGAGCACTTCTACAACTTTAAAGATAAGTCACTATTTTGAGCACTTTCATATATATAAAAACTGGTACTCGATGATTGATACCTTCACCTGTAACATTGGCATTTGAAATCTTCAGTGATTTGCCATTCAGGTGTCTGACAGCTGGAAATATGGTCAGGATCTGAAGAATAAGGAGTGGAGAGACAGGAAGTAGGTGGGAAGGATGTAGGAGTTTGTGAACGGTACTGCTCTGCCCAATGAGCAGACAGGCAGGAGGGGCCAACTAAAGATTGTACAGACTCTATATTCAATGAATGAACTATGCCAGGTGTGTCCATCTTGCCAATTTCTTTGGGCCCAAAATGTAAATAAATTATTTTGCTTACTTTACTCAAAGTCTCTCAGAGTCTTACTCATATTGTGGGCAGTGCCTTTTCGTACACCGTGTTTCCCCGAAAGTAAGCCCTAGTGCATTTTTTGGAGCACACATTAATATGACAATGTCTTATTTTCGGGAAAACACAGTAGAAGCTCCAAATTCACCAGACTTAAACCCCTTGGACAACCATTTTCTGGGAAGCTATGTTGAAGGCCTATCACAAGAGCCACCCAAATCTGCAAACAATCACTGTAGATGATGTGGGACAGACAGTCTGCCTCAGGGACTGTTCGAAACGTCCCAAAGCAACTGAAGGCCTGTGTTAAAGCCAGAGGCTGGCAGTTTGCACATTCACAGTAACTGAAATTCTAACACATTCTTAATTGTATAATTTGAATGAGATTCTTTTACTGAACATTTTTAACTCACAAAAATCACTAGGTACTCTGCTAAAACATAGCTTAAAATAATGAAATGTTGATAATAAAACGTCAGAATGACAAATAAGTAAAAAAATTTCATTGAAATTAAAAGCAGTTGAGAAAAGAGCAAAACAATTTTAGGGGGCAATGGTATAGAGTAAGGGGAGGTAGACCACCCTGAGCGCCATCTTGGTGGGGGTGCCAGCCCCTCTCCTCCTCTCCGCCCACAGTACTTCCCCCCCCCTTGTGCTTCTAGCTCTTCACTGGTGTAAGCAGTAGCTCAAATCTGCTGTTTGCGCCGGCCTCGGCTCTTCCTCTTGACATCAGAGGGAGAGCCAAGGCCAGTGAAGGCAGCAAGTTGGAGATTCTGCTCACACCAGCAAAAATAAAGAGGTATGGGGGAAGGGATGTGCATGGCATGGGGGGCAGAGAAGAGGATGGAGGCACCTCCCACCCTCGCTATGCCAATGCTAGGGGGTTACTTTTTTTGCCTCACCCTGTACATGGTACACATCCTAATGGTACACATCCTAATGGTACAGAAAGGAGGTACAGGATGGATAGGCACACACAAGAACTGTGCAGTACATGAAGGAGAGATATATATGGTTTTCTAGTTTTGGAAGAACTGATAAACATCAAATCATAGTAGAAACAAGAGAGGGCTGTATATATTCTGATGGAAACATGAAAAGAATGGAGAGAGGGGTTGTGACAATGATTTTTTTTTGGGGGGGGGAGAAGGAGGGCAAAAGGCTAACCAGTAAATTAAAGAATCGGATGATAAGGTCTTCTTTGGGTGTTGGGGAGGTCATAGGAATTGGGAGCTACTAGAGCAGCAGCGATGGGTGGATGGGATTAGGAGAGGCCTGAGTGGAAGTGAGAGGTGCTGCTTGATAAGAGGAGCCATTCCTAGACCTTTCACCTGATCCTGCTGTTTCTGAAACATTAGAGGATGGGGCTCTTCCAACATCTTCTCATTCATTTGTGATTGTCCTTCCACGTTGACTTGTGCTGTGGCTTTACTGGAGAGGAACGTCAAGTAGATGTCTCGGGCCTTTTGCTGCATCTGGGGAAGGAGCTCAAGTTTAGTGGAAATATCAATCTATGTGTATTTATTTCATATCCATAAATTGAGACAGATCCATGCAGATGGGAGCTACATTGCACAATCTTCAGCTGTGGGTAACCACTTTAATAACTTTCATGGAATGACATACAGCGTCCCCTCTGTGAACCCATCATCTATGGTATATCCTCCCATTCCTCCAGGCCTGTTTAAATACTTTGTGTAGGTGTAATGTTTCATTAAACATGTTTTACACTCCATCACTAAGCAACATCATTCCCTCTGTGTCCCTGTCTCTCCTGCACCAGGACCAGCATCTTTCTCTTTGTCTCTCTCTTGAAGAATGGGTTTTTTAAACTCGGACAATCATGCCTCCCCCACCCCTCTCATTTAGGAAAACATCCGGACACACAGTCACCTAAAAAGAGGACATGTTTGTGAAAACCCATATGTATGATAGCCCTAATCTGGAATCAATTTCTAGAAAGTTGGTCACCAGAATGTACATAATATCACTTGGAAATTCCTGCATATCTTTCCGACTCTGATGCTTTTTTGGGTCACTGCCATAAGTTATCGTTAGATGAAAGACAATTATGTTCAGTTAGAAAGCAAAACAAAACATGTTCTTGTTCAGAATGGAAAGTAAAGCAGAGGTCGTCAGCACAAAGTTCAGTCTGGTGAAACTGCAAAAGCACCGTTAGAGAGATTAAGTCCATGACATACTGAACATGTTAGAAAAGGGAGGTTTTACCCCCTCCCTCCCCCAACTGGCTAGATGTGTCCCAGGGACTAAATTTGAGAAGCACTAGGTGAAGAGCTCTTTTTCAAAACTCACTCCGTTCACATTTGTTGTCAGTTTTGAGCTATAATATGGTGATTCAAGGCAAGATTCATTTATTGCTGTGCCAAACTTACTAAGTCCACAATATTTGATAAAAACTGCAATACTGAGACAGACCGAAGCGCCATCAAGCCCAGTATCCTGTCTCCATAATATAAAAACGCACTTGTATACCACAAATACCATTAAGTTCTATGTGATTCATAAAGACTAATAATACAAATGAATAAACATCCTAGATCTAACTTACAAAAATTTCTTTAAAAGATACGTTTTTAAGGCACGTTGCAATTGTTGGTACGAATTTGAGATTTTGAATATGTGAGTTAAATCCCTAGTCCATGAGGCTGCTTGAAAAGATAGCAAATGATCCTGAAATTTCTTATATTTACAACCCTTTACAGAAGGAGATGAGAATAATGAATGAGATTTTCTAGGATGTTTAGAATTTGTAATGATAAAAGATTCCATAAGATACTCACAAATACCTAGTTGGATCCCAAGGAGTAAAATTTAGGAATAAGCAGTGGATTTTCCCAAGTCTATCTTAATAATGGCTTATGGACTTTTATTTTAGGATATTGTCCAAACTTTTTTCAAACCCTGCTAAGCTAACTTCTTTTACTACATTCTCTGATGATAAATTCCAGAGTTTAATTACATGTTGAGTGAAGAAATAATTTTCTCTAGTTTCTTTTAAATCTACTACTTAGTAACTTCATCACATGCCCCCCAGTCCTACTATTTTTGGAAAGAGTAAAGCAGGGATTCACAAACTGCCTGACTCATCGGGCTCAGTCTCTGGTGGTATTCAAATCCAGGCTAAAAACATACTTTTTTGAAGTTGTGTTTAAGTCTTAACCCTACCAACTGGTAAAGCACCATATTTGTTTATCCTTCTGTTGTCCTCTACCCTTTCATCCCTACATGAGCAGCTTAAATTGATTCACCATTTTGTCCACTGTGTCTGTCATAATTAGGATTGTAAGCTCTTTCAAGCAGTGACTGTCTCTTGCGTGTTTAATGTACAGCACTACATGCATCTGGTCGCACTATATAAATAATAAATAGTTATAGTAGAAAAGGATCTAAGTGTCAGCGTTGAAGATATAAGAACATAAGAACATAAGAACATAAGACTTGCCTCTGTCGGGTCAGACCGGAGGTCCATCGTGCCCGGCAGTCCGCTCACGCGGCGGCCCCTCAGGTCCAGGACCTGATAGTGCTCCTACCCTAAAACTCACATATGCTTTTCGCTTTTGTCCTGTAGTGTAACCTTCTATCTATACCCTGTAATCCCCTTCTCTTTCAGGAAGTCATCCAGTCCCTTTTTGAAACCCAGTATTGTACTCTGTCCTATTACCTCCTTTGGAAGCGTGTTCCAGGTGTCCACCACCCTCTGAGTGAAGAAAAACTTCCTTGCATTCGTTTTGAATCTGTCCCCTCTCAGTTTTTCTGAGTGACCTCTTGTTTTTGTTGTCCCCGCTAGTCTGAAGAATCTGTCCCTATCCACCCTCTCTATGCCTTTCATGATTTTATATGTCTGTATCATGTCTCCTCTCAGTCTCCGCTTTTCCAGGGTAAAGAGCCCCAGTTTGTCCAACCTTTCGGCATATGAAAGGTTCTCCATTCCCTTTATCATCCTAGTTGCTCTCCTCTGGACCCTCTCAAGTATCGCCATGTCTTTCCTAAGGTACGGCGACCAGTATTGGACACAGTATTCCAGATGCGGTCGCACCATTGCTCGATACAATGGCAGGATGACCTCCTTCGTTCTGGTAGTGATACCTTTTTTGATAATGCCCAGCATTCTGTTCGCTTTCTTTGAGGCCGCTGCACATTGCGCCGCTGGCTTCATTGTTGTATCCACCAATACCCCCAGGTCTTTTTCTAGGGTGCCTTTCCCCATCTCCCTTCCTCCCATCGTATAGCTGTACATGGGGTTCCCTTTCCCGATGTGCAAGACCTTACATTTCTCCACATTGAAGCTCATCTGCCATCTTTTTGCCCACTCGCACAGTTTGTTCAGGTCGCTCTGTAGTTCTTTGCATTCCTCAACAAAGAACTACAGAGCGACCTGAACAAACTGTGCGAGTTGAAACCCTTAGCTCAGTGTGCAACAGCGGTGGCTAAGAAAACAAATAGAATGTTAGGAATTATCAAGAAAGGAATGGAAAACAAAGATGAGAATGTTATAATACCCTGTGTGCAGTTCTGGTTGCCGTATCTCAAAAAAAGATATAGTGGAATTAGAAAAGGTACAGAAAAGGGTGAAAAAAGTATAAAGGGGATGGGACTCCGTCCTTATGAGGATAGGCTAAAGTGGCTATGGCTCTTCAGCTTGGAGAAGAGACATCTCAGGGGATATAGGATAGAGGTCTATAAAATACTGAGTATTTACTCTTTTCAAAATTACTAGGACTAGGAGGCACATACTGAAGCCACTAAGTTGTAAATTTAAAACAAATTGGAGAACATATTTTTTCACTCAACGTTTAATTCAGCTCTGGAATTCAGTGCCAATTAGATTAGCAGGGTTTAAAAAAGGTTCCTAAAATTAAAGTCCATAAGCCATGATTAAGATGGACTTAAGAAAATCCATGGCTTATTCCTTGGATAAGCAGCATAAAACCTGTTTTTTCCATTTGCCACCTCAACCGCCTTGCTTTGGCCAGTATGTCCGTTCTTCTACTCTCTTTTTGCTTGTATACCAGTCCTCCCATGATGTCCCAATCCCTTTGCCAGTTCTGCCACCTTGCCCTGATCTAGACTAGATTGGCCTGGTCTGGAGGCTTGCTCAGCTGCCCTGTCCCATCCCTCATCTGATGTTCAGGTCCTGAAGGAGTTCTATACATTACCTGTTTCATGTCTTTTATTTTTTTGAAATCCTCACAGGCTAGCCAAAACATGACATTTTCTTCACTAAATTCCTTCTTCAAAAATTCCTGTACGGAGAAAAAAAACAACACAAATTTGTGACCCTCACTTCCAGGCCCTAAGAATCAGCGAGTTCATGCGTGGAAGGAATGTTCTCCCTCCCTCCAGTTTTCATTAGGGAGCTGTCCTGAATCTGTTCTTTCACTCCCCCCTGATTAGTCAGCTCTCATCAGAAACTATTGGAGATAGCTGTTCTCCTTACTGGGGCTCTCACAAGGGGTGAACAAGCTGGGAAACCTGCTTGGATTTGCTAGGCTGGCCTCTGGAGTCAATCTATGAAAACACAAGCCCAGAAGGAAAGGAGACCAAAACAACCCTTCCTATAGATCG